>NC_092383.1:27670954-28363223 GCF_030028105.1 Mobula birostris | reverse complement strand
TGGAAATAACAAAATAAATTACCTGGTGCACAGTTCTGAAGGACAGAGCCATAAAACAATACTGCTTTGAGCCACATCCAGTAAGAACATGACTCAAGTCAGTCAAATGAGATTGAGCCAATGAAATTGAAACATCATAGATTGATCTGATAAGGAAAAGGCTAAGAATGGAGGATTTCAGGAGCACAGACAGTGACAAGTCTGTGGAGACCAACCATCACACAAGTGAATGATTGCATGTTGGGAATCTGGAGGTTACATCAGGATCAAGAAGAATGCCTGGATCCCAAAACATGGACTCCTTTTCTTGGGATTTACATTTTCTATTCATTGACTGCTTGTGGAGGGTCAGGAAAGCTAATAGGTGTGAACATAGGTATTTATTTAGTTCTGTAAATTTATGTGCTTGTGAACTGAGCCCATAAATACAGATTCTTTCTGTGCCAAACTAATAATTATTGTTGAGGGTTAAAACTTGTAACAAAATCTAAATAAACACTTCTTAAACACCGCTATGTGTCTGCCCTCTGCATCCATCTCTAGCAGCAGGTTCCAGGGACCCACGATTCTCTATGTAAAAGTCTTACCCCAATTACTTGCTTTAAACTTTCCTTATTTCACTTAAAGCTACCTCCACTCACATTTACCATTTCCACTATGGGAAAAAAAAGTCTGTGGCCGGTCTCCTCTCAGCCTCCAATGATCAAAAGAAAACAATCTAAGTTTGCCACCTTCCCTTATAGCTAATGCTTTCCTGCTGGATCTCCTGTGCACCCTTTCCAACAATTGCATATTCATCCTTTAATGGGATGACCAGAACTCCATACAATACTCCAAATGAGGTATAACCAAAAGTTTATACAGCTGCAACGTGACTTCAATTCTCTTATAATCAATGCCCCAAATGATGGAGGCAAGCTTTACCATCCTGTCCATAGCAACAGTTAATTAAAGCTAATTGATTATGGTCCTCACAATTTACCACAGGAATTCTACATAGTTGAAATGGAGGTGCAAAGCAGGCAACAGAACAAAAGATAGGATAATATTTTCTTTAATTCATATTTTGATTTGACATTACCATTGTTTAAAGAACCCTGCCTACAGTGATGTTCAGTCACTTTCACTAATCTTATCTTCAGATCTGAACAGTATTTTGTCCAGATCTAAACACCTATTAAATACATTCTCTGTACAAAAGCCAATTTTTGGTGAGCTTTTAAATCACAATTTAAATATATCCTCCATGTGTGATCTGAAATGCATCTGTTGGCAATTTTAAAGCCAAAAGTGATGTCGATGATTTAGTGACCTGCTTGTCACCTCCATTTCTATCTGGAAAATAAAATGACTTTTGCATTGTCTGTCGTTATGGAAATAGGTAGCATAAATCATATTAAAATGTGGTATTATTATGATATCCATAAAAGTGCTATTCTAGAAAGCATAAAATGTATATTACTACCTTGCAGTGTGTTTTCTATGAGACTTGATTATTTTCCATAAACCACCACACATCTTATTAATCAGTAATCCCCTTGGATGTCCACATTAGATATCATATAATGTAATGCCAAAGGAAGTCATTCAATAGCTTCAAATGGCACTGTTGACTCTAATCCTACTTCATCGCTCCTGTATCAGTACAAAGGAAGACACATTGGTTCAAGACTCTTCCTACATTTAGCCAGATAATTAATGATCTGTACCTCTTCATAAGTTAACAATGTTTGATCCATGACTCTTAATAATATGATAATTCCCTATAGTCTCAGTCCTGACCAATACTGTCCTTGCTTGTATTCTTTCATTTCACAATGTTGTGGTCACCATCCTGCTTAACTAAGGATGCTGTCTTTGTACTGAATGGTAACAGTAGAATTCCCCAGAAGTATAATGTAGCAATGAACAGGAATTGTGCTTAGAATGGGGTTGTCACCAGCAGAGCCCTACAGAGATCTGCACTGAGGCTATTGCAAATCAATATCTATTTTAGTGATCGCAGTGAGGACAACACAAGGGCTTTCTGCATGGATATGAAAACCAGGATGTAAAAATATCGATGGAAAGGAACCAATTGCAATTGGCTCTAGATGGTGATATCAAAACTGCTTGACATTGTTAACTTGATGTTGATGGGTGCAAAAGTAGCATAGTGCATTTGGATAGTGGCAACTTCAAGTGCGCATACACCAGGCAAGGTTACATAGATGTAGAGAGGAAGGGCTTTACCTTAAGCATCCAGAAGGCATTTCAACCTGCCTTTACTGCAAAATACCATCCAGAACAATCAAGTTTCATGATGAGGTCCTGGACAACAGCTCAGAAATTTCCTCAGAAGGCAGGCACTGATGATGACATTTACCACAACTTCCAGTATGTAATCATAACCTTCAGATAACTGAGGAAAAGATATTCAAAACAATGACCTCAAACCTAGCTCTAAACTCTTCAGCTAATGAACAGATGGATAATGTGATTCCTGCCCTTCAGTATACTTTACATTTGCAGACATAGAAGATAGAATATAGAAAATAAAATACAGACCCTTTAGTTTATGATGTTATATTGACCTTCTAACCTACTCCAAGATCAATCTGTCCCTTCCTTCCATATAGCCATCCATTTTACATTCATTTTATTAATACTTCAATGTACTGGAGAAGTAAATCAGTGCTGTCTGCAAATCTCCCAAATCCGTCAGTAGGACACCAGTGCCTGTGTTGTATCCAGGCCAGTCCCCCTAGCACTGAGCATGTCACTGTAATCAATTAGCTCAAGCAGATAATATTTGCATGTTTTACACCTGAAACCTGAAACAAGTACTTTATTCCAAAACCAGTCAAGCAGGAGATTTCCAAGAGGATAGAAAAAGCACTTAGAAGGAATATTCAGACTCCTTTTGTTTGATAGCTTTGGGCCCATACTCATCGGAGTTTAGAAAAATGGTGGGGGGGGCGGTGAAGATTCTGATTGAAAACTATCGGATGTTGAATATTGATAACTGATGTGCAAATACAACAAACTCCACAAATAAAAAAGAAAGAAAAACAAGAAATAATAATAATAATAATAAGAAGAAGAAGAAGTCCACAATGGCTCCATCTAGCTTTAAACCCACTGTCTAATTTACTGAATCAGTTGAAAATTGGGTTTCAAATCAGAAACAATGAAATGAGCTATAACTTAAAACACATCTTCAACATGGATGCTCCTTTATCAGTTAAGCTAAAACAATTAGTTCAAATAAAATAACTATTTTCAGAAGATGAACTTTGGACTGGATTAATGCAGAACATTAAACATAAAGAAAGATGCAATAGAGCTAGCAGAGTACAAAACAGTGCAGCAGAATACAATACTGGATGAATATGAAAAGTAAGTATCTGGGATATCAACAAGGAAAGAAAATAGATCATAATGTAATAAAGGAAAAACTTTTGACAGGGTTTACTTCTAAAAAAATCTGCCAAACAGAGCTCAACAGTAAAAATATAACAAAGGCAATTAACACTTCTGCTATACCTATATTAATGTATTCTTTTGGCATAATATCTTGGTCTGAAACCAATCTAGAAAATCTACAAAGAAAAATAAGAACTGAAACAATAAATTCCAGAAAACATTTTGTACATTCAAATGCATTTAGGTTACCACTACCTAGGACAGAAGGAGGAAGAGGAATAACACACATTAAAACTCTACATAAAAGTCAGAAATACCTTCTAGGGATATACTTTCAAAAACAAAAACAGGAGCCAACACTCCACACAAACATATGCAATTCTGATAAGAAGTATACACCACTAAACTTAAATGAGACAACAACCCAGAAAAATGAAGGCATTATCACTATTGAAGAAAAAGTTAACCAATGAAGGAGCATGACCCTCCATGGAAGACATTCCCACAATCTGAGCAGACCAGGTGTCGACAAGGAAGTGTCAAACACTTGACTCAGAGTTAGAGATCTCTTCCCAGGAAAAAAGAAGGGTTCCTTGTGACAATACAGGACCAGGTGTTTAACACAAAAAACGATCAAATATTCATAATGAAAACCAACAAATTCAAATTCAAGATGATAAATGTAGAAAATGCTGAGAAAAAAAAACAGAAACAACCCAACACATTACAGGATCCTGTAGCAGTTTAACTCAATCTGATTACTTATACCTTACTATAAATACAAGCCTGATCCAATTTTAGAGTCAGAATACCACTAATTTTATTATAATCGATCAGTTATTACAGATAGGACAATCCATAATAACTGTCCAGATATAATAATACAGGATAAACAAGCAAGACCAACTTACTTAATAGATATAACCATTGCAAACACACATAAATTACAGAAATCTATAAGTGAAAAACACCAGAGATACGCTGAATTAGAAGAGGAAATTGAAAGACTTTGGAACAGGAACAAGGTATACACTGTCCCGATAGTAATATCATCTGCTTTTGATTGCTGCTTGTTCTTCTCTCAAGGAATTGTTTCAATGGTCCAAATTTAAAGAATGCCCTCTTCAGAGGGATGCTCAGGCTCTAAGGAGGAGGGATGCAGGTAGAGTATTCTGTTTATTATCAATGTTTCAAATTACCTGCAGAAAAGTCAGGAACATGTGACTTTAGTCCTGTCTAACGAACCCAAAGAGGACTGAGCTTTAGCTATCAAAGCAGGGAGGAAATCAGAACAGATGCCAATGCCAGATCAAACAGAATCCTCAAATAAACTGGAGAACTGTTGGGGCTTTGGGAGTTCCTATGCAGTCTCTCATGCTACATCAGTATGCTGAGTCTTGGCATTTTCAAGTTAAAGGCAACTTCATTTTCTATTTGAATTGTGTCACTGTTTAAAATATTAGTTTTATTCCTGCCTAGCATTCAAAATCTGAATGATTACAAACAAACTAGACTTTTATTAAATTTTGTTATTTTCATTTATTTCAAATTTTTCATGTATCCAGCTTGAGATTTTCTCTTTGAATCTATTCAGAATAAAGTTATAACAAATCTTTTGGTGAAAGTGTGGCTGATAAAGTACAAAGAGAGCACACCTCCTAATTGCTCTCTTAGACATTTGATGTATGACTACCAAATACTATGACTCGACCCAGGGAATGTAAGCCATGAATCAGTGCCCCTAGTTTACTAATATTCCTATTTTGGTATGGTTTGGTTTTGGACTGAATGGGCAAAGACAAACTTAATATACCAAAACTCTAAAGTAGAATGTTGTTGTTATATTGGAGAGTTAATGCTATGATTTTGTAAAAGCTGTATTGCACCAAACAAAAGTTTCCCAAGTATTTGTTGTTTTATGCACTTCTTCAAAAATCGTGTCATGCTTTCTGTGGATATATTTATTGTAGATATTATTACCAATTTTGAATGTTATCTTTAAATTAAGAGTGTTGCAATCATTTAACCCCATTGTATGTGTATTGTGGTACTATGAATTCATATAACATAGATAATGAATGATACAGAAGGGGATTATCACTTCCTTTGGTCTGTGCCTATCAAAAATGTAGTTCTCAGTAAAATCCTATTTTCCAGTGGTGGACTCCTAGATCCAAAAGCCCTAGCTTTTCTAGACACATCCATATATTGTTTAAACGTGACATGGATTTCTATCTCTAAAATCCTTTTAGCACCAAGTTCCAAACTCTTACCATTCCTTGGGCAAAAATATTTTCCTTATTTCTCCTCTGATCCTCTACAAGTCAATCTAAATCTATCTGCCATAGATTTTGATACCCTCTGTCGAAGAAAACTGGTTCTTCCTATTTATCTATGTAACATATAAATTTATATGCCTTTACTAGGCCATCCGTTAGCCTCTTCTGTTTAAAAAACACTTTAGATAATCTTTCTTCATGTCTATGGTCTTCCCTTCATGACAGCATGCTTGTAAACGCCTTTTGTTCACCCTAAAATGTAATCACAACTTTCATGGATCCACTCATTGTGCTCTGAAATCCTTGTTCATGTGTGAGGCTTCATTCTCCTCATCCGATGTATTTGAGGAAGTCCTGCAGCACGACCAAACTGCTTTCTGCTGATTATCACCATGATCTGTTTGGTTTCCACTGACATATTCACTGCCAGTCATATAGGAGTGGATGATGTTTAATTTAAAAGACATCCGTACAATTTGCATTAACTCCAGTGAAATCCATAACTATATGACCATGAGAGATAGGGAGCAGAATTAGGCCTATCAATCCATTGAGTCTAATCGGCTATTCAATCATGGCTACATTCTCCTCCCTATTTCTGTTCTAAAGAGATATCCTTCTATTATGAGGTGGTGCCCTCTGGTCCTAGACTCTCCCACTATTTGAAACATGCCTTCAATGTCTATTCTGTCTAGGCTTTTAAATATTCAATAGGCTTCAGTGACATCCCCCTTCATTCTTCAAAACTCCAGTTAGCCTGAGCCATCAAGCACTCCTCATACAATAACATTTTCAGTCCCAGGATCATTCTTGCAAACCTCATCTGGACCCTCTCCAATGCCAGCACGTCCTTTCTTCCATATAGGGCCCAAAACTCTTCACTATATACAGACTGACCTATGACGTAGAAAGCGTCAGCATTACATTACAAATCCTTGCTGTAAGCCTTGTGTTCTATATCTACTGATCTCTCTATGGTCTGTGAATTCATGCATCAGAATTTTCTTCATGTGGTCTGCAAAGATTTTACAAATGGTTCCCCCACAGTAAGAGCATCTGTTACTAAGGAGTCTATTATGACTGTTGATGGAACTGCTAAGGATTTGCTGGGAGATCAAAATGTAAATTTTGAGGGGATTTGAGGAAGAATTTTTTTCACTCAGAGTCAAATGAGACTTGGTACAGTCTTCCTGAGAATGGAGACTTGAATTATCACAATATTTAAGTAGCACCTGAACTATCATTTTCATTGCGAAGGCACGATAAACTATAGGCCATGTTGGTTAATGGGAATTCATATCACTTGGTACCAGAAGGTCAGCAGAGACATTCTGGGCCAAAGGGCCTGTGATGCAAGGCTTTATGACTCTAATCTTTCTGTCATGATCAGTCTACAGCCAAGTCATGGACCCCTCAGCTTTACTGCAAGCAATAATCCAGATGTTATCCCGGCAGTAGGTCATTGACTACCTGATGAGCAAAAAATTTGATAAGACTTTGAAGCTCCATGGTTTTGGAGAGCATATGAGGGGATCCATGACTTGACATGGTGGAAGAAAACCACAGAAATATGAAGGATTGAGAGGGTACAAAAGCCCTGAGGAGTGTCTACAATCTCAGAAAAAGCTAACTTTCTGATTCATTATTCACTGCATTGCCAGTGCCTGGAACATGAAAATTAGAACTTACATCAACAAGAAAAGCCATTTTCTCAGTTTTGTCAAAAAGCACTCTGCAGTTGCCATTTGGGAATTAATTATTTTGCTTTATATTTTGAATCTTCTTTACTCCTGCAGTGACAGATTACCTATTATGGAGAAAAAAGAATCAATTAGTTTTTTTTCTTAAAGAAAAATAAATTGCCTCACAGCAAATAGGGAATTCAAACCGAGTACTGGTGCTTGTCTAATAATTCCAGTCAGTACCGCAAGCAGCAAATTAACATTGGAATACAAATCTCACAAATGCTGCTTCTTCTCAGCATGAACTAATGACACAATCTAAGAGATTCGGACAGATGCTCCCTTAAAGAAAATAGAATTTTTATAATAAAAATAATATATTTGCCTACCCTTACGATTTGCAAATTAATTATTGGGTTGGAGCGTGCTTGACTGTCATGCATCTCCTGTTCGCAATCTGTGTCATCTCTGTGTTTGCATTAACCTTAATCAGATGCTTGGGTTGAATCAAGCCTCTGGCCTCACTGTCACTGTCACCTCACAGAATACTCAGTGACTGACAACTGGTTCTCAGGTGTCTGATCCTGGGCCCTGCCCTGGATAGTGTTGATGGCCTTTCACAGTTGTTCATTCAGTCAATAGCCCATTAATCTATTTCTAAATGTTTCTAATGGCCTAAGCAAAATGAAAACAGGTAATGTCCAAATTTACAGCAGTCCAACCAATCATTTGCTAAAAGTAGTATCAAAATCCATATTGACTTTATCAAGTATGTCTTCCCCTCTAATCCTCATCTCATGTGTATAATCTACTTCACCTGATCATTGTACCTTCCATATCATGCTACAGAGTTCGCATAACTTCGTCAATGGTGGGGCTTATCTTTCCATCTACCGCACAGTACATTGAGACTCATAGTCTTCTGCACCTCTCATATCAGTCCAGAATGATGTAGTTCTCCTATTTCACTCAATCCATTCCAGTAATCCGTGCTTTACCTAAAATGTGCCACTTATCTTTATGGTATTTCTTCCCTCTCTTCAGTTTGTCTTAACATTCTTCTTCCCTTGTGCTGTCTCAGGTTAGCTATCTCCCTTCTTTCTCCTTCATGTTATATCTCTCCTACATGCTACAGTTACTCTTCTCTCTCCAATACAAACATCCTGATCACAATGGCAACCTCCAATAATGTCAGCTGAACACAACTGCTACATTAACTGGTAGCAGTTGGGCCCAGATGACACCACTGGCACTTCAGCTCCACGCTTAAATAAAACTTCTGTGATTCTAAATTTAAAATCCTTGTTTGGGGAAGTGATATAGTGAATGAATACAAAAAGGGGTGGGGATTCCTGATGCTCTGTGATGGCTATCCAATGTTAAAATTTCAACTTAATTGTAAATTCAAAGTCCATGGGTGTGTGGGTGGAGATGAACAAATGTACAGCGAGTCATGTTTTTCTACATGTGTAATAGGCATATTATTTTCACATACAAAATATTAATGTGGGACACTATGGTAATTACTATTGCCAGTATTTGTTGATAAATGCTTAACATATGTGCATAACAAAATAAACAGCTTCACACCTCCGTTGAGCTACCAGAGAAAAACAGAACCACATTAAGGTTGTCTCTTAATTTTTAGCCTCAATTCCGCAGAGTGCAACCCAACAAATAGAATCCTATTTTGTACACAATTATATGCATTCAAAGTGTGTGGTAATATACAACTGATTGATGCTTATTAATTAGTTATTTACTTTATGGGATAAGAACAAAGAAGAGCTTAATTGACTGAACACAATTTTAAAACTCCAATTAACAGAGCTGATTAAGCCTTCAACTTCCTTCCTCATTTTTGCATTATTTTATTTGAGGACTACTACTGTGCAGTCAAGAGAATCAGAGACAGCAATTAAAAATAAAAGCATATACACACTAGAGGTAATGATTAACTGGAACAAGTGTATTTATCTGGATCTTAATGCCACAGGGTCATTTCATATGAAAACAATCTATTTTATGTGTTCAATTCCATATTGCACATATACTCTCTCAATCCATTGTTGTTAAAAAAACAACAAAATTGCCCCTCTTAACTTTTAATTTCGGTTAATTTCTGTTATTACAGCTGCACCTTAATGACATAACATTTTGATAATTTGGTTCAACAACTAACTTCGCCCTTCAGATTACACAATCAGGCAGCATTCCATTACACGTATTCTTGAAAAGAAAAAGTACCAAAACATATCCAAAAGTGCACTATTAAGTTGAAAAATGACTGTGTGTAAGAACAAATGAACCATCCGAAAATTCTTCTCGGAATCAAAGTGACTTAACATTCATTATTATATAGTACTACAGTAATATATATTTTTGCTCATCTAGAGGCTTCTTTAGAGTCAGTTAAAAAGATAAATGCACTGTACAAATTTGCATTTGACTGTTTTTTTTTCAAATGACATTATATGTTGACCAACATATACAAAGTACTGGAGGAACCCCGGTCAGGCAGTATCTATGGAAAGGACCAAACAGTTAACATTTTAGGACAAGACACTTCATCAGGTCTGGAGTGAACTTCATACTGATAGCTAGCTTGTAAACAATAGCAGATGTCTTGATTTCTCCTGATTTTCCTGACCTTTGTGGGAGAATACCACACTCAGATATCGCATATTTCTTCTATCCATTTCCAAAAGAATTAACAAAGGCAAAAGACAAATGATAGAAAAGGTTACTTATAGTGGAATCATTTCCAAGACAGAAATAAAATATTGAAACTCCAGTTGTTGTCATGGTTTGAAATACATGCCAGAGAGAGTAAAATCAGATTATTCACAAGTGTCTGCATGCAACACAGCACATTAGCTGCCTGGCAATTAAGTATCAACTAACCAAAAAAAAGTGAGATGAGGTCCCAGTTTCCAATGCAATTGCTTAAAAAGCCAAGTTGGAGCAAAAGAAGATCAAAAAGCATCCTTCCCAGTAGGGAAAGCTGTCAAAAGCATTCAGCTTGACAGGGTTTCCAGGCACAACATTCACACCTGTGAGACAATGTAACGCTTGTTGTAAAATGGCAGTAGAATTCCCTTAATATGAGGCTGGCGATCCTATACAGTTAGTTTTCTCTCTTGGCAGCCAGCTCGTTAATCCTGTCATGACTGTGCACGTGCTAACTAAAACATATTAGGCAGTACACAAAGACAGAGGTCCTTGAAGTGATACTAAATAAAGTATATTTCAGGTACAAACAAATACAGCTGGGAAACCATGAAAATCCTATAAATATAAAATTGCTGGTGTCACGTACTCACAATAGGAACAAGGATGATATCTGATCCATCATAACAATCTTCACAGCACAGTAAAGGAAAGCAGAGAATAAGTGAAATCAAATCAGACCACGTAAGAAACATTTTGAATTCATCAGGCTCCAACTGACTTTTTCAAAGTTCAAAGTAAGTTTTATTATCCAAGTACAAATATGTCACCATATAAAACCATGAGATTTGTTTTCTTGTGGGCATACTCAGCAAATCTATAGAATAGTAGCTCTAACAGAATCAATGAAAGATCAACCAGAGCGAAGAAGACAACAAACTGGGCAAATGTAAATATAAATAAATAGCAATAAATAATGAGAACAATAAATAATGAGAACATGGAATATTTTTATCTTTTATCATAAATAATCTTGCATTTTGCAATTAATAGCAAAATCATAATTTTTAGAAGTAAATCATAGATGAACAAATTAAAACATGTCCACATAAAACATAACAGGGAAATTCTAACATTTAGTTAACCTAATGTGCAGCTGAACATGTGGCTGGATGTTGGGCTGTGTTTGTAGCTATAGAATATAAATTACTGTTCTGAAAAAAGAACAGAGATTTACTTAGTGCTCGGTAGCATGAGATTCAGCTGGATGTTTATGCCAACACTTGACAGCCTTTCGATCATGTACGTGTAAGTCAGGTGGCCAGAGGATGTGGATATAGGATGTAAGTTCCTTAGCATAGAAAGAAGTGAAAACACCTTTGCTTGAAATTTTTGTGTCTGTGGCTATTGTAAGTAAAAGCCCTGATCCTCTGTAGACTGTATTATATTCTTTACTTTTTATTTTCTGGAGAGTACCGCCTTTTGGACTCATTCTTCATCACTTTATTCAGGTCTGCATTATGCATGGGGCTGATAGCTACGTATATTAGGGTTTGCATGTATTTCTACCATTTGTCCTTCCTTTTGGTACTCTTTGTTATGTTCGAGTACTGATTTACCTGGTATTAATTAAGTGCAGGTCCAGAGGTTGGGTGGAAAGGAAGGAGGTCTTTGGATTCTACGTCAGTGGCATTCTGGAGTTGGACACCTTCTAAAGATCAGCCCAAGTTGTCTATGATGGTAGCCTCTTTCATGATAGCCCCCACTGTATGTTTCACTCTTGTCAATGAAAGCTTGCTGTTTGCTTGATGAAAAGGTCACCTTTGCCCTAGATGTAAGCTTAAGCTTTGTTTTCCAATCATTTCTCACAGCAGCTGAAGATCCATAGATAGATTACCCTACAATCCAACATACTTATCAGCTGAGTGGCATTTTGTTCAATCCATTATCATTTTGGATTTGGTACTCGGTAATTATTTTATTTTTTAAACTGTAACACTGGAGGCCACAAAGCAAAATTGTATTCTTATTAACTCATCAATGATTAACACCTACTTATGCACTCTGTTCTGCTCGGAGAACAATGTTAGCTGCAGTCATTCATAGCAATGGAATCTGAGCCATAGTTGCTTGCTCAAATTGGAAAGCAATTTGAGATATTTCCTTTTCCTTTTACAAATGTTGTGGATCTAACCAGAACATTTATTGAATACAGGAAGCATAGATGATGTACTTCTACATTGACCAAGAAAGTATCTAAATTTTCTTAATATTATTTCTGTTTTTGCACTAATTTTAATTTAATTGATTACTATGCACATAATTTTTTTCTGTAAATGATTTACTTATTTTTTCTATATTATTATGTAATGCATTGTACTGCCTCTGCTAAGTTAACAAATTTCATGACTTATGCCAGTGATATAAAACCTGATTCTGATGAGGGAAGTAAGAATAAGGATGTTCAATATCAACTTCTATTCAGCTACTTAAAGAATTGCATTACTTCTAACAATAGAAAAACATTTTCGATATGGCTTCTTTTTCTTTTGTACAGGCTTCCCCTGCCATCCGAAGGTAGAGCGTTCCTATGAAACGGTTTGTAAGCCGAAATGTCGTAAAGCGAGGAAGCAATTACCATTTATTTATATGGGAAAATTTTGTGAGCGTTCGCAGACCCAAAAATAACCTACCAAATCATGCCAAGTAACACATAAAACCTAAATTGACAGTAACATATAGTAAAAGCAGGAATGATATGATAAATACACAGCCTATATAAAGTAGAAGTACTTCTCTACAATGATTGCCTGCACAGATCTCCGTAGCGAAAATCTCACACAAGCGCTCTCGGTAGAAAATCTCACGCAAGCGCTGTTGGCATAAACGCGCTATCCAGTACCTTTAAACTACGAAGCTGCCAAATCTACCAATTAACACGTAAAAATACACAGCCTATATAAAGTAGAAATAATGTATGTACAGTGTAGTATCACTTACGGAAATTGGGAAGACATCGAGCACACTGATGATGGTGTGTTAGACTGAGTCGTCGCAGGTTGGGGTGGTACACTGGCCCCCACCCTCCAGGCTGCCGACTGATACATGGCCGCGAAACATGCAGGGGAAGCCAGGAGGCACACAGCACATCTTTAAGAAAAAAGTCAAAACAAACATGCTAATTAATTAGGTGCTGCCCGGCACGTAAATGGCGGCGTAGATCAGAGGCGATTGCCGATTGCATCGGCACTGATCTGGCCTGACAAGTACGTGCTAGGCAGCACCTAATTAATTAACATGTTTATTTCGGCTTTTTTCTTAAAGATGTGCTGTGTGCCTCCCGGCTACCCCTGCATTCTCTGCGAATCGATGCAGTATCTGTCCGGGGCCCGGGGGTTGGGGTGGTGGGACACAGGGGTGTCATCTCTTCATCGATCAGGGCAGGCAGCTCATCTTCTCCTATGACTGTCTGCCTTGATGTTGAAGGTCAAGGTTCGTCGTCTGCTGTGGCTGATGTGGAAAGCTTGGTTGACTGCTGAGCCTCGAGCATTTTTATATCACACAGTTCTTTGTAAGGACTCAAAACATCCTGCAAATATCCCCTAAACCTACGTACCCTTTCAAAATTAAAGTCGTACTTTATCATTGCAGCGAAAATCTCACTCAGTTGCTTCACTTTCTGCATTCCGTTCAATTCGGTTTCGATTGTTATCCTTTCCTCTTCCAATTGCATCAGCTCTTCATCTATCAGTTCTTGGTCATGGGATGCCAAAGCCTCTTCAACATCATCTTTGTCAACTTCCACAAGCCAAACTCACTTTGTCCTTGCTTCATCCACCACGATTGAAAAAAATAATTATGTCTAGTTTTATGCTAAGTGTAACACCCTTACGAGCTCTTTCAGGCTTTTCCGACACCTTAGAATTCATCTTGCAAACGGCTGCTCGCAGGCTCGTGTTTAAGCAACGCCATTCTGAATCCGGGGGAGAGCGGCTGCTCGGGGCGCGCGCTGCCTTTTATCGCGCACTGCCTTTCTTCGTAACAGTGAAAATACCTTCTGAAAGCGAAAAAAGGGTACTAATGTAGGACTTTCATAACAGTGAGGTTTCATAAAGCAAACGTTCGAAAAGCGGGAGACACCTGTATAGATAAATTTGAATAATATTTACAAAGCGGGCTTAGTGTTAGTTAATCATTCTAGAGTCCTGAGAGTGGAATATCTCTGCATATACTCTTTGCATACAGGGTGGAATTTTGATATGTTTGACTATTTGATCACAATTGCTAAGGTCGCGTGCTGCATAATGTCATATATGTCATTTGTTATCAAAAGACCATAGTAATCATGTCCCATGCAAGTCTACTTTAGAAACTTGCAGGTTTCCCAAGAAGCACTCCTGCTAGGTTGGAGATCAATTCTTTATTTTTGATAATGGTTTCATTTCACATTTTCTTTGAATTTGCGACATTCCTATACCCAACTTGGCTCCGTCAGGAGCTGACAGAAGCTGATGGAATCCATTGAATCACTCTGAATGGGGAGCTACTGGCTGTCATCAATGCATGTGAGCTCACTGTACATACACTCAGTGGCCACTTTATTAGGTACATCCCCTACTGTCTATGTTTGTGATCTTATGCTGCTGTAGCCAATCCACTTCTAGGTGTAATACGGTGCAAGTTCAGTGATGCTCTTCTGCACACCACTGTTGTTTCACATGGGTATTCTTTGAGTTACTACTGCCTTCCTGTCAGATAGAATCTGTCTGGTCATTTTCCTCTGTCTTCTCTTGTTAACAAGGTGTTTTCACCCACAGAATTGTCACTCACTGGGTATTTTGTTATTTAGAGACTGTTAGATGTGAAAATCACAGGAGATCAACAGTTTCTGAAATACTCAAACCACTTCTTCTGGCACCAGCAATTATTCCATGTTCAAAGCAATTTAGATCACATTTCTTCCCCATTTTGATGTTCGGTCTGAACAACAACTGAACCTCTTGACCATGCCTACATGCTTTTATGCATTAAGTTGCTGCCACATGATTAGCTGATTAGATATTTGCATTAAGGAGCAGGTATACAGGTGCCATCTAATAAAGAGGCTACTGAGTGTAGTTCCATTGCAAGGAGTTTTTGAAGTAACAATGTTGACTAAGCATCTGAGGTTCACCCAAATGGCAGTCAAAAATGGAGGTGACTTTATTATTAAACAGAGGGGCCCTTTGGAAAGAACACAGAAAAGAATTCCGCATCTGTAATCCTTCACCTGGCATGAATGGATATATCTCTGTCCATCAGCCATTTTTAACATGTGACGGGATCCTGAATTATCCCTTATGAACTGTGCTTTTGAAAAGAGAGAGAGAGCTGTAGAGCACAAACATCTTGTTATTAAGAGGAAGAGAGGAGAAGACTGCTCACAGTTTGTTTGGAATTTCTGCAAGGACACTGCCAGCTTCTGACTTCCGACAGAGAGAGAAGGGAGGAATTACTTGATGGACAGCTGGTGTTCAGCATGGTGAGATAAATACAAGGTCAGCTGGTAGGCAGAAATACACATGATTTTGGACACTGGATGAGCTTTGTTGTGCCCCCAGAAAGGTGGGTTTTTAGAGGATCGATCAGTGGCTCTCGCATTGTGGAAAAGATGTGACCGGTGGGAAGTTATTATTGTGTCCAACCCTCGCCTGGGTTGATAACTCCACCACATAAAACGGTCCCCTTGTTGGGGTCACATTCGGTGACTTCTAAAGGATTTTGGAGGACAACGGGAAGAATCGACGGCATTGGCTTACTCGAACATCCACAACACCTCTCTCTCTCTCTCTCTATTACTGCTCAACTCAATACCACGAACTGAACTGAACTCTACCCATCATCATAAGACTGTATCCATTTACCCCTAGGCTTGAAGAAGCTTTGTTTTTATATTTCCACACTTATATAAATAACCTTTGCTAACCTGTTTGATATACCTGAATTTTTATTACTATATTGCGTAGTTACTAATAAACGAGTATTAGTTAATAGCAATACCAGACTCCAAGGTGTTTTCCATTTCTGCTGGTTCTTTAACCCGTCATGGGGTACGTGACAAACATCACCTCAATGTAATAAGAAATTATTGACATACTTCTGTCACAAAGTAACAAATTTGTTACCTAAGACTAGGAAGAGATGGCAATTCAGGGGATCTCATGGATGCTGTATAAAAAGGACCAAATTCATCTGGTTCCGATTTGCAGATTAAGGACCTTTGCATCCTGGAAAGTGTTTATCCCTTGACTTTTCTAAATGTAATACAAATTTTCATTATTTCCACATTGCTTATTTGTGGGACTTGCTTAATGTAAACTGCCTTAGTTGTTTTTCCATAATGACAATAAATCAAAAGTACTTTTTTTTCAAGACACATGATATAGATATCACTGTTAGGGTACCATTCTTGTCACAAATGTTGCACATTCTAATTTACTTTGAAAGAGAAGCATTTAAGAGTAAATCACTTTGGTAAAAAAAAGAGTTATATCGTTCCTGGAGCAGGAAAAGATGCCACATTTCCTTTCCCACGTGACATTTGTCAACCAGATGAGGTTTTGCAGTAATTCAGTAGTTCAGTATTAGGTTTACCAATGCTGCCTTTTATATTTCGCATTCATTTAACTATTTGAATTTTTAAACTCTCCATCTGTTGTGGCGGGACCTGAACCCACACCTCTTGATCAATGATCACGATGCCTGGAAACTCATCCTATGACTGTACTCCGACTGTAAAAGTCCTTGGGACATCCTAAGGTTGTGAAAAATGGAACATAATCATGTGTAATGCAACCTATATCATCCATAATTTTTTAACTGGCTGTAAAGTCAACTTTAATTAGATATCATTATTTTCTAAGTATCTTAGATGAATAAGGTGATCTTTAAAAAAAACCTTTAAAGATATTCTGTTCTACCGTAATTAAGAATGGTGAGGTTGAGAGGGTTGAAAGCCCCTAAGTTCCAAAGAGTTGACATTACCAATAACCTGATCTGGTCCAACAACGTTGATGCCACAACTAACAAAGCTCATCAATCAAGGAGGCTAAAGACACTTGGCATGTCTCCGTTGACCCTTACCAACGTTTCTCCAATTTTTATCAATGCACCATTGAAAGCATCTTATCTATTGTAGAAGCACAATGGCTTGGTATGGCAACTGCTCTACATGTGACTACCAGGAACTGCATGTTGTGAGCATCACTCAGCAAACTGCGTAAAACCAGCCTCTCCCCTATGGACTCTGCCCTCCAGGGACTTCTTGCTGCTTCAAGAAAACAGCCAGCATAATCAAAGAACCCACCCATCCCAGACATTCCTGTCCCCTTTCCCATCGAGCAGAAGAATCAAAAGCCTGAATGCATGTACTACCAGGCTCAATAATAGCATCTACTCCACTGTAATGAAACTGTTAAATGTTTCCCCAGTAAGAGAAGATGGACTCTTGACCTCACAACCTTCATCATTATAATCTTGCACCTTATTGTTAACTTTCACTGCACTTTCTCTTTAGCTGTTATACATTATTATTGTTTTATCTTGCTCTACCTTAATGATGTGATCTATATGAGCTGAATGCAAGACAAGCTTTTCACTATATTTTGGTAAATGTGACAAAAATAAATGAATGGCGATAACAATACATACACGCAGTGGCCACTTTATTAAGTACACCTGGACACACCTGCTCATTAATTCAAGTATCTATATGTGGCAGCAACTCAATGTATTAAGGCATGCAGACATGATCAAGAGGTTAATTTGTTGTTCAGACCTAAGATCAAAATGGGAAAGAAATATCATCTAAGTGACTTTGGCCATGAAATGATTCTTGGGGACAGAATCATAATCAGAATCAGGGTTAATTTACTGGCATATGCAGTGAAATATGCTGTTTTGTGGCAGTTAGACATTGCAATGCATAATAAAAGTATATATATTCTATATATATAATAAGCAGTGCAGAAGAACATAGAGCATAGAACAGTACAGCACAGTACAGGCCCTTCGGCCCACAATGTTGTGCCAACCCTTAAACCCTGCCTCCCACATAACCCCCCACCTTAAATTCCTCCATATACCTGTCTAGTAGTCTCTTAAACTTCACTAGTGTATCTGCCTCCACCACTGACTCAGGCAGTGCATTCCACGCACTAACCACTCTCTGAGTAAAAATCCTTTTTCTAATATCCCCCTTGAACTTCCCACCCTTTACCTTAAAGCCATGTCCTCTTGTATTGAGCAGTGGTACCCTGGAGAACAAAAGAAAAAAATAATGAGGTATTGTACATGGGTTTATTGTTCATTTAGAAACATGTTGACGTGAGAAAGAAGCTGTTCCTAAAATGATGAGTGTCTGGCTTCAGGCTCCTGTAACTCCTACTTTATGGTAACAATGATAAGAGGGCATGTCCTGGGTGATGGAGGTCCTTAATGACAGATGCCAGCATTTGGAGGCATCACCTTTTGAAGATATCCTAGATGTGGTGGACACTAGTGCCATAATGGAACTGGCTGAGTTTACAACCTTCTGCAGGCTTTTCTGATCCCCTCCAGTAGCCCCTCCATACCCCTCCATACAGATGGTTCATCTGTAGAAATTTCAAAGGTACATTTAATGTCAGAGAAATGTATACAATATACATCCTGAAATGCTTTTTCTTTGCAATCATCCATGAAAACAGAGGAGTGTCCCAAAGAATGAATGACAGTTAAATGTTAGAACCCCATAGCCCCCCCACAACTCCCCCCTCCCACCCGTAAGCAGCAGCAAAGCAACAATCCCTCCTCCCCCACCAGCAAAAGAAAAGCATTGGTGTCCCCCACCAAGCACTCAAGTGTGCAGCAAAGCATCAGTAAAGACACAGACTTGGCATACCTCAAAGACTACTCATTCACCTGGTAATTTGACATACCACAGTCTCTCTCTCGCTCCCTAATAAGGGAAAAAGAGGTGTCTCCATTTCATAGCGAGAGGGGAGACATAACAAACGACTCTCTGATTTACAATGTTAAAAGTCCGTTGTGTCTCTTTTTCTGAGCTCTGTGCCCAAAGAACTTGGGTCTCCGGACACACAGCCGGAGATCTTCCTTCTCCCACAACACACCGATTTCCAGCAGAGGCACCAACCTCGAGTCTGCCCACCTCCAGAGCCATAAAATCCTAAAAGTCTGAAGGTGAGCTGATCTTCTAGGCCGCGTCCTTGGTATATCAAATAACAGCCAGTCATGAGACCCCTGAGAGGGGGTCCCATTCCCGCAAAGAACCAAACCAAACTGAAGTCAGCATGTAACTCCAGGTCAGGGTCTTCAAAAGTACCCTGAAAAGGGAAAATAGAGATATTAAAGATAGAAATAGAGCTGTTTCTGAAGATGCAAGCAAAGGAGTCTCTGTTAGGCGCGATTGTCTCCTAAGTTCCTCCTCCTAGTGAAAGTTTATTTGACATATCTAGTCTCCTCAGGCACATAATGAAATATAGCCACTGTCATGCTTTCTTCGTAATTGCATCAATACATTGGGCCCAGGATAGATCTTCAAAAACTTTGACACCCAGGAATTTGAAATGGTTCACCTTTTCCACTGCTGATCCCTCAATGAGGACTGATATGTTCTCCCTTGACTTCCCCCTCCTGAAGTCCACAATTCCTTGGTCTTACTGACATTGAGTGCAAAGGTGTTGTTTCGACACCACTCAACCAGTCAGCCTATCCCATTTTAGTACGCCTCTTCAACATCATCTGAAATTCCGCCGACAATAGTTGTGACATCAGCAAATTTATAGTTGATGTTTGAGCTGTGCCAAGCCACATTATCGTGGGTGTAGAGAGACTAGACAGTGGGCTAAGCATGCATCCTTGAGGTGCTCCTGTGTTGATTGTCAGCAAGGAGAGGATATTATTTCTGATCACAGTCTCCTGGTGAAGAAGTCAAGGATCCAGTTGCAGAAAGAGGTACAGGGGCCCAGGTTTTGGAGCTTGTTGAGTAGTACTTAGAGTATGAATGCTGAGCTGTAATCAATAAATTGCAGCCTGTGTAGGTATTACAATTATCCAGGTGATCCGAGGTCAAGTGGAGAGCCATGAGATGGCATCTGCTGGACACCTTTGTGGCAATAGAAAATTGCAGCAAGCTCAGATCCTTGCTTCAGCAAGAGTTGATTCTGAGCATGACCAACATCTCAAAGCATTTCATCACAGTAGATATGGGTGCATCTGTGAGATAGTTGTTGAGGCAGTTTACCCTGCTCTTTTTGGGCACTGGTAGTTGTTCAGAGTCATCTTCAAGCTTGTCTGGTTGAAAACCCCCCCCACCCCACAAAGGCACTGGTGATCACGGTGTTCAGTTCCCCCAGTGCCTGTTTAACACCTGCCCAAGGTGGAATGTACGCTGCTACCAGGATGATGGCAGAGATCTCCGTCAGCAGATAAAATTGTCAAGACTTGACTGCCAGATGTTCCAGGTTGTCTGTGCACAATGATCAGTTAATCATGAAGCATACTCTCCCTCCTCTGCCTTTATTAGTCTCAACTGACCTGCTTTTGTAGAGAACATTGGGCCGCAGTGTTGTGTCTGAAATGGCGTTGGTGAGCCATGTTTCTGTGAAGCAAAGTACATAGAAGTCCCTGATGTCCCTCTTCTACTTCAATATCACCCTGAGGTCTTTAATTTTATTTTCCAGAGACGGCACTTTCACCAGGAAGATAGTCGGGAGTGGGGGATATTTTAAACATCTCAAAACAATGTTGCTTACTGAAGTACCCATGGCTGTGACTATGGATTTCAGCTGCACCAGTCTTAAATGAGAATATATAATAATTCCCTTTGAAGCTGCTCTCAAAGAATCACCATGTATCGGCACTATGATAGCTAGCCAGATGGGGTGTTGGAGTATCTCAGAAACTGCTGATCTCCTGTGATATTCACACGTGGCAGTCTCTAGAGTTGACAGAGAATGGTGTGAAAAACAAAAGAATCTTCCAGTGAGAGGTAGTTCGTAAGAGAGGTCAGAGGAAAATGGCTAGACTAGTTCAAACTGACAGAAGGGCAACAGTAACTCAAATAACCACGTGTTACAACAGTGGTGTGCAGAAGAGCGTCTCTGAATGCACAATGCATCAAGCCTTGAAGTGAATAGTCTACAGCAGCAGAAGATCAGATCACAAATAAGGCTAACATACAATTCCACTGGAATCTCCTATTAATGGAAAAATACTCCTTAAAGTAAAATTGCTGAGGTGGCTATCATTCTCTGCACTTGATACAGCATATGTGTATACTGTATGAACATACACAATGATGCTGAAAAGACAAACAAGCATTTCCACTTCCTCAGATTCTTGGGTATACGGCATGGAGCACTGTAGCAAATTTTCAATGGGCTCGATGGGCCGGATGGCCTACTCCTGCTCCTATTTCTTATGTTCTTATGTTTAGTTAACAGCCTTATTTGGCCCAGCATTTATTGTTTA
The DNA here is from genome assembly GCF_030028105.1 of Mobula birostris. NCBI lineage: Eukaryota > Metazoa > Chordata > Chondrichthyes > Myliobatiformes > Myliobatidae > Mobula > Mobula birostris. The sequence goes on along the minus strand of NC_092383.1, from coordinate 28,341,676 downwards.
TCTTTCCCTGAAAACTGTGTTGCTATTAAAGTCTGTGAACTATTGACTCGCTTATGTGTGTCTCTCTCGCCACACTTGGGCCATATCCGAACCTATTGACAGCAAGTCTCAACCCCACAAAGATGGACCCAGCAGAGAGAGAGCAGCTGTCCTTGGAAATTGACCTTGATCAGGCAGGGGACAAGCTACAGGCAATGGAATCTGTTCTGAGTGAAGCTATTGAAGCAATGAGGCAGATAACCTCATGCCGACAAGCCCGGTCTCATCCGTATGAAAAAAAAAACATCCCTTTCCGCAACTATTCCACAGCTCACTACACACAATCAGAGTCGGGTGTCTGTGATTTCCACTTTCACAGTCGCCGACCATGAACTCACTGTGGACAGCCAGCATCAACTGACAGACATTAGCGTTCTCACCAGTGCAATTCAGCAGCCTCTGGCCACGTCAGTCCCACTCCCAGCCTCTCACAGGTCCTCCTTTTCTGCTGCCCCAACAATCTCTGCCATTAATGCTTCCACTCCTGTGCCCAGACCAGAACTGACTCCTGCTTTTGGACTGCCACGCACTCCCACGTCCTTGCAAGAACTGAGTATTCCACCACCAGGCCCATTCTCTGGTGATCCCGCTAGCTGCAGGAATTTTATTATCCAATGCAAGCTGACATTCTAGGCCCAGTCTGATCGTTTTAGTGATGATGTGTGAAAACTGGCATAGATGGACCTCCACTCAGCCTGTCCAATGCTTTATGGGAGCAAGGATACCCTGCAGCCCAGACATTCTGGTATTTTGTTGCAGAGTTAAGGAAGATTTTGGACCTTCCAGTACAGGGTTAGGAGGCTGTCCACTGACTCTCAGACATGAGCCAAGGCACAGGAACGGTGAGAGCCTATGAAGTAAAATTCCACAAGCTTGCAGTACTGATAGCGTGGAATGAGAGATCTCTCATCACCGCCTTCTAGTGTGGACAGAACACAGGGTTCGGCATCAGATTGCTGCTCGTGACGGGCAGAATTATCTGCATGACCTGTTTAATCTGGCTATTTGAGTTGCTAACTAGGTAACTAAGTGGTGCTGGGAAAGAATATCTCAAGCTTCCAACGTGCCATCTGTTCACTGTCTTCCTTCACCTTCTCCATCACCACCCAGCACCCAGGCCACAGAGGAGCCAATGCAAGTGGGGTGTATGCGCCTGTCTCGGGGAAATGAAAATGTTGCAGGAGAATGGGTTCCTCCCTCTATTGTGGCGATCCAGGGCATTTCCAGCAGCATGTCCCAAGCATCCAGTTAAAGAGGATAACCATCAGCAGGAAGGGGAGTCCTAGCAGGTCAGTTCTTTCTGCAATGCACTTCCCCTAACTGTGCAATGCTTGCAGTTTTTTGTTGTGGGGGTCTCAGACCCATGAACTTAAGGCATTTGTCGATTCCAGTACAGCCAGGAATCTCATACACATCTCTCTAGCTCAAAGGTGGGGAGTTTTGACTCAGGATTTAAGAGAAAAGGTCAACATCAAGGCCCTGGACGGTCAATCTCTGGTCACTGGCCAGATCCACCTTTCCACAAAACCCCTCAAACTTGTGCTTGAAGATAACCATCATGAAGATCTCTCTATTTGCTTGATTTGCTTGAACTGCCACTGGTGCTTGGTCTCCCCTGGTTATCCTGACATAACCCATGGATCGATTGGACTCTTACAGCACTCCAAGAATGGGGATTGGCATGCCTCTCTACCTGACTGGATCCAGCTCATGCTTCATTCCATAAATCCCCTCCTGTGTCTGCTAAGGATATGGACCTGTCTGGGATTCTGGTTAAATATGCAGATCTCCTTGAGGTCTTCAGTAAAAGGAAGGCCACCTCCCTGCCCCCACACCAGCCATAAGACTGCAACATAGACCTACCTGGCACTCAACCTCTGAGACTGGATCTTTTCTCTCTCTCATCCTAAAATGATGGCCATGGAAGAATACATCACGGACGCATTGGCCATGGAGCTTATCCGTCTGTTAACCTCGCTGGCAGGAGCAAGTTTATATTTTTGTGAGCAAGAAAGATGGCAAGCTCCATTATTGCATCGATTATTGGCTCCTGACCAATATCACTCTGAAGAACTGCTACCCTCTTCCGCTTCTGGATTCTGCATTCCTACATCTTCAGGGAGCAACCGTATTTTCCAACTTGATCTGTGCAATGCATATAATCTGCTTTATATGAGAGAAGTGGATGGGAGGAAGGCAGCTTTCAACACCTCCAATGGCCACTATGAGTATCTTGTGATGCCCTTCGATTGGGCCAATGCCCCTGTTGTCTTCCAGGCTTTAGTTAATGATGCGCTTAGGAACATGTTGAACCACTTTGTCTGTGTGTAGTTAGATGACATCCTTATCCATTCTTCTTCTCGCCAGGAACACATCCAGCATGACCGTAGGGTTCTCAGTTGGCTCCTTAAAAATAACCTATACGCCAAGCCTGAGAAATGAAAACTCCATAAAAAATAAGTGTCATTTTTGGGCTATATACTTACCCCATCCAGTGTTCAAATGGATCCTAGCAAATTTCTAGCAGTTACAGAATGGCCCAAAACACCTGCAGTCAAACAGGAATGGCGCTTCATTGGTGTTTGTGAACTTTCATCATCCGGAGTTTTGGTTCTATTGTGGCTCCCATAAATGCATTCACAAGGGAGACCATGGCAGGATTTCCTTGAACATTCGATGCCAACCAAGCATTTTCGGAGTCTAAGTGACATTTCACAGCTGCTACAGTGTGGCAACACACAGCTGCATCACAGCTATTCATATTTGAGGTGGATGCATCCGATGTTGCCACTGGAGCTGTCCTTTCTCAGTGCTCATCTGCGGATAGTCGGCTGCACCCTTGTGCCTTTCATTCACGTCACTTGACTCCGGCCAAGAGGAATTATGATGTTGGGAACCGGGAGTTTCTGACTGTCAAGGAGGACCTGCAAGAGAGGCGGCACTGGCTGGACGGAGCAAAGCCATCCTTTCTTAGTCTGGACAGATCACAAGAACCTCTCCTACAATTCAGGATGCAAAATACTCAATCCTTGTCAAGCCTGGTGGGTTCTCTTCTTCACACAGTTTAATTTCATCCTCACCTATCATCCCGGCAGCAAGAACTGAATTGAATTGAATTGACTTTATCTCTTACATCCTTCACATACACGTGGAGTAAAAAACTTCACGTTACATCTCCGTCTAAATGTGCAATGTGCAATTTATAGTAATTTGTAATAAATAGTATGTACAACAGGACAGTCAATATAGCATAGAAATACAATTGTATCAGTGTGAATTAATCAGTCTGATGGCCTGGTGGAAGAAGCTGTCCCGGTGCATTTTGCTCCTGGCTTTTATGCTGTGGTACCATTTCCCAGATGGTAACAACTGGAACAGTTTGTGGTTGGAGTGACTCGGGTCCCCAATCATCCTTCAGACCCTTTTTGCCTACCTGTCTCTGTAAATGTCCTGAATAGTGGGAAGTTCACATCTACAGATGCAATGGGCCGTCTGTACCACTCTTTGCAGAGTCCTGCAATTGAGGGAAGTACAGTTCCCATACCAGGCATTGATGCAGCCAGTCAGGATGCTCTCAATTGTACCCCTGTAGAAAGTCCTTAGGATTTGGGGACTCATACCAAAGTTATTCAACAGTCTGAGGTGAAAGAGGCGCTGTTGTGTTTTTTTCACCACACAGCCAGTATGTGCCAAGGAACTTGAAGCTGTTCACACACTCAACCCCAGATCCATTGATACCAAGCCAAAGCTGACGTTGTCACCTGGCAGTTCGATGGATCTGAGGACAATACTGATCCAAAGCCCATCCTTACTTGCTCGTGTATTGCTGCTCCAGTGATTTGGGGAGTAGAGTTGGAGGTGAGGGCCAACCATCAGTCAGACCCAGGCCCGGGTGGGTGACCTCCCAGCCGGCTGCTTGTCCCACTGTGGTGCATTCCAATGGTTTGGAATGGGGTCACTCCTCCCGATGGCTGGACATCCAGGAATTCAATGGACCCAGGATTTTATAAAGAGACATTTGGTGGACATCCATGTTTCAGGATGTCCACAACTTGCTACCTGCCTGTTCCACCTGTGCTCAGAACAAGACATTATGCCAGCATCCTGTGGGCCTGCTATGTCCACTGCCTGTGCCCCAGTGCCCCTGGTCCCACTTCTCAGTAGATTTCATCACTGGGCTGCCCCTGTCTTATGGGAACACCACCATTTTGGTCATTGTGGTTCAATTTTCCAAGGCAGCCCACCTCATTTCCCTCCCTAAACTCCATTCAGCTCATGAGACTGCCACACTCAAGACCTAATGTCTAATCATGGACCACAGTTCACCTCCCACTTTTGTAAGGTTTTCTGCTGTCTTGTAGGAGCCACAGCCAGCCTCTCCTCTGGGTTCCACCACCTATCCAACGGCCAGACTGAGAGAGTGAACTAGGAGTTAGAGGCACTGCCTTGCCTCTTCCCACCCCACATCCTGGAGCTCCCGATTGGCTTGGGCACAGATTGCCCACAATAACCTCCAGTTATCCTCCATGGGTATGTCCCCCTTTGCATGCCAGAAGGGATTCCAGACACCGCTTTTCCCTGACCAGAAGACTTATGTAGGAGCTTCTGCTGCTGAACAGTTGATCCAACTACTAGCACAACTGGAGACACGCCAGGGCTTCTTTGCTGCACGCCCAGAAACAATATGACCGGCGGGCTGATTGATTCTGCTAACAGATAAGGCCATTAAAGCCAGGTGAGGAAGTCTAGTTGGCATCAAGGGATCTTCTCCTGAAAGTCAAGTGCCTCAAATTGGTTCTGCACCTCTTGGGACTATTTGTAGTGGAAAAGGCTGTCAAAATGGTCTTGTATAGATTGCGTCTATTGGCATCAATGAAGATCCACCCAGTGTTCCATGTTTCCCAGCACAAGTTGGTTACTAACTCTGCCCTTGCCCCAGTCACCTCCCCCTCCATGCCCCCCCCCCCATCTGCTTGGTAGATGGCTCCCTAGTCTATATTTTGCGATGCCTCCTGGCATCTCGCTGGGTACGCAATAAAGTTCAGTACCTTGTGAATTGGGAAGTGTATCATCCTGAAGAACGTACTTGGATCCCAGCGAAGTACACCTTGGAAAAATTGCTCTTCCAGGACTTCCAGCAGGCTCAGGTCTGTGGTGTCTCAGGAGTTGAGGCAGTGGGGTGGGGGTTCTTTCATAACCATGGGTTTAACAGTGCAGCAGATTCGGCAATTGCACTCATGAATATGCAAATGTCAGCTAATTATTATTTCTTTATGGTGGTACTTAACTCCCTTCTTTTCGTTGTAGTGCTTGTCGAAACTTGTGCAAAGCAGAGAATGCCTGCTTACATTCAGCCTTGCCTGAGAACGTGGACTGTCGAGTCGACTGACACCGAAGACTAGCAGAACTCATTTTATATTTAGATATTGCTTTCAGCTGACATGTTGGCATCTAGTTTTCTGTTTGAGAGTTAATGGCCCTGTTTGGTCCAGCAGTTATTATTTTCCTTTCCCTTAAATCCTTGGCCTGCTTCAGTATCTCTCTTTCTGCACTCAGGCAATTCCAAATGTACTGACAAATAGATAGTCAATGTTAGTATTGAAATGTTGATTGTCATTTTCCTCCATAGATGCAGTATGTCCCAATGAGTTCCTGTGGCATCTTAAATGTGTAGATGATGGCCTTCCATGGTCAGTCTGTAAATGCTTCTGCTTAAAATGAAGTTGCGGAAAATGATGTAGCAATGTTTTCTCTACACAATTGCAGAGAAGGTGTCATAAAGTGTGAGGTGAAGTTGCTGATTCCCGTCTTGGCCAAGTGGACAGTGAACAATATTAATATTGAAAATATGCTATTGGGTATCCATTTTGGTGGCTTGTAGGACCAGAAGAGCCTATTCTGCACTGTATCTCAATACATAAGTAAATAAATAGATTCACTGGTGGAGTAAAGCGACAGGTAAACAACACTGTTTTTTGATGCAAGTAAAATTTTTGACGAAAGGCTTTAAACTTGGGTGATTGTGGAGTTAGGGGGTTGTGTAAAATTTGAATTTGGTGAGAGAATTTAGTACAGTGTTGGGGAGATGGTTGCAAGCTATTCCTATCAACCCACTATTTAAATATAGTGATCTCCAGGGAGCAAGCAATGATGACTGGTCTCAGGAGAACATTATAAAATGCCCCGCAGTGCTCCAAATGAGAGATTCAAGAGGATGGCATCATCACATACCTTGATATCTGGGGTGTAAGGAAAACCCATGCGGGAAGAGCATACATGAGTTTCCAAAGTGATGCAAAGTGAGCAAGGAATGGTTAATTTCACATTTAATTCTAGAATGGAATTGATATTAATATGCTAAATGATACATAATGCTGGAAACATTGTGAACTGTATAGAAGCCCTTTGATTAACAATGACCTCACAGTGAAATGTTATAAAAACCCAACTCCTTCCCTGATCTCCTTCTTTGAAGAGAACCTACTGACTCTTCCAAGTCTGGTCTACGTGTTCCATCAATCCCACTTAAACAAGCTACTAATTAGGGTGGAAATTGCTTGTGTCCGGAACACATGAGAAAATATAAGTTGCCTGAATGGAGCTTGTGGCATTAGCTGATTATTTTTCACAGAACAAACAGAAGTTGGATCATTTACCAGGTATGCTCTTTTCTTTTGAAACATCCTTGTGATAATTATCTTTGACTAATTGGGACAATGCCAGGAAATGAACTTGGTAGTTCTACAAAATTCTTCCTTTCACCTGGCTCCAAGAGAACAAATCCAAACCAAAATACATTTGTAAATCTATGACAAAGATTACTGGACAATAGGGATTAGAATGCACACAGTTCTCTTCCTGCCTTTCTATATTCTAATATCCTGAGGTGCCACTTGCTCTGAAAAGTCCATCCCAGTCAAAGGTAATGAGTTTGTTTGAACCTAGTTTCTAGGTAACTGCATGTTCAGGACTAAGACCAACAGCTTTTCATTTGGATTTTATTTTATCTTTCTTCCCCACACCATCTTGCAAGACATTTTCCAACGATTGCTTGCTCTGAAGGGACCTTATGTTTTCTCTCTGTAAATTGGCAAGGACAATAGACGATGCATTTCTATGGATTAAATCTTTTGATTGGTGGTTCAGACAAAGCTGGGCCTCCTGTACTGACACAATGAGGCCAAATTCAGGTTGGGGGAGCAATGCCTCATATTCCATTTGAGTGGCTTCCAACCTGATGTCATGAACATCCATTTCTGTAGTTGCAGTAATTACTCAATCTGTACCCCACTTCTCTCTTTTTGCTTTCCTCATTCTGATTTCCTTCTCACCCCTTCCTTTCTGTTCTCCTCACCAGCTCATCATCCCTCTCTGTTTCTCAACCTCCTTCCCTTTATTCCATGGTCTATTGTCCTCTCATATTAGATTCCATCTTCAGCCCTTTACCTCTTCCATCTATCACCTCCCAGCTTATTTCACACTCCTCCTCTACCTACCCATTTCCCCCCTCACCTGGTCTCATCTATCATTTGCCAACTTTTACTCTTTCCAACTCCCTCCTCCCGCCTTCTTTTTCAGGCTTCTGCGCTCCTATTTTCCAGTTCTAATGAAGTGTCTTAGCCTAAAACATCGACTGTTCCCCTCCATAGCTGCTGCCCGACTTGGCGGGTTTCTCCAGTCCTTTGTGTGGTGTTGCTCAGGAGAAAGCACCCTAGCACACTGACACAAGTTAATTTAGCTGTCTTCATACTATGAAACCTGTGGAAAATTGATTTAAGAAATGAACAATACTCCAGTTCAACTGCTACAATATAACCACTTGTTAGGGAAGAGTACTCCACTGAACTTTGTTAACTCTAGTTAGCTTTTTATCTGTTAACAGTTTGAGAAACAAAGTATTGTAGGGTAAAATGCATTAAATTATTTGTAAATTGGAAGTAAATTGGAAGATACCATGGATGGAATTCCATTCATATGTAGTGTGAGAAAATGCACATCTCCGTCAAGTAATGAGTATTTGAAAAGGACAATTTATTCAGGCTGAGAAGATGACAATAAGCAAAGAATATTCTGATTTCAAATGAATATGAGACTAACTTTTAGTCTTTTGTATATTGTAAATGAATCATAATTAAACCTGGCATTTTGGAATTCTAGTTGTATAAGCCACATGGAACAATAATACTCATAATTCACGAAGCTATCTCCCCATGTTGACCTCATTCAGCTACTTAACCATCTCAGCAAAGCAGAGCATGTTGATGCTGCGGGAGGTTAAATCACAAAACAGTGCTTTGGTGTCCTAGCAACTGGGTATTCAAGAAAGAGAGATGATTTGCCGAAGGTTAAAAAAGTACCTCTATATTGTTTTGTACCTTCACACGTTTCCCATTAAAATCTAATCAATTGTACAGTCCAAAAGAATCTGTTTTCAGCCTTCATTCCATGCTCAAATTAGTGCAGCAGCACCTCGCAGAAGCTCACAAGTCAATGTAGATAAATGCAGATTCTTTGTCAGGCAAGTACCAAATCACTTTCTGCAGCATAAATCCCCATTTTGTTCTGAATAAAATAGATTGAAAAGGCATTTGTGGTGTCAATACAACAGCATAAAAACGAGTCAAAATAATTCAAAATAATTCAAAATATCTATCATTTTGTGTAATGTTTTAAAATACAGCCAAAAAAGATCACAATTTGAGATAGGATTCTTGAGCTACTGAATATCAGTGATTTTTAGTTGTGTTCCTCTCCATTTTAATTTTAGCACCGCTTTCTACACGGGCTGTAACTGAGTCCCAACTACTTGCTGGAGATGTCTCAAGTGAGACCCAAACCCAAGCCTCCTGGCTTTATTCTTTTCTTTCAATGAACAAGTGCTTACACATATTCCCAGTTGGATAACAACTTAAGTATTTATAAGCCACAGTCTTGCTTCCACTAGCTGGGGCAACCTTGAGTGGGATTTCAATTCTGCCTCTTCTGATATTGCAAAGTTATCATGAGGCCATAGGTTCATTCCTTTCATTATAACACCCTGCCACTTGCAGAGGAAACTAAAATTATATGCTAGTTATTAATAAATATAAAAGAGGATTCAGGAAAAACTTCTTTACCAAGGAAATGGTTCATATATTGAATACGTTGTTGAAGATAGTTCCTGAAGTGAAGAGTTTAGACATATTTTAGGTGAATTCCATCTACATGTGGGATAGAAATCAATAGAAGAATGTGCCAATAGAGACAGACAAACAGCCAGAAGGGAGGCACATTAGCAAAGTAAGAATGTAGATTAGCTGGATTGAATTGCTTGATTTGATGCTCTCAAGCAGGGGTTCCCAACCTGGGGTCCAATCACCCCTTGGTTAATAGTAGGGGTCTATGGCATTAAAAAGGTGGGTACTCCTACTCTATAGTAACAATGACAAACAGGTTGGTAGGAAAGCTGAAAAGAAAGCAGGTAACTAAGTCCAAATTATAGTGGACTACAGAAAATGGATAAAAAACAAGTTCCTCATCCAGATATAATTTATAAAAATTACCTTCATACAACAATGACAGCACTGCAGTCTTATTTCAAATCTTCTGGCAGGTTTCCTCCTGTCATGTTAGCTTTGACATTTTGGCAGTTAAACTGTGTGAGGTTAGAAAGTCTGTAAAGGAAGGTTTGATTATGAGGATGTGCTTAATATAAGGGATCATTAGGAGCTATGAGAAATAAGTGAATCAACAAGCTTCACATCAGTAACTTTTGTTTTGATTTGAGCGATTCTCCTCCAGGAACATTTTTCACATCATTAGAATGTATGTGACTGTAGCAGCAGTTGACATTTTTGAGAACAGTTCAATACTGTGAGATGTTTTTAAATGAGTGCAAGAATTTAAGCTTTTAACTATTCTCTCTTTTGTTGTTGAGCTAATAGTTGACAGTATGATTAACAAAGAAGGATTTTTGTTGCCAGACTTGTGCAAGGGGCAAAATTACAAAATCATCCAGTATAGAAGAAAGCCATTTCAATCATTATGCCCATGCTGGTTCTTTGGATGGTCTGTCCAGCTGGTTCCACTGGCTCACTTTCTTCCCTAAATCTTTTTCAATTTCTCTTTTTCAACTATATATCCAAGGTGCAGATCCAAGGATGTGAGAAATAAAGTCAATTCAATTCACTTTTAAAGGATGCTAAACAATAATAGATAAATTACAGAAAAATTGCATCCTGACTGTATTTTTCATAATCTGTTCTCATTATTTTTTAATCTATATCTTTGGCCTAAATTTATGTTCCCTAGAAAGAACATAAAAAAATAAAACACATCAACATGGGAATCCAAGTGAACCAGTGCTGCTATGAAATAAGTGCTCAAGGGAAAGGGCTGTGAGGAACCAGAATGGGGGTAATGTGAAATTTCCTTGCAGGTCTCAGGGTGTGTTTATGCTCTGCTTCATTTTAAATGTCAGCCTAACCTTTTTTTTTTCTCTGCTAAGCTAAAGAAAAGGCTTAAAGAAAAGTCAGCATCTTGGTGCAACAGTACAGAAACATTGAATTGCAACTTCAGAGATAGATTTGCAAGTTCTGGACACCATATCAGAGAACTTGAAATAATGCTTTAGCATCGTTACAAACCAATTAAATATACTCATCAAACCATAACTGTGCCTTTGTGCAATGAAAAGGACTTTGGAGCATTAAGTCGAATATGGGGTCAATTGTAAATTCAGAAACTTATTTCAAATAAAAATGTGGATCAATGTCTAAAGTGAATTGCTATTGATCAAGTAGCAAAGGTTTGCAGTGCACTTTCAAGGTTTTTGTTTTGAAAGACTAGTTCTTTAACATTCAGCCTGGACAGCCAAGGTCATCATTGTGGTGTCCACTTTTCCAGTATTAGTAACAATCCTTTACCCCAAAGCTAGTCATTCATCTAACCGACCAACTGAAAGGGTGAATGGCCAGACCCACTTCCCTGTCCTTCCTCCATTGTCCATCGTCTTTTAAAAATAGATTTTCTTTCATAATGTAATCTGAAAATTTGTCAGTAAATATGGCAGTTAAATGAAAGAAAAGATTCAATTTTTTGTAGTAGTGTGCAATATCTTTAAGTTGCCTTGGTCTCCAAAATACCTTGTACATGATTGTTAAAACAACAAGTCGTGAAGAAAGATCGAAAGAGTTGAATCTTTAAGAAACAGCATATTTGGATGCATTTTTGTGTGCCACACAATAATTCTGTGTACTCAGTTAATGATCTGATTCTAGGAAGCATTTTCCAGTTGTTTCATTTGGTGATCTTTTTTATCTTTTTAAAGTGAAGACTGGAAGAAAACAATCCTTTATTGTTATATTTGACAATTTTCTGCCTTAAAAGAAGATGCTTTGATTCACATATCTCTCATCTGACTTGGTGAGTGACTTTTATGAGCGCCCTCTATTGGCTCATGTGAAATCCATTTTATGACTATCTCAATTTTCAATATTATGTATTGACCTAAGGGTGAATTTTAGAATGATAGTGTATTAGGCATTATTTTCAAAAGTTGCATATGTCAGATTAAAACTTTAAAACATTCTATTTATTCCTTCATTTTCATCCACTCATATTTTCTGTAATATTTACAATTTCCTAGATTTTAATAGAGATCCTATCTATTGAAATGTAGCAAATGTAATCTCACAATTGAGGCAAAATGAGGACAAAACAAGACTATATATTTTAACTATAGGCCATTTAATCTGACAGCAATAATAGGGGAAAATACTTGTCTATTATTAGATGGAATAAAATTGTAATACATTCATTTTTTATATTATTCATTTACAGCAGTGATTCCCAAACTTTTTGAGCTACTGCCTCCTTAGCACCAGACAGCATCCCCAGAACCCCTCTCTTCCTTTCCAGCTATTACAAAGAAACTATAATGAATTTTGATTTATGATGCACAGTGAAAGAAAATAGAAACTGCAAATTCAAAACAGTGACAAATAATTACAAATATTATTCAAATCTATTTAAAGCTGCAAATAAAATTATTTCTTTATTTAATTACAGTAAAAATTTTCAACAGCAATTTTAGAGCAGGGCCTGGTGCAGTGATAATCAGCTTCTCAACATCAGCTGGAATGTCACTCAGATGGAGTCTCAGATCCCAGTGTTCTGTAATTTCCAGTCCCTTTTGTTGCTTTGAAAAAAGTTGGGCGACTGCTCTGAAACAGTGCTCCACTAAATATGATTTCGGAAAGGCAAAAATCCACAGTGCAGGATAGCGTTCAGAGATTCCTTTCTGCAACCTAATATCTTGATATGCTTTTTGAGCCTAAGCTTCAACACAAAGTCATTTTGTAGTGAGGTCATTTCTTCCTCCATCCGCCCTGTTAATTCCTCATTACAAGTATTCAGGAATGGGCGTATTACCCAATATGAATTTGGATCAAGAGACGATCCTGAAATCTCTCTGATATGTCTTTATGGAGCTCACCCAGGTGGGCACAGTATACTTGAAGATCATCATCTGATATTCTTTCTTTCTCTTCCAGTTCAGGGGTCTCAGAAATTGGAAAAGGTCGCGGAGCCAATGTTGCACTTTATATAGGGTTTACTTGGACAAAAATGTGGAGACGATTGATTTGACAGATAAAATTCACGTCTTTTCCTTGCAATTGAAGATTGATTTCATTAAATTTTGCAAATAATTCTGACAAATAAGTAATGCCATGCCAAATATTTTTGAGTTGATTACTAAATGAAGCATTCAAGTGATTAAGAAATTTTATCGCAGTTTCAGTAAGTGCCTCAGGCAGTATCCTTTCGAGAGCCTTCTGACTTGTGTGTGCAACAGCAAGCATCCAAACCTTCATCGTTCTCAAGACAAAGCTCTCAAAATAGTGGAAAATTGAGAGCATGGAACTTTATTTTATTTACCTCTGTGATAACAGTATTTAATGATTTGTGCAACTGATCACTTATGTGTTTTGCAACAAGACATTGTCTGTGAATTACCCTGTGAATGGTAAATATGTTAGGTACAGGTTTTTTCAAGAAAGTAGTAACCCCATGATGGCTTCCTGTCATTGATGGTGCCCCAGCTTTTGCACAATCAAGAATGTTATTAAGTGGAGCGTCCTTCTCTTTGAAGAACTGCTCAAAAACCAGAAATATTGACTCCCACATCATATCTATTTCTAGTCCCCTTCTGACCTCAACCACTGCAATTAATAACGGAGAAAGTTATGACATGATGATGTGCAAGGTAATGTTAGAGAAAGTTATGATGTACTAGTCAGGACAGAAATAGAATGGAACCTTAGGATTCACACCACCAGGTTCAGGGATAGTTATTACCCCTGAACCATCAGACTCTTGAAACAAAGGGGAGCACTTCATTCAACTTCACTTGCCCCATCATTGAAATGTTCCCACAACCTATGGACTCACTTTCAAGGACACTTCCTCTCATGTTCTCTCCATATTTGCTTATTTTATTTATTATTATTATTTCTTCCCATTTGTATTTGCACTGATGGCTGTCAGTTGCACAGAGGTTGAGTGCCCAGATGGTGAGGTCTTTCATTGATTCTATTTTATTTATTTTCCTATTATAGATTTATGGAGTATGCCCACAGGAAAATGAATCTTGGGGTTGTATATGGTGAGATATATGTACTTTGATAATAAATTTACTTTGCACTTTGGTACAGATAAATGAGTGGCAGAGGAAGCGGTACAGAGGGCAGGGTTTCAGATTTCTGGATCATTCGGATCTCTTCTGGAGGAGGTATGACCTGTACAAAAAGGATAGGTTACATCTGAACTTGAGCTGGGTAGGTTTGCTCGAGCTGTTCTGAAGGGTTTAATCTAGGTTGGCAGGGTAATGAAAGTGGGAATGATACGGCTGATGATGGAGCAGAGGGTATACAAGTTGACACATTGTGTTGTGGGACTGTGAGGAAGAACAGCAGATGATAGGGCAAAAATGTAGTCAGGTGGATGAGGTGAAGTGCAAAATTGTAAAGTGTGATGAATCCATGACTAAAGGAGCTATATTTGAATGCATTCAGTATATGGAATAAGGTAGATCATCTTGTAGTACAGTTAGAGATTGGCAGGTATGACGTTGTGAACATCACTGAGTGGTAGCTGAAAGAAGATCATAGTTGGCAGCATAACATCTAAGGATGAATCTTGTATTGAAATGACAGGTAGGTAAGCAGATGGGGTGGGGTGCTCTATTGGTTTGAAAAAAAAGAAATCAAATCCTTAGGAGGAGGTAATAGAGAGTACATTTGCTTGTCAAGATGGCACCTGCATAAATGCTCCTTTGGTCGACATCTTCTGGATAGATCATGAAACCTTGTATTTCACTTGTTTTAGAAATGTTACATTTGTTTTTCATCTTGGATGCGATGCTGGAACTGTTGGAGCTGGTGATTTGCAGTTTGGAGGTCATTTGGGTGTTTCAGTGCTCTGCAGCCTCCCAGAGGATTCTGGGAAGCAGAGACAGTGAGAACGAGAAGGCTGTGGGACAGTTGTAGGGCACGAGCCTATCTTCAACTCTATTACACCGATTAAAGCTTCCATTGTTCACCGATTGAAGCAATAAAGGAGATTGAAATATCAAGGCGAATGCTGAAGGTGAATTCTGCCTGCCTTTTGATCGCTGGGAGATTGCTCTGCTATAGAGAAGGGGGACTGGCTTTAGCTCTCTGGTGAGGTCACTCTGCTACGGAGAGGGGAGACTGCCTTTTGATCACTAGTGGGATCACTCTGCGACGAAGAGGGAAAGGCCTGCCACTGGGTCCAGAGAGTGTTACCCAGATTTTCTGTGTTTTGGATATGTACTTGGACTATAGACTATTTTACAATCTTATTCTTTTTTAATATTCTGTGTTTTTTGCCTGATCTTTCTTGGTTTTTTTTGGGTGTGGAGGAGGGGGATTTGGGGTCGATGTACCTGTTCCATTTTTGTTGTTTTTTTGTGTGGGTCGAAGGGATTTGGGGTTTGATGATCATGCTGCCATTGCTTTCTTTTCTTTCTTGGTTTCATGGCTATTTGGAGAAGAAGAATTTCAGAGTTGTGTACTTTGATAATAAATAAATTTTTGAACCTTAGAACCCTTGTAGAATCATTATGGGTACAGTTAAGAAACTTCAAGGGTAAGAAGACCCTGATGGGAGTTATATGTAGGCCTCCAAATAGTAGCCAGCATGTGGGATATAAATTTCCATGGGAAATAGCAAAGACATGTAATATGGAAATATTACAATAGGCATAGGAGATTTGGACATGTAAGTAAATTGGAAAAATTAGGTTGGTGCTGGATCCCAAGGAGGGAATTGTAGAATCATTATGAGATGAGTTTTTGGAGCAGCTTGGAGTTGAGCCCACTAGAGGAAAGGTTATTCTGAAGTGGGTGTTATGTAATGAACCAGATTTGTTGAGAAAGTTAAAGGTAAAGGAACCCTTGAGAAGCAGTGATCATAATATGATAGAATTCAACCAGCAGTTCGAGAGGGGAAAATAAAGTCAGATGTGACTGTATTACAGTGGAGTAAAGGGAATTACAGAGACATAAGAGAGGAGAAAGCTAAAGTTAATTGGAAGGGGACACTAGCAGGTTGTCATGGTCCGGATCGGGATCCCTTTAAATTTACCTTATTTATGTTACGATCCGGACCGTTGATTCCCTGTTTTCCCATGTCCCTCGGCTTTGGTGATTAGAGGCAATTAACGCTCGGCTGAACCGGTAGTTTATAGTCTCCGGCTTTCAGCCGTTCGGCACGGGAGTGTTTGCAAAGTCATCAAAGGTACGGTGTGCTGATGTCATCTGGCCAGAGCAAGTCTAGTCTCTGCCAAAGCGAGTTCCAGTAATTCGCCCTTCCTCACCAGAGCAACCCTGTCAAGTTACCTCACCGAAGCGAGCCTGCAAAGTTTCCTCATCAAGTTGGGTCCATCAGTTAACCTGCCGGAGAGAATCAGGAGCTGCTGTCTACTGTTCCTGGGCCGAGTCTAGAGCTCGCCACTACCCGGAGGTTCCAAGTACCATGTCCTGGCTCCAGTGGCATCCAAGTACCACATCCAAGACCTGGCTCCAGCAACATCTAAGTACCACATCCATGTCCTGGCTCCAGCGGCATCCAAGTACCACGTCCACGTCCAAGTCCTGTCCCTGGCGGCACCCAAGTACTAAGTCAAGTCCCGGTCCTGGCGGCATCCGAGTACCTAGTCAAGTCCTGTCCCTGGTGGCCTGTGATTCCTGTCCTACCCTCCCCCCCACCCCGTCTGAATCCCTTCTCTGCCCCTCTTGCCCCTGGACCTCGTTTGCAGCCCTCGCATGCACTTCGGTCTAGTTCTGTTGCCGGAGCTAGATAGATACTGTCTAGTGTGCTTTCGTGTTGGTCTTGTCTTGTCCTCGCCTCTGTGGGTAAGTCAGGCTGACTTGCTGTTGCCCCCTGAAGGGTCATGAGTCCCGGCCCTATGTCCTGTACCCAAGTAGGGGTCCCGACTCTGTGTTCTGTGTATGTGTCCATGGTTCCATGTACCTGTTCTCCAGAGACCGAGGCTCTGTTTTCCATGTTCCTCCTCTCCCTAACCCATGTCATGTCCATACCTGGTTCTGGGGTCCAAGCCTGAGGCAAGACCCAGGTACTGGGTCCTTGCCCAGTCTCGGACTCGGAGTCCATACCCTAGCCTCTTCATGTCTCCTCTAGTTCTGGAAGCCGATTCCGAGTCCAAGCCCAGACCCTTGGTCCCAGCCTAGTCGTAGTCTTGAGTCTTTGTCCTGTTCGATATTCCGGTTTCTGCTTTGCTCTCCTGGTATCAAACAATAAACTAAATCTAATTAACCTCAAGATGTGTCTTGCATTTGGATCCACCCTTGCTCCCAATGACCTCGCCAGTGTGACACAGATATGATGGCAGAAAAATAATGTCTGGAGTTTCTGGGGTCATTTCGGAAGGTGCAGGATAGATACATTCCAAAGATGAAGAAGTATTTTAAAGGGAGGATGAGACAACTGTATGTGACAAGGGAAGTCAAAGACAGCATAAAGGCAAAATAGTGGGAAGTCAGAGGATTTGGAATCTTTTAAAAAACAACAGAAGGCAACTAATAAAAAATAAGGAGAGAAAAGGTGAAATATGAAGGTAAGCTGGGCAAAAACATCAAAGGAGATACAAACAGTTTTTTTTTCAGATCTATAAAGAGTAAAAAAATAGTCAGAGTAGATATTGGACTGCTAGAAAATGATACTGGAAAGGTAGTAATGGGATCAAAGAAATGTTGGTGGAATTTGAAAAGTAATTTGCATCAGTCTTCACTGTGGAAGAAATGAACAGTATGCCAGAAACTGGAGAATGTCAGGTGACAGAGTTGAGTGTAGTTGTTATTACTAAAGAAAAGGTGGTTGGGAAGCTGGAAGGTCTGAAGGTAGAAAAGTCACCTGGACCAGCTCAACTGTACCCCAGGATTCTGAGAGAGATAGCTGATGAGATTGTGGAGGCGTTAGTAATGATCTTTCAAGAATCACTAGATTCTGGAATGGTTCCTGAGTACTGGAAAATTGGAAGTGCCACTTTACACTTTAATAAGCGAGGGAGGGAGAAGAAAGAGAATTATAGACCAGTTAGCCTGAATTCAGTGCTTGGCAAGATGTTGGAGTTCATTATTAAGGATGAGGTTTTTGGGTACTTGGAGGCGCATGATAAAGTAGGTCTAAGTCAGCATGGTTTCCTCAAGGGGAAATCTTGCCTGACATCTATCAGAATTCTTTGAGGAAATAACAGGCAGGATAGACAAAAGAGAGTCTGTAGATGTTGTTTACTTGGATTTTCAGAAGGCATTTGGCAAGGTGCTTCACATGAGGCTGCTTAATGAGAAAAGAGCTCATGATATTACAGGAAAGATTTTAGCATCGATAGAAGATTGGCTGATTGGCAGGAAGCAAAGAGTTGGGAAAAGGGGGTCTACCCTGGTTGTCAGCCAGCAACAGGTCGTATTCCGCAGTGAATGGTATTGCGACCGCTTCTTTTCACATTAAATGTCAATGATTTGGATGACAAAATTACTAGCTTTGTGGCCAAGTTTGGAGGAGCAGGTAGTGTTGAGGAAGCATGGAGTCTGAAGAAGGTCTTGAACTATTTGGGAGAATGGGCAAAGAAGTTTCAGATGCAATATAGTGTAGGGAAGTGTATGGTCATTCACTTTGGTATAAGAAATAAAGGTATAGACTATTTTCTAAATGAGGAGAAAATTCAAGAACTAGAGATGCAAAGGGACGTGGGAGTCCTTGTGCAGGATTCCAAGTTGAGTCAGTGGTAAGGAAAGCAAATGCCATTCGTTCAAAATGCAATTCGAGCATTCAGTTCGAGAAGTGTTGAATATAAGAGCAAGGTTGTGATGTTGAGGCCTTATAAGGCATTGGTCAGATGACACTTGGAGTACTGCAAGCAGTTTTGGGCTCCTTATCTAAGAAATAATGTGCTGATATTGGAGGTGGTCCAGGAGAGGTTCACAAGAATGATTCCTAGAATGAAGTGTTAATGTATGAGGAGCATTTGATGGCTCTGGGCCTGTACACACTGCAGTTTAGAAGAATGAGGGGGGGATTTCATTGAAACCCATCAAATTCTGAAAGGCCTAAAAAAGAGTCGATATGAAGAGTTTGTTTTCTATATTTGGTGAGTCTAGGCTCAGCATAGAAGTACATCTATTTAGAACAGAGGTGAAAAGGAATTTCTTTAGCCAGAGGGTGGTGAATCTGTGGAAATCATTGTCATGAAAGGCTGTGGAAGCCAAGTCATTGAATATATTTAAAGCAGAGGTTGATAGATTTTTTGATCTTCAGGCATCAAAAGTTACAGAATAAAGCAGGAAAATGGGTAGAGAGGAATAATAAATCAGCCATGATGGAATGGCAGAGCAGACTCAATGGATCGAGTGGCCTAATTCTGCTCCTGTGTCTTATGGTTTAATGGTCATCATAGCTCAGGCAAAACCTGACTCTGTCTGAAGGTATACAAGCCAACAGACTGGTCCTGGACTTATTTTCCATCTGGCATAGTTTGCATTTTGTTGTTTGATTGTTTGTGGTTTTTGTATTGCTATATTTACGCTCTATTCTTGGTTGGTGCGGCTGTAATGAAACCCAATTTCCCTCGGGATCAATAAAGTATATCTATCTATATATCTATCTATCTAAAGTGGAACAGCATTATGTTGGTTGGGTCACGGGCTAGACAAATGTAGTGAACACCCTTCAAAAGGACAGGCTCTGAACTTTACCCCATTGAACACTATACTCTAATTCACAGGAATTGTTTTACTGTGTGATTAGAGTTTAGGTATCGTAATAGCTAACACTGTACTACTGTGGTGAATGGCAATAATGCGTGGGCTGGGCTTGGCTAGAGGTAACATGATTTTTCCAGTCCAGATTTCCAATGATATGCCAAATACAGAAGAGTCACATTGCTTTGAACACTTATAATGTGAATGTGGGTTAGAAAGGGATGAGGTGATTATGTGGTCTTTGTAATCAATTATGAGGCAGTGAGGATCGAATGCTTATAATACGTAATTCATTTCTTAAATTGAGTCTGTAATCCCCCAGCTGCCCCCATGTCTACTGAGCACAATCCACTGCCCTCCTTATCTTTATCACCCTTGTAGAAAATCCACTGCCATGGGGGTGGGGGGAGGATATCATCCACTTTGGGGACTACTAATTAACAGGACTTGGATATCATTGCAGTCATTTAACTTTGAAAACTTGCTGAGTCATACCAGAGGGCAGTCAAGAATCAATATTTCTGTCTTTCACTCATGCTCTTTCCTTCCATGAAGGTCATTATCAAAACAAGAGGAATTTTCATTGCCATAGCCAACATTGCTGATGCTGCATTTTGAATTCCAGATTGAAGAGGTTAAATGTATTTGAACATGCATCATGCGTCCTTTGCTCAGGCCTCTCAAGTAGTACTCCGATAACCAAACCACCATGTTAAGTACCCAATGTGAACAGGCCGCAATTTCTAAGTGCAAAGTCATGTCAGACAAATCTGTTTGAGTTTTCTCAATGGTGATCCCAACTGATGGAGCACAAATCAGTTCTAACATTTTTAAACAGGAGAAAACCACATAATTCACCCTTAAGTCAATGATAGTCAAATCTTATGATTTTTATTTTGGTGACAAGTTTGTTGCTAGGGCCCATCAAGCTTGTAAAAAATGGGCAAAATCAATTTCTAGGCAAATTACTTAAATTAAGCCCCACAGGATAAAGGTCAGGTTTCTAACACAACAAATATAAGATACTGGGACCTGGTTTTCCTTAAGCACAAATCATGCAAAGTTGACATGCAGTTGTACCAAATAATTAGGAAAGCATATGGTAGGTTAGCAGTAGTTCATAGCTTACTGTAATTAGATAGGGCCTACAACCGCCAGGAACCACCTGGTTCCTGTACATAGGAAAGATATACTTGTATTAGAGGGAGTGCAACAAAGGTTCATTGGAATGATTTCTAGAATGCATTATGAGGGGAGATTGGGTTCAATAGGTCTGTATTCCCTAGAGTTTAGCCAAATGAAAGTTGCTCCAACTGAAACATATACTGAAGACTTGATAGGGTAGGTGCTGAGAAGAATTTTCCCAGGGGTCAGAGATTGGTGCTCAGTATTTCTATGTTAGAAAAAGGGGTTAATGATTCAACTGGGACCTAGGGAATCTCTTTCTCTCAGAAGGAGATGAATTTTTGAAATTCTTAAATTCTGTGGGTGCCTAGTGGTTGTACAAGGTAAAGATTGGTGGAAATTAAATATGAAAGGTATTAAAAGAATTATACTTGAAGGTAGCATTGAGGCAAAAGATCACCCTTGAACTTAATGAATGGCAGAACAAATTTGGAGGGCCCTAATGACAGTCCATTAGTTTATTTTCTTTAGTGTTATATTCTTTTGTTTCTATAAAATGGTGAAGAGAATCATGTTTAAATATGATTTCACACTCTCCAGTTGGTTCCTCCAAGAAATTAGTTCTCATATATCAAAGTGTGGAATTCTGTGATCATTAGGTATCTAATACAGTTATGGGCTTTCTCTTGTCCACTTTATAGGTAATTCAGCATTTGTGACTAAATGTGCTACTTCATCAACATCTGCCCAAAGTAACACTCACAAAATGCTGGAGGAAATCATCAGGTTAGGCAGCATCCATAGAAATGCTCAAACGGTTGCTGCTTTGGTTCAAGACTTTTTTTCAGGACTGGAAAGGAAAGGTGAAGACACCCGAATAAAAAGATGGGGGCTGGGGAAGGAGGTTAGCTAGTAATGTGATGCTTCTGTCCACCAGCTTCCATGGACTGGATTCAACATTGGTAGTGTTTATCAAATGAGGCTCAGTTAATGTGAACCAAAATATTCACAGGTTTGGAAGACAACTATTGGACTCTGATCCCAGATTAGATCAGTGATCATTATGACCTGTGCCTCTGCATTGTTTTGCTCAGTCCCCTTTCTTTGCCCCCTTACAGGATTGGCTGTAGCAATATTGGATTTCCTATTTTAAAAGCATTACCTCCATCAGTTCTACTGCACTGTAGTACAGCTCTGTTAATAATAATTATCAGAGTCTGATTTTGATGACTTCATGTGCACAGGCACTTTCTCAACTCAGTTAGAGAGGATGGGGCCATTTTCTACACCAAACAAATAAGGCAGAGAAAATGGTTCTAAGATCACAAAATGCTACTATTTGCACAAATCTTGCACTCCGGAGCATTCACTACAAAGAAGGATATGAAGAAAGCCAGCATCTAGCAGCAGGAAGGAAAGCTTGCATCGTGTCCCTCCTTCCACTTCCTTGGGATTCTGTGCAACACTTCACAGCCGACCAAACACTTCTGAAGTGTAGCCACTGATGTAATGGAAGAAATGCTGCAGCAAAATTTTGCACAGTAAGATCTCAGAAGGTAATGATCAGATTATATGCTTCCAAGTGATGTTGGCTGAGGAAATATAATTTTCAAGCACACCAGGGAGAAATACCCTGCTGTTATTTGAAGTAATGTCACATCAATGAGAGAGGGCAGAGAGGACTCAGCTTAACATCTCAACTGAAAGATGACATATCTGACAGCACAACTCCCTCAGCACTGTACTGGGGTATTGTCTGGTTACTAATCCAGTTTTTGATGTGTGTTTCCTGCTTCAGCAGACAGCAACAACAGTCAAAGATAAACCTGTTCTAAATGTGTTACTTTAACGGCAGCCGGCTATCTATAAAGCATTTAGTGATCAATCTGACTTACAGGGAGTCATTTAGTTACACTCCTCTGTAGGGCAGAGAAGAACAAATAAAGATATTTACAAGTTCTAATGTGTTGGAAAGATAGCCAATGTCTGGGAACTCTCTGATAGAGAAATGTTTTAAAATGTCTTCATAGTTAGGCAAACACTTCTGGGAAACCAGTTGAACTTTATGTATGGCACTTGCACCTTGCTTGTTGGGAGGTTTAAGTTTTTCAGGAAGTTTTGTCTTGAGAACACTTTGACTGTAAATGAAAGAGATGGTTGAAGCACCTTGCAGCCAGAATTAGTGGGTGTAGGGATATTATTCCCTTTTCATATTGTACAACGGCCCAAACTGCTTTCTTTTCATCTTCGCTAACATGAAACCTTGACTGCTGAGTTCAACAGTGATGATACCTGTTTGTTCCCTTTCAGCCCTTCAAAGTGACAACTAAAAGCTGAACAGTAGCCCCTTGAGTACTGCTCCTCGCACAAAACTTCTGCAGCTTTTTGAAGTCTCCTCACCTCTTTTGATGCCAAACCTTTATTATTACAGATGTTTTTTGAATCATCTCAGTTCCATTACGAAGCCTGGAAACAGAAAGGAGCAAAGCCTTTTATGTTAGGCTCAACCTGTTTAGAAGAATTGCTCGCCAAATGATATGTGGACAGAGAAAAGCATTCCTTTCATCCACTCTTTGCTCCTTCTTTAATGTACGTGAGCATCAGGGATTGTTTATCTTGTGCAGCATAACCAGCTTTGTAGCTATTGTAGCAACATTAAATTGATGAAGAAAGTCAACCAAAATTTTACTCCTTTCCTTTTTGAATATGAAACTACATCTGATCAACAGACTTAATGGATTTGCAATAGCTAACACACATTAAATTTTATCCACAACAAGAAAAATACACCAACTTGTTTACCTCTGCAAATTAATTTTTGAATTGCATGTAAGAAATAGTTCAAAGTTCAAAGTATATTTATTATCAAAGTATGTATACATTACACACCCTTAAGATTTGTCTCCTTACAGGCAGCCACAAAACAAAGAAACCCAAAAGAACCCATTTATAAAAAAATGAAGTCTGTCAAACACCCAAGGCGCAGAGGAAAAAAAACACAAACCATACAAGTGATAAAAGCAAGCGGTGTTCAGAACTGAAGTCCAGGAAAGGGAGTCCTCTACAGACATAAAGCCACAGCTTCAGTTCAACACAGAGCTGAGTAAATAGTAGGTAAAGGCACAATCTCTTCTTTCTGTAATCATAGTGTATTTCTGTTAGTGTTTAATACTTGAGTAAACATTGCTGTATTTTATTAATACAGTCGATTCCAGTTTGTTGAAACACATCATAACCAATAAATTTTGGCTCAATTAAGCTGCTGCCCAAATTAACTGAACTGTCACGGAAATAGTTGAAAAGGTATAAAAAAGACAAACTGCTATTTAACTGAGTAACAAATTATGTATTTACTGTAAATAATACACAGAGCAAATTAGAACACTACCAATACCAGCATAGTACTCTAAAATTATGTATTGGTTCCTAATATTTATTGAAGGAGGAATTCAACCAGTGTAAAATGCTGTGTTCTTTTGATTGACTAAATGAAATCAGCACAGACACCTAGTGTAGATAATGGACCACCTTCCTATAATGCTATCAATAATTACATCCTCTAACCCCTCATTTTCATCGTAATATTCAACATTATTGTTGATACATTCAAATTCTTTGTGGCTCCTAACTTGCTGAGTAGTGAAGCCATTTCATTTTTAATCCCATCCGTTTTTGGCACCTCCAGGCCTGAATGTTTGAAACTGCATGAGCAAAACAGTTCAGAATTGTCTTTTTGCTTATTCTCAGCAACTATCAGAGACAAAAATCACTGTTTTTTTGAACACATGCAAACACAATTGACACTATTTAAAACTGTTTGTTCTAAGCATGGTGTGGTGTCTAATGACCTCACATGTGCACACATCTAACACTAGTTAGAAACTGATCAGCAATAGTCTCCATAAGACCATAAGACATAGGCCATCTGGCCCATCAAGTCTGCTTCACCATTCAATCATGACTGATCTTTTTTTCTATCTCCTCCTCAACCCCAGTTCCTGACCTTCTCCCCGTAACCTTTGATGCCATATCCAATCAAGAACCTATCAATCTCAGCCTTAAATACACCCAACGACCTGGCCTCCACAACTGCATGTGGCAACAAATTCCACAAATTCATCACCCTTTGGTTAAAGAAATTTCTCTGCATCTCTCTTTTGAAAGGGATCCCTCTTTCCTGAGTCTGTGCCCTCTTGTTTTAGACTCTCCCACCATGGGAAATATCCTTTCCACATCTACTCTGCCTAGGCCTTTCAACGTTCTAAAGGTTTCAATGAGATCCTCCCTCATCCTTCTGAATCTCCTGCCCTAATTAAGTGGCATAGAGTCCCAAATAAACAAAGGGTGTCCCAAATAAACAAAAGGAATCCCAACTATTTGCATGATTAGTTTCCGTTCTTTAAGAGTTGTCCCAAAAGCAGTTGCCCTGATTAACTGATGGCCCAATTAACCGGAATCCAACGTAGATTTAACAATTAAGCACCTCATGTAAATAATAGTCATAGGCATGGAGAATGAAGGACACACAGGATCATAACAGCCTAAAATTGAGGGCATTGCTTTTCTGCTGCATTGGAGGCTAAGCCATTGGCTGTCAGATTTTGATGAATGGTTGAATTGGAAAACAGCATTGAGCATTGCATGTGACTAGTTGTGTGACCATATAACCATATAACAATTACAGCATGGAAACAGGCCATCTCGGCCCTTCTAGACCAGGCCGAGCTCTTATTCTCATCTAGTCCCACCGACCTGCGCTCAGCCCATAACCCTCCATTCCTTTCCTGTCTATATATCTATCCAATTTAACTTTAAACGACAATATCAAACCTGCCTCAACCACTTCTGCTGGAAGCTTGTTCCACACAGCTACCACTCTCAGAGTAAAGAAGTTCCCCCTCATGTTACCCCTAAACTTTTGCCCTTTAACTCTCAACTCATGTTCTCTTGTTTGAATCTCCCCCACTCTCAATGGAAAAAGCCTATCCACGTCAACTCTATCTATCCCTCTCATAATTTTAAATACCTCTATCAAGACCCCCCTCAACCTTCTACACTCTAAAGAATAAAGACCCAACTTGTTCAACCTTTCTCTGTAATTTAGGAGATGAAACCCAGGCACCATTCTAGTAAATCTCCTCTGTACTCTCTCAATTTTATTGACATCTTTCCTATAATTCGGGTGACCAGAACTGTAACAATACTCCAAATTTGGCCTTACCAATGCCTTGTACAATTTCAACATTACATCCCAACTCCTATACTCAATGCCTGATTTATAAAGGCCAGCATACCAAAAGCTTTCTTCACCACCCTATCCACATGAGATTCCACCTTCAGGGAACTATGCACGGTTTTTCCAAGGTCCTGGTGCTAATTCAATGAATGTATTCATAAGTACTGTATTTGATCATTACAAATCTAAGTATAATGCATCCATGACTTGCAAGTACTGGAATACATCCCAATTGCTATGTCCTTGACAATTTAATATTGCATTTTGGTTTGTTACTATGTTAAAGACCAATTTTGCCCAAAATTACTTCAGTCAAGAACATTCTTTCAGATGTTTTTTTGCTGACACCTTTCTCAACTTCAGAACATCCCAACCTTACAACCTTAAATCATTTTCAATGTGTGCTCAGTGTTATAATATAGGGATCAAGACCCCTAATTTTAGATCAGCAACATCACACAAAATGAAATCATGGTCAGATTATCTGTTTTTAATGATCTGTCTGAGAGGTAAATTATGGGTGGACTGAATATAACTCCAATACAATTCAACAGTATATTGCTAAATAACTGACAGACATAGATAATCTGAAGGATGATCATTCCCCAGGTGCTTCTCTTGGTGTAATTACATTCTTCTCCAGTATTTCACTGGTATCAACACTGGTGAAAGTGATCCAAGCACACTTTTGATCCTGGTTACATTTACATAATCATCCTTCATTGTATGAGCTAAACATACAATGCAGCATGTTAAGAACTGTTATCCACATTTGGGTTCATTGGAAGATAATAAGGTGAAATTTGGAAGAGGAATTTAATGTATGGATGCCAACCATTTGCACATAACTAAAGTCAAATTTCAGCTCCCAGCACCCAGAGAAGTTTTCTTCCTGCATTGGTTTAATAATTCTGTATAATTAAATACAGGGATAAAAGAATTCATTGGCACTGAAAATACCTTGCATTAATTTTGTCAAATTATTATTGACCATGGTTGCTGCTTGTAATTAATTGCTTAGTAATTGAGAAAAGTTACAAAAGATTGTTGTGAGATCGCCAATTTTATGTTGTCAGATTTATTGGGGATACCGTTCATTCCATTGATTCATTCTGTTAATAAAATGGCAAAGTGTCAGAGGGCAGTGTATTCGCTAAATAATTATATTGAGTGAATGCTTGAGAAATGTTGATCCATTATGAGACAGAATCAATAAACAAATCAACAGCACATATGCCATTACAAAATGGTTGCCTGCATTGTCATGATATCAAAATGGTATATAGTGGGATATTACTGGTCGCGCAATAGTTAATATACTTGTCTACTAATTCATAGACTTACAAGAACTCAAATCCCACCATGACATCTATGCTATTCAAAATAAGTTAATTATCTGAAATCAAAACAAAAACCCAGTCATTAATGATGATGGTGTCCCAACTACCAGACTGTAGTTAAACCAAATAAAAAACATCTAGTTCTCTAGTATCCTCCATGGAGAGAAATCCACTTCACTTACCAAGTGACTTCAGGCCTTTTATCTGGTTTGGAAACCTTCCAGCTTATGGGCTACCAAAGATGACTCAAAAATGCTAGCCTTGTCAATGCCACCCAGATCCTGAAAAATAAATATTAGTGGATAAGAGGTAAAAAAAAAATACTGGTCAGGCTTTATTTGATGGGTTTCCAGGAATAGGCTAGTTTACCAGATGTTAGCAAGTTCCAAAATCAGTGACCAGATCTGATCAAAGAAGAATATTATTAAACCAAACAAAATGTTGTGTCAGCTGAGGTACAGTTCCAACTGTGGATTTTAATACTCCATTCAGAAACTTGAATAATAATTTTTTGTCATGACTCCGACTCTGTAATTTTATAGTGACAAAGTTCTGTTTTTTTCATGAGATGTCAAGTCACTGTCTTATCTGTACTGTCATATGTCAATGCGTTCTCTATGGTGTTACATCAGATAATCAAAACAAATTATCTGGTCATCTTCACTTCGTAGTTCGGAGAACATTGTTATTAATAAATTTGCTACTTAGTTTTTTTAAAAAGTACATAATGCTCTTTGAGCTATCTCAAAGGTTTGAATGTTGTGATATAAATGCAATTATTTGTCTTTTCCTGAAGTGTAAAACATTTTCTTATATTGTAAATTATATTGATGCTGTTTGTAAAGGAACAAATGTTATAGATCAATGGTGTTGGGAGAAAATTTCCCTTTAGCATGACCATGAATAGAAGGGTCAACAAGAAGAACAGATTGACCAGATCTTCTGTTCCCACAAATGTGTTGCAGCAGAGAAATTTCAACACAACCCAAATGAATAAAGTATTGCAGCTGCAAAAGAAAATACTGTAAATATCAAGGGTCATCTATTTATAATGAGATGGCAGAATCTGCCAACTGAAGAAAATCCTCACAACTCACACAGCAGAGCTGTGTGGAAAATTCAACAAATTGGCTGGCAATCAAGCCTAAAATTGGATGATGGATGGTGCATGGGAATGTTCTAAGGTTATCTCCCTGTACTGTGGTCCTTTCCAATTCTGCAAAAATACCTGGGCTCTCTGTACAATTTCCATGTGTGGTTGAGAAGAAGTACTCAACAGCATTGATGATAATTGAAGACTGCTATATAGACATGATCCATGTGTGTGTGCGAGATCTATTTGGGTGCCATGGTAATGTAGTTGTTTGCATGGCACTATTACAGTTCGGGGCATTCTCGAAGTCGGAGTTCAGTTCCAGTGCCAGGAATTGGACTAATAATTCCTGGATTATGTTGACTGAATAGACCTTTTCCAAGTTACATCTCTCTCTTATGGCTCTTCAGCATGGGTACACAGTAGCATAGCAGCTGATTCAACTGCTTTGCAGTACCAGAGATCACAAAAAAATTGGGGTTTAATTCTCACTGCTGTTAGCAAGGAGTCTGTATGTTCTCCATGGACTTTCCCTGGGTTCTCCTGTTTCCTCCTACAGTGCAAAGGCATATCCGGTAGGTGATTTTATCATTGTAAATTGATTAGATTTGGGTTAATTGGGTCTGTTAGTGGTTGCTGGGGCAGCAAGAGCCAAGATCCTACTCCACACTGTATCACTAAATAAATAAAGAAAGAAATAAAATATGAATTTTCTTATTCTTAACTAAACACAAGATTGCTTCTGATGGGACTAGTTCCTTGGTATCAATTATATATTGTTTTCTTTCATTCTTTGAAGCATGTGTTTTGGTGACTGTGGAAATTAAAGAACAGCTAAATTATGTCCATATTTATTTGGCTATAACAATACACTAGTAGAACACAGAAGAAGAATTATTGCAGGTGATAGTGTGAATATTTGGTCTATTTTGGATGGAAAGTGCTAATTGGTTCATATAGAAGTTTAGTATCATACTGCACAGGAAAATGACATCCTGACTGTTGTTCCTGACATGGACCCCTGAAAAAGTTATCCCTTCATCCCATTCTCATTAGCGTTCCATAAATCCATCAAAATATCTCTTTCCAAATGCTCATCTACCACTGTAAAGTTTATTGGTGCTTTTAATTTGCTCACTCCTTCTCTGACACTTGTTTGACAAAGGTTTCCTTTTAGTTCTCTTCATTCATTTGGTGATCAACCTAAATGTGCGATCTCTTTTTACCAACTACCAAAAATAGCTTTTCCCAATTTTCTCAAACACGAGGAAATCTGCAGATGCTGGAATTTCAAGCAACACACATAAAAGTTGCTGGTGAACGCAGCAGGCCAGGCAGCATCTATAAGAAGAGGTACAGTCGGTGCTTCGGGCCAAGACTCTTCATCAGGACTAACTGAAAGAAGAGCTAGTAAGAAATGTTCTCACTAGGTTTTGACAGGTTTTACTGAAGTAGGAAACCTCCAGAAGATGGCATGCTACCAGTTCCCCTCCTCCAGAATATGTAATAACTATGCCCATTTCATGCAGAACAACTATTTTTCATTACTATTAAAATTTCAATTTTCATTTAAAGGAGCAAGTCAATGCTGCCAGTGGGACAGGTCAACATTGTATGAGGATACTCTGCACACAGCCGCATGACATAGCTTCCTGAGTTCTGACCAGGGCAGGATAAAACCCCATACTTTTCAGGCGTTGACACGAAGGACTATTTGCAACAGATATCCAGCATACTAAATAAATAGAATATTTGCCTTTTTGGGATTTCAGTGGTATGCGGGAGAAATGTTCATTCCCTTTCACTAAGCACGGAAAGAAAATAAAATACCCCTGCTCGGGAAAAGGGGTTAAGAGTAGATTTTTTAAAAAAATAAAACAATATCTTGGATTCTAAGGAAAATACAGAATAATGAACATTTGGGGAAACATGAAAAAATCTGCAGTTGCTGGAAAATCCAGAGACACATGCACAAACTGCTGGAGGAACTCAGTGGGCCAGGCAGCATCAATGGAAAAGCATAAACTGTCGATATTTCGGGTGGAGAGTACTGATGAAGGTTCATGGACCAAGATGTCATCTGTTTACACTTCTCCATAGATGCTGCCTGGCCTGCTTCCTCCAACATTTTGCATGTGTTGATCTGATAAAACATGATGCTTTCTGTAGAAATTGACCTTTTTCTCTTGCTCAATAAAAAAAATAATCACAATAAAAATCCCCTCTCAAAGTAAAGTTCCAAATAAATTTTATTATCGAAGTACAAATTTGTCACCTTGAGATACATTTTCCTACGTGTATACTCAGCATATCTATAGAATTGTAACTATAACAGGATCAATGAAAGATCAACCAGAGTGCAGGTCAAAAAACTGTGCAAGTGCAAATATAAATAAATAGTAATAAATATGGAAAACATGATATAATGAGATAAAGAGTCCTTAGGGTGATAACATTGGTTGTGGGAACACCTCAATGGATGGGCAAGTGAGTGTAGTTATCCCCCTTTACTCTACAGCCCAATGGCTGAAAGTTAATAACTGCTCTTCAAGCTGATGGTGTGAGTCACTCATTGAACGTGACAAAGTGCAGGACTTTTGTATGTACAGGGCAGTAAAATCATGAAGGTGACTAATAAAGATGTTGGTGATATAAACCATGTGCAGAAGGATTATAAAAGCAGTCACGGAGCTCTCCTTTGTTCATATTCACTGGCTAATTGATAAATACCTGTACTATATATTGGCAAGAGAGCGCATTGTCTACACATGTCCACAAATTTCAGCACTACACAGGGAAACTAAGAGGAAATGGAAGTGGCTAAGTTCAACATTTTCTTTATTTTTCTTTATTTGTAGACTTAAGGGTAATTATTTTGCCAAACGTTCTAATGGAGCAAAACTCACAGAATATTTATTCAAAGTTGCTGTGCTTCTGAGACAGATGTTTGCTCTGGGGAATGTAATTCTTATTAGAGTCACACAGAGTGACACCAAACACCTCTAGCTCAGGTGTCTTTCCAAGACATTCTAGTATGCTTCTTGAATCATCCAGAGTCAAGATTTGTATTCACTCTCAACCTCTTGACGTAATTAACTAGGCTAGCATTTATTGTCCATCCTGTGATGTGTGGTATGTTAATTATGGATTTTATTAGGCCATTTCCAAAATCAGTTTAGAATCAACCACAAGAGGAATGGAGTCAGATATAAAATAATTGCCTTGAAACTACAATAGATATAGTTTTATAAACAACTCTGCACAAATGTACTTGAAGGGAGGTGAAATAATCTTAACACTAACTTTCTGATGTGATGGCACGCATTGACCTTGACATTTCTTTGCATATTTCAGCTCAGACATGTTGATGGTATTCAGGCTCCAGGCACATTCACTGATGTTACCAGTCACATGAAGGTTATTTCCTCCATTGCCTGGGGGCTGCTGTATGGACACCAAAATCACATTAATTCTTAAGTTCCTTACCAAAGAATCTTTCCAAGTGATCACATTGCCTTTACCATGATCCATCAGAGGGTACACCCAGGCACTGTGCCTTGATTTCAGTGATAACTAGGTAGTTGCACCATTACTGGCTTCCAACAAGTCTGTTGTTGACTGCACAGTTGGTCATAGTGGCTTGTGTTAATAACAGATACTTTCATCAGCAGAAAAGGTTTCCACTTTGTCGGTACTTAGTTGATTGTGGATCATCAAACAACTCTCCTGATAATAACTGATGTGCTTCCAGGAAGCTCATATGGTCCATTCATCCTCAGGAAATGTCTGACAATTTCTATGGCCAATACTAAATTTTACAAAAGGAGAGATACCTGTTGTTTCCCTGGCTCTTGGAACATCGCAATACTACCACAGCAGCTAAGCACTGAGACAGTGAGAGTCATACAAATACCAGAATCTCTGCAGCAAATACTATTCCTCTACTTAAAAGGAGTATCTAGATCTGTATCAGTCCAGGGACACCCTGTACTATACATCCAGCTGGTGTGGAGACTTCAATATTATTTATTGTCAGTTCTGGGATCTTAGCAATTGAAAGATTATCACTGTTGGTTATTACCATTGCTGGTGGATGAACAACATGCTTGTCTAGAGCCTGAAGAAAGTCAGATGTAGATGGAAGAACAATAAGTACAAGAGGAGCAGGAGAATGTGGAAGGTTAGTGTGAGAAGTCCTGATTTAAAATAAAGCTTGTATAACAAACATCAAAAGGAAAAGCCCAATGATAAAATCAGTATGATCAGGATACTCTGTCTCTGAAGTTCATAGAACATAGAATACAGAAATCTACAGCACATTACAGGCCCTTCGGCCCATAATGTTGTGCCAACTATAAAACTGGCGAGAATTTCCCTACCACATAGCCCTCTATTTTTCTAAGCTCCATGTACCTATCTCAGAGTCTCTTAAAAGACCCTATTGCATCCACCTGTACCACTGTTGCTGGCAGTGTATTCCACACACCCACCACTCTCTGTGTGAGAGCAGGAATACAAGGTGCCACTGCTCCAGCGGGGAATGTTTTCGAACTATTGTATCGGCCTCCACCACCATTGCCAGCAGTACACTCCATGCACCCACCACTCTCTGTGAAAAAACTTACCCCTGACATCCCCTCTGTATCTACTTCCAAGCACCTTAAAACTATGCCCCTCATGTTAGCCATTTCAGCCCTGGGAATAAGCCTCTGGCTTTCCACACGATTAATGCATCTCATCATCTTATACACCTCTGTCAGTTCAGCCCTCATTCTCTGTTGCTCCAGGGAGAAAAGGCCATGTTCACTCAACCTATTCTCATAAGGCATGCTCTCCAGTCCATCCTTGTAAGTCTCCTCTGCACTCTTTCTATAGCATCCACATCCTTCATGTAGTGAGGTGACCAGAGCTGAACACAGTACTCCAAGTGGGGATATTATGTTTATTGCAGAAGTATATTTTCTCATTATACAAATGTTATTTGTTCCACAATCTCATGAAATGGCCTAAGATATTCTTTCCTTGTCATTTGGTTAATCGTCTGAATGTTGTGTACTGTACAGTTTGTGAAAGAATTAAATTTAATATCTACTTGTTATACCATGATGTGAAACCCACTCTAAATAAATTATTAAATATTTCTCAGCAGATTACAAAGCTCTGAGCCTCCATTAACTTCTCCCTTCATACAACTGGAGCAGATAACAAAATGGAATGTCATTGCTTTGAAAATCCCCCATTTTCAATCCTGAATTCAATACATTGAACTACAAATTCAGACACAGAAGCAAGTGCTCAACTGTCATGAGCATTGTTAAAGAACTTGAACTCTAATGTTCCTTCACTGTTACTGTATCAAAGTCCTGGAATTCTATATCTCACATCCTTTAGAGAACTTCACCACTACCAAGACTGCATGGCAGCTGTGAATGAACAGAAAAACTGGTCACATCAGCATTCATCACACTTTCTAAAACAATAGAATATGAGCTACCACAGCTAATTCAGCAAGTGATCTTTTTCTCTTAAGGTGTCCTGGAGCACTTTGAGAGCACACACAGGAACTTGCATTCTCAACCCTTGATTTTCCATCCATTAACACAAATATATAAGAACAGGTTTGCAATTTCCTGGCATGCCCTCTTAATTGCAGAACATTTCCCGTGGTGAATGACATCAAGAAATCTTGGCCGAATGCATTTAATTATAGAGTCTACAAATCAGAAAATTCTAATAACTTCATTCCATGTTTGTTGTGTTTAACAGAAAGAAATAAAAGGAATTTAACCACCTCCCTGACAGTTTAGTTGGTTCTCCAACACAAGGCTTAGCCTTACAGATGGAGAAGGTCGCACTTGTGAAGAAATGAAGGGGTTGCACCTATATTGGAACCTCCTGTCTTTGGATGTTCCAAAAGAACTCTATTATTCAACTGCTCCAGCTGAAAAACTTACTATCTGTGAAGAGCTAATTGTAGGGTAGCAAGAAATGTATGATATATATTTTGTACAAAATTATTTGCTTATGATTTTCATGTAATTTATTTTCATTCTAAGGAATAATTGATTCTTTTTCCCTTCATCAGTGGCCCTATCCCCTATGAGTGAGTGCATCCAGTATCTGAGTGTTGTTAAAATTGTTGATCTTCAGATGAAAAATTAAACTGAGGTGGTTCTGCCTGCCTGTCTTCATGGTTGGTAAAGATCAAAAAGTTTTTTGCAAAGAATAGTTGTTTCTCCTGATTTGCAAGCTTAGCCTTATTTTTTCCTCCTTCAAGGTTACTAGTAAATGAAATCACAGAATAATTGGTCATTAAGGCTTTTACCAATGGTTGTCCACATTTCTACTCAAGTCAATGGATGATTTGAGATATCTTGCATTGATATGAATCCAGGAGAATGGTTCTAATATCAGTGGAGCCCTTACAAATAGTGATAAGTACACCAACTTGAAAGGCTGTTGCTGCTTCCTGATGATTCTGTGTGGAAGTCAGATCTTTCTGTGGGCAAGACAGAAAATTACTTTATTTTTAATGTAAATGTATTTGATTTTAAATTTTAAATTTAAAATTTACAGCCCCTCCAACAGGATTCAGACCCAAGTTCCCGAATTAATGATCCAGTTCTCTAACAGGAACTTAACCACCATGAAAATGAAACCTTAACCCAGTTCTGGTGCAGGGCCAAATAGGAACTACTCCTATTCCTCATGACCCATCAATGAAAGGCAATGAAGTTATCCTTGTGTCAGTTTCTGAATATGATCCAGGGTAAATTTTAACAGCAAGGAGTGATTTCAACAGCTAAGTAAAATCACTGATGTGACAGTCAGAGATGATTTTTTTTTGGCTATTTTCTATATCTCTGCATCACACACAAATCTCCCTTTATCATAAGGGAAAAAATGTTGTAACTGTCCCTTCCTATCAGTTTGCAAGCAGCCACCAATTCACAATGAAATATATGCATGATCCCTGCAAGAGAAATTCCATATAAAATCATAGTTAGAATGAGTCATCCCTCTAATTAAGTGGCTGTGGTCATCTTCTTTAATCAAATTACTGGAACAGTCGTTGAGATTTTAGAGAAAACTCATTTTTTCATAATTGCTTGACAGGCTCGATAGACCTTCAGAATTAATTTGGTCCTTTAAATGAAGAATTTCCTTTATATAGTCTATTAAAACTTAAGATCAGTATTTTGCTTAATGTTAAGTGGAACACATTTGTAGCCTGTCAGTAGTTTACTGATGCCCATATGTTCTTTATTAAACTGTCTCCCACCCTTTGCCCCTTATGCCATTCTTCACAAGCCAGAAAGAACCAATTACAGACCACAGAGGCAGCCATTTACCCCCCAGCCTTTAGATTGCTATTTCCTGTCTGATATTAGCACGGCAAGAACAAGATGATAGGTTTTAAGACCAGATGTGGTACTTGACCACGAATTGCCTGGGAGTGAAGGCCAAGATGCCCTAAAAACATGACAAATGTGACATTATATGTGCAGGAACATTTAGAGAAAGGATTCTTAAAACCCAAGCGGTCATGTGCTAAAATCTAACTCACCTGTGTTTATATAATATGATAATTGGTGTATAGGCCTAATTCACACTTTAAATGTGAACCATATGGTTTCAGGGCCTCCAGAGAATGCTGGGAGGTTCATGATCAGGGTTTCCCTACTGTAACTCGTTCTCTGGGGTCACATTTACTTTGCAGTGCCAAAGAAAACAGTTATGATTGCAAAGTGATATATACAACCACATGCTGATTCTAAATCCTGAAATCTTTCATCCACCCTACAACCATTTAAAAGCCTACGGCTGTTTTCAATGGGTTAATAGCCACATATCAACCTTCATTCAATTCTTTAGATTTACTAGACAAGCATGAGCAAAATTACCGCAAATGCTTTCAATCAAGTGTCAGTCAGAATTATTGTCCAGGAGTTAAAACGGAGGAACAAATTGACAATATTCTGGTTGACAAATTTAAACTATGTACTTAAGTCCTTGGAATCCAAGGGAGTTAAACATAGTCTCAACCTTATGTATCAGTCTTATGACTTAGTAAGAAAGCTGAGAAACTTAAGCTGTGTTCAAAGATGAGATTTACGAAGTATTTCACTTAACTTATTCCTGATGAGCTAATTAATAGAGGAAAGGCAGAGAAATGCATGGAGGGGGTCTATTTGTCCAGGGACAGGAAGATCCCTTTCAAAACAATTGGCTCATATACTATTCTATCGCTCTTTGTTTATTATTAACCATTTCCCTGAATGTTGATAAGGTAAACTCTGATTTAATTTCATTCACACAACGTCTCCGGCTTCTGGGAATGCCAGTGTTTATTCTCTACCCCTTATGGCCCCTGAATTGATGGTATGTTTAGACCTTATTGGTGAGGCAAATATTGACCAGACAGGTAGTTTTTCTTCACGGAAAGTCATAGAGTCATATAGTATGGAAATAGGACCTTGGGCCACCAGGTCCACACCATCAAGAATACATTTACATTAAGCCTATGCTCTTCATATCCCCATCAGCTGCCCCCTGAGTTCATAATTCATCTGCATACTAGGGGCAACTTACATGTCCAATTAACCCACCAAACCACACGTTCTCCCTGTAAGGCACTGGAGAGAATGTCGTCATAGGGAGGATGTGCAAACTCTACCCAGAGATCACACAGGTCACTGGAGATGTGAGGCAGGTGCTTTGCTAGCTGTCCCACTCTTTAGATTTTTTCAAAGTTCAAAGTAAATTTATTATTAAAGTACATATATGCCACAATATACAACCCTGTGATTTGTTTTCTTGTGAACACTCAGAGTAGATCCAAGAAGCACAGTAGAATCGATGAAAGATCACACTCAACAGGATGGAAAAGCTATCAACGTGCAAGAGACAACAAACTTTGTAAATACAAAAGAAAAAAATAATTAAAGAAACATAAATATTGAGAACATGAAGAGTCCTTGAATAGTTTGGTGATGGGGCAAGTGAAGTTGAGTGCATATAGTCCCACAGTTTCAAAATGATTGAGGTGTAAAAACTCTTCCTGAACTTGGTGGTATTAAAGCAATTCTGTAGTGTATGTCAACTATTGATGAGATTTTTTTTAATTTTAAGTCCTTTTTTTTAAACATGAATTAAAAATCCCTTGCTGCCATGATGGGATTTTAACTCATATTTCTGTATCAGTGGACCAGAATATTGAGTACTAATCAAACAGTTTAACCACTATGCCATTATACTTTATTCAGCCATGACTGCTTACCCATTAGGTCAATGTTGTCTTCCTTAATTTTAGAAATAAAACTATATCGCTGTGATAAATTAAAGAGAAGAACTATGTTTTATCAAGTAAAGTTTATGATGGTGATAACTAAATTCTTCTTATTTAGAGTTATGGAATCCGGTTTCTCTGCTGAGAACTCAAATGACTCTGTGATCATGAATAGAAATCGGAAAGCTTCTAAATTATTATCCTAGGCAATAGGAAACACAAATGTAAATCAAAAATGTCTCCTTTGCAATCATTTCTTTGCTAAGTACTTGGTATATTTCTGCCAATTTTATACTAAAATATTTAGTTGGTCATTTGTCATGTTTGCCAAAGGCCTGTGGTTACTACTTGCATTTCATTATTCAATTCCATTGATGCTGCCTGACCTACTGAAATTCCTCCAGCATTTTGTATGTGTTGCTCTGGATTTCCAGCATCTGCAGAATATCTTGTGTTCATGATTTGATAGACCACTGTGAATCCTCTTTATACTTTATACTTTATTGTCGGCAAACAATTGATACTAGAACGTACAATCATCACAGCGATATTTGATTCTACGCTTCCCACTCCCTGGATTACAAATCGATAGTAAATATTAAAAATTTAAATTATAAGTCATAAATAGAAAATAGAAAAATGGAAAGTAAGGTAGTGCAAAAAAACCAAAAGGCAGGTCCGGATATTTGGAAGGTATGGCCCAGATCTGGGTCAGGATCCGTTCAGCAGTCTTACCACAGTTGGAAAGAAGCTGTTCCCAAATCTGGCTGTATGAGTCTTCAAGCTCCTGAGCCTTCTCCCGGAGGGAAGAGGGATGAAAAGTGTGTTGGCTGGGTGGGTCGTGTCCTTGATTATCCTGGCAGCACTGCTCCGACAGCGTGCGGTGTAAAGTGAGTCCAAGGATGGAAGATTGGTTTGTGTGATGTGCTGCGGTATGTTCACGATCTTCTGCATCTTCTTCTGGTCTTGGACAGGACAACTTCCCTACCAGGTTGTGATGCACCCTTGAAGAATGCTTTCTACAGTGCATCTATAAAAATTAGTGAGGGTTTTAGGGGACAGGCCAAATTTCTTTAGTTTTCTCAGGAAGTAAAGGCACTGGTGGGTCTTCTTGGCAGTGGACTCTGCTTGGTTGGACCAAGTCAGGTCATTTGTGATATTGACCCCAAGGAACTTAAAGCTTTTGACTTGTTCCACTTGCGCACCACCGATGTAAATGTTGAGGTATACCTACCATGAAGAAGTGTAAACTTTCTCTTCAATGGGAGTTCAGTGAAACCCTCTTTCATTGCGTACCTTCTGTGATCTTTGCTGCCCTCTGGCGCTTTGACCATGCGCTTGCACAGTTACATGTCCTTCCTAGGAACTTGCCTTCACCTCCATCATGGCTTACTGTTCCCAGACATCTCAGTTTGGGCCCTCGAAAATCCCAGGTACTTGCGTTTGATTAACTGCATTTCCTGCCACTTCTATGTAACACTCTCTCCACCATGCAGAGATACCTGCTGGGGCGGTCTCGGTCCTCTGCCTCACTCCCCACTGCCTGCCATGGACTTCTCATCAACATTTCATCCTCTGCTGGAACCACACCATCAACCACTGGTTCTTCTTTTTTCTTGCATCCAGGAAGGATTGGAAGCTCATTCGTCTCGAAAACATGGTCCCTGTTTTGACATCAAATTAATTGGATGGCTCCAGACTGGGAATCCCACCATCTCCAACTCCATTTATGATGGCCCTGGATGCTGCCAAACTGCAGCCCCTTTCACCTTCTGCACAGACATCAATTCGATCAGACACCTCCAGACCGCGGACCCCATTGTCGCCAGCTGGGGTTCCAATGGCCCCAGATGCCTTCAGACCTCCAATTATATGGCTTCTAGCTCTGGCTCCAGCCCCGACCTCCGCCACCTCTGTTATAGTTTGGAATTACAGTGTGCATCAGTACTTGGAGCTATGATAAACACAAAATAATCTGCAGATGCTGGGTTCAAAGCAACACTCACAACACGCTGGAGGAACTCAGCATGTCGGGCAGCATCCATGGAAAAAATCGGTTGACGTTTTGGGCTGGAATGTTGACCGATCTTTTCCACGGATGCTGCCTGACCTGCTGAGTTCCTCCAGCGTGTTGTGAGTGTTGCTTGGAGCTATGAAGTTGTGGCCATTGGATGGCTCAGGGACAGGAATGGCTACTTAGAGTGCAAGGCTTTAGATGTTTCAGAAAGGGGAGGGAGAGAGGCAAAAGAGGTGGGGGCATGGCACTGCTGATCAGAGATAGTGTCACGGCTGCAGAAAAGGAGAAAGTCATGGAGGGATTTTCTATTGAGTCTCTGTGGGTGGAAGTTAGGAACAGGAAGGGGTCAATAACTCTGCTGGGTGTTTTTTTTATAGTCCACCCAATAGAGACAGGGACTTTGAAGAGCAGATAGGGAGACAGATTCTGGAAGGGCGCAACACTAACAGGGTTGTTATGGTGGGAGGTTTTAATTTCCCCAATATTGATGGGTATCTCCTTAGAGCGAGGGGTTTAGATGGGGGCGGAGTTTGTTAGGTGTGTTCAGGAAGGTTTTCTGACACAATATGTAGAAAAGCCTACAAGAGGAGAAGCTGTATTTGATCTGGTATTGGGAAATGAACCTGGACAGGTGTCAGGTGTCTCAGTGGGAGAGCATTTTGGAGCTACTGATCACAATTCTGCCTCCTTTGAGATAGTATTGGAGAGGGATAGGAACAGACAAGTTAGGAAAGCGTTTAATTGGAGTAGGAAGAAATATGAAGCTATCAGGCAGGAACTTGGAAGCAAAAATTGGGAACCGATGTTCTCAGAGAAATGTACAGTAGAAACGTGGCAAATGTTCAGGGGATATTTACATGGCATTCTGCATAGGTACGTTCCAATGAGACAGGGAAAGGATGGTAGGGTACAGGAACCATGGTGTACAAAAGCTGTTGAAAATCTAGTCAAGAAGAAAAGAAAAGCTTATGAAAGGTTCAAAAAACTAGGTAATGACAGAAATCTAGAAAATTATAAGGCTAGCAGAAAGGAGCTTAAAAATGAAATTAGGAGAGTCAGAAGGGGCCATGAGAAGGCCTTGGTGAGCAGGATTAAGGAAAACCCCAAGGCATTCTGCAAGTATATGAAGAGCAAAAGGATAAGACATGAGAGTATAGGACCAATCAAGTGTGACAGTGAGAAAATGTGTATGGAACAGGAGGAGATAGTGGAGGTACTTAATGTATACTTTGCTTCAGTATTCACTACGGAAAAGGACGTTGGTGATCGTAGGGATAACTTAGAGTGGACTGGAAAGCTTGAGCATATAGATATTATGAAAGAAGATGTGTTGGAGATTTTGGAAAGCATCAAGTTGGATAAATCACTGGGACTGGCTGAGATATACCCCAGGCTATTGTGGGAGGTGAGTGATGAGATTGCTGAGCCTCTGACAATGATCTTTGCATCATCAATGGGGATGGAAGAGGTTTTGGAGGACTAAAGGGTTGCAGAAGTTGTTACCTTATTCAAGAAAGTGAGTAGAGATAGCCCAGGAAATTATAGACCGGTGAGTCTTACTTCAGTGGTTGGTAAGTTGATGGAGAAGATCCTGAGAGGCAGGATTTATGAACATTTGGGGAGGCATAACATGATTAGGAATAGTCAGCATTGCTTTGTCAAATGCATGTTGTGCCTTACAAGTCTGATTGAAATTTTTGAGGATGCCTTAGGAGAATAGGTTGAGTGAACTTGGCCATTTCTCCTTGAAGCGACGGAGGATGAGAGGTGACCTGATAGAGGTGTGTAAGATGATGAGAGGCATTGATCATGTGGATAGTCAGAGGCTTTTTTCCCAGGGTTGAAATGGCTAACATGAGAGGGCACAGTTTAAGCTGCTTGGAAGTAGGTACAGAGGAGACGACAGGGATGAGTTTTTTAAACAGAGAGTGATGAGTGCATGGAATTGTCTGCTGGAAATGGTGGTGGAGATGGATATAATAGGGTATTTTAAGAGACTCCTCGATAAATACATGGAGCTTAGAAAATAGAGGGCTATGGGTAACCCTAGGTAATTTCTTAAGTAAGTACATGTTTGGCACAGCATTGTGGGCCAAAGGGCCTGTATTGTGCTGTAGGTTTTTTTATGCTTCTATGTTTCTATAAAACTTATTTAAAGGAAACATGGAGTCTGGAATGTCTTAGTTTTACTTTTACTTTAAGCAAGGTGTGCACATATGATGTAGTGGCGTAATAATGTACGCCACAAACAAAGAATACTTAATTGAACAATATATATACAACATTACTCAGATATTACTAAAATATTAAATACACAACACTCCTCACTGCTTAGCTATAAGTTCCAACTCAGTATAGAATGCATCTCAATGTATATATACCAGGATACACAATATACTATAAAATATAATACAACTACTATACAGACATCAGCAGC
The DNA here is from genome assembly GCF_030028105.1 of Mobula birostris. Classification (NCBI taxonomy): domain Eukaryota; kingdom Metazoa; phylum Chordata; class Chondrichthyes; order Myliobatiformes; family Myliobatidae; genus Mobula; species Mobula birostris. The sequence goes on along the minus strand of NC_092383.1, from coordinate 28,299,817 downwards.
ATTGTATTTTTTGAATTGTCCCATTCAGGCCTAAATATCTAATCACTGTGGAGGATTTCTTACCCTTGTGGGATAATGTCTTTCCTGACAAACTGGGGGGTGGGGGTCAGGCGCAGAGGTCACTCTGCTTGTGGCTGAGAAAGGACCTCAGGTTCCGGGGCCTTCTTCATGGTGGCTGTAGAAGGAGTTGACACTGGGACTGTGGTTGACAGTGGTTCTGACATTTCTGGACACCTTGATTCTGGATGTGTTACCATCCCAAACAGTGCATGGTAAGCTGCGTGGTCTGCTGATCTGTCCCATTCTACCAGACAAAGCTTCGAGCTAATACTTTCATTTTGACCACACCTATTTGTCACTTTAGCTCTCAGCTTTGATGGTACAACAACTCTCAGTTCCCACATAAGGCAACTTCATCAAGCACAAGTTCATTCTGATGGTGGTTAAAATGGGGAATTGGGGTTTTCTGAAGCACATTCCAGCCATTTTGGGTTGCCACGTAGAGCTGAGACATTGTGGGGTCTTTATTATTTTCCCTTTGGATTATCTCTGCGGTAATATGGAGACTTTCAATATGTGTTAAGGAAAATGTGTCCAGAGGAGTGCTCTCTTTTGGAATTTTATCAATTATTTCCTTTTCCAAGTGTCATTAGGACAATCCATCAGTGTTTCTGTGATTATTTGTCCTTTTGAATTCAATCTTGTGATTGCGTCCTCCAAGAAACAGAGCCCATCTCTTTATTTGTGCTGCAGCTGTTAGTGGAACACCCTTCTGTGGATTGAAACCGGCCACTAGCGTTTGATGATCAGTAATGGGGATAAACTCTCTCCCATGGTTGAAAAGTATTATCCCTGAAACCAGATTCAAGGGGTCTCTGTCAACCTGTGCGAAATTTTTCTCTGCAACGGTAAAAGAATGAGATGTAAAGACTATGGGATGTTCACTTCCATCCCTCATAACGTAATATGACTGCACCTACAGTACACCACAGGGAAATGTCACAGGCAAGCTCTCCTGGACAATGTGGATCATAATGAGTTTGCACACTGTCTAAAGTCAGCATTTCCTTTGTCTTTTGGAAAGCCCATTCACACTGCTTTGTCCATTGTCATTTCTTCCCGGTCTGTAGTGATGAGTTCAAACAATAGAGTAGAGCTGGGTTTGACAGCAATTTTTTATAGTATTTGACAAATCCTAAAAAGGACCACAAAACATCCTTTGGCCTTAGGACATCGACCACGGCTTGAATTTTCTCAGCACACCTGTGTAATCCTCATGTGTCAATAGTGTGACCACATTAAGTAATTCTTGGTTTAAAGAATTCAAATGTTGCATCATGCTCTGAGCCCATTATCTTCTAATTTTTTAACATTGCCTTGAAATTTTGGAGATGCTCCTTGTCATCCTTACCGGTAACAATGATGTCATCCAGGTAACACTGAGTGCCTGGACAGCTTTGCAGCACCTGATCCATCATGTTCTGTCAGAGTGCAGGTGCAGGTGCTACTCTGGAAATAAGCTAATTATTGGGATAAGGTCCTTTGTGAGTGATTATGGTGAGAAATACTTTGGATTCTTCTTCCATCTCCAACTGTAGGTCAGTCTCAGCTACCGTATGTCCACTTTGCTGAAGAATTTTCCTTCCAAAGGGTTTTCAAAGAAATCCTCTATCCTAGGCAGAGGGTATTGATCTACATTCAGTACTGGATTGATGGTGACCTTAAAATCACCACAGATTTTGACACACTCAAGCTTCTTGGCTACTTGAACCACTGGCATTACCCATGGGCTACATTCAACTTTGGAAATAATTCATTTAGCCTCCATATATCATCTTGTGTGCAGACAACTTTATCATGGATAGGATAAGGAACTGGATGGGCTTTGCAAAACTTGGGTGTGGCATTTTCATTCAATGCTGTTTTGCCCTTGATATGTCTAAATTTTCCAATCCCACCCTTGAGCACTGCTGAGGCATCATCTAATACCTTTTTTAATTCACTTTCAGTTGGCTCTATTGCAAGGGATGTTGCATGTAAATGGTGGATCTCCGATCAAATTGTAGTTGTCTGAGCCAATCACATCCCCACAATGCTGGTCTTCCTGTTTTTACCACGTAGAAGCCTAATGTGGCTTATTGGTTATTTTATTTCACTGTTAAGAATGTCATTCCCACAGGAGTTACTTTTGCTCTAGTATACGTTCTTAATTGGATATCTGCAGGCTGCAGTTCAGTATCTTTAAAATGCCCTTCAAACTCGTTTTGTGGAATGATTGAAACAGCCAAACCAGTGTCCAATTCTATTTTAATCAATTTTCCATTCACTTCTGGTGTAAGCCATATTCTTTGTCTACTGTTCGTTTTCACATTGTAAATTTTAAAGCTACACAGTACTGTGTCATTCTCAACATTATCAATTTTTTCATCACCATGAAAATTAGTACTCTTTCTGAAATTGCAAATTGATTTTTTAAAATTTTCTCACTTCCCTGTTCAATCAATTTATTTTTGTCTGCTTGATATGTCATTTGTATTGGTCTGCTGTATGTGAGACCCTGCCATAATGGTAGCACAATTTGTTCAGCCAGGCTGGTTTCTGTTTAGATGTTGCAATTTTGTTCACACTCACTTTCATTCCTGACTGCAACTGACTTGTGTCTCTGGCTGTCGTTTCCATTGATACAGGAATTTTAACTGCTCTTTTAAATGTATGTTGTACTTCAATTTGGAGCCATTTTGAATGCTTTCCTGTCAGATTCCACAAACTGAATGATGTCTTAGAGCATCACTAAGCCCATCACTGAACTGACAATGCTCAGACAATCTCTTCAATTCAGCCACGTACAATGAAAGGGAGTCCCCTTACTTCTGATTCTGCATACAGAGCCTAAAGCATTCTCCAATGAACAATGGTTTTGGTTCTAAATGTTCCTGCATTACTTTCACATTTTCAGCAAAGCTCATTTTAGGTGGTTTGGTTGGAGTAATTAAATCTCTAAGTAAACAGCATACTCTTCTGTCTAATCTTTTGTTTTCCTTTACACATTGGTTGATCACTCAAGTTTTTCATTAATTTTGTTATGGGTATTACCTATAGATTTATTGAATATATCCTCAAGACAAGGAATCTCAGGGTTGTATATAGATACATATATGTACTTTGATAAAAAAATTGACTTTGAACTTTGAATGTTGAACTTTGTACTCAGCAAAACTGGTACTTGCTTTGTATTGGCTATTTCATTTGCTTCAAAATACTTCTCAATTTGCTCTGTATACATATCCAGTATTCTCCTGTGCAATTGAATGTGTCTATCTTTCTGATATAGCCAGGCATTTCTGCTTTTTATTTACTTATTCTTTCTTATTACATGGTATTTACTGTTTATGAACCTGTGAATTTGCCAATTTTTGTCTTATGTTTAACTTAACTCCCTCTGTCCCTTCCCGAAGAATCAATTCCTGTGCTGTTTTACTTTTAACTTGAATGACCCACTGTCCTTCAAAAGATAGGTAGTCATCTTGGGTTAATTGTGAGCTTCCTCATCACCACTCTTACATTTTGCATCTACAAATAATAAAGCTAAATGAAAACAATGTACTCAAAATGCTGGGGGATATCAGCAGGTCAGGCAGCATTTATGGCAATAAATAAATGGTTGACATTTTGTTCCAAGACCCCTACCCAATATCGGAAAGGAAGGGGAAGGACACCAGAACAAAAAGGGTGGAAAAAGGTAACATGGCACTGGGAATGTGTGTCTTACTTTCGTCTTTGCTTTAAACAAGGTGCATAATGATGTGTGCACCTGAGTGAGTTCTGTGTCTCCATGATTTTGAGCTTTTCTTCTGTCACCTCCGTCTCCCAGCCCCCTTCTTCGGCAAGGATTTCCTACCACACACCAGTGACCCCTTCACCCAACTCAACTCTCATCCTCTTGGACACTCTGCTCTGGCTTTCTGCCTGCTCTGGATCCTTTCATCTCTAAATGACAATGAGACATCAACCAGCTCAACTTCAGTACTCTGTCCTCTTCAGATCTTACATCCTCTGAACACTCTGTTCTCCACTCTCTCTGCACCATTCCCTACTTCATCATCAAACTCAAAGATAAGTGGGGGGGAGGGGGTAGGACTTAGTGGTCCAGTGGGTTGACCTCTAGTTTGCTAAGGCCAGGTGGCAACTCTCAGATACCTCCTCTTACCTAGCCCTTGAAAAGGACCCCACTCTGGACCATCAGGACATTGGCTCTGGAACTATCACAAGCCTCATTAATGCTGGAGATCTCCATCGAGTGCCACCAGCCTCATAGTTCCCTTAACCCACATTGCTCTTTTTCACCTCCTAGCGAAGATCCACAAACCTGGTAATAAACCCAACTCCTTTTGCACAACATTTATTACTGCATTGGTGCTGTTTCATGCACTCATGCTGAGCTTGTCAACTTCATCAACTATGCCTCCAACTTCCACCCTGCACTTAAATTCACTTGGTTCATTTCTGACACCTCTCTTCCCTTGTTCAAACTTTCTGTCTCCACTTCTGGAGACAGACTGTCTACCGATACCTTTTATAAACCTAGCAGCTCGCACTGCTGTCTTGACTATGCCTCTTCCTACTCTGTCTCACGTAAAAATACTATCACCTGTTCTTAGTTCCTTCATCTCTACCACATCTTTTCCAAGGATGAGGCTTTCATTTCCAGGATATCAACTATTTCCTCCTTCTTCAAAGAACATGATTTCCCTTCCACCAGCACTGATGCTGCCATCACCCACGTCTGTTCCATTTTCTGAACATCTGCACTCACCCAATCTTCGTACTACCTTAACAGTGATAGATTTCCTGAGCCTCCACATTCAATGCATAATTCTCCAAATCTTACACCATCTCTTATGGGATCACTCCCTCTGTGAATCTCTTATCCAGTCATCCCTTCCCACAAATACCCTTCTGGCCCTCACTCCTGCAAACAGCAGAAGTGTTACATCTGCCCATTTACCTCCTCCCTCACCTCCATTCATGGGCCTGCTGGGCTGTCTATTGTATCTGGTGCTCCCAGTGCAGCCTCCTCTACACCCATTGTAACTTGGGGGACTGCTTTTCTAAGCATCTTCGCTCTGTCCTCAAAGCAGGATTTCCCAGTGTCCAACCATTTTGATTCCAACCCCTAGTTCCATTTCAACATGTTGGTCCATGGCCTCCTCTTCTGCCATAATGAGGATACTCTCAGGTTGGAGGAGAAACCTCTCATTTTCTGTCGAGGTAGCCTCCAACCTGATTGTGTGAACATCGATTTCTCTAACTTCTGGTAATTTTTTTCTCCCTTCACCCTATCCTGTTCTTCAGTTCACCACTCTAGCCCCTCTCCTACCTCATCGCCTCACTCACCTGTCACTTTCTGCTTGTGCCCCACCTCCTTCCTTTTAAACCATGGCCCACCCTCTTTCTCCTGCTGTTTGCCTTTTCCACCTGTCACCTTACAGCTTTTTATTTCATCTCCCCTCATCCACCCAGCTGGCTTTTCCTATCATCTTCGAGCTTGTACTCCTTCCCCTCCCCCCAGCTTCTTACTCTGGCATCCTCCCCTTTCCTTTCAGTTCTGATGAGGGGTCTTGGTCCAAAACATAAATTGTTTATTCACTTTCATAGACCTGCAGTGATCCCCAAGGCCTTTGAGTGTGCTGCTTTGCACTTCATTATTATTGGTTAGAAAATAAAATTAGATCCTATTTTATTTATAAGTCTGATTTTATTAGTTTAAAGACTATGCTTCATAGTTTTAGTTCCTTCTAATAGTAATGTCTTAATTATATATAAAATATTTCTTTCCTTTCCTTTCATTTCCAGAACTGTATCCACTCTTAAATTAAGAGATTGGAACAATCTATGCATTGCTGTTAAAGTACTTAGCTTCCTCAGATCACCTTTTTGAAATTGACAATGTCAGAGTCTGGGAAAGATTGGAATCCAGGTCAATTAAAATTAGGTTTAAACTTACATTCCTTGATTAAAGTCTATTATTCATTCAGGTTCATGTTAGAGGTGTCATTGCAGCACTAAAAAAAGAGAGTTCTTACTACGTCATTGATAAGATGTCTCCCCAAGATATTGCTAAATCAAAGCAAGGTTCTCACTTCATTTATTTTCCATTCACTTTTTTTTATCCTCTGTTCTCTTCCTTTCGTTATACAATTTCTTTTCCTCATTCTCTGCTGCTTAAAGTAACATTGCACTGTTCTGTGTTGACAGGGTCGCAGGGGGAATATAAAAGCATTTCAACTCACGTAATCTTAGATTTTGAAAATGCCAGGTCTATCATTTACTCTTTCCTCCAACCAGCTCTTAAACCATTCCATTTCATCCACTTAGCGTGGCATCCTCTTGATCGTCCTGACATTGATGTTAAATCTACCCTTCAAACTCCTGACCTTGTTCACTCAGTTTCACTCTCATTGGTGCATTTCAGAATATTATCACAGTAGGTCTTCCAACTGGCAAATAGCTCAGATACCTTAAAAACTTAATAGCTCCTCTATGAACCAACAGAAGGAACTAGTTCTTTCCTACCTTTCAACCAAAGGATTTTTGTATTCTGATATTCTACTGATTAGGTAATATGTTTATCTTTCATCTTCTGAAGACTGAACTTGCACACATGCATTGGATTTCATTTGCCATAATTACTTTCAAAATTTAACAGGTTCCTACAACATTCTTTGACTACTGTACCTTTGCAAATTTGGGTACCACATTTGATTTGTTTTGTATTCTATCTATTTTAATTTGATGAAAAGGTTTGGGGCCTTCAGCACTAATTCCTGCACATTCCATTTATAAACTCATCCTAACCCCACATTGGTGCCCAAATCTATCCATTTCCTCACACAACATTAATGGCTACCAACATTGCTATGTGGGTTATTAGTTCAAACCACCTTCTCCAAGTAGCATGTTGACTGTCATATGCTTGGTTACACTTACACTTTTATTCGGCTGGTTTTGATTCTTTGTTTTTCGTTCTCTGCAGATCCATACTATAATTTTTCCAGTTACTGATTTAAGATGAATAGGTTTGCAGTTCGTTGGATAATAGTGTGTTGTGTGTTTTTTAAGTAGATCACATATGCCAAAAGGAAGGAATGTATTTAATGAAACAGATTAAAAATTGGAGCTCCGTATCTGAGGATCAAGTTTTGAAGAATGCAAAACATTGCAAGAGTTCAAAGTTTGAAGTAAATTTATTATCGAAGTACATATATATCACCATATACAATCCTGAGATTCATTTCCTTGCAGGCATACTAAATAACTCCAATAACTATAATAGAATCAATGAAAGACTGCACCCAGTAGGCATACAACTAATGTGCAAAAGACAACAAACTATGTAAATACAAAAAGAATGAAACAATAATAATAATAAATAAGCAATAAATATTGGTAACATGAGATGAAGAGTCCTTGAAAATGAGTCCATAGGTAGTGGGAACACTTTGGTGATGGGACAAGTGAGCAAAAGTGAAGTTATACTCTTTGGTTTAAGAGCCTGATGGTTGAAGGCAATAACTCAACCCAGTGGTGTGAGACCTGAGGCTCCTGTACTTTCTTCCTGATAGCAGCAGCGAGAAGAGAGCATGACCTGCGAGTTAGGGGATCTTAATGATGGATGCAGCTTTCCAGCAACAACAATCTGTGTAGAGGTGCTCAATGGTGGGGAGGGCTTTACCTGCAATGGACTGGGACTTATCCATTACTTATTCTCTTCAAGGGCATTGGTGTTTCCATACCAGAATGTAATGAAGCCAGTCAATATACTCTTTACCACACATGTATAAAAGATTTTTGAAGTTTTAGATGTCATACTGAATCTTCGCAAATCCCTAAGGAAATAAAAGCACAGCCATGCTTTCTTTGTAATTGCACTTACAAAGCACAATTATGACAAAAGAACCAAGATAGATCCTTTGAAATCATAACAGTAAGGAATTTAAACTAGCTGACCCATTCCACCTCTGATTCCCCAATGAGGACTGGTTCCTCGACCTCGGTTTTCCTCCTCTGTCAATAATCAGTTCTTTAGTCTTGCTGACATTGAGTAAGAGGTTGTTGTTGTGACACCACTCAGCCAGATTTTCAATCTCCCTCCTGTATACTGAGCCATCACCACCTTTAAATCAGCCTACGGCAGTGGTGTCTTCAGCAAACTTGAATATGGCACTGTAGCTGTGTTTAACCACACAGTCATAAGTGTAAAGTAAGTAGAGTAAGATGCTAAGTATACAGCCTTGTGGTGTACCTGTGCTGATGGAGATTATGGAGGAGATGCTGTTGCCAATCTGAACTGACTGGGTCTGCAAGTGAGGGAATTGAGGATCCATCTGCACAAGGAGGTATTGAAGCCAAGGCCTTGAGGCTTATTGATTAGTTTTGAGGGGATGATAAGATTGAATACCAAGCTGTAAATGGTAAAGAGCATCTTGATATATATAGCTATGCCTTCCAGAGGTTCCAGGATTGAATGAAAAGCCAATGAGATGACATCTGTGGTGGACCTATCATGCTGGTAGGCAAGTTAGAGCAGATTAATATGAGCAGGGTTAATATGTTTCATTATCAACCTCTCAAAACAATTCATCCTGTGGATTTTGGTGCTACTGGACTATAGTCATTGAGGCATATAGTCATTGAGGACTATAGTCATTAGAGATCTCAGTGAACGGTCCAACCAGTTGATCAGCATAAGTCTAGTACTCAGTCAGGTAACCCTTTTGGACTGCGTACTTTCCAGGGGTTCACCTTCCTGAAGGATGCTCGCATGCTCGAGACTGAAATCACAGGATCACTGGGAGCTTTGGGAGTATGTGATGGGCCCTTGGTGTTTTGACAGTGAAAGCAAGCATAGGAGGCATTGAGCTTATTTGGAAGTGAGGCCCTGTTGTTGCCTTTGCTGCTTGATTTTACTTTATAAGCAATTATAGTATTCAAGCCCTGCCACAACTGTCAACCATCCTTTATTGATTCAAGTTTAGTCCAGAATTGCTACTTTGCCCATGAGATGGCTTTCTGGAAATTGTACCTGGACATCTTATAACTTTCTTGATTGCCAGATTTGAATGCCTGTGATCTGGCCCTCAGCAGATTGCGGATCTCATGGTTTATCCAGGGCTTCTGACTGGGGAAGTCTGAATGATTTTGTGGGGGGACACACATCTACAACTGCTTTTATAAAGTCCTTGACGACCATGGTATATTTATTCAGATCCACAGATGAGTCCCTGAACATGGCCCAGTCCACCTACGTGAAGCAATCCTGTTGCCGTCGCTCTGCCTCCTGCAACCACTTCTTTGTTGTCCTAATCTCTGGAGCCTTGCTCTTTAGGGTCTGCCTGTGTGCAGGTAGGAGATGGACAACCAAGTGACCAGATTTCCCGATATGCATTCTGGGCATGGAATGGTAAGCATGCATTATTTTAGTATAACAGTGGTCTAGCCTGTTGGGTCTTCTGGTGTTACAGGTTATATGCTGATGGTAATTGGGCAGGGATTTGGTCAAACAAGCCTAATTGAAATTCCCAAGCACAAAATGTATCGTGATGGACTGTTTCTTGTTTAGTGATGACATCATGCAGTATTTCAAGCTCTTGTTTATAGCCTCCACTGATGATATATAAAGTGTGGTCAAGATCATGGAGGAAAGCTCCCTTGGTAAATAGAACTGACAGCCTTTGATCATTAAGTGTTCAAGTTTGGGGGAACACGAATTCAATACAACCAACACACCGGAGCATCACAGAGAGATCATCATGGAACACATACCTCCTCCTTTCGTCTTTTCTGAATCAGCAGTTCACGTATTAGGAAGCCTTCAGGTTTGATTGCTGTATTTGGAGTGCTGTGAGTAAGCCGCATCTTGGTAAAACACAGAACACATCAAATTCACAAAAAGATGATGTCTGTAAATTTTCACAATGATTCCCAAATTATTACATGAGTGATGACACCAGGAGATTATCAGGAAATGTCTTTGGAATATTATGCACAAGTTTTTAAACTATCAAGGTGGGTGAGTGATGAAAACACCAGAATGAATTTTTTTTTATGTTATACTTACTTTTTCCCTGTGAATCTGCACTATAGATCAGTGAATTGTCATTTTGGAGAGAAATGGCTCCAATAATTGAAGACCTTATGCACCTGTCAGCGACCAATCAATAACCTCCAATCTTAAAACACAAATTACCACAGTAGAGGTCGCTATGACGTTTCTTATCATTTTCTTTTTTATCAGATTGTTGTCTTTCTCTTGTCAGTCACATGGTTTCCCTCACCCCGGCCAGGATTAACCTCATTTGTTTTTGGATTGTGTAACGTAATCTGAGATTAACAAATGCATTTCTGAACACTGAGCTCATTTTCTGGGGAAAATGTGTTCATGCCTATCCAAAGGAAATAACATTTGCAGTGTGACAAAGTGAAGACACTCACTTGGAAATCAGTCAGAATGATTCCCACCCACCACAGCTTCTCTTCCTAGTTCCTTAGCAACTCTTCTGCATCTGTTCTATCCTTTAAATTGGGCTAAAGGTCCATTCATTTTATTTTACTCTACCTTGTTTCAGTGTAAGGTTCGATCTGTGCCACAACATGCTCCTTCAGTTCTTGACTTGCAGTTCAATTTTAGTTAATAAAGAACACTGATGGAATCACGCTCCATATCATCACCTTAGCTGCCTGCTTCCATTTGTCTCAGTTCCATGGATGAGTGAGATCCTTTCCCCACATCTCTGCTACTTCACTACAGAGGATCAATGCACTTAAGTTTCTATTGGATTTTGGGATGTGTATCTGATTTTATTCGATCTGCTGGTTGTTATCATTCATTCCTTTATCTCACAAACTTTAAGCACATGAATGGTATGAGAATCAATCAAAAGAAAATCATGACCAAGACCTCCACTCTTCCAAAAGCTCTGTTGATTCTCTTTACTTTTATATGAGCATTTTACAAATAGCAAACACAGGTTACACTCAGCAGATCTATACCAGAATGATAAGTGTGTTTGAAATGAATTGGTAATCACCCCATATTCCTGAACAAATATGTCAGACGCATGCAAGGAGTTAGGATCTTTTATTGTACCATGATAACAGTCAAATAATGATCTCTTCTAATTGGTTTATTGGTGATATCCTTTTGAATCAAGTTCATTTAGCTGTTGAGAATAGGAAAAAAAAATCTTAATTCTGCATGCTTGTTGGAAGTGAATGAAATGGAGTAAAAATAATGAAGTTTTTGCCTTTTCTACTCCACAGCCATGTTTGATGATGACATTCTTTGAGCAGCTAAGCCTGAAGAAGAAGCCTCATTACCTTATTCAAACTGGAATCCTTTCTTGATGTTCTACTGGGCAAAGAATTCTCAGAACCCAAACCTCCAATGTTTAATGACATGGCAAATTTATTTCCCATGGTAGGGATTCTAGGACAAGAGGGCATGACTTCAGGATTGAAAGACATTCATTTGTAACTGAAATGCAGAGAAATTACTTTAGTCAGAGGGTGCTAAATCTGCGAAATTTGTTGCCACGAGCAGCTGTGGAGGCCAAGTCATTGAGTGTATTTAAGGCAGAGATAGATAGGTTCTTGATTAGCCAGGGCATCAAAGGGTATGGGGTGAAAGCAGGGGAATGAGGATGACTGAAAGAATTGGATCAGCCCATGATTGAATGGCAGAGCAGACTCGATGAGCCAAATGGCCTACTTCTGCTCCTATATCTTATGATTTTATGGTCTTTTTGCATCAATTCAACTTGTAAAACAATAATCTAGTGTTGCAGTATCTGTGGGAAAAAAAAATGAATTTCAGGTCCAGGACCCACCAGCAGGATGGCAAAAATAGGAAGTTAATACATCATCAATATCAGAAAAGGTACAGAATGTGTGTGGAACAAACATTTCAAAACTGTGGCTTGTCCTCTACTATATATTTCATACGACTCCATTCTCACTTCTCTCCACCAAAGCGCAGAGTTCTCCTAATCCTATCTCCCAGCCTACCAGCTCCTGTTTAAACGCATCATCTTTTTCAATTTCCAGCAGCTCCACAAGATTCTACCACCAAAAATCGCCAACCCTTCTCTTTCAATATTTTGAAGGGGTCCCACTCCTTCTGTGACTACCAGGTCTACCTCTCTCTCCACACTGAACGTTGTTTGCCTTACGGTACTTCCCCAGGAGTTGCAACGCCTCTTCCCTTCCTGCATCCGAGGACCTAAACAGTCCTTCCGGGTGCAGCAGTAATTCAGTCATATTTCTTCTAATGTACATGGTGTCAACAGTGTGGTCTCTTTTAAATTGGAAATCACTTTGTGGAATACCTGGGTCTGGTCTTCAGGAGTGACTCTGAGTGACTCTAATTCAAACTCCCCCCTCCCCTTCCCACTCTGACCTCCTACTCTCCGTGGCTTCCTGCATGGATCCAATGAAATTCGTGGCAAGAATGAAGAGCACATTACAATTACAGTCCGGGCATTTTGCCGCCTACTGAACAGCATGTTCTCAAATTTCAGCCTACTCACCTTTTCTCTCTGTCTGCATCAATACAGTCCATTACCCCTCTTCATCATTTTTGGCACAATTTCTCTTTTTTCCTTTTCTTTTACCATTTTCTGTCAGCACATCATGCCCTGTTGGCTAGAACCCATAATCTCACTCCTAGCAAAGTACTGTGCAGACGGAGAACCAGCGTTTCTCACTGCACCCTAACTCTTTCAATTGGCTCAGCAGGTTCTGCAGATGCTGGGAATCTTCAGCAGCACACACAAAATGCTGGAGGAACTCTGCAAGTCAGGCAGCGTCCCTCCGTGAATGCTGCTTGACTTGCTGAGTTCCTGCAGAACTTTGTGCAAATGTCTCAATACGCATGAAGGGGCTTGTTTCCATGTTGTATGATGCTAGTACTCTGTGGCTCCGATAAACCTTTTGAACTGAACATAGAATAGAAACAATTTACATGGTCATTTAATTTGGTTGAGTACCTCACATTTTGGGCGCTCATTTATTTCCTCATTCCTTTTCTGGTTTAAGATTTCATTTGTCCCCTTATATCCACATCTTCTACCAGAGAGCTTCCCTTTCAACCACCACTTCTGATTTCTCCTGATCTCCACTCTGATATGGATCTTTTATAGTGCCTTTCCACCACATACAAGTAAATATGTAATGGAATACTTCCTATCTGCCTGGTTGAGTGTAGCTTCAGAAACTCCCAGTGCAGTCCTAATGAAGTGTCTTAACCTGAAACATCAACTTTCCCTGTGACTCTTCAGATGTTGCCTGACCTACTGAGTTCCTTGAGCAGAGCACAATACTTGGAGTACTATCACAAACATCAGAAAATCCACGGATGCTGGGAATCCAAAGAAATACACACAAAATGCTGGAGGAACAAACACAAAATGCTGGAGAAAATGTTCCTCCAGCATTGTGTGTGTGTGTGCTACTTGGAGTACTGTGAGCAATCTTGGGCTCCTTATCTAAGAAAGGATGTGCTGGCATTGGAGAAGTTCCAGAGGATGTTCATGAAAATTATCTCAGGAGTGAAAGGGTTAACATATAAGGAGCATTTAATGCTGAACCTGTACTTGCTGGAGTTTAGAAGTATGAAGAGGGATTTCATTGAAATATATCAAATATTGAAAGGCCTAGATAGAATGGATGTGGAGGGAATGTTTCCTGTAATGGGGGAGTCTAGGCCCAGAGGGCAGAGCCTCAGAATAGCGGGATGTTCATTTAGAACAAAGAAGAGAAGGAATTTCTTTAGCCAGAGGGTGGTGAGACTGTGGAATGCATTGCAGCAGAAGGCTGTGGATGCCAAGTCATTGAGTATATTTAAAGCAGAGCTTAATAGGTTCTTTGTATACAGGGCATCAAAGGTTACAGGGAGAAAGAGGGAGAATGGAGCTGAGAGGGATAACAAATCAGCCATGATGGAATGGTAGGGCAGACTCAATGGGATGAATGGCCTAAATCTGCTCCTATGTCACATGGTTGTGTGGTCTTCACTTTTTGTTTTCTCTATCCTACTCCCTTTCTTCACACTTAATTACTGGTTAATTTCTCAAACGTTTGCTACTCTAGTGAAAAGTCAACAACCTGCACATTAACTCTATTGGTCAGGGAGCATCAAAGGGATGAAAACCTGAGTCAACATTTCAGACTCAGAACTCTTCATCTGATGGTCCTTATCCTGAAGCATTAGCTGTGTTTCTCTCCCTATGGTGGTTGCCTCATCTTCTGAGTGTTTTTTTTTCTTTAGTTTTGTTTTGGATTTCCAGTATTTTCAGTCTTTATTTTACACCATCTATCTGAACTCTGTTTTTCTCTCCACATATTCTGCCTGATTTGCTGGGTATTTCCAAACTGTTTTTTTTATTTTCAACATCACATTTCTGTTCGCTGTATGTTAAATTATAAAACTGCAGGTCTCAGTTGCTTCATGACCTTTCCTACATATTTTTTATATTTTCTCTCTGTCTATTCCTGCAACATTCACCTTGTTCTCAATTTCTATTTGTTGAATTGGTCTTCTTTACTAACTCCCTCTGGTATCAACTAACCCTTTAGAAGAGCTCGGCATTTTGTGGGTTTTGAGTTTCTGCCTTGGGAATTTTTCTAGCAATTTCACTCTTAGGGTTTTTTCCTTCCTTTATGTTATCAAGGAGTCATGCCTCAGTTAATTAGTCCAAGGTTTTCTTTGATATCTTTTCATTTTCCCTGCAGCTAAAGAGAAACTTTGCATTGGATTTTATTTTGTCCCATGAAAGATCTTTGAAATTCCCATCACTATTCACACAAAAACTGCTTAATTCCTTTTTAGGCATTAACTGTGTTTGCTACATCCTCCAACATAAATAGAGGTGAATTTAGTCAGGCCCCTGTTGGCTCCTCATATTTCACATACTCAGGGTGATTCAGTCTCATCTGGATTTGAGTTTCTGACATGTACTCATCAACCGAGGGTCTCGTTTGCATGCTTCCTCAGGACTCTTATATTTTAAAAAAAATCATGTGCACTATTGCAGAATACAGAATATTTAATATTAATTGAATACTGTTAAATCAGGCTGCACCTATCAAGTCTAGGTGATTATCAGGGCTACACGAAACACTTCTGCTTATTAGAAAAGTCGTAATATTCTGAGATACATACTGGATCCAGTGATATGTTGTCTTAGCCCCTTGGCATAGGCTATTGGTAGCCAGTAGCACGTTGCATCCCAGTCGCAACTAATAACCATTAGGCATAATAAAGATGTGTGTGTAGACTCATATATATAAAATACATTTGTTTAATGTGCTTTGCCAAAAGCATTCAAATTTAAATGTGTGTCTCCACCCTTCGCACCTGAATAATTGTTGCATTACCAAAAATAATTTGAAGGGCAAAGAATTTTCCTTCTACAATGAGTATTTTCTATTTACAGCTAAGTATGGTGAAATTAATAGGTTACATTGCCAATTGTTGCTCAATTCTGATTCTCTTCTAATTACTAGAGAGAATTTCGTCTTCCATACTTGGATCTTGTCCACGTGTGGACTCTTTCAGCATTAAATTTAGCTCTGGACTATTTCTGTCCTGTGTCCAGACTGCAGACACCAGCAACAGTAAAGATAACTCTGTTCCTGCTGTGATCTTTTCATCTTTTACACCTTGCAGTAACATTTCTGACAATAGTTCCCAAAGCTTGCATGGAAATTTACTGATCCTGAAATAATTTTGTAAACTAAGAGTAGAATAGCCAGCGTTGCCACGAGGCCAAGTCCTTATGTATATTTAAGGCAGAGATTAATAAATTCTTGATTGATTAGGGTATGAAGAGATATGGATTGAAGGCAGGAGATTGGGGCTGAGAGGAAAAATGGATTAGCCATGATGAAATGTCAGAGAAGACTAGATGGGACAAATAGCCTAATTCTGCTGCTATATCTTATGGTCCTATAAGCTGAAGGATGATTTCCATATGAAAGTGTCCTATGTATTGTAATGGCTAGGAACAAAATCAGAATCAGAATCAGGTTTATCATCACTGACATATATCATGAAATTGTTTGTGTTGTAGTAACAGTAAAAACTTACTGTAAGTTACAATAAGAAATATATTAATAATAAGTATACAAAAACAGAGCAAAATAGTGAGATAGCATTCAAATTCATGGACCATTAAGAAATATGGAGGAAGCTCCATATGGAAGAAACCTTTCCTAAAATACTTACTGTATGTCCCCAAGACTCCTGTATCTCCTCCCTGATGGTAGTAATGAGAAGAGAGCATGTCCTCAGTGGTGAGGGTCCTTAATGATGGATGCTGCCTTTTGAAGATGTGTCGCTGGTGGCAAGGCTAGTGCCCATGATGGAAGTTGATAAGTTTACAGCCCTCTGTCACTTTTTTGCCCGACCCTGTGCATTGGCTCCTCCATACCCAGATAGGCGATGTATCTGGTAAGGTTGCTGTCCACTGTACATCTGTAGAAGTTGGTTAGAAGTGTGCACTAGGCATAAAGACTATGTGCTTAAAGCCATAGGTTTAATGCACATGCAAAGAAGAGGCTTGCAGCTTTGTTGAATTACTTTGTGTCTGGATTCAGTGTGTACCATGCACCCGAGGGGAGCTTCCTTTCCGTACAAAATAGTCATTCCGACAGTGCTTAAAAGGTTTGCTGGGAGCTACAACCTCAAAGAAAATTTATGAACTTTTTTATTCTACTTATTCTGGTGTACTAAACTCCAGATACTGTCTTTGGGTTCAATAGCTTGTCAGGCTATGCAAATTGAATCTGGCGAACCAAAATGTCACTTTCTACAGACATACAAGGCATCGGGTACAGTCGGCTACTGGATTTCTTAATATTTCTTCCATTTTGATAAATTTTCTAATGGGCAAAACAACGAAGGCTGACATTTGGATTTAACTGCAATTTCAAGGAATAATAACTGAATATTTTTCAGTTCAGTGTCCTCAGTAAAATGGCCCATTATCTATGGTTTTGCTTGTTAACTTTACCTCTTATAGAAGTATAATTACCTCGCACCAGGGGCTTAGATGGAGCAGAGTTCATTAAAATACATGTATGACAGTTTCTTGAAGCAATATGTAGATAGTCCAATCTGAGAATGTGTTTGAAGAGGGTGCAACACAATAGTCCAAATTCAGTCAGTCCTTTGCAGTGCAAAGTAGTCCCAAAAGATCCATAGACTCAATTTGAGATGGAACTGGATAGTTTAGAACAGAATGTTGTGTCTGTGAAGGCCAATGTTTGTGGTGAAGATGGACAAAGACATATAGCAGTGTAGAGGTGACAAAGTCACAGTAAATAAAGTTGTACGTGATGAGCAATGACTGCCACTCACTAACCCACTGTTAGTAGAATCAAAGCTTTTCAGTGAATTTGACCTTTCTCATACCTTCAGATAATTGAACACAGATGAAGATAGTCAACGGTGCTTGACCAACAGCAGGCAGAAGGGCTCTGCTCATATACAAGGTTACTTTGGAGTCAAGTCTTTGCCTAGATTTTCCGGCCACAATGGACATAATCTCATAAGGTCTGAGTCATTGCCTACTTGACTAAGGTAATATATTGGTTGCTTGGAGCACAGAAGATGAAAATCTTCTGATTTTTATGGAAGTATTTCGGAGATGACATGAGCACAATGTGAACCTTGTCACGTACCCCGTGATGGGAATAAAAAATGAGCAGAGATGGAAAACACTTTGGAGTCCAGTATTGCTATTAACTAATAATCTTTATTAGTAACTACACAATACGGTAATATAAATGTAGATAAATCAAATAGGTTAGCAATGATTATATACAAGTAAGTATATCAGTAAGTGTGGAAATATATAAAAAAACAAGCTTCTTCAAGTCTAGGAGTAAAAAGATACAGTCCTACAATGATGAATAAAGTACAGTTTAGTTCAGTTCGTGGTGTTGAGTTGAGTAGTGATGGAGAGAGAGAGAGAGAGAGAGAGAAAGGGAGAGATTTGAGTCTTCAATTGAGTTGAACCCATCCATCTTCTGGTTGTCCTCCGAAATCCATTAAAAGTCACTGACTGTGACCACAACAAAGGGGACCGGTTTTCTGTGGTAGAGCTATCAACCCAGGCAAAGGGTGGACACATGGACAACTCCCCACCGGTCAATCCCTTTTCTCACTGCAAGAGCGACTGATCAATCTGCCTGATCGATCCTCCAAAAAAACACTTTTCCTGAGGGCACAGCAAAGCTCATTCAGTGTCCACAAACATATGTCTGAGGTCTATATCATCTGACCTGCTATTTATCTCACCGTACTGGGTACCAACTGTCATTCAAATAACTCCTCCTTCCCTTCTCTGTGTAAGAAATGTACAAGGCAAATGTCCTTGAGAAGTATAAACACGCTGCCGAAAAATCATAACTTCGATTGTCCATCAAATATCGCCACCCTTGGTCACCATAGCAACTTACAAGCTGCTCAGTGTCTCCAACTCAGCAGAAATCCAAAAATTACTCCCAGTGCCTTAAAGTAACAGTCCAAAAGTTAGTCCTAATCTCTCTCTCTCTTTCTTTCTTTCTCTCCCTCTTTTCAAAACAAGATATCGGTGTTAAATAACTCTCTCTCTCTTTTCAAAAGCACAGTTCATAGGGGTAATTCAGGACCCCGTCACAACCTGAAGCAAACAATATGCACCTTTCACCACAATCCGTGGCATGTGTTGGCTTGTAGACTAAAGGAAACTGTCTATAGCCAGAAAAGAGTAGAGCCGATCACCATGTACCAA
This sequence comes from Mobula birostris, assembly GCF_030028105.1. Classification (NCBI taxonomy): domain Eukaryota; kingdom Metazoa; phylum Chordata; class Chondrichthyes; order Myliobatiformes; family Myliobatidae; genus Mobula; species Mobula birostris. The sequence continues at coordinate 28,280,984 of NC_092383.1, read as the reverse complement.
AACCTAAAATAGAACACTGAATCTAATGTCCTTCCCAGGAATGGTGCTGTGGTATGTGTGATTCTTTGCTAGATTTTGAAATGACATTTAGACCACTGCATTACTCACTGAAAATGGATATGAGGTATAATTGGAACAGGGAACAATAAAGTCCTTGTGATAAATACAAGAAAAAAAAACTAGGAGCCTCATGAGAAGAGGATGAGGGATAGAGAAAAAACTGACAGTAGGAGGGAATAGGAAGGATGAACAAAGGAAGAAGCAAGCTAGCTCGTGAAAGGAGCATGTGTGAGAGGAGAGCATCGTGGGTGTGGGTTATATGAAATTAGAAAAGTCAATATTCATCCAAATAGGGTTGTGAGCTACAATACCATGGGGAAATAACATTAAAAATATTATTTTTGCAACCATTACCATGGTTTACCAAACCTTCTCAGATATTACATGTAGCTTTGTGTTAGAAAAGGAAATGGTGCTTTCCTTCTATTGATTGACAGGCACTCACAATAGATTGAAATGAAACACATAGGTTCCTCTAAAATTGTTGACCATGCAGTTGATGAACTGAGGGGTTTTTGAGCATTTGAATGAAGTGTTCATTTCCCTAACAATGTTCTCAGTTTTGGTCTGCTGTATTTGCAGACTTCATAAAACAGCATGTCAAGGAACATTCTATGATTCCTTTATATTATAGGTATCCAGCTTCAATGAAACTGCTGAGACTCAGTGATTGGTGGAGTAGTTAATATAGAAGAGGGTATTCTTCGGCTACAGTGTGATGCTAACCTGATGGTAAAATGAGCTGAGGAAAGGGCAGATAGAATTTAAATATGAGGAGATGTGTTTTGGGAGTACCAATGAGGCAAGGGCATACATCATAAATCGTAGAGTCGTATGGAAAGTTAAGGAATGGAATTACTTTAGTGTGCAAGTCCAAAGACCTTTGAAGGTGATGGTTCAGGATGATAACATTGTGCGGAACTGGAACTGAAATAGGCTTGTATTGTCACATACACCAAGATGCAATGAAAGGTCTTGCATACTGTTCATAGATACCAAATCATTACACCGTGCATTGAGGTAATACAAGGTAAAGCAATAATAGAATACAGAATAAAGTGCGCAGCTATACATGACAAAAAGTTGCTTGATCATAATGAAGTAGGAATTTGTCTTTTCATATCAGGGAACCATTCAATAATCTAGTTATGGCAGGTAGAAATTATCCTTGAGCCTTGTCATACATATGGGATGATGACCTTCAGCAGTTTGGACATTGAATACAAGATCAGGGTGCTTTGCACTTCATAAAATATTAGACAGACTTCAGCTTCTGCACACTATACGCAGTCCTGGTCACCATATTACAGGAAAGACGTGACAGTGCTGGACTCGGTGGAGATTCTCCAGAATGTTGCCTGGGATAGGACATTTAAGTTATGAAGGGAGACAGGAGACGCTGGGTGTGTTTTCCCTGGAGCAGTGAACGTAAAGGGGATCATATTTGAATTATATAAATTATCAGTGATATTGATATGATGGACTGCAGGAAACATTTCCCTGTTTCCAAGGCAGGCAAAATACAGGATGTAGGTTTAGGGTAAGGGGTAAGAGATTTAGATTGGATCTGAGGAGGAAACAGAGAGGATGAATATTTGGAACACTCCTGAGGGAGTGGTTGAAGCAGAATTACTGATAGCATTTAGCAAGTGACTGGGCAGTCAGTTGATTCACCTGGGCATGGAAAGCAGTTGGCAAATGGTGGTTGATGGAATTAAAACAGTTGGGAGCCTATCGATTGGCATGGACATAATGGGCTGCATGGCCTTTTTAAATGTATGACTCTATGACTCTAATTTCAATCAGAATAGGTACAGAAGTATACACTAAGGAGGGTACGGGAAACTCTATATGAAACATCACATGGCCAACATCTTGATGAAGTAGAGAAAAATTCTCTATTCTGCCACTGGATATAGACTAGCAGAGAAAATTGAAGGGAGGATTGAGAACACTCTTGAGCTTTGCTCTACTGAATTCGGCTTCTACGGTTTAACAGCAGCAATTGAGTCAAAATTGCCATTATGACACTAGCCAGAAGCAACTCAGTTTCAAGCAAAACAAGTATCATTATATTCTTAACCTTCTTAGCACATCAAGCCCACACAAGTGTGAACAAGAATCCATAAAAACAGTTTGCAGAAACAACAGATATTTAGTTGAAATTGGTGAAAAATCCAAATGTTCATATGTATCATAAGGTCTCCTGTAAACTGTGTCTTTTAGGCAAATTATTCAATCATGAAGTAACAGTTGAATTGGGTTGAGTGCTGGAAATGAAGCACCTGATGCAGAAATTTTCAACAAAGATACAGAACTTTCCATTAAACTCAAAAGTAAGACATCATCCTAAGGTTGATTTACAATCAAGACCCATATGTGTTGCAATGAGTGAATGAGGTGAACCCAAGTGCAGGACACAGGCACGGAGATTGAGCTAGGATGCTTACGCGGACATGAACGTTGAACAGCAAACAGGAGAGATCTTGACACGGGGCCTTGACACAGAACCTTGACACGGAGAGACAGGATTTCATAAGTAAACCTTGAAAATGGAGCAAAACTTAGAACACACGGAACTAAGTGGCCAGGAAATGTTAATTACCACAAAGGCAAGACCAACGATCTGGCGACTAGTGGTTGTAACACCAGGGTTCTTGTGCTGCAGGTCTTTATGGAAATCAGGTGTGCCTTCACCAAAGAGAATTTGAAGCAAATGGGAAATTAACGGTCGGAACTGTGGCACAATCAAAGGAAATTAGGAGAAAGATAGGGAATTAACGAGCGGGACTATGACAATATGGGAATCAGAAAAATGTGCAAAAGAGCTTTACCAGGATGCTGCCTGAATGAGAAAGCATGTGATATAAGAAGAGGTTGAACAATTGTGGGTTATTTATTCTGGAGCGACTGAAGTGGAGTGGAGATCTACAAATGGCATATAGGATTATGAGAGTCCTGGATAGAATAGAAAGCCAGCATATTTTTCCCAGGGTTCAAATATCTAATACCAGAGGCCATGCATTTAAAGACCGAGGGGGTAAATTCAAAGGATATGTACAAGGGAATTATTTTTTATATATAGAGAATGGTTGACACCTGCATTGTTCTGCATGGAATGATGGTGGAGACAAATATGATAGTGATGTTCAAGAAGCTTTTAGCTAGGCACATGCATGTTTAGGAAAAGGAAAGATATGGACATGTAAAAGGATTATTTCAGTTGGGCATTTGATTACCAATAGAATTAGTTTGATATAACATTGTATGCTGAAGGGCCTGATCTTGTGCTGTACTGTTCTATGTTCTAAAGACTGAAAATCAAGATTAGTCAAAATTATGCTTGCTGTTTATTCTATGTTAGAAATGATATATTACTTGCATTTATCAGTTATTTCTTTTCAAAAGAATGGGGAGCATTATGGTGTATTTCAAATTATGGAAAATGTTGTTTAATTTCTGTTTATTTATGAATTAATTTAGCAAGAAAGATAGATAGATATATATAGTACCATACATGCAATATCTTTGTGCATTTATGAAGGCATCTGACCATCTGAGTTAAAGCAAACGCTTTCAAGTCAGTAATATTTTGAAGTGAATAGTATAGTCCTGAGCTTTACTGTCACAGCTATCATCCACAGTTGCTGACTGCAATCAATATTTTAACTGAATCCGGAATGTTGATCCATTTGGTCCTGATAGGTGAAGCTGTGAAGAGAGGCTCTGAGTGGTGGTAGGACCACAGATTAAATATTGGAGTGATGAGCTTTACTGGCAAAAATTCTCTTTCAAACTTTGACAGCAGGAAAAGCGTTGACCCGTCCAGCTTTGCTGACTGTCGACGTAATAATGATTTCTACTAAATTTTCAGGAATGCTTAAATACCATTAGAAACAATAAATAAACAATAAACATCTAAAATACCTCAAAAATGATCAAATGATGGGGAAGCACTGCAAGATCCTGCTCCACTCTTACAGTCCATGGGTGTCCAGTGGCAGCTGCTGGGAATTCCACAGTGGCTTGTGGAATTTGAACAGTAATTTTAGGACAACTGCATCTGTACAGAGTCCTGAAGTTTTTCAGGACTTAGTCTGAACTCTACATGTTGCCTTCTTGGATGAACTTACTTTTTTAATCATACTTTGCAATTACTAACAGTTCAGAATGTACTCAAATAATCACTTAATTTCATTCTGATGTTGATTCAAATAATATTTGCCACAAGGTACTTTTAAAGTATCGAAACCTTATAAGCATTTTTGCTTCTTCCACGTGAAACCAATAATCAGTGTAAGAATCAATAAGATTAAGGAGCTGCATCATTTAACTGGCTTGTAAAGTGATAAACTGCAAAAGCGGATACAGAAATCTCTCAAATTAAATCAAATTCAGATGTTGCATTGATGAGAAGATTAAGACATACTCAATCCTTTCTTTGGAGTTGATGGGTTATTAATAATATCTTAAAGATACTATCTAATTAATCTCAGACCAGGTTCAAGACAGTTTATAAGGAAATTATTTTGAAGTCAGAACCAAATAGGAGTTCATGTGTGAAGGTTTGACTTAAATTAAGATATCTGGATGAAGGGTCAAGACAATAGTAAAGGATATCATCCAGATCTGAAAAAGTAGAATCCAAGTTGAGGGGGAGCAACCCTAGAGACCTAGATGGATGAACCCAAATTGGCTTTTATATGCCCTGAGAATTGAAGAAAAGCTGGATCACCTGGTGTACAGGAACTTCAGTCACTGGATGAGTAGTGGAGGACAGAGTGAAAAACCAGACACATATTTCTCTGGGTCCTTTTTTCAGGAACAAATACCAGATTTCATAACTTTGTCATATTCTGGAACAGCAGCTTGGTACAGGTGATACTTATATCATTCTTTTCTCATTAATTCTGCAGCTTTGATAAGTTACTGCACCAAGTTGGTTTTATTAAATTTCCTCTACAAAGTGCAAAGTTGAGAAGCTTAATTTCTGTAAAATCTGCACAGCCAGTGTTATGCAGACATGACAATAAAACAGAATGAAGACTTTTGTGTTTCCTTTCTTTGAACTTTTCCTTTCAGCAAAGTGCAGACTGAGAAAAATCAAGCTTACATGCCACATTTCCTACAGGCAGCAAAATAAACTTGAAGAGTGTTTTTTTTATTTAAAGAGCACTTACAATGGCTGGCACATACACAACCTAAAATATACTCTGTGTGTCAGCAATTGAACATGCATCATGCAGCTCGGGTGTACACAAAGGATTTGCTTTGCAAAGCTCCATTAATACATCAATGTGACAACTGATTCAGATGCTGTGGCCCTTTAAATAGTTGAAGCAATGCTCAGGTGCATGCAACCTCTAGAGGCAGAGCACTGGGTGGGCAGGCCTTTATATAGCATAGCTAATTAACCCCAAGTCTCAAAGTTTAGGTGAAACTAGCCATCCAAATGAAAAAGCAACAGATGTCCCCTCTACACCCTTCCTTTCTCACTCTTGTACTAGTTGGAAATGTACAAATCGTACAATGCACTTTCAAAGCATTTGCTGTAGTGTCAAGCAGATAGAGACTCTCCAACCTTGATGTCAGTTAATTTGAAAACTACTGTACAAGTGCTTAATACATTAGTCTGAAATTCTTTTCATAACTTCCAGATAAAATAAACAGGTATTGTAATGGGTCAAAATTATTAAGTCCGGTATATGATAAAATAGCATTGAGAATTTTAGACAAGCCTTTCCCATATATACTCCAACACCATTTCCTAATGTGGGAGAATAGATGCTGTTAGTCATTAATCCTTCCAACACTGAAAGACTTGTCAACTTTCAAAATAATAAAATACTTAACTTCACATAAAAAGTGCTGGATGAAATTTGCAGGCTTGGCAGCATCTATGAAAAAGAGTAAGCAGTTGACATTTCAGCCGACTCTTCTCAGTCCTGATGAAGGGTATCGGCCTGAAATGTTGACTGTTTATTCTTTTTCATAGTTCCTCCAGTGTTCTCTGTGTGTTGCTTGGATTTTCAGCATCTGCAGATTTTCTCTTGTTTGTAGATTACATAACTTACATCTTATGATTAATAATTAGATCATTTATTTCTGCAGGATTCCGATCATAAAACTCAATTGTAGAAATAGAACTAAAATAACTCAGTGGTGCATTGTTACACATGAGCCATTAGCTGGTCAGGGTAAGTTCAAGTTTGTACTGTCAATGCGACTAATCTTTCCCAATACAGCTGTACCTCTGATAGGACACTACAACACACACACACACACACACACACACACACACACACAAAACATGCACACTGATTTTGCTTACTTCTGTAATGGAGAAGCTGTTTTGCAAAGTGCCTCCAAAAGAATTATTCTGACTGAAATTATAGTTACTGCAAATGTTGAAGATACCCTCTGTTTTACAGGAAGGTGATCAACACAGACTGTGGATGATGAAACTCATGAATAAATTACCATGTAGAATGATTAATTCCTTCTTAAAACATCTACTTCCCTCATATCAATCATTCCATTAGAGAAAAAGAGTTCATTGCAGAGGAGGCTGAAGGCCGCTAGCATGCATAACTACCTTATCCCTTGACATGTTTACACACTGAAAGGCAATATAATACTTCATGTATTTATCCAATGTGTGGCCTGTTATTCTGACAGCCTCAAAATATTTTTTTTTCTTTTTCCTAATTTGGATCATCCAATTTCACACTGTCAAAGTCAAAGGACCCCTCTGCCTCTTCTCCCTGCCCCATCCCACTTTGCACTCCCACTCGTAATAATTGCTTGTCCGACGCTCTGCCCTCTCTGCTCCAATGCCATCCGATGGATTTTCCCAGCATGCAAGTGCTGCCCAACCAGCTGCTGCTACTACATCTTCAGAGTCAGTGAGAGGCTGGTATTAATCATATTTTTCAATGGGACACTCTGCTATTCATCTCTCTGACACTTCTACCATTCGAGAGCCCAGTACAGACCACAGACCATTGAGTAATAAGATTACTCATTACCGTGCTTCATTGCTTCTCCTGCCTTCTCCATTGAGTGGCTGTTCAACAGTGGATTCCTGTCCGCCAGATCAGAAATAATTTATGCTTTTTTTAAAGAGTGTCTGCATGTTAAACTAAGGGTGTAAAGGTTTATAATCTACATTTGTGATTTGTTCATACAGGTAGTACCACAAAATCAGCAGGCACTTTTCCAGCAAATTAATTGTCCTTGGAACAACTAAACAGGGAGACAGAGAAAATATAAAATCATCTGCACAGCAACAGAAACAATGTTTGTGTATTATCACAGGTCAAAGATTCAATGACAAAGTGCAAACAGCAACGTTATATCAACTTTATTGTCCATATCCTGTTGCTTAAATTTAAATAGATATTATTAGAGTCTGATAAGGACTTTAAAGTCTACATTGTGGTATGAACCAGGAATTTAAGCAAGTTATTACAAAGTGTTGCAACTTAATTCCATTGGGGAAAAATTTGGTCATTTAGACTTGACAATTGGGAGAACAATATCCTCGACATGAACTCACCCCCAAACAGTTATTCAGGGGTCATTGGTTCAATGGTTAGAGTCATAGAGAAGTGCAGCACTAAAACAGGCCCTTCAGCCCATCTAGTCCATGCCAAACCATTTAAACCATTTTCCATTAACCTGCACCTGGACCATTGCCTTCCACACACCTAAAAGCCATGTACTTACTTAAGCTTGCTTAAATGTTGAAATCAAGCTTGCATGCACCACTTGTGCTGACAACTCATTCCACACTCTCAGGAGACTTTGAATGAAGAAGTTTCTCCTCATGTTCCCTCTTAAACTTTTCACCTTTCTCCCTTAACCCATGGCCTCTGCTTCAACGATTGCAGAGAATATATACAGCATACGACCTGAAATTCTTACTCCATCAAAGTCAATGGGACTGAATGTAATAGGATGACTAAAACCTGTTGTCTGTCTGAGCCCCCTGTTTACTGCAAGTACCTAAGGATGAATGCCTGTCCACACAAGCTTGATCGTATTTTCAGTTCAGTTTTCGTTTATTGTCATTTAGAAATGCATGCATTAAAAATGATACAATGTTCCTCCAGAATAATAACACAAGAAAACACAGGACAAACCAAGACTAAAACTGACTAAACCGCATAATTACAACATATAGTTACAACAGTGCAAAGCAATACCGCAATTTGATAAAGAGCAGACTATGGGCACGGTAAAAAACAGTCTCAAAGTCCCGATAGACTCATCATCCCATGCAGGCGGCAGAAGGGAGAAAATCTCCCCGCCATGAATCTCCAAGCGCCGCCAACTTGCCGATGCAGCACCATTGGAAACACCGCACCGCAGCAGACTCTGAGTCTGTCTGAAAACTTCGAGCCTCCGACCAGCCCCTCTGGCATAGCCTCTCCGAGCACCATCCTCTGCCAAGAGCTTCAACCCCGCCACGGCTGCCAAGCAACAAGCAAAGCTGAGGACTCAGGGCCTTCTCCTCCAGAGATTCTGGACCACGCAACAGCAGCAGCAGCAAAACAGGCATTTCAGAAGTTTCACCAGGCGTTCTTCCATGCTCTCACGTCTGTCTCCATCAGATCAGGATTGTGCATGGCACACTACTTGACAAATAACAGATATTACCAACAAAGTGGCTGCTGCGAGCTGCGTCATGCCACCATCTCCCCACTGTTCCGTCAGTTCCCGTCAATTTAGTGCATATAATCTTTTCTGATAGTCATTTTTTTCTTTTCTCACATGGGAAATGAACTTTATTGCAAGGCAAGTATTAAGTACCTGACTCTGTTTTTGAATTTGAGATGACGGTGAACCTTCTTGTTGATTTGCTCCTTTTCTTAATGTGCTGGAATGTTAGGTACTGAGTTAGAACATACAGTCGAATAGAGCAGAGTACAGCACGAGAATAAGTCCTTCAGCCCATTAATCCCTACTGCTGACACAATGTCCATATCCCTCCATTCTCTGCATTTTCATGTGACTAATAAGCACCTCTTAAACTATTCTGTCACACTTACCTCCACCACCATACCCAGCAGTGCATTCTTGGCACCCATCCCTCTGTGTATAAAATAATGCCACATAAACTTACCCCCTCTCAGTTTAGATACATACTCTCTAGTAATAGACCTTATACCCTCAGCAAAAAGTTCTAGGATATTGGCTTGCAGGTTATAATGTTGTAAAGTGGCCTTGCTCCATTGCTACAGTAGATGTACAACAGTGGTACTATGCTTCCAGTGCAGTATGTCAGTGGAGGAGGGAGTAAATGATCAAGGAGATGGGTGGGGTGGATTCACATGGGTCACATTCTCCTGCATGGCGTTGCAGATGAATATTACCTTACAGTTGTGTGGCACATTTGTGATGCAGTAAGGAATATTATAAGAATTGCTTTAAAGCAGGGAAGCATAACAGAAAAAGTGAACCAACTGTAGGTAACAAGGGGAGGTAAAGACTGTATTTTTTTGATGTAAGATGTTTTTGAGGTAAGATGTTATAAAGGTGCCAAAACTGCAGCAAGCCTGCATACTGTGAATATGCCAGAATGAATCAAAGGACCAATCAGGCATTGATAGGGGAAAGGAGAGTTATCTAGTGAGAAACATAAATAAACTATGTAAGATTTTAAAGATATGTAGGAAGGAAAACATTTGGAAAGGTCAATATAGATACCTCACAGAGGGAGGCAAGGGGAATTATATTAGGAGAAAGGAATGTAGCTGAGAAATTAAACAAAGACACAAAAAATCCAGACATGTCAGGGGTTGGGAACTGTAGCAATAGGTCAGTAGACCAATACACCGAGGAGAAGGCAGAGGCTAAGTCAAGGAAGTCTAACAGGAAGTACTGGCAGGGCCAGGTTAATGAGCATGGTGGAACTGATGGTCTGAGGTGCATGTAATTTAATGCAAGGTATATCACTGGTAAGACAGATGAGCTTGGAGGCTGGATTAGTATATGGAACTACAATGTTGTAGCCATAACACAAAGTTAATTGAGAGAAGGGTAGTACTGGTAGATGGGCATTCCAACATTTAGATGTCTCAGATGTGATAAAATAAAAAAAAGGGATACAAAAGAGATGGAAGAGTTGCATTACTGGTTAGGAAAATTGTCGAACTGACTTCGAGAGGATATGTTGGAGGGATCATCCAATGAGGCCATATGGATTAAGTTTAGGAATAAGAAAGGTCCAATCACTATATGGGGAAGGGGAAGGTTACACTGTAGACCTCCAATTATCCAGCAGGAAATAGAGGAACAGATACGTAGGCAGATCAGGGAAAGATGTAAAATCAACAGTTTTGCTGTAGAATATGATGGTAGGTGTAGCAGGTGGTCGTAGGCACCTGACTGAGTATTAAGTCTTGTGCTGATCAACTGGCTGGAGTGTTCACTGATGCCTTTAACCATTTGCTTTGACAGCCTTAGGTACCCACCTACTTCAAGCAGGCATCAATTCTACAGGTGTCTCAGAAGAACGTGGGTAACCTGCCTCAATGACCATCGGCCAGTTGCAGTCACATCTACTGTCATGAAGTTTTTTGAGAGGTTGGCATGGAAACACATCAAGTCCTGCCTGAAAAGTATTTTGGATCCACTCCAATTTCACTACTGGCACAACAGGTTCCCAGCAGATGGCATTTCATTGGCTCTTCACTGAACCATTTATGGAAAAGAGTAGACAGTTTATGCTTTGGCCCAAAACATCAACTGTTCACTCTTTTCAGGGGTGTATGGGGTGTCAGGGAAGGGTAGCACCACTGGTGGGGGAACATGTCGCGTCCTTTTCAAGGTGGTTCCCATCTAGCACTCAGCTCTCACCTGTGGCTCCCTGTAGCTGTTTGCATGCAGCAATGGCCACACTCCGGGCAATGGCTTCGACAAGCTGGCTAAACCAGGAGAGGGTAGCCGATGGGTCTCAAACCCTCGGTGAGATAGGGAGTTGTCCATCCCAGCATGTGAAGACAGACTCTGGTGGATTGAGCGGAGGAGACCTATGGAAGGTCCAACGGTCAAGAAGGTGGTCTCTGAAAGTGTCGTGGAACGTCTAGAGCAGGACAAGACACAGAAGACGTCCTGGTCATCCACTGCACCTAGTCCCATCTCCAGCCATCTCGACTCTGTCTTGCCACTGGATCCAGATGGGAATTGGGAAGAGAGAGTGAGGCTGACGCTGCGCAACTTTCCCTCACTTAAATCCAAATCACGGGCTAGTCCCGGCGATGGACGAACACTTACTCTTTTCCATAGATGCTGCCTGGCCTTGCTCTATTCGATTTACACTTATGACTGTCAGTCTAAGTACAATTCCAATGCCATATTTAAGTTTGCTGACAACACCACTATTGTTGGCTAAATCAAAGGTAGTGATGAGTCAGCATGTAGAGGGAGATTAAAAATCTAGCTGAGTGGTGGCACAGCAAACCTCTTTCTCCAAGTCAGTAAGACTAAGGATCTAATTATTGACTTCAGGAGGAGGGAATCAGAGACATTCCTCATTGGGGGACCAGAGGTGGGGAGGGTCAGCAACATTTAATTCCTCGGTGTTATCATTTCAGAGGACCTGTCCTCGCTACAGTGAGTAAGTGCAATTATAAAGAAAGCATGGCCGCACCTCTACTACATAGAAGTCTGAGAAGATTCAGCACGACATCTAAAACTTTGACAAACTTCTATAGATGTATTGTGGATAGTGTACTGAATGGTGCATCACTGCCAGGTATGGGAACCCCAATGCTCCTGAATGGAAAAGCCTACATAAAGTGGTGGGTACAGCCCAGTCCATTACAGGCAAAGCCGTCCCCACATCAACACATATACAGGGAGCGCTGTCGTAGGAAAGCAGTATCCATCATCAGGGACCTCCACCAACCAGGTCTTGCTCTGTTCTCACTGTTGCCATCAGGAAGGTGGTATAGGAGCCTTAGGACTCTCACCAACAGGGGTCAGGAACAGTTATTACCCCACAGTCATCAGGCTTTTAAGCCAGTGCAGATAACTTAATGCAACTTCACTTGTCCCAGCACTGAACTCTTTCCACAACCTATGGACTTTTCATCTCATGTTATTGATATTTATTGCTTTCTTAGTTATTACTATTATTTCTTTATTCTTTTGAATTTGCGAAGTTTGCTGTCTTTTGCGCTCTTGTTTTTTGTCCAGCCTGCAGGGTGTGGCCTTACATTGAGTTTATTATGGTTCCTGGATTTACTGAGTATGCCTGCAAGAAAATGAATCTCAGAGTAGTATCTAGTGACATATATGCACTTTGATAGTAAATTTACTTTGAACTTTAACTTATCTAATATTGTCCCTTAGTTCATGGGAGTTAGATGTTAAACTGTAATCATAATTCCCAAAGATTTAAGATAGTCACCGATAATGATAAGACTGCCTTCAATTGAAAGTGCTCATCTGGGGGAAGGTTAATTACAACAGTGTTATGCATGAGAAAGGGAAGGCTGATTTGGCGCAGTTGGTGGATGATAAAGGCCAGCTGGTGAGAGTTCAGGACCTGTGTGCACCTGTGAGGGTCAAAGACAAGTACAGGAAGTTTCAGGAACTTTGGATGACAGGCCATATTATAAATGTATTCAAAAAGGAAAAGAAGTATATGAAGGTTTAGGAAGCAAAAGGTCTTTGAGGAGTAGAAAGGAAAGAAAAGAGGTTGCTTGGGTTTTTACCAAGATCTTTGTATCCCCTTTAACTTCAAATGAGATCCTGGTGAGTCTTATATCAGCAGTAGGGATATCATTGGAAAAGATTACCAGGGAGAAGACTTACTCCCATTTGGAAAAGCATGGACTTAACAGGTATAGTCGCATGGCTTTATGGGGCAAGATTATTTTACACAGAGATGGATTTCTGAAACACACTACCAAGGGAGGTTGTAAAATCATATTTGACTGAAACAGTTAAGAGGTATTTAGACAGACACATGACCAGGCAGTGAATGAAGGGATATGGGTCATGTCCGGGCAGATGAGATGATATTAAATTGGTACCATGAATGGCGCCGATACTATGGGTCGAAAATTTTGTTCCTATGCTGTACTGTTTTGTGCTCTATGTTTTAAATCTGATTCCAAAGAAATTGGGGAATTACAAAAATTAAGAATTTGGAAAAAAGAGTTAAAAGAAGCCAATATATTCCCAGGCCCTGATGAGCTGCAAAATTTTGAACAATGTGTTTTTGAGATAGTGAGTGCAAATGTAATCATCTTGCAAAATCCTATGGATTATAGAAGATTTTCCAGAGATTAAAGGGTGATATTTGGAACCACATTATTTAAGAAAATAAAACAACAAACCTGTTAGGCTGACATCAGTAACAGGGATGTAAGGGTCAATTAAACAGGAAGAGACACAAGGCAATTAAGAAGTTAGACTGGCAGAGTCAATATGGACAAAATCTACTTCAATGTTACACTATTCTGCAAAGTTAATGCCCACATGACAAATTTAGTTAACACCGGGACATATTTCTGATTGAATCACAAGCAATAAGTGGAATGATTTTGAAGTTCAAAGTACTCGTGTTATCAAAGCATGTATACAACCTTGAGATTTGACTCCTTACAGGCAGCCAAAAAACAAAGAAACTTAAAAAGAACCCGCCAAAAAAAGACCATCTATTACCTAATGCGTAATTAGAGAGAGAAAAAAAAATCGTGCGGGTAACAGAAGTCATAGTCATACTTTATTGATCCCGGGGTAAATTGGTTTTCATTACAGTTGCACCATAAATAATAAATAGTAATAAAACCATAAATAGTTAAATAATAATATGTAAATTATGCCAGGAAATAAGTCCAGGACCAGCTTATTAGCTCCGGGTGTCTGACCCTCCAAGGGAGGAGTTGTAAAGTTTGATGGCCACAGGCAGGAATGACTTCCTATGACACTCTGTGTTGCATCTTGGTGGAATGAGTCTCTGGCTGAATGCACTCCTGTGCCCAACCAGTACATTATGTAGTGGATGGGAGACATTGTCTAAGAAGGCATGCAACTTCGACAGTATCCACTTTTCAAACACCACCGTCAGAGAGTCCAGTTCCATCCCCACAACATCACTGGCCTTCCGAATGAGTTTTTTGATTCTGTTGGTGTCTGCTACCCTCAGCCTGCTGCCCCAGCACACAACAGCAAACATGATAGCACTGGCCACCACAGACTCGTAGAACATCCTCAGCATCATCTGGCAGATGTTAAAGGACCTCAGTCTCCTCAGGAAATAGAGACAGCTTTGACCCTTCTTGTAGACAGCCTCAGTGTTCTTTGACCAGTCCAGTTTATTGTCAATTCGTATCCCCAGGTATTTGTAATCCTCCACCATGTCCACACTGACCCCCTGGATGGAAACAGGGATCACCGGTACCTTAGCTCTCCTCAGGTCTACCACCAGCTCCTTAGTCTTTTTCACATTAAGCTGCAGATAATTCTGCTTTCACCATGTGACAAAGTTTCCTACCGTAGCCCTGTACTCAGCCTCATCTCCCTTGCTGATGCATCCAACTATGGCAGAGTCATCAGAAAACTTCTGAAGATGACAAGACTCTGTGCAGTAGTTGAAGTCCGAGGTGTAAATGGTGAAGAGAAAGGGAGACAAGACAGTCCCCTGTGGAGCCCCAGTGCTGCTGATCACTGAACTTCCAGAAAAGCAAGCAGATATCTTCAGATCTGGAGTCTTACAAATCACGAAACCAGGCATCAATGCAGCTGGCACAGGCAAAAGCCATAGCTGATTCCAAAGCTGAGTAAAATGTTACAAGTCAACAGACGTGAAGCCAGACATCACTGCAGCCGACACTGCAGTCCAGGGTACAGTTTAAGTTATGGTATACATGGATCATAGATTAGCGTGTGTTTGAAGTGATGGCCCCATTGGGTATCTTCAAATTCATAACAGTTGAGAAAGTAGATGAGAATATGGATGACTTAAACCTGAATATACATGCTTTAAAAAAGAAAATTAAATGATCTTGTTGCACCTACACTGATATTACATAAATCCCCACATTTCTAGTTCTAAAACACAGGTAAATAGATAAATCCACATGGGAATAAAACGATTGAGGGATCCCTTATTCATCACTTTATGTTCCATGATTAATCCTTGGAAAAATACAATAAGTGAAAATGTAGTTGCATTATTATATGACTTGCAAATTTGTCAAGAAACTTCCAGATATTTAGTTGTTACTATTTCCTCAAAGGTGAATGGACATGTTGTGTATAAAGTGCCAAGATTATATTTGGAACCTCATGTTTTTTTTTCCAAAATAGAATCATTTCCCTTGATGAGTTAGGAATCAAAATTAGATATAATAGCATATGAATGTTTGATATTCTTCTGTCTACCTGCATTAAAGTAATGGACAAATTAATGTCATACTGATGTGTTAGGCATACATCTATAAATAGGTCGAACAGCAGCTTCTACTTAGACAAATAGTTTCCCCTCATTTGTAAACCAACGATAAGCAAATACTGAAAGCAGAAGAGAAAATTCTTGCCAAGGAGTTGTTAGCTATTATACAAGCAGTGTTCCTGCCGAAGTTCTCTTGAAAAATTCAAGGATTTCATCAACAAAGAGACAATTCAGAAGAGGATGATATTATCATCCATTTGACCCTGTTATTACCTTACAAGCTGAGGTCAAACTGTCCAAGTCTCAGCTGTCAGAGGCTTTCAGCTGTCATTGCCAGTCTCCTTTGCTTCAGCTGGCAGCCCACCCAACCGTCACAAGCAGTCATCTCCCACCATCACACTCCCACCATTTCTGCCCTCAGTGGACAGGCCAATTCAACTGTGACTTGATTAATTTTGCTTTGCAAGGTTCCTCCACAGATTTACATCATTTATAAATTCCAGAACAAAACTTCACAAAAAAATTCAGCTACTCTCCACGTTAGGTTCAACTCACATCTCTCAGTACTCTTTCTGAAACTAACACTATTAATCCTATGAACAACCTAAACTATTTTAGAATGGCTAATTTCTGAGTTTAAAATTGTTATTCTTACTGCAAAGTGCTGTTTTGTTTGTACAATGCATTTATTTGTACAAACGTGTATAATTCATTAAATTCCTAGAGTAAGACTGCATACAAATGGACTCTTTGATCTAATTCGCCTGTGTTGAACAATTTATCTATTTATGTTACTCCTATTTTTCTGTGTTGAGCCCATATCTTACTAAACCTCTCCTAACCATGTATCTATCCGCATTTCATTTAAATATGGTAATTACATCGCCAATACCAACTCCTCTGACAATTAATTCTGTATACCTGCTGCCCTCTGTGTGAAAACCCTGCCATTCAGAGTTCTTTCCCTCTCACCTTAAACCTATTCCCTTTGCTATTAGACCCCCTGTCCTGGGAAAAGGGCCGTGACTATCTATACTCCTCATAATTAAAAAGAAACTCCATTAGGTCACCCATTCGCTTTCATCTTGAACAGTTCAAGCATATCCAGTTTCTCCTTGTAGATAAAGCCCTACAATCCAGGCCACCTTCCTGTGAATCTTCCTGAACCTTTTTTAGGTTACTTGCAGCCTTTCTCTAACTTGGTGCCCAGAAGTGCACACAACAAAACTGAGAGGTATATTTAGGGAGCCTTCATGGATTGGACAGGTTGAATAGCCTCCTTCTATGTCATAAGAAGAAATAAGAGATGATTAGATTTGTACCTAGTGTTTTTTATGATTGCTACTTCACTGACATCTCTACTTCTAGACAAAAGACCTGAATCTTCAAAATCTATTACACAGCCTCACTAACTCACTAACTTACTTTACTCACTCACGGCACTCATTAAAATCCATACTGTGGTCCAGTGCCTATTTAACAATGCTTTTATGAAGCAGTTTGAAACACTTGGCATGTTAAGCATACAACAGAAGTATAAAATTTTATTGTTAATGTTGTAATGTACTTCAAGATGTGTCCAACATTATGAAACTTGCTATAAAAAATACAAGTGACTTTTTGCTAGATTCAGCTGAATGTCATTGCAATGCCAACATTTAGAATGTCCATGTGATTTATGGTACTAAGATCAAAACATAAAACGTCATCTAATGAAGGACTTCCACTCAAACCACAGCCTTGTATTTTCTTTCCCTTGAAGCTGACAGATCTACTGTGTCTCATTGCTGCTTTCTGATAGTATTGCATGTTTTGCACATTATCACACTTTCATCTCCACTAATTCTTACAGCTATTGATCAAAGGACTAATTCCAGCTGAATGAATACATTCTGAAGTATGTTTATTATGACCTACAGACCAACAGGATCATTTAACAAGTCCCAAAGGATAAGTGTTTCTGGTTTATTTTGTGGTTAGAAAATCAACTGCTGTATTAAATGTATGTTGTTAAGAGGATGTCAGACATAAATGCTCTACTATACTAATGAAGTTATTATTTTTATTAAAATGCAAAACACTCTTTTGCAAAGATGCCAGCATTTACATTTTCATATTAAATATGCTTTTTTCTTTATTTTAATCTCCGAATGTTCATATTTAGGTGATAGGGACTAAAGGGATTACAGGCAGAAGTCAGATTTTTCTTGGGGGTCGCTGGATCAGTTATGATTGAAGCAAATTTTTATGAAATCACACTGCTGGTAATAGAATCGTCTCACTGGGAGTCATTTACTGGATATAACCATTGTACTTTGGCAAGCTTTTTACAGGATTGCAATTGTGTTGCATTGCGAGGTCAGGTGTAAAAATTCTTACTAATTATCAACAAAATGTACTCATTATATGCTAATAGTAAGATTGAAAACTAATTTAAATTAAATTGTGTAATGGTTTGAGTTTAATGAAAATAGAAAAAAGGTCTTGAATTTCTAAAATGCCTTACATGATGCTAAGTTATTCTAAAGTACTCCATAGTCAATAAAGTACCTTTCTTGCTGGTCATAATTGAAAGGTGGAAAACAATGTAGGCAATTTGTGAATTCAAGATCACAAATTCTGGAAATCCAGAATAACACACACGCACAATTCTAGAGGAACTCAACACGTGAGGCAGCATCTGTAGAGAGAAATAATGAGTCAATGTTTCGGGTTGAGACTCTTCAACAGGATCAATGATGTTCAGGAATAAATACTAGTTGGGGACTGAGGAAAAGATCACATAGTTCCAATAATGCTGTGGAAATGTCATATCCTTTTGAGAAAGGAACCGAGAAAGATATTTGTTTAATTCTTCAAAGTTGTATCTGCCACAGTGCACATCTTCACATCTCAATGCTATGAAGAAGGAGAAAGCCCTTAACTCCGAGTGGAGTCATCAGGATGCCGTCATGACGGCGTTTTTTTAGCAGGCTTTCTTATTTTTACGAGAGCAAGTTGCTAGTTCGATACTCAACCCAGCACGGATTTGTGGAAAATGTGCAAGGGAGCCGGCTGGATTAGAACTCACGACCCTTCGCTCCGATGTCCGGCACTAATGCCACTACGCCACCAGCTGGCAATCTCAATGCTGTATTGAAGTATTACAGTGGAACTTGTGCTCAAGTCATCAGACTAATATTTGCACCATTTATAACGTGCAGGGGAGTTAGGAAGTCAAACGGCATTTATTGCTGTATAATTTGCGCACAAGAATAAGGATAGCTTACGATTATTTAGGGCCTTGATAAAAGCACATCTGCTGTTTATATAGAATTCTGATCACTATACAGTACTTAAAAAGAGACATGCTTCCTATTGAGGGAATACAGTCAAGATTCATCAGATTATGTCTTGGGATGACATATCTGTCACATGAGGAGATCCTGAGAAGACTAGAATTTTAGCTTTTGTGTTTAGTAAAAAAAAATAAGTTAGCGCTTTGAAGCATATAAACTTTCTAGGGGTTCAGAAGGATATATAAGGGAGGATTTTTCCCTGGCTGAGAAATCTCAAACTCAGGGTCTCAAAATATGAATGTACATGATTATTATCAGCAAGAAATTCTTAACTTATGGTCAATCAAAAGAACTGAAAAATCTACCCCAGTATAACGTGAGGAGCCCAGAGGATCTGAGATGAACATTTTAAACAGGCTCGAAGTTGAAAGAAAATCATGGGGAGCTCATTTATATTTTAAGCATCTCTCTGGATTGCTGCAATGTGACAGTGTTACCAAAGCATACAAGTCGACACATAATAAGGATAATGTCTGCCCTGTCTCGAGCAATGCAAGTACTGGTAAAAATTAGAACTGTTATTGAAGTGAAAGCCTTTTACCAACATTTAGAATGTCAATAACCTCAAATATTTTGTCCACCAAAGTATTTTTGTGCTGCTAATGGATGCATAACAAACATTCCTGTATCAGATTATTCATGGTCTTATAGCTGCAAACATAATGAATGCACAATCAAAGGGGAAGTTTCAATCAATCAGATTGATTTTTGCATTACGGAATGATGAGAAGTCAGGAAGAACTTAGCCAACTTGCAGGAAGCTGTGGGCTGAACTATACCACATTTTGAATGATCAACAGGGCACGATATTCACAAAAACATATAAAGAATGTGTGACATTTTGAATTAAAAAGACAGTTAACACAAGGAACATGAGTAGTGGATCAGAGAAGGATTTATTTGAATTGATGTTATAGATTACAATGGAATATGGAGCTCATGTCATTGAGTAACAGTTTGCTATATTTTAAATCATTTTTTGGTAATTTTATATAATATTTTATATAATGTTAGAGTGGTGCAGCAATGATGTTTTCTGCCTCATAGCACCAGTAGCCCAGGTTTGTCCTGACCTCTGGTGCAGTCTGTGCAAAGTTTGTATATTTTCCATGTGATCATGTGACATCGCAAAGACATGTTGGCTCGTCGGTTAACTTGTAACTGCAAATTTCCACAAAAGTGTGAATGAGTGCTTGAATGATGGAATGTATGGGGAATTGATAACCATATGGGGAAAAGAGGACATAAAAACATTTGTGGATGATTGGATTGCATTGTGACCCAGCATAGACTTAATGGACTGAAATGGCCTTCATCTGTGCAGTAAGGAAATATGGAAACATGTTGTTTGCGCTTTTACAATGAACATTTTAAAAGAGTTATGTATCATGGTATGCTGTGAGCTTTGATAATTTTATCCCACCTGATGTGTTCTGACTGAGCTCAGAGAATAAGGACAAAATGAACTTAACTATAAGAAGGACATCTGAGTAAAGTTAGGAGCTTCTTCATTCAAGGGCTGGTGAATCTTTATGAGGCAGTGGAAGCTCAGCCTTTGACCACATTCAAAAGAGGGATTAATAAGCTTTGGATATTAAATGAATCAATAGGTTTGAGAACAGAGCAGAAAAATTATGCTGAGGTGAAAATGTAGCCATGATCTTGTTGAATTGCTGAACAGGCATGAGGGCCAAATGGCCTCCTCTTCTCCTATTTCCTATGTTCTGAAGCATCTTAATCCTCTACCTCACAGGTAAGAGTGCTAATGTTTAAACACGCTAGATATGCTCACTCATCTGCACATATCCAGGCAACATGGAGCTGTTGATATATCGGCCTACTTGGCCATACCCTGTCTGGTTTTACAGGTACCATCAGTTTGCAGATAATGCTAGTTAGCATTTAATAAAATGTTATTTTGACTGCATGCAGAATACTACCAGCAAAACAGATAAAAGGAATTTTTGCCTGGCATTTATACTCTTAGAAATTTGGCATAATATAGAAAATTTACCTCGTTAATGGTAGCACTTTGGAAATTAGACCATAAGACCTAGGAGTAGAATTAGGCCACTTGTCCCATCGCATCTGCTCCACCATTTCTTCATGGCTGATTTATTATCCTTCTCAATCTCATTCTCCTGCCTTATCCCCGTAACCTTTGACACCCAGATTAATCAAGAACTTATCAACCTCTGCTTTAAATATACCCAATGACCTTGCCTGCACAGTCATCTGTGGAAAAGAATTCCACAGATTCACCACCACTTGGCTAGAGAAAAATTTCCCCATCTCTGTTCGAATTGGATGACCCAAATTCTGAGGCTGAGCCCTCTGGTCCTAGACTCCACCATTATAGTCATAGTCATAGTCATACTTTATTGATCCTGAGGGAAATTGGTTTTCGTTACATTTGCACCTTAAATAATTAAATAGTGATAAAACCATAAATAATTAAATAGTAATATGTTAATTATGCCAAGAAATAAGTCCAGGACCAGCCTATTGGCTCAGGGTATCTGACCCTCCAAGGGAGGAGTTGTAAGGTTTGATGGCCACAGGCAGGAATGACCTCCTATGACGCTCTGTGTTGCATCTCGGTGGAATGAGTCTCTGGCTGAATGTACTCCTGTGCCCAACCAGTCCATTATGTAGTGGATGGGAGACATTGTCCAAGATGGCATGCAACTTCGACAGCATCTTCTTTTCAGTCAGAGAGTCCACAACATCACTGGCCTTACGAATGAGTTTGTTGATTCTGTTGGTGTCTGCTACATTCAGCCTGCTGCCCCAGCACACAACAGCAAACATGATCGCACTGGCCACCACAGACTCGTAGAACATCCTCAGCATTGTCCGACAGATGTTAAAGCACCTCAGTCTCCTCAGGAAATAGAGACAGCTCTGACCCTTCTTGTAGACAGCCTCGGTGTTCTTTGACCAGTCCAGTTTATTGTCAATTCGTATTCCCAGGTATTTGTAATCCTCCACCATGTCCACACTGACCCCCTGGCTGGAAACAGGGGTCACCGGTGCCTTAACTCTCCTCAGGTCTACCGCCAGCTTCATAGTCTTTTTCACATTAAGTTGCAGATAATTCTGCTCACACCATGTGACAAAGTTTCCTACCATAGCCCTGTACTCAGCCTCATCTCCCTTGCTGATGCATCCAACTATGGCAGAGTCATCAGAAGACTTCTGAAGATGACAAGATTCTGTACAGTAGTTGAAGTCCGAGATAGGAAACATCCTTTCCACATCCACTTTATCCAGACCTTTCAATACTCAAATTAGTTCTTTCTCATTCTTCTAATTGCTATCAAGTACAGGCCCAGTGCCATCAAATGGTTCTTATATGTTAACCCTTTCATTCCTGGGATCATTCTCACGAATCTTCTCTGGACTTTCTCCAATGTCAATACCTCCTTTCATAGATAAGGGGTCCAAAACTGCTCACAATGCTCCAAGTGCATCTGACCAATGCCTTCTAATGCTTCAGCATGACATTCATGCTTTTGTATTCTAGTCCTTGAAATGAATGTTAATATTGCATTTGCCTTCCTTACCATTGACCCAACCTGCAGGTTAAACTTTAGAGAATATTACGCAGGGGCTCTGAATTCCCTTTGCACCTCTGATTTTTGAATTTTTCCCCCATGTACTAAATACAACACACCTTTATTCCTTCTGCCAAAGCACATGACAATGCAATTTCTTTCAATATATTCCCTCTGCCACCTTTCCCCCATTCCCCTTCTGTAGAGACCCCACTTCCTCAATACTACATGCCCTTCCATCTATCTTCATATTGTCCACAAACTTTGCCACAAAGCTATCAACTTCTTCATCCGAGTCATTGGCATGCAATGTGAAAAGAAGTGGTCCCTACACTGACACCTATGGCATACCTCTAATCTGCTAATTAAATTTGTCTTGATTGGCTTTATCTCCAATAATAATGAGGCAGCCTACAGAAAAGAAGTCATCACCCTGACACAGTGGTGTCAAGAAAACAACCTCTCCTTCAATGCCGCAAAAACAAAGGAGCTGGTTGTGGACTACAGGAGGAATGGAGACAGGCTAACCCCTATTGACATCAATGGATCTGGGGTTAAGAGGGTGACAGTTTTAAGGTCCTTGGTATACACATCACCGATGACCTCACAACAGTACCTCTTTCACCTCAGATGGTTGAAGAAGTTTGGCAGGAGTCCCCAAATCCTTAGGACTTTCTACAGGGGCACAACTGAGAGCATCCTGACTGGCTGTATCACTGCCTGGTATGGGTACTGTACTTCCCTCAATTGCAGGACTCTGCAGAGAGTGGTGCGGACAGCCTGGCATATCTATAGATGTGAACTTCCTACTATTCAGGACACTTACAGCGACAAGCGCGTAAAAATGGCCCGAAGGATCATTGGGGACCCGGGCCACCCTAACCACAAACTGTTCCAGCTGCTACTACCCAGGAAACGGTACAGCAACATTAAAGCCAGGGCCAACAGGCTCTGGGACAACTTCTTCCACCAGGCCATCAGGCTGCTTAATTCACACTGACACAAGGGTATTTCTATGCTATATTGACTGTTCTGTTGCATATATAACTGTGCATACTATTTATTGAAAATTACTCTAGTTTGCACATTGCACACTCAGACAGAGACGTAACGTAATGATTTTTACTCCTCATGTATGTGAAGGACGTAAGAAATAAAGTCAATTCAATTAAATTCAATTTAATTCACCACTGGTTACTGGAAGCCAACAAAAAAGGCCTTCTTTTTTACCCTCTTTTTGCCTCCTGCCAGTCAGCCACTCTTCCATCCATTCTAGTACCTTTCCCATGGGCTGTTATGTTGTTAAGCAGCCTATTGAGTGGAACCTTGTGAAAGACCTTCCGAAAATCCAAGTAAACAACATACACTGTCTCTCCTTTGCCTACCCTGCCTGTTACCTCCTTGAAAAATTCTAACAGATTTGTCAAACAAGATTTCCCCTTTAGAAAACCATGCTGACCTTGGCCTATTTTATCATGTGGCCTCCAAGTACTCTGAAACCTCATCCTTAATAATAGACACCAGCATTGTTCTAACCATTGAAGTCAGGCTAACTGCCCTATAATTCCATTTCTTTTGTCTCCCTCCCTTTCTAATGAGTGGAACGACATTTGCAATTTTCCAGTCCTCTGCAACCATTCAAGAATCTAGTACTCTGGAAAGATCATTATTAGTGCCTCCACGAACTATATTTTCCAGACCCTGGGCGTGCAGTACTTCTGGTCCAGATGACTTATCTAGCTTGAGACTTTTCAGCTTCCCAAGTACATTGTCGTTAGTGATAAGAATGACACTCACTTCAGCCTCCTGACGCTCTCACATTTCTAGCATTTTGCGAGTGCCTTCCACAATGAAGACTGATGCAAAATAATATTAAGTTCCTTTGCTATTTTTTGTCCCAATTACTACATCTCTAACATTATTTTCCAGTGGTCCGATATCCACTCTTGTCTTTATTTTAATCCTTATATATTTGATAAATCTTTTTGTTCGAAGTTCAAAGTAAGTTTATTATCAATGTACATATTTGGAGGGAGGGAGGAGAAGATGGCGATGCGACGCAGCGCACGCGGCCTCTCCAGTGAATGATATCGTATTTTTAAGTAGGATGTCATGCACAATTCTGATTTGATGGAGACAGACGTGAGAAGCCGGAGGAACATCTGGAGAAACATCTGAATTGCCCAGTTTGCTGCCGCTGCTACTGTGCGATCGAGAATCTCCGGAGGGGAAGCTCCCAAACCCTCGGCTTTGCCTGCTGCTGGCAGCCGGGGCCGGGATCGAAGTGCTCGGCAGAGATGGTGCTCGGTGCTCGGTGTCGGAGTCTCGAAGTTTTCGGACCGACTCAGAGTCGAACTGTGGTCAAGTGTTTCCAGGATGCTGTATCAGCAAGTTTGTGGCGCTGGTAGCTCATGGCAGAGAGAGTTTTCTTCCTTCTACCATCTGCGTGAGATGTTGGGACTTTCGAGAGACTTTGAGACTTTTTTTTACCATGCCCATGGTCTGTTCCTCATCAAATTACGGTATTGCTTGCACTGTTGTAACTATATGTTATAATTATGTGGTTTTTGTCAGTTTTTCAGTCTTGGTCTGTCTTGTGTTTCTGTGATATCACACTGGAGGAACATTGTATCATTTCTTAATGCATGCATTACTAAATGACAATAAAAGAGGACTGCGTGTCCTCATAATCTAATCTAATCTAATCTATTTGTCACCATATACAACCCCGAGATTCATTTTTCTGTGGACATTCTCAATATATCCATAATAGAATCAATGAAAAATTGCACCAACTTGGGTGTTCAACCAATGTGTAAAAGACACAAGTTGTGCAAATACAAAAATGAAAGAAATAATAATAATAAATAAGAAAAAACAATAAATTTCAAAATCATGAGATGAAGTCCTGCAAAGTGAGTCCATAGGCTGTAGGAACATGTCAATGATGGGGCAAATGAAGTTGTGTGGTTAACCCCTTTGTTTTAAGAGCTGATGGTTGGGGGTAAACACTGTTCCTGAAGCTGGTGGTGTGAGTCCTGAGGCTCCTATGCCTTCTTCTTGATGACAGCAGTGAAAATAGAGCATGAAGTGGGTGGTTGGGCTTGGTCCCTGATGATGGATGCTGCTTTCCTGCATCAACGCATCATGTAGATGTACTCAAATGTGGAGAGGGCTTTAGCTATGATGGACCAGGCCATATCCACTACTTTTTGTAGGATTTTCCATACAAGGCGTTGGTCTTTCCATACCAAGCTATGATGTAGCTAGTCAATATATTCTCCACTGCATATCTGTGGAAGCCTGTCAAAGTTTTATATGTCATACAGAGTCTTTGCAAACCCCTTAGGAAGTAGAAGCACAGTCATGTTTTATTCGTAATTGGGCCTTTATGTGCTGGGCCCAGGACAGTTTCTCCAAAATGATAACACCGAGGAATTTAAAGTTGCTGAGCACTTCCACCTCTGATCCTCCCAATGAGGACTGGTTCATGGACCTCTGGTTCCTTCCCCTGAAGTCAATAATCAGCACTTTGGTCTCGCTGACATTAGGAATAGGTTGTAATGGTACTACTCAGCCAAAATTTCTGTCTCTTCTGAGATACTGATTCGTCACCACCTTTGATTCAACCTTCAACAGTGTGGTTCTTTGTGGTGCATCTGTGCTGATTGAGATTGAGGAGGAGCTAATTTTGCCTAACTGAGCTGACTGGGATCTGGCAAGTGAAGAGGTCAGGTATCAAATTGCACATGGAGGTATTGAAGCCCATGTCTTGAAGCTTATTGATTAGTTTTGAGGGGATAATGGTATTGAACACCAAACTCTAGTTAATAAAATCCATATTGATGTATGCATCTTTGCTGTCCAGGGTTGACTAAGAGCCAATGAGATGGCATTTGCTGTGGACTGATTGTTCTAGTAGACAAACTGGAGCAGGTCCAAGTCACTTCTCAGGCAGGAGTTGATATGTTTCATCAGCAAACTCTCCAAACACTTAATCACTGTGGATATAATTACTACTGGATGATAGTCATTGAGGAAGGTTACTATATCCTTCTTAGGTTCCTGTATAAGTAAAGTCTGCTTGAAGCAGATGGGTGCCTTAGACTGCCGAAGTGAGTGATTAAAGATCTCATTGAACACTCCAGCCAGATGATCAGCACAGGTCTTTGGTACTTGGCCAGGTACGCCATCTGGGCCATATGCTTTTCGTGGGTTCACCCTCCTGATGGCTGCTCACACGTTAGCCTCAGAGATTGAAATCACAGCTTCATCAAGGGCTCTGAGAGTTTGTGACGGTTCCTCTATGTTTTGATGGTCAAAGCAAGCATAGAAAGCATTGAGTTCATCTAGAAGCAAAGCCCTGTTGTTGTCTATAAGAGGTGATAGGATTCAAGCCCTGCCACAACTGATATGCATCATTTGTTATATCCAGTTTAGTCTGGAATTCCCACTTCACCCATGAGATAGCTCTCTGGAGATTGTACTTAGACCTCTTGTAACTTTCTTGTATCCACTTTTATATTACTGGCTAACTTACCTTCATATTTCATCCTTTCTCTCCTTTTAGCTTTTTCAGTCGCCTTCTGTTCATTTTTAAAAGCTCCCCAATCCTCTACTTTCCCACTAATTTCTGCAATATTATCTGCCCTCTCTTTAGCTTTTATGCTGTCTTCGACTTCACTTGTCAGCCACGGTTGCCTAACATTTCTTCATCCTTGGGGTACATCTTTCCTGAGCCTTCTGAATTTCCCCAGAAACACTAGCCATTGTTGTTCTGTGGTCATCCCTGCTAGTTTAACCCTTCAGATTAAATTTGGCCAGATCCTCTCTCATGCCTCTGTAATTCCATTTTTTCCATTGTAATACCGATACATTTGATTTTAGTTTCTCCTTCTGAAACTTCAGGGTGAATTCTATCATATTATGATCATTGCCTCTCTCCTAAGGGTTCCTTTCCCTTAAGCTTCCTAATTAAATCTAGTTCATTACATAACACCCAATCCAGAATTGCCCATCTCCTAGTGGGATCAACTACAAGCTGCTATAACCACTAATTCTGAAAAACAGAACGTGAAGAGCATGTCCAATATACAGTATTCCACCTGCGAAAAACCCTGAACCAGGAATAGTAAATTATCTCAATTTCCTAATTGCTGTAGAATAAATTAACTACAAATCTGGTAATTTTATATCAGAAGTAAAGTAGATAAGAATCAGAATTTCAATCAGAATCAGGTTTATTATCACTGACATATTTCTTCAAATATGTTTTTGGCGGTAATAAATTCACTAAAAATTACCAAAATAAATAAATACTGTAAAAGGTGAATCATAAGGTGAAACCCATAGGTTATGGACCATTCAAAAACCTGATGGTGAATGGGTAGAACCTGAATTGGATCCTTGATTTCCATACAAAATCTGTGCAGATTGGTAACAATATCTCCTCTTTGTTGACAGTCAATACTGGCACACCTCAGGAATGTGTGTTTAACCCACTGCTCTACTCTCTTTTTACTCTTGACTGTGTGGCTAGATATAACTCAAATGTCATATATAAATTTGATGATGATACAACCATTGCTGGCAGAATCTCAGATGGAGACGTGAGGGCGTACAGGAGTGAGATATACCAGCAGCAACCTTGCATTCATTGTCATGACTGGGGACTTCAGGAAGGGTAAGACGAGGGAACATGAACCAATCTTCATAGAAGTATTAGAAGTGGAGAGAGTGAGCAATTTCAAGGTCCTGAGTGTCAAGATCTCTAAGGACCTAACCTGGTCCCAATATATTGTTGCAGCTATAATGAAGGCAAGGCAGCAGCTATATTTCATTAAGAGTTTCTGGAATTTGGTTTGTCTCCTAAAACACTCAAAAACATCTACATATGTACCGTGGAGAGAATTCTGACAGGGGCTGCATCACTGTCTGGAATGGGGGGGGGCTTCTGTACATGTACTTGATTGAAAGAAGTTGCAGAGGGTCGTAAATTTAGTCAGCTCCATCTTGGGTACTAACCTCTGTAGTATCCAAGACATCTTCAAGGAGCAGTGCCTCAGAAAGGTGGCATCCATTATTAAGGACCTCACCACCTACAGCATGCTCTGTTCTCATTGTTACCGTCAGGAAGGAGGTACAGAAGGCTGAAGGCACACTCAGCAATTCAGGAACAGCTTCTTCCCCTCTGCCATCTGATATCTAAATGGACATTGAACCCATGAACACTACCACACTTTTTTAAAATATTATTTCTGTTTTTACACAATTTTTAATTTAACTATTTAACATACATATATATATATTTGTTGTAATTGTTTTATTTTGTTGGCTTGTTCTATATTATCATGTATTGCATTGTTCTGCTGCCACTAAGTTAACAAGTTTCATGGCATATGCCAGTGATATTAAACCTGATTTTGATTCTGATCCTGCTTCTGAAACTTTTTCAATTTTGTGCATTGGAGCCCACCATAAAGGCAGTGATGCAACCAGTCAGAATGCTCTCCATCACAAGCCTTTGGTAAATTTTCAAACCTCCTTGAAGTCTTAACTAGGTATAGCCACTGGTGTGCTTACTTCATGATTACATTTATGTGTTGGGCCCAGGACATACAGTGCTGAACAGAAGTCTTAGGCACACCATGTGAAAAACATCGGTAAAGTGAAGATGCTTTCAAAAATAATGAAATTGAAAGTTTCTAAATATCACTAATATTAATATTTCGGTCACTTTAGACAATATTCAACAGATGATATCTTCCAAAAACCTGATGTTGATTAAGATTCGGTTGAAGATTTTGAGCAGAAGTGTGAAAGTTGGCAAGTCCACTAGTAATAAACAGCTGGATTTTATTGGGAAAACAAGAATTCAGTTATCTGTCAAGATTATCTGGCAGCAACTTCATCATTCTTAGCGGAATATTCAGCTAAAGTGCCAACTTTCTGTTGATGGCAGGTATATGTACAATTGTGCTAACAAGAAATCAGGGGTGTCTGTCAACAGGATTCCACATTTGAAGTGATCATGTATCAGTGTGTAGCTTTCCAGTAATTTACGTCAGGATGTATCTGGAAATATTATAGCAACATTCTGACTGCAGATGATCAATAACTGATACAGGTCATGGCTAGAAATAACAACTGATTATTAACCAGCAGGGGGTGTTCGTTAATCAAGAATAATGCCATCACAAACTGACATAAACACATTTTCAAAACCTGAAAAAAAAATTAGTTCATTATCTTCCTTATGCCTATCAAGAAGTTTGAATAGTTGAAGCATTATTTGAGCAATTCCTTATGAAAATTACCCACTTGTTTGTAGCTGTTTTTGAACTTCCCCTCCATAACTTTGTCAGAATTTGTACCTGCAAAAAGCATCAAATCAGGACTGACAGTGGCACAAATAATTAAGCACTGAACCATTGTGTCGTCCAATCTTGATCTGTCATTGTGAAGTTTACACTCTCCCTTGGCTGCATGGATTTCCTCCCGTTGTTCATTCCAAAGTTGTGCAGGTCAGTAGGTCAGAAGGTCAGTAGGTTAATTGGCCATTGTGAATTGCCTGTGGTGTGTAGGTGATGGGTAGAATCCAAGGGAAATTGATAAAAAAAAGTGGGGAAAATAGCAAGTGAGATTAATGTGGCAATGGTATAAAAATGAGGTTGATGGTCAGTTCTGACTTGATGGACAAAGTTTTCATGCTGTTTCTATCTATAACATGTCACTCTGTGCTCATTTTTATTAGCACACAAAATGCTGAGGAACTGGGAAGGCTAGGCAGCATCTGTGGAGAAGAATAAACTGTCAACGTTTCAGGATGAGACCCTTTGTCAGAACTACAAAGGAATGGGGAAGATGCCTCCCTGATGAAGAATTTCAGCCTGAATCATTGATTGTTTTTGCTGCCTGACCTGCTGTGTTCTTCCAGCATTTTACACGTTGCTCTGAATTTCCAGCAACTGCAGAATCTCTTATACTTATTCTTATTATGCAATTTAACACAGGAAGATTCCACAACAGAGAATAATTCAACAACTAAGTAAGTACTATAATTAAATGTGCCCCCAGCTGGGAGAAGACCACCCAACCTGGGTCTCTTGATGGCAGAGTCACCACATGACCTGCAGTACTACTCAGGAATGTCTGACTTGCCTCCTGGCTGCAGAGGAGATTAGAGTGAAGATGGAATATGTGGGATAGAGATGAATGTTGGAATGATTCCATTGGTGAAACACTTTGTTTTTCTTTGTATGACCTGCAGTAAAGATCTCATTTATTGTACCACATTAAAAGGGAATTCTCATTCTCATTCAGGAAGAAGATATTTGGCCATTGATAAGAGATGGTAAGTGATTCTGATATGGGTCTGCATTGTGTACTGGGAGTGGGAAGGGGGAAGAAGGAGGGGAATCATGGGTGGGAAAAGTGGAAGGGAGAGGGGAGGGATCAGGAAGCACTCAAGAGACATTCTGTGATTTTCAATAAACAAATTGCTTGAAATCAAATGCCCTTGCCCGGTGTCCCAGGGCTGGGTTTGTCTGCACCCATGCCATAACCCCCCACCCGCTGTCTCTGGCACTTCTTCTCTGCTGCTACTGGTCCTACCCCCTCCCACAGTGCTCCACCCTCACCATTCCCAACATCCTTTGCTCCTGCCAGATTTACAGATTTGCTGTCCGCTCCATGTTTACAACTACAGGACTGTGCAAAAGCCTTAGGCACCCTAGCTATATATACACTGTATGCGCCTAAGACTTTTGCACAGTACTGTAGGTTTGGAGAAAGGAAGTAGCAGAATGACACCTGGTCTAAGTTCTCAAGAGGAAGAAACTGAATAGGCTCTGAATCATCAGATCTACAGTGGTTGGGATGTCATCTGATGCTGATCTATTCTTGCACCATATTTACTCCTAGAAAAAAAGCAAGAAGGGCAGTTTTGAATCCTATTTATTTCACAAACAGCAAAGGATGGCAGTTTAAAGCTCGATTGATTTCATCAAGCCCTGATATTCTTTTCATATCATTTACTGCCTCAGTCTGACAACTCTGACAAACATTGTTAAGCACAAATTTACTTATGATTAATACCTACTTGGTGTGTTTTAGGCATTTATGCTGTTTGAGGTCTCTGCTGATAAGCCTTGTCTCCTCAGTTTCCCTACCAATGAAGTAAGAGATGCACCCAATATTTCACAACATACTCCAGAGCTCACCAGCACAAGAGAAACTGCTTTTTTACTGTGAATAAATTCTGCTTAACACAACAATTCAGTACGCTGGTTAGAATAACAGCAGCTTTATATTAACTGATATTCGCAGGCGATGTCCCAGTCAAGTACTTGATTGAACTTGAGCCAGTTTAACTTGGCACCCACAGGAAATAAAACGAATATAGATAGCAGATTCTGCATTCCCTAATATGTTTGCAATCCTCAGTTCTGGAGACCACAAGTGAGAATACTGTATTTTCTCAATGTATACCTTATCAAGGTCAGTCCACATTTATTCAATCAAACTGCAACTGATTTAAATATCTGGAACTAATGTCTTAGAAGCTAAGTACACATTTAAATTGCTAATTCAATTTAATTTTAAAGTGGTTACCTTATCAACCAAACAAGTAATAGCATCAACCTTAATTTCTAATCTAATGCATACTGCTAAAAAGCCTGTAGCATAGATGGGTGCCATGGTAGCGTTGTGGATAACATGACACGATTATAGCTTGGGGTGTCTGAGTTCAGAGTTCAATTCCAGTGCCATCTGTAAGGAATTTGAGCATCCTTTCCATGAACGTGTAGGTTTCCTCTATGTGTTCTGGTTTCCTCCCACATTCCAAAGACAAACAAAAATTCACTTGCTTCTTGACACCCTAGTATTTTTTAATCTTCACTCTAAGCACGTGTCCACAGATCCTTGAATCTCGAGCTGATGGTTACTGCTTCCCATCGGTGAGCAATTTGATAAAAATCACTCTGTAGGAAAAATAAAACAGAAGGTATAGGAATAGGGGCCCATTACATGCCATCCCAATGTCAAGTTCAGCATTTGTTCTTTCAAAGACATTCGTATAAAGGAATTGCTAGCTTGCTTTATTCTAGTGGATAATTGGATACATTGCTGCTGTGCAAAATTCAAATTAATATCTCTACTTCTGAGCAGGAAAGGGTTGGAGAATACACCAAGAGTTGGAAAACTGCAGAAAAAATCGTGACCAGCTTTCATTCCTCAAAGTGATATCTTAATAATGTGTCCTTGGTCAATGCCGGTTTATAGTATTTGTGATGATTAATGTAATAATAATTCATCACGATGGTAACATCTAGAACATTATATAATTTACTTTCGGAAGTGCAATTTTACAGAATTAAAAGTTAATTTAGAAAAACAACATGAGAATATTCAGTATATTGGCATTCACATTTTCCTATCACAGGACCAAAGACTAATTGGTACTCATGTTGCTTTTTGTCTGGCAGAATTGTAAATCTGAATTTTCCCTCATGCACATAATCTCTTTTAAATACATCTTTAATCAAAATCAAAACCCATTTCATCACAAATTATATTAGCACTGAAAGATTCCATCTATTAGTAAAGAATGCACTGGTTAGGTTATAGCTCTAGCAAGTGAACTAATGAGGGATGCTCTATTAGATCTCTTTGAAGGTATGGGAGAACTTGATTGAACAGTTTTGTTCCAAAAGTTGTTTCCTGTTGTGAATGAGAACAAAATTAGTAATTATAAATGTTAAAAAAGATACAAATAAATCTGATGGAAATTTAGATGAATTTATTGGTCTTTATTCAAAAAGTGTGGAGCTTCTTGATTGCAGATGGAACTTTGGTGAAGGATTTGGCTGCAATTAGTTGGAAGATGGAGAAGTGTTTAAAATTAAACCATATGGTTGAAAGAAGATGGATGGGAAGAAACCATGTGCCTGCCACTGGTAACAAGTAGAAAACTTAACATTTGCAATCTTGGACAGGACAAATAGGACTGTCCACAATAGAGACAATTAAACTGTCTATTTATTGATTTAATGAAAGCAAAATACATTATGAAGACTTCTAGCAAACAGACTGTTCGTTTACTTCTAATGCTAATCAGATTTATTCCATTTATATTGAATTGTTTTTTTGAAATATCCTTATTCTAAAATTGCCTGAAATGTTGTAACTTGTTTTATGAGTTGAGTGTTTAATAGAGCAGGAAGTTATAATTACTACTTCCAAGGTAATTTTATGCAAGGGACTTGGACAGCTTTGTGGATAGGAAAGAAGTAGAAGGAAATGAACCAAACACAAGCAAATGGAACTTAGGTGTGAATCTTCGTCAACCCAAACCATTTGAGCCAAAAAGTCCATTTCTGTGTTGTATTGCTATATGACTCTAGGTGGCCTATCATTCTCTGACATATACTGTATATTTGAAAATGATATTTTTATGACATCTTTTTAAAAGAATTCAGCTACTAAATTTATTTAGTAAATAACCTGCAACTTCTGTTTTGAACTTTTAATAATGTTATTTAATTATTTAATAAGTATTTAATAAAGTATTTAGTAACGTTATCTAAAAGTTGCATTCTTTGTTTGATGTCCATGAAACTTAATGGAAATGTGGCAGTACACAATGCAGATGCTAAATAGTTTGGAGTAGTTTCGTTTGAAGGCCACAGCCAGGATAAATACTTCAAAGGATTAGACTTTATCCTTAATTTACCATGTCATATATTTTTAGCTGAATGTCTACTTGAGTTCTCTTCATACAGAAATTGAAGAAGTAGAAATATTCATTCAGGAGCACTTTTATTTGACAAGTTCGAGAGTGTGTTTATATATTTTCCATCCTACTTGGACTTAGATATTTACGTATAAACAACAGAAGGTTTCATTCTAACAAATATCTCATGATTTCAACACTTCACATTCATCTCATTCATCACATGGGTGGTGGGGTGGAGATACATTTCTACCAAAGGAGGTTTAAGGAACTTCTTCCCTCCGCTAGCCTGCAGATCACCCTTGGGCAGGCAAGTTGTAGCACCTACTTAGCCCCCAGATCAGGGTCACTTGAAGCTATGGGAGCAGGTGGTGGATGGTCTTATAAAGCAGCTGATGTAATCACAAGACTTTGTTATGTGACCACTGACATCAGGCAATTTCTGAAGTGTATTCATAATGCCTGGGGGTCACCTATCTTATAAAGACACTGCCCGAAAGAAGACAATGGCAAACCACTTCTGTAGATACATTGGCCAAGAACGATCATGGTCATGGAAAGACCGTTATCTCCCATGTCGTACAACATGACACTTAACGAAAAAATGAAGATTCATCAAAGAATATTGACAATTGACTACATATACAAAGCTAATACAAAGTGAAATCAGTTGGTAGGAAGAGCAGTAAATGATAAAGGTGAAAATTAAGAATTTATTGAGAGAAAGGGCATACAGGCAATGCTGAATTAATGACCCAGACTAATCCTGGAGTAACTCATCAATTATATTTTCCTGCTCAGTAAGGCTTTTTTTTTTTTTTGCCTTTTGTGGACACAGGAGAGAATTTTTTGATGGAAACCATCCTCATCCTAATTCAGCCTGCATTTTGGCCTTCCAGTTATAAGCTAAGAATTCTCTCATCTGTATGAATGTGGAGAGATTCTTGAGGGAAATTCAGATCAAGGGTCTATAATTTAAAAGTAAAAATTACATTTCGGTCATAGGTGAGACAATATACATTCAGTGTCCCTTCATTAGGCACCTCCTGTACCTAGAAAGTGGCCACTGATAACATGTTTGTGGTTTTCTGCTGCTGTAGCTCTTTCACTTGATTGTACAATCAGAGGTGTTCTTCTGAACACCAGTGTTATAATGTGTGTAATGTGTGGTTATTTGAATTACTGTCACATTCCTGTCAGCTTGAACCAGTCTGGCCATTCTCCTCTGACATCTCACATTTTTGCCCACAGACTGCCACTCACTAGATTTTTTTTTGTTTGGTTTTTGCACCATTCTCTGTAAACTCCAGAGACTGTTGTATGTAAATATCCCAGGAGATCGGCAGTTTCTGAGATATTCAAACCACCCTATCTGAGACCAACAATTGTTCCACAGTCAAAGTCACTAAGATCATATTTCTTCCTCATTCCGACATCTGGTCTGAATAACAACTAAACTGCTTGACCATGTCTGCATGCTTTTGTGCATTGAGTTGCTGTCACATGATTGGCTGATCAGATATTCGCATTAACAAGAAGGTGTACGGGGTACCTAAAGAAATGGCCACAGGCCTCAGAATGTGGGAAATCTTGGGAACTTCTACCTCTGATTCTGTTAGAAATAACATTTTTGAATATTTTAAGGCAGAGATAGATGGATTTTTGATAAGCAAGGCCGGTTAGAATCTTTGTCGGTGATGCTTGGAATGAACTGAGAATATGACTTTACTTTGTGACCGAGACTAGTCTAATTTGGCATTATGCACCAGTTTGCAAATCACATATATGATATTAACAATATACTATCTACTGATTTGTAGAAGTATAAACAGAAATGGAAGAAGAATCTACATACTAGTATCAAGAGGTTGCTTCCGAGGGCCAAAGCAAAAGTTGGTAGGACACTGGCAAATTGCCCTCTTGTGAGGAAAAATGTTATCCAGTGGGCTTTGTTTCAACTTGCCCTTCTCATTTTCTCAGGCACCTATATCAACAAAAAATAATTTGAGAAGCAGTCACTGGATAGCAACTAAGTAATGGTGAAGAATGGAAAATGTTAGACCTTTGTCCTGAAGTTCAGGTCCTGTATAGACACATGACTATAAATTGCATCTTGCTTCTGGTACCAGATCCACCAAGCCACCTTCCACACAAACCCAGTCCATGAACTGGAGACATGTCAGAAGCACTGGAATCTGACTGCCAATGCTAAGGCTAGACTGTAAAGCTTTGTAGTTGATGCTGTGATCAGGGAATTAGCTGCATTCTTATTCTGTTTGTAGGGGCTTTAATTGACACATAAAGTGCAGGAAAGATCTCCCTTGCTTGTTCATTTCTTTGAGGAAAGTATAGGACAAGGTGATAGGCTAATAAATGATAGATCCATTGTCCAAATGCCATATTATGAAGTCGTTATTCAATAATTCATTTTTTGTTCATTGGATTTGGGTGTTATGGATAGGATAAGTATTTGTCCCTGGTTGCCCTTGGAAAAGGTATTGATGAACTGGGTGCAGAAAATACTGGTAGCATGACCCAAGTTTAGCACTGAGTTTATACTTTTCCCAATGACGGCTTGGGTTATCCCAAGCTGCCCAAGTTTCCTTGCTCATCCCAAAACTGTGCTGGTTGTTATGTTTTGTAATTTCAAAACAGAAAAAAACTAATTGAAAGGGAAACAAGGGAGCCAGAAGACAACTCGTGTATGTTCATTTTTCCTTTAAGCGAAGTGCGCATGTATGACATGGTGACGTGATGACGTATCGTATTTATGTACTTTTACATATAACCCATAATAAATTATTTAAACATACAATGAATGCTTAATGAAAAAATATTTACAGTATTACTCAAACATTACTGAAATATTAAATACACAGCATTCCTTTCTGCTTAGCTGCAAACTCAAACTCAATGTAGAATGCATCTCAAATTTATATATACACATATACACACACAGTATACGATATAATAAACTACAATATAGACATCCACAGCATAGTAAATTTTATATTGTATCATTCAGGCCTAAAGCTTTAATTGCAGTGGAGGCTTCTTACTCTTGTGGAATAGCAACTTCCCTGACAGGAGTGGGGATGGGTGTCACTCTGCTTGGCTGTGAAATAAACTCATGTTCTGGGGCCTCCTCCATGGTGGTTGCTGAAGTTGACTTTGGGACTGCAGGAAGGTGGTTCAGACAGCTCTGGCCAGATTTCTTCTCTAACAATTGACTCTGCAGTTCTCAACTGATCGATGTGTTGTCTCCAGAAGATATCAGATGCAATCTCCAGTGTGTAGGAGTGTGGTCCAGTTCTGTCCTTGATCTTCTAATCTTCTTAACATTGTCTTGAGATTTTGAAAATATTCCTTGTCATCCTTACCAGTAACATTGATGTCATCCAGGTAACCCTGAGTGCCTGGACAGGCTTGCAGTACCTGGTCCATAACTTTCTGCCAGAGTGTAGGTGCATATGCTACTCCAAAATAAAGTCTATTTTCATGATAAGGCCCTTTGTGAGTGTTTATGGTGAGAAACATTTTGACCTCTTCCTTCATTTCCATCTGTAGGTAGACTTCAGCTAAGTCCACTTTATTGAATTGCTTTCCTCCAAAAAGGTTTGCAAAAGTATCCTCTGTTCTCTGTCCTCAGCAGAGGGCACTGGTCTACTTTCAATGTGGTAACCTTAAAATTACAACAGATCCTGACAAATCCATTCTCCTTGGCTATTGGGACCAGGGTTTTGCCTATGGGCTCTACTCAGCCTTGGAGAGAATTCCTTCAGGCTTCATGCAATCTAGGTCACTGGCTACATTGGTATATGGAACTAGATGAGCTTTGAAAAACTTTGGTATGGCATTTTCAAACACATTTTACCCTTGACGCAAGAAGTACTGCAGATGCTGGAAATCTAGAGCAATACACACAATATGCAGGAGGAGCTCAACAGTCAGGCAGTACCAATGGATAGGAATAAACAGTCGACTTTTTGAGCCAAGACCTTTCATCAGGATTTTACCCTTGATATGTTTGAATTTTCCATGCCATTCCTCTGTACTTCTGTGGCATCATTCAATACCTTTCTTAATTTGCTTTCAGTTGACTCTGTTACAGGGGATGTGGAATACTGATGGTGAATGGATCTCCAATCAAACTGTAGCTGTCTCAGCCACTCATGTTGCCACAATGCTGGCACATGCAAGCCCAAAGTGGCTTCTTCTGGAATAACTGCAACAACTGAGCCAGTGGCCAATTCCATTTTAATTAATTTGCAGGTCACTTGTAGTGTAAGCTATACCACTTGGATATTGTTTGCTTTCAGATTTCAAATCTCAAGGCTACTCAGTCCTCCATCACTCATTATTATCAGGTTTTTATCAACAGCATGCAGATTAGTACTTTTTTTGAAACTGCAACTAGACTTTTCATCTTTTTTTCTTCCCTGTGTAGTCAATTTTTTTTGTCTCTCCAGCTTGATCTTTGTATATGTGCTAATTTGTTGCATTTTCTGCAAGTTTCTCCTTTAAACCTGCATCGGTCAGGTGTATGTGAGCCCTTTCCACAACCGTAACAAAATTCTGTTTGGCCAGGCCAGTTTCTATTTAGACATTGCAATTTTGTTCACACTCACTTTCATTCCTGACTGTAACTCAATTGTATCCCTGTTTGCTGTTTCCAGTTATACAGCAATTTCAACTGCTCTTTTAAATGTGAGATGTGCTTCAATTGAAACTGTTTTTAAGTGCTTTCTTGTAGGATTCCACAAACTAAATGATCTCTCAGTGTATCACTAAACCCATCACTCCACTGACAATGTTCAGGCAACTTCTTCAGTTCAGCCATGT
The DNA here is from genome assembly GCF_030028105.1 of Mobula birostris. Classification (NCBI taxonomy): domain Eukaryota; kingdom Metazoa; phylum Chordata; class Chondrichthyes; order Myliobatiformes; family Myliobatidae; genus Mobula; species Mobula birostris. The sequence goes on along the minus strand of NC_092383.1, from coordinate 28,242,041 downwards.
ACACTGAAATGGACTCTCCTTCCTTTTGATTCTGTTTATGAAACCTAAAGTATTCTGCAATCAACAATAGTTTTGTTTCTAATGGTCCCTGCCTTAATTTCACAATATCAGCAAAGCTAATTTTGGCTGTGTGGTTGCAGCAGTCAAATTTCTAAGTGCACTGTATGTCTTTAAACCCAAGATCGAAGAAGTTTGAGGTGCATAGCTGCCAACACTGGATTTGGGACAGCATCCACTGACTGACTTTAAACCCAGTGCACACAGCAAAACTGGCACTTGCTTCTCATTGGATATTTCATTTGCTTCAAGATACTTCACAATTAACTAGTATACATGGGCCAGTTACCTGTAGAGCAACCAGGCGCATCTATCTTTCCAATGTAGCCAGCCACTTTCACTTTAAAACAAAATTATGATTACTATCACCCAGTACTCATTGTTTATGAACCTGTGAATTCTTCCAATTTATTCCTTTATTTTAAACTTGAACATTTTTTCCCTTCCAAGAAAACATGCTGCAATTTTCTTTAGATCGATCATCTTGCTGTGCTTTTAAAAACTCAAACATATCGCTGCCCTTCAGCATGTAGGTAGTCATCTTGGGTTTGTTTAAAACTTCCATGTTGCCACTAAAAACTAATTGAAAGAAAAACAAGGGAACCTGGAGATTATTTGTGTATGTTCATTTTTACTTTAAATGAAGTGCGCACGTAGGATGTGGGGTGTGATGATTTACATACTTTTACATATAAACCCACAGTGAATTATCTTTTCAAACAAACAATGGTTGATCAACAACATATTTATAATATTACTCACATATCACTAAAATATTAATACATACACAACACTGGTAGGTTATTTGCCCCTGTAAATTGCCATTAGAGTAGATGGATAGCAAATGAACTGGGTTGGAGAGACACAGTTTGGGGCTGTTTGAGAGAAAATGTTGTAAAGCTCCAGACAAAGGAGTAAGACAACAAGATTGATGGGATTGCTCTTCAGAAAATTGGCATGGGGCCAATGGACCAAACAGTCTCTTTCTGATATGTCATGGAATGTTTTCAGCAGAAAAAAGTACAACAAAGCTGTATAATTATAAAAGACTATGCTTCACTGTCTGTCAACATTTTCCAACCTATATTGGATAAGGGGCAGAACAACAATGTTCAACAACAACCTTAGAATCAAGAGATTCTGCAGATGCTGAAAATCCGATGTACCACATACATAATACTGGAGGAACTCAGCAGGTCAGGCAGCATCTAGGGAAATGAATACTGAGTCGATATTTCAGGCCAAGACCCTTCATCAGGACTAACCTTTGGTTTATGGTTTACTACTGATTTGATTCACTGGATTAATCCATCAATAGTGTATACTAAATACCATCAAAATATCTTCTTAACTGTACAATAGAGGATAGGTAAAAGCATCTCGGATCTATATTTGAAGTAGTTCAAAGGGTCCAGAAGTGGCAATTGATCAAAGATCTGTATACTTTGCTACTTTATATGGGAGATGTGGATTATTGTTTGTGCCACATATGCAAAATACAAATTTTTATTAAAAAAAAAAAAAATATCCTCTGTATAGTTTATTAGTTGCAATGTTGTAGGTCAAAATAAGAAGCAGTCTTTATTGTATGCTTGGCTTTGTATGTTATGCCCATTATTATCTCATATAAAATGAAATTATTTTTACACTATCTCAGCTCAGTACATCCAAAATTATTCCTTCAAATCTTTGCCGTATAATTTCTGGAAGGAAGCTTTTCCCCATTTAAAGATCACACAAAACTTCTGATATTTAACAAATTCAGTGATTTTCTGCTGCAATTATCATACTTCATAAATTAAAATATAGCTAGAGCTCTATAAACAAAAGATTTTATTTTGTTCACTTTTACAATGTACAGATGGACATTACTTTAATAATTATTTGGGTTTTAAAGATGTCATAAATCTTTCAGCTTTTAATTCTTAAAGTTTTGTTGTCAATAGAGTGAATTTCATTTGACACCAGAGCAAGGGGATGTGACTGAAGTTGAAGGGAAGGTTAGTAAGCTGCAGGTGCAAGGGAATAAGGCTCTATTATAACAAAATTTTCATTACTACATTTGAGTCAATCGATCTTTAAACAAAGTTCCATAAACTCAAGACGGTCTCACAAAGGGAGCTGTTAAATTGCTTTGCAATATTTCACTTACTGACAGACGTAGCAGCTTGTAGCAGAGTTCATATGTGCGAGCAAATTTGAAAGAAAACAATGAGTATATTGCCCTTTATTATCTGCAGCTTAATCTCTTTGGCCTACCTGCTTCACTGCACCGTTAAAAGACAATTAATCCTAATAACCAGTTACCTCATATCCATTTCTCATCTTGGCAGCTTTACTTATAATGACAAAATGGGAGTGGCTGAGCCCAACAACTGGGCGTATGCAGGCTGCATCTTAAAAATGGAAACAGTTGATGCACATTAGGTTGCTAATATGTTCCTGCTGGCAATGCGTATCTTCAAAGGAGTGCATTAGCGCAGAGACGCTTTACTTAGTATGTTATTCCATGGTCATTAAAAGGTCCTGCAAGCTTTTAAAAAGTGAAGTTGGAGTTAATCCTGTTACTATTAAAATACTAAACAAACATCATGAACACAGACTTCACTGCATACAGCTTAAATCATAATTAGGTTGATATACAAGACTGATTTGTAGGTCCTTAAAATTGATGCTCTTTGCTTAATAACCGGCATTAGTTATGTGGAGTATGGCAGCAATGTGGTCAATGTGGATTAGTACCCAGGGGCCTGAACTGCTGATCTGGAGGCAATATGTCTGAGTTCACCATGGCAGCTAGGGAATTAAAATTCACGTTTATTTTGCTTACTTTTGGATGTGAGATTCATTGGCTTAACCAGTATTTATTCTCATCCCCCTTGGGAAAGGTGCCTGTGATGAAGGAATGGAAATATATTTACGTGTCAGAATATTCTGAAACTTGGACAAGAAGCCTGGAAGCGGAGGCGTTTGCCCAACTGTTCCTGTCGTCCTTCGTGAGCTTGGGAGTTGCTGCTGTGAGTAGCAGGGGTGAGTTTCCATTAATACAGAGATTTAACACTAGTCTACCCTTGATATGTTTGAGCTTTCAATGACACCCTCGAACACTGCTGTGGCATTATTCAGTACCTTTCTTAATTTGCTTTCAGTTGACTCTTCTACACGGGTTGCTTTCTATTTTACAGACGATGCAAAGCAGAGGCACAATATGGCAGGGGTGAAGTAAGGTGAAGTATATAGGGTGGTGCACGGAATGTCACTTTAATATCTCTTCAGAGTCAAACAGGCTGCTTTACCTGAATAGTAGCAAGCTTTTAATTGTCGCTGTAGTTGTACTCACTAAACAAGATATGTGCATTCCTTTACTTTCCTGATGGATTATGGAAAGGCTTTGGAGTGGAAGAAGGTGAGTCACTTGTCACAGTATATTCAACTCTGACCTGTTCTCATAGCCATGGTATTGAGATAACTGCTCCTCCAATTAATTAAATAAATCTGGAATAAAGAGTTAATATCAGGAATCATGGCCATGAACCTAATGGATTGTCATAAAAGTACATCTAGATCACTGTTCTAAGCCATTCTCATATGGTCTAAATTTAACCACAGACACACTGCCCTCAGAAATAACCACACAGTTCATGGACAATTAGGGATAGCTGCCAAATTCTGGAGCAGCAGTCAAAATTCTGTGAACAAATGAAACAAGTATTTTTTGTGAAATGCAATGCAGTTCTATCATGGCTCTAACTCAATTTAAAAAAAAATCTCATGACAGCTTATGGGGTTGTGGCAAAAATAGACATCTAGAAAAAAATGCTGGTAGTTGGGAAGGAGGAAGAAGAGCTGCTGTAACCGAATCCATATGGTAAATATTAAAATTGGTCATACCATTTCGCAATTGCAGTAAAAAATCGAACAGTGTACATAAAAAATATTGTCTTTAACCCATTTCCCCTCCCTCCATATTGTTTGTCGTCCATCATAGAACCCAAAGCAACAGCAAGAAAACTTCATGAGGAAACCAAAAGCCGGAAGGGGTTGCTAACTGCCACCTCCTGCTCATTGTTGCTTAATTTAACACTGAATGCAATATTTAAATGTGAGTAGTACTTTTAAACATTCCCCACTAGGAATAGGGTTCCCCTGGTCCTCACCTACCACCCCACCAGCCTCCGGGTCCAACATATTATTCTTTGTAGCTTCCGCCACCTCCAACAGGATCCCACCACTAAGCACATCTTTCCCTCCCCCCCTCTCTCTGCATTCCGCAGGGATCGCTCCCTACGCAACTCCCTTGTCCATTCGTCCCCCCCATCCCTCCCCACTGATCTCCCTCCTGGCACTTATCCATGTAAGCGGAACAAATGCTACACATGCCCTTACACTTCCTCCCTTACCACCATTCAGGGCCCCAAACAGTCCTTCCAGGTGAGGCAACACTTCACCTGTGAGTCGGCTGGGGTGATATACTGTATCCGGTGCTCCCGATGTGGCCTTTTATATATTGGCGAGACCCGACGCAGACTGGGAGACCACTTTGCTGAACACCTACGCTCTGTCCGCCAGAGAAAGCAGGATCTCCCAGTGGCCACACATTTTAATTCCACATCCCATTCTCATTCTGACATGTCTATCCACGGCCTCCTCTACTGTAAAGATGAAGCCACACTCAGGTTGGAGGAACAACACCTTATATTCCGTCTGGGTAGCCTCCAACCTGATGGCATGAACATCGACTTCTCTAACTTCCGCTAATGCCCCACCTCCCTCTCTTACCCCATCTGTTACTTATTTTTATACACGCATTCTTTCTCTCACTCTCCTTTTTCTCCCTCTGTCCCTCTGAATATACCCCTTGCCCATTCTCTGGGCCCCCCCCCCCGCCCTCCTTGTCTTTCTCCCCGGACCTCCTGTCCCATGATCCTCTCTTATCCCTTTTGCCTATCACCTGTCCAGCTCTTGGCTCCATCCCTCCCCCTCCTGTCTTCTCCTATCATTTTGGATCTCCCCCTCCCCCTCCAACTTTCAAATCCCTTACTCACTGTTCCTTCAGTTAGTCCTGACGAAGGGTCTCGGCCTGAAACGTCGACTGCACCTCTTCCTAGAGATGCTGCCTGGCCTGCTGCGTTCACTAGCAACTTTTATGTGTGTTACTTTTAAACATGTATGATATAAGTGGCAATAAGTTTTTTTAAATGGAAGATTCCATACAAAAGAAATGAATTAGTATTCTATCATTTCTTTATCTTGTACGTGTTGTGACTGTAACTAAAGTCACCAAGAAGACACTGAAACAGGCGATGTTATTGTCTTTATTCATCACAATAAGCAGGCATTCCTCTGAAGACACTCTAAGCAGGTTCTCACAAACTCAAAAGAAACGTATTTATACCTTTAAGATCAAAATACAGTTTCAATAGTTGCAATGACATAATTTACTTCAATACTCTGGGTTGTTTCAATACTCTGGGTTAATAATGCTTCCTTTGAATTGCATATCTACAGTGGGAGACAACTCTGAATGTTCAAATACATTTGATGTGACATTTGCCTGGATTTCTTTACAATAGTGCAATTTACTTAAACCCACAGTTGCCTAGATTGCAGGCCAATTAACACAATCCCATTATCTTAATGTTTGGCTGATATATATATATATACAATCTCTTAGTGGGTCAATCTGTGTTTTTAACTTCAATTTACTGCTTGCAATTTACAATAAAAACTGAAGACTGGGTCTTGTGCGAATTAATATCTGCTATATTGACATAACTCCAGAATACTCTCTAACATGCCCACTTTTTGATCTGTGGACAGAAATCTACCCCAAGAAGGCCAAATATTGTAAAGGATTTAATTAAGTAGGGCTGCAAAAAATGCCCTTCACTTCAGATCCTTTCCACAATTACTAACCTATCATGTCCTTCTGTGCATATAAATCTACACTATCATCACTAACTGGTTATCTACAAGACTAAGCAGAGATGGCAATAAAATGTTCCATAAATTTGAACACATCCTATTTTTATAACATTGGATTGTCAGAATAATCCAACAATGTCTTTCAGTGCATCTGACCAATGTACAGGAGGGTCTGGGGTGGTCTCTGTTGGATTAGCTGCCAGGATCTTACCCCATTGGCACCCCTCCCACACTGTCCTTTTAATCATTCTCCCAGCCACTGAAAGGGCCCAGCTCACGAGTCCATTCTCATTCCAAGCTTGGGTGGCTGCTTTTGGATGCAGTGAACAACTGACATCAATTGTTATGAAGTGCCTCGAGAGATTGGTTATGGCACAGCCTACTGGTCAACTTCGACGCTTTGCAATTCGCCTACCGAGGCAACAGGTCAACAGCAGATGCCATCTCTCTGGCCCTACATTCCTCCTTAGAACACCTGGAGAATAAAGACGCATACGTAAGGCTCCTTTTCATTGACTACAGCTCTGCCTTTAATACCACCATTCCAAATAAACTGATTCCTAAGCTCCAGAAACTGGGCCTTAGCACTCAGTTCTGCAGCAGGATCTTCAACTTCCTCACAGACAGGACCCAGGCTGTAAAAATAGGGGACAAGCTCTCCTCTACAATCACTCTGAGCACCGGTGCCCCACAAGGCTGTGTACTCAGCCCCCTGCTGCACTCACTGTACACCCATGATTGTGTAGCCAAGTTTCCATCAAAGTCAATATATAAGTTTGCTACTGACACAACAATTGTAGGCCGTATCTCGGGTAATGGTGAGTTTGAGTACAGAAAGGAAATTAAAAACCTGGTGGCATGGTGCGAAGACGATAACCTATCCCTCAACGTCAGCAAGATGAAGGAATTGGTTGTTGACTTCAGGAGGAGTAGCAGACCGCACAACCCAAGTTACATCGGTGGTGCGTAAGTAGAACAGGTCAAAAGATTTAAGTTCCTTGGGGGTCAATATCACAAATGACCTGACTTGATCCAACCAAGCAGAGTTCACTGCCAAGAAGGCCCACCAGTGCCTTTACTTCCTGAGAAAACTAAGGAAACTTGGCCCATTCCCTAAAACCTTCACTAATTTTTATAGATGCACCGTAGAAAGTATTCTTCTAGGGTGCATCACAACTTGGTATGGAAGTTGTCCTGTCCAAGACCGAAAGAAGCTGCAGAAGATCATGAACACGGCGCAGCACATTACACAAATCAATCTTCCGTCCGTGGACTCACTTTACAACGCATGCTGTCGGAGCAGTGCTGCCAGGATAATCAAGGACTCGACCCACCCAGCCAACACACTTTTCATTCCTCTTTCCTCCAGGAGAAGGTTCAGGAGCTTGAAGACTCATATGGCCAGATTTGGGAACAGCTTCTTTCCAACTGTGATAAGACTGCTGAACGGATCCTGACCTGGATCTGGGCCGTACCCTCCAATTATCCGGACCTGCCTCTCGATTTTTTTGCACTACCTTACTTCCCATTTTTCTATTTTCCATTTATGATTTATAATTTAAATTTTTAATATTTACTAATTTTAACTATCTTTAATATTTTTAATATTTAATATTTGTAATCCAGGGAGTGTGAAGCGCAGAATCAAATATCGCTGTGATGATTGTACGTTCTAGTACCAATTGTTTGGCGACAATAAAGTATAAAGTATAAACTTCTTCTCTTCCTTGATCTGCCTTGCAATTAAAGTTGTGGAACTTTTAATATATACCATAAATTGGATCCTTTCCCATCATTGTTCCCAATATCTTTCTATCCTGATCCATATAACTAATCAACTGCCTTGTGGAACCAGCTTTCATTACAAAGTACAGTTATTGTTATACTTTAGCACATTGTTCATAGCTTGCTGACATGCTTTCTTTGTGTCTTCTGCATTCACATTCCCATTCTATTTCATCCACAAGACTGCTTTCATCAGGAGACTTCAGATGTGAAGCAGCAGGCAGGCACTCACCACTTGGATTTACTGTAATAACACTGTTGCTGGGTGGAATTGATCCATTCTTCTCTCTGCGAGGGTGTCAAGAAGGCAAGTCATACAGTTTCAATAGGTACAGTTAATGTCAGAGAAATGTATACAATATACATCCTGAAATTCCTTTTCTTTGCAAACATCCACATAAACAGAGGAATGTTCCAAAGAATGATTGACAGTTAAATGTTAGAACCCCAAAGCAACCCCCCAGCTCCCCACTCCCAAGCAAAAACAGCAGCAAAGAGACGATCCCCCCCCCAGCAGCATAAGAGCATCGGCACCCCCCACCAGCACTCAAGTGTGCAGCAAAGCATCAGCAACGACGCAGACTTGCAGTACTGCAAAGACTACTCATTCACCTGGTAATTCGACATACCACAGGCTCTCTCTCTCTCTCTCCCCTAATAAGGGAAAAAGAGGTGTCTCTGTTTCACAGCAAGAGGGGAGACATAAAAACAACTCAAACAACAGGAATTATGCAGATGCTGGAAATTCAAGCAACACACATAAAAGTTGCTGGTGAACGCAGCAGGCCAGGCAGCATCTCTAGGAAGAGGTGCAGTCGACGTTTCAGGCCGAGACCCTTCGTCAGGACTAACTGAAGGAAGAGTGAGTAAGGGATTTGAAAGTTGGAGGGGGAGGAGGAGATCCAAAATGATAGGAGAAGACAGGAGGGGGAGGGATGGAGCCAAGAGCTGGACAGGTGATAGGCAAAAGGGATAAGAGAGGATCATGGGACAGGAGGTCTGGGGATAAAGACTAGGAGGGCGGGGGGGGGACCCAGAGAATGGGCAAGGGGTATATTCAGAGGGACAGAGGGAGAAAAAGGAGAGTGAGAGAAAGAATGTGTGTATACAAATAAGTAACAGATGGGGTACGAGGGGGAGGTGGGGCATTAGCGGAAGTTAGAGAAGTCAATGTTCATGCCACAGGTTGGAGGCTACCCAGACGTAATATAAGGTGTTCCTCCAATCTGAGTGTGGCTTCATCTTTACAGTAGAGGAGGCCGTGGATAGACATGTCAGAATGGGAATGGGATGTGGAATTAATACCTCCAACGGGATCCCACCACTAAGCACATCTTTGCCTCCCCCCCCCTGCATTCCGCAGGGATCACTCCCTACGCAAATCCCTTGTCCATTCGTCCCCCCCATCCCTCCCCACTGATCTCCCTCCTGGCACTTATCCGTGTAAGCGGAACAAGTGCTACACATGCCCTTACACTTCCTCCCTTACCACCATTCAGGGCCCCAAACAGTCCTTCCAGGTGAGGCAACACTTCACCTGTGAGTCGGCTGGGGTGATATACTGCGTCCGGTGCTCCCGATGTGGCCTTTTATATATTGGCGAGACCCGACGCAGACTGGGAGACCGCTTTGCTGAACATCTACGCTCTGTCCGCCAGAGTAAGCAGGATCTCCCAGTGGCCACACATTTTAATTCCACATCCTATTCCCATTCTGACATGTCTATCCACGGCCTCCTCTACTGTAAAGATGAAGCCACACTCAGGTTGGAGGAACAACACCTTATATTCCGTCTGGGTAGCCTCCAACCTGATGGCATGAACATTGACTTCTCTAACTTCCGCTAATGCCCCACCTTCCCCTCGTACCCCATCTGTTACTTATTTGTATACACACATTCTTTCTCTCACTCCTCTTTTTCTCCCTCTGTCCCTCTGAATATACCCCTTGCCCATCTTCTGGGTTCCCCCCCCCCCCCCCATCTTTCTTCCCGGACCTCCTGTCCCATGATCCTTTCTTATCCCTTTTGCCTATCACCTGTCTAGCTCTTGGCTCCATCCCTCCCCATCCTGTCTTCTCCTATCATTTTGGATCTTCCCCTCCCCCTCCAACTTTCAAATCCCTTACTCACTCTTCCTTCAGTTAGTCCTGACGAAGGGTCTCGGCCTGAAACGTCGACTGCACCTCTTCCTAGAGGTGCTGCCTGGCCTGCTGCGTTCACCAGCAACTTTTATAAAAAACAACTGGTTGATTTATGGTGTTGAAAATTTAACCTGAGTTTAGTGTTTCCACTGGCTACCTCACTGGGTCAGGAGCACCACCTGTGGTCATTTCCACCGAGGAGAAAACCCTGCCTTTTCAGGCAGCTCTCTTACCACTACTTGGCTATGTAACTGCAAAAGGACTATCTTTTCTCCATTAGGTCCTCTCTGAGCAGCAATTTGTTGCTGTTGTTTTGCCTCAAATGTTACCCTGGTTACAGTGCTCTTCACATCTCCATATAATCTTAGTAAATTGGTTCTAGTAGTTTCTATGACCTGCCTACAACCACTCTTTGCTTTCTGTGCATAAGCCAATTCTGGATCCACAAAGCAAGGTACCCTTGGATCCCATGCCTCCTTACTTTCTCAATAAGCCTGCCACGGGTTACCTTATCAAATGCCTTGCTGAAATCCATCTATACTACATCTACTGCTCTACCTTCATCAATGTGTTTAGTCAAATCCTTAAAAATTCAATCAGGCTCGTAAGGCACGACTTGCCTTTGACAAAGCCATGCTGACTATTCCTAATCATATTATGCTTCTCCAAATGTTCATAAATCCTGCCTCTCAGGATCTTTTCCTTCAGCTTACTAACCACTGAAGTAAGACTCACTGGTCTATAATTTCCTGGGCAATCTCTACTCACTTTCTTGAATAAGGGAACATCATCTGCAACCCTCCAATCCTTTGGAACCTCTTCCTTCCTTATTGATGCTGCAAAGATCATTGCCAGAGGCTCAGCAGTCTCCTCCCTCACCTCCCACAGTAGCCTGGGGTACAACTCGTCCAGTCCCAGAGACTTTTCCAACTTGATACTTTCCAACAGCTCCAGCACATCCTATTTCTTAATGTCTATATGCTCAAATTTTCCAATCCACTGTAAGTTATCCCTACAACTGCAAAGATCCCTTTCCATAGTGAATACTGAAGCAAAGTATTCATTAAGTACCTCTGCTATCTCCTTCAGTTCCATATACTTCTCCACTGTCACACTTGATCGGTCCTATTCTCTCCTGTCTTGTCCTCTTGCTCTTCACATACTTGCAGAATGCTTTGCGGTTTTCTTTAATCCTGCTCGCCAAGGCCTTCTCATGGCCCCTTCTGGCTCTCCTAATTTCATTCCTAAGCTCCTTCCTGCTAGCCTTATAATCTTCTAGATCTCTATCATTATCTAGTTTTTTGAAGCTTTCATAAGGCTTTCTTTTCTTCTTGACCAGATTTTCAACAGCCTTTGTACACAACGGCTCCTGTACCCTACCATCCTTTCCCTGTCTCATTGGAACATACCTATGCAGTGTCTATCGCCTGGATATTTGCCACATTTCTGTCGTACATTTCCTTGAGAACATCTGTTCCCAGTTTATGCCTCCAAGTTCCTGCCTTATAGCTTCATATTTCCCTTTACTCCAATAAAACCGTTTCCTAACTTGTCCGTTCCTATTCCTCTCCAATGCTATGGTAAAGGGATACAATGATCTCCCACTGAGAGACCTGACACCTGACCAGGTTCATTTTCCAATACCAGATCAAGTACAGTCTCTCCTCTTTTAGGCTTATCTACATATTGTGTCAGGAACCCTTCCTCAACACACATAACAAGCTCCACCCCATCTAAACCCCTTGCGCTAGGGAGATGCCGATTAATATTTGGGAAATTATATCTTCCACCATGACAACCCTGCTATTATTACACCTTTCCAGAATCTGTCTCCCTATCTGCTCCCTGATGTCCCTGTTACTATTGGGTGCTCTATAAAAAACATCCAGTAGAGTTATTAACCCCTTCCTGTTTCTAACTTGCACCCACAGAAACTCAGCAGACAATCATTCCATGACTTCCTCCTTTTCTGCTATCTCTGATCAGCAGTGCCACGTCCCCACCTCTTATGCCTCCCTCCCTGTCCTTTCTGAAACATCTAAAGCTGGCACTCTAATTAACCATCCTGCCCCTGAGCCATCCAAATCTCTGTAATGGCCACAACATCCTAGCTCCAGGTACTGATCTACACCCTAAGCTCATCCGCTTTGTTCATGATGCTTCTTGCTTTAAAATAGACACATCTCAAACTATCAGTCTGAGCGCATCCCTTCTCTATCACTTGCCTATCCTCCCTCTGGCACTGTCTACAAGCTTCCTCTATTTATGAGACAACCACCCCTTCCTCCGTCTCTTCAGTTCGGTTCCCACACCAGCAATTCTAGTTTAAACTCTCCCCAATAGTCCAATAGTTTTGGTGATTGACTTTCCTACCTTCCTCTCATTTAAGAACACTGCATCCAACATGACCATAGCTGAAACATATCTCCTTTAACCTTCTATGTCTATTTCAGCACTTCCTTGCTAGGGCTCTGATTCCTGGCACACAAAGCAAATTCTCTGTGTCTTCACAACAGCTACATTCACTACAGCCACTTTATGACTTCTCTTCCCCCTCCTCTGATCTATCTCCCTAGCCCATGATACTATTGCTGGGCAAGTCGATTCCACTGCAACCTAAGCCTAAAACTTCTTTGGTGGGCTGAGCTCAGGCCATCGTTCAGCATTTTCAGGAAGATTGAATCACCCCTCCCTGCATTGTCCAACCTTGAGTTTTCCTCATATGCTCGATATTTACGCTCTGGCGGCTTCATCAGCTCTTTGAGCCACTGTCATCATTATTCCCCAATTACTTTCACCTCCCCTCCACTGGTTCACTTCCCCCATAAAGAAACCGTATCTCTCCTCATCACCGGCATTCACGCTAGTTGCCGCACTGCCTGGGCTATTTTGTCCCCCATATTCTTCAGGCATTCTGCTTTCACCAGCACGTGCATATCTTTCTGGTGAATTTCAATAACTTCTTCAATTTTCTGCCAGAATTCTGAATACCCATAAGTGAGTTTAGTTAAGGGCAAGTCAGACAAAAGACTGACAAGTGTATGAATGGTGATAATTAGAATCAAGGGTTTGCTGGGGTTATCAGAATTATTGACCTGCTGTTGTCTGATCTCGATAGTTGCCATCATGACAGAGATACCTGAGTATAACCTCTCTCTCAAATATTACTGCTCTAATTCCCATTTTAAGCAAAATATAAGGAATAACTAAAACTTAAGCAGCACATACTGTACTTGAAACCACAGAGCATGTACTCTGCAATCTGTGCTGCTGTATGCTTGTCTGTTGTATTCCTTTCCATATAAAAGATAACATCGTTATCTCAAAGTTTCAAACTTATTCTTAAAACACAGAAAAACATGTTCACAGCCAAATTCACTGCTGTACAGTCTCTCAAACAGGTATACACACACCCAAATGGCCACCTTTCGCAACTGGTATCCCTTTCTCACCAAGCTACTCAAAAATGTCTAACAGTTCATCCCTTACACGAACACACATGAGCACACATACACCACACTTTATACAGATCTCTGCTGTATTCCTTGATATTTCGTAATCTCGATGGTTGTTGAGCTAAACGGCTTTAAGTGTGGGCGCTACTTTGGAAAACACTCACCCCTCAGACAGCTTAAGTCTCTGGCCATATAGTGTGTTACAAACATATCCCAGATGAGCCCCCAAATATTGTGATCAAAGTCACCGGAGAGACAATGAAGCTGGTGATATAGAAGACTTTATTCATCACGATAAGCAGATATTCTCCTGAAGAACCTCAGGTTAGAGTCTCACAAACTCGAAAGTACATTATATTTTTATATCTTAACATCAATAGGTGATTCAATACAGTTTCAGTAGTTGCAATGACATCATTTACTTCAATATTTCAGGAAGACAATGTTTCCTTTGAATTGCATGTCTACAATAGTGTTACCTCTGAATATTCTGAACACTGTATAGTTGCTAACTGCAAACGTCCCTGAATTTACTTATAATTGTTCAAATTACTTAACCCCATAGTTGCCTGGATTGCAGACCAATTAAAACAATCTCATTGTCTTAACATTTGCCTAATGCATATGCACTTAATTTGTGGGCCAACTTGTCCTTTTAGCTTCAATTTAGTGCTTGCAATTTACTATAAAATCTGAAGACTGATTCTTGCTTGAATTAATATCTGCTATATTCGAAATAACCCTGCCAGTGGGGGCCTTAAAAAGTGGTTGTTAAAAAACTCAAATCTTTATTTTTTTCCATGTAATGCAGTCATTATTGGATGGATCAGCATTTATTGGTCATTCCCACTCCCCTTGCAGATTTCTTTCCATAAATCACATTTGTAAACCAGACAAACTTTCACCATGACCAATACCAGAAATGTTATTTCCAGGTTTATTTAATTAAATGAATTAACAAGAATAACCTCAGTATCTATGGTGATGAGTAAACAGTTGACATTTTGAGCTGAGGCTCTTCATCAGGAATGTTTGTTACTCTCCTCAGATGCTGCCCAACTTGCTGCATTCCTCTAATATTCTGTGGGTGCTGCTCAAGATTTCCAGCATCTGCAGAATCTCCTGTGTTTATGCTTAATAAGTGAGAAAAAAAGAACTTGAATTTTATTTAGTGTCATAGTCCTGTCCGTGAAGTCCATATTCTGGTTCACGGTCCAGGTTTTCATATCTACCCTATTTCTGTCCTTGTTGAGTTAATTGAGGCAACTGATGCTAGTTGGGGCTGGCTGCATAAATACCTCCAGAGACCAGGGCATGGTTGCTGGATTGTTCTTGTCCTTACTCCTTGTATTCCCTTCCCCTGCCTTCTGTTTCCTCGCCTGAAGCCCTGCCTTGTCTTGCCGGTAACTCTCACCTTGCCTAAAGTTCTGTCTCACCTTGCTTTGCCAGAAGCATTGTCTTGTCTTGCCGGTAACTCTCGCCTCACCTGAAGTTCTCGTCTTGCCTTGCTTTGCCAGTAGCCTTGCCTTGTCTTGCTGTCTGGTCCTGGAGTCCCCCTGTACCTAGCTCCTTTCCTGTCCCTTGCCTATGCCCAGGTAAGCCAGGCCATCTTGCCGTATCCTGGGGTGGGTTCTGTCCCTTTCTGTCCCTTGCCTCCGCCCAGGTAACCCAGGCCGTCTTGCCGTTACCTGGGATTGGTTCTGTCCCTTCCTGTCCCTTGCCTCCGCCCAGGTAACCCAGGCTGCCTTGCCGTTACCTGGGGTTGGTTCTGTCCCTTCCTGTCCCTTGCCTCCACCCAGGTAAGCCAGGCCATCTTGCCGTACCCGGGGTTGGTTCTGTCCCTTCCTGTCCCTTGCCTCTGTCGGGTGGTGATCCGTGCCCTGCCCAGGAGATTCGTGCCCTGCCCAGGAGGAGCCTGCCAGGCCTTGCCTCAAGTCTAAGTCTCCAGCCTCGCCTCGCCTCACCTCAAGTCTCCAGCCTCGCCTCGCCTTGCCTCAAGTCTCCAGCCTCCAGCCTCGCCTCAAGTCTCCTGCCTCCAGCCTTGCCTCAAGTCTCCAGCCTCCAGCCTCGCCTCACCTCGCCTCAAGTCTCCAGCTTCCAGCCTCGCCTCGCCTCAAGTCTCCAGCCTCCAGCCTCGCATCATCTCAAGTCTCCAGCCTCTCCTCACCTCATGTCTCCAGCCTTCTGCCAAGCCTCTCCTTGTCTCTTGCCTAGCCTCGAGCCTGTAGACTCCAGCTTCTAGCCTCTAGCCTCTTGCCAAGTCTCTAGCCTCTAGCTTCTAGCCTGAAGACTCCAGCCTCATCCTGCCTGCCTGCCAAGCCTTGTCCTTACCTAGCTCTGGGGTCCGAGTCAGAGGCATGACCCAGATACTGGGTCCTTGTCCAGTCTCTGGCTCGGAGTCCAAGCCCGGGCTCCTAGCTCTCTTGTTCAATCCTGTTCCAGGTTCCTGGTTTTCCTGTCCATGTCTTTGCCATCGCCCTGTATCCTAGTCCTGTCCCTAGTACTTCAGTGTCTGTGTCTTGCACTTGGGTCCGCTCACAGCCACCGCCCTTATGACATTTAGAGGCTGAAATGTTTCCCAGTCAACGAAGCCCTCTTAAAGTGAATTCGTTATTGTAAAGTAGGAACCATAGAAGCCATTTTGTAATCTAAAAGGTCCTTGAAGTCAGTAGAGTGTAAACATTGGTAATCATTTAGTAGATATATTTTGAAGAAAGCATTATGTTTATCATTTATCATTATTAAGATATCAGTGAGTGCAGCAGTGACCAGAACATATCAGAACTTTATTCAGGGCCAGCACCTTGGTCTACTGTTGGTTCCAGCATACCCGCAACAGAGCATGGCGGGCAGGTTTTCAGATGTACCAATTGCCTTATGCACGGAGGTATGTGGAAGGACTTTCAAAGCAAATCCTTGCTGTAAGTTATGTCTAGTCAGCATCTACTCAAGAGGACATACTGAGCAAAAGATAGAGACATTGTGACATGAGATGATTAAAGCAACATGTCATTGGCAAAATCAACGTTCTTTGATGCTTTCAGTATTCAAAGTTCTGTTTCCCCATACACCTGAAAGACATGTTCTGGAACATCAAATATTGCCAGAATAAACACCAGTGGATTTGTCGTAGAGGTAACAGGAGGCGAGATCGGCTTACCCTTGCCAATCCTCATGGAGTGAGGATATTCCCAACAACAGAGATGAAAACCCAACTGTTAAGCTGCACGTGGTCATTCATACCTTAAGGTCGTAGTTGACAAGATTTGCCTATTTGACTCTTCTGCTGAGATTCTCTGGTTGCTTGGCAGAGACACCATTCCTGCACATAAGGTACGTGAACAGCACAAGGTTGGGCATGATGCAGTTTATGCCAGACCACTAGACCTAGGTTGGGTCATGGTGGGTGAAATCTGCCTCAATGGTGCTCAGCCCACTGTCAACAGATTTAAGACTACTGTAATGTCCTGGAGTACAGGCACCCAAATCATTTCAGACCCTGTGAGAGTACAGTCTGTATGAAAGAAAAGATTGTAGGCAAGGAAACCAAACACGCTGACATACTTACCTCTGCTCAAACAGATTTTGGCAATATATCTTCTGTCATTTGAAAGATGATTATAAGCCTGCATCTTCCATCAAAGGTGAGGTCTTCCTTTGAATCATGAGTTTAGCAAAGATGAGTCAAAATGTTGGGTAGTTCCACTTCCTTTCTGCACTCCTACCCAAATAACAGAGAGCAGGCCTTTAGTCAACTTATATTCCTCAGTCACAATTGGAGAAGGAAACCAGTAATGACATATCATTATGTGAGCTCATGGAGACACTTTCTGGAACAATTATGCTGAGTTAGTGCCTCCACCAAATCCTAACAAAGAAAACTGGTATTTGCTCAATTTCAGTGTTTATCATCCCCCAAAACCTGCACAAATGTGAATTGTCTTTGATTAAAGCATATCAGACATTTCCACAGACAAATGTGTCATCAAAACTGGCAATTCACTGAAGGAGCCATAGGAGCGATAGATAGTTGGGGGAAAGTGAACAATGAGTAGCCTAGTCTACAGTTGTGTGACTAGTTCCAGGGTAAATATCAGAAACAGAGAATGACAGACTTGCCAGCAGATCACTTGAGCACTGAACCTGGATCTACACATGTGTGCTTGAATGTGTTTAGCTCATGGTCCATCATGGCAAGAAAAACATGTGGAGGTCATACAAATTGATAGGTGGTTCATGGGAAAGAATAATTAGCATCATTTTTCCAATCCTTGATGCAATGTTCCTTACAATTGGGTCTTCAAAACTCACATAACATCCTGACAACCCTCATGGCCAAGGTCACAGCTATTGTAAACACCAGACCACTTACTTCAGTCTCTACAAATCCAGAGAAGCCTCATTTTTGACCCTATTAGGCATCAAACACAAAAGTTTGTCTCGCCTCCTGATTCACCAGGTCACTTACACAATGCTGACCTATACAGGCAGCAATGGAGGCAAGTCCAGAGTTTGGCCAAAACTTTTGTCTAAGGTAGCAAAGAGAGTACATTAACAATCACCAGAGTTGGAAAAAGTGGAGAACTGAGAGGCCAAATTTACAAGCAGTTGATGACATCTTACTGAAATATAACCAAGCCAAGATGTATCATTGGCCTTGAGGACATGTCATATAAATGTTCCCTAATGAAGATGGGAAAGTTAGAAAACTCAAAGTGAGAAGAGTTAAAGATGATGTAGTAAGACTGTTTTCAAGACCGTTTTCAGAGTCAATCATTTGTTTGCCAATGATTTAATGTTACAATTGGTAAACATTTAGTAAATACAGTATATTTTGAAAGAAGTGTCAATGTTTATCGCTTATTGTCATTAAACTATCATGGCACATGGAAGGCACCAATGGATTCCGGGCGAGCTGGCAACTTTCTGGACAGGACTCTGTGTGCAGCTTGGGCTTTCTATCAAGCCTGTCTTCCACCCTTTCTGCATCACGGTCATTGACAGACATCCTTTGGGGTCTGGGATATTCAGAGCAGTCACATGGCTTGTGTACGTGAGCTTTACGTTCATCGTAAGTCCAAGCAATTCCTTCTTATCAACTCGCTCAGCACTCCTCTCATCTTGGATTACCCCTGGTTCTCCAATCATGACCTTGCTTCACCTGCCCATTCAGTTCCCTACCTGCAACTTTAGCTGATGCCAGCTTATAATCATCTTTTAAGTGATCAGATTGCCAAAATCTGTTTAAACAGAGGGACGTATGTCAGTGTGCTTGGTTTGCTTGCCTACAATATTCTCTTTCATACAGATTGTGCTCTCACAGGATCTGAAATGATTTGGGTGCCTGTTCTCTAGGACATTACAGTAGTCTTGTATCTGTTCACAATGGGTTGATAACTAAAGGCCTGCTCATGGAGACAGAGAAAAATCTCAACCTCACCAAACTCCCCCAGGAATCCCATGACTTAGCTATTGCTTTCAGCAAGTGGGAAGCCAGCACTCTGCCACCTCCACCACCCGACTGCATGATTGAGATCCTCACAAGTTCATCTGGTCTTCCTTTCCCCTCCTGAGACCCAAGACATGAATGATTATATCACCAAAGTGTTACAGCACATTTTCATTTAACTGCTCCAGTCACTTACAAAGACAGGTGTTTTGGCCGTGCTGTCATGTGTAAGCAGAGTGTCTAACAATGAGCTCAGCACACAGTCCCGGGGAGCAATTCTATTGTGGATGATAGGGAGGGAGGAGCGATTTTGCATCCTGATGTTCTGAGGTCTACTCATTAGGAAGTCCAACACCCAGTTGCACAGTGGTATATTTAGACTGAGGAGTAGGAGTTGTTCACCAAGGTTAATGGAATAACAATGTTGAATGCCAAACTGAATTCCAGAACTACCAATCTGACACCATTGTCTTTGTTTTCTAGGTGTGTCAGGACCAGATGAATGCTATGACATCTGTTGTAGAGCAGGTGTGTCAGTAGGCATATTGGTGAGTATCCAATGTGGCAGGAATGGACTTTTTGATATTTGCCATTTTCAGTTGTTCCAATCATTTCATGATGACTGGCATCAGTGCCATCAGCAGTAGTCATTTTGCTCATCGCAGTTTTAAGCATTCAGCTTGGAGATATCAGAAAGAGTTGGAAGTGAAAATGAAACAATTTCACTACTTCAAGTTAGGAACTACGTAGAATTTGAAGGTAGCACCAATCACCTTAAATATTAAAATGTAAATGAAGACTTGGAGAATGCAATTGTCGAGGGCGTTGTATGAAGGCAGTCCATTATCTGTACTAGGTGCCTGCGCTGATTTTGTCTGTTGCGTACACTGGATGAATCCCTCTGTTGATAACTGTTAGGAACTAATACACTGTTTTGTCGGTCATGGTAGTGTTCCAATTTGGTCTGTATTTCAATTAAATATATAATTTGTTACTCAGTTTGTTTTTTTTATACCTTTTTACACTATTTCCATGAAACTTTGGCTAATTGGGGTAGCCACTTAATTGAGCCAAAATATATTGGTCCTAATGTGCCCCAATTAACCAGAATCCACTGTAATAACAATAAATAACATGGAGAACATAAGTTGTAAGTTTCTTGAAAGTGAGTCCATAGGTTGTGCAATCAGTTCAGTTTTGAGGCAAGTGAAGTTATCTATCCATGCTGCTACAGGAGCCTGAAGATTGGATGGTTGTAACTGTTCTTGAACCTGGGTCCACCTTCCTTCCCAATGGAAATAGCAAGAAGAGAGCATGACCTGGATGGTGGGAGTCCTTGATCATGGATCTTATTGAACAATGTGATTGTTTTAGCTGGTGAATGGTGTGACAACAAGCTCGCTGATAAGTCAAACTTCCAGAGATTTGTTGTATCTCTACTCACCCAGGCAAGAGGAAAGTGTTCAGGAGGTTCAGCTACAGGCATGATCCTGCTCTTGGAGCCTTATCCTTTAGCAGACGAGTCAAGACACAGTGGGCTAAGATTTGACAGACTGGAAAAAGGATGAGGAAAAAAATAATTTCTACTGAAGGATAAATCACACTGCCCAAAGAAATTTGGGAACTAAGTGATATGACCTGTACAGGTAGGAAATAAAATGTAGAATTAATCTGGAGAGCTATTTGTTGACTGACAAAGACACAAAGGGCCAAATATGTCATAAATTTTCTATGATGCTTTGTTATAGTAGTTACATTTATGAAATCTAAGTCAGCATTTGGTATTGATTAAATCTACTGTGTAATATTAATTCAGATTTATTTATTTATCACATATTCAGTAGGTGGAAGCATACAGTGAAATGTGTCCTTTGTGTTAACAATCCAACAGAATCTAAAGGTATTTTATGACTGTGTTCAGGCAGCCCCCTATTGTCACCACACATCCCAGCACCAACATAGCATGCCACAGTGTTCAGTGCAACAACACAAACAGCAACAAAACAACAATAAAATAACAACCGCAGAACAAGCTCCTTTCCTCTCTCCTACACACACATAATAGGATAGGCTTCCTCTAGGCCCCCAGCCTTCTGTGGTCTCATGGGCTCTTATATGTTGGTCTTCTGACTTCCCTAATAGACTTTCAGAACCAGAGTTTTGGCCAATGGGTTCAAATTTCTGGACTTCATAAATTTTCAGGTTTTGATCCTTGATATTGACCCGTGACTCACTAATGACGGAACCCTGAACTCCAGCCTTTAAACTCTGGCCTCACCAGTGTTGGGACTCCAAACTCCAGGCCTCAAACCCTGGACATGTTGATTTACCTATGTAAAGATTCCTTCCGACACAGGCCTCCTATCCCTGGACCCATCCAACTGGTAGAACATGTTAATCTTGGCCTGTCACCAGCCCCTGTCCTCGCTGATGTTTATCCGCAGTGTTTGTTGGTCCAATATATGTCCACAGGTATCCTTCATCACATTCCCATATCACTGGCTTTCAAACATGGATCATGGAGCAGAGGCCTGGACTCTGGCTTGACTTCTACTTCTTCCACATCTCTATCCCTAAATCCTAACGTGATTTCCACCTCCCCTTTCTGTCCCCAAAACCACCCCTATGAACATTAAAAAGACAACTAAGCCTGAGCCATTATAATTTTATAATCCAGGATATAGTACTTCCAAACATTTTTTAATAAATCAACAAATATAACACACGTTCATGTCTTCATATCTTCCTTTTGCAATGTAATAGTACCTTTTCAGATATAAACTTATATTAATTTGTAAATTAAAAGGAAATGCAGATGTAGGAAATCTAAAATAAAACAGAAAATGCTGTATATAGTCAGTAGGTCAAGCTGCAATTGTGGGAAAAGAAGTAGTTTTAACTTATTAAGTCTGCTGTGATGAAAGGATTTCAACCTGATCTTCATCTTCCAAGGGAACAAGTGTGATGGATATCTGCTTCTTGACTGATGGGGTCCTCATGTTTGCCAAGCAGATTTTCTAAACACAGTGGCAGCCACTTGTAAGATCAAAAAGTTGTAACTTAAACTCCCAACTAATATCATTGTTTACCTTCAGGTCATAAATATGAGCTGGTCTTCAGTTCTTAAAATGAAAATGGAAAGTAGTAATAAGTTTGAAGTTTGAAATCACAGTTTTGCAAACAAGTTCTGTCTATGGAACAGACTACTGGCCCACAATTCCTGGTTTATTGCTGCTCCGGAGGTGCAGTAAAGACAATGGGTTAATTAATTTGGCTGGTATCAAAACAGACAAACTATCTAAGTTTCTTAGTTCAAGGAAGCTTGAAGATCAGATGGATAATATCAAATCCTGATCTTTTAACATTGGGAGTTTTATGTACTCAAGGAAGTTAGCTTTAGAGAATTAGTAGTGAGTAGCTGGGGTCTATGTCTCCCAAAAGCTTTGAGAAATTTTTGGAACAAAGGTATCTGAGGAAATATCACATACATGAGAAGTCACCTAATGGCAAAGGAAATGTATAAATGTAGAGAACAGTTAAAGCTAATGAGGAATGGGACATCAAGAAGCCTGAAAGAAACATAGGGTGAAATAGAATACATTCCTCTAGGTTCAACATCTGCAATGGATGATTATTTTGTCTGCAACCTTGGTATGTCTTTTTACTTTAAAGAAATTGTACCTCTCTTCTGGAAATCCTTTGTGTTATAGAAATAATTTGTAATTTGGAAGTATTTTATAAGATAGAACTCCTCTGAGTTTTAACTGTGTTTTAAGAATGTTGTTTGAATTCTTAAACAAGATTCTTAGAAACATGTATCACTGAAAATAAAAGAACTTTGTTTGAAACTATTTTGTTAACTGTAAGAATCTTCTTCTCTTTGGTAGTACTGGCGGGGGGGGCACTCTTTGCTTAAATAGTAGGTATTGACAGCTAAACTTGCCATGGAGAATCAACAGGGAAATAAACTTGTCTTTGTGGATTGTGTAGTTACAGTATAATCTCCCTGTAGTGAGAATAGTTGTGGCTATTTATATCTGATAGGGCTTAAGGTCTTTGTTTGAGTTTAGATCTTCACGGTCAGCGAACCCAATACCATCACACCAAGTCAAGTCAGTTATGTTATTACATAAACACTTAACACATTCCAATTGAATCCCTATTTCTCTTTTTCTTATTTTAGTCATTAGCTATTGAAACAAGAGAAACGAGAGATTCTGCAGATGCTGGAAATCTTGAGAACCACACAAAATGCCTGAGAAATTCAGCAGGTCAGGAAATTAACTGGTCTCCTGTTGAAACAGGATTAAGGATTTAGTGGTACTACATTATGCATTTGTCATTTCTAAGCTATTTGTTGAACTTTAATCAAAAAACTAGATCCAAACAGAATTATAAATATCTTGTTAAAATATATATTCAGAATGGTCTCCCTGAAAACATTTGGAGTTTGTTTTTAGTTCCTCTTGTAAGTGACAGGTAGGCAACAGGAGAAAAAAATAGATCCCCCGAGATTAAGAAAGAATCATAATCCTAAAAACGAAACATGTGGCAAAAGCTTAAAACAGTGTTCTCTCCCATACCTTTGCTCACTGTCATTGAAAAACCAAGCATATTAATCATAATCACACTGACTAATGTTAACGATCAGTCACAACAGGTCTACAAAATGCTTCATCTAGCATGACATAAAATTTGCCCTAATCATGGTGATTTGTCCTGGCACTTTTGCCTGTAGGACAAAACAGATACAAACAGCTCCTCCAGAATGCAATGAGCTTACTGAGCGTGAAAGGCATTTTCACTTAAAGATGTGTTTGCAGAATGCTGCCTCATTCTTACTGTATGGTTCTACTCAATCAATACTGCTATGCTAGGAATCAGTTGTAGTTCTAAATGTTGTAATATCAGCAAATTTTTAATGAGTATTTTGAATCTAATTCCAGCTGGCTGGGGAGAGACAATCATCTAAAGGACTATTCTTCCAGGAGTTGGTTTGCAAGCAAACATCGGTGGATGGAACAGCAATACATGTAGGAAAATTGCTGCCTCACAGTTCCAGTGACCCGGATTTGATATGATATCCGGTACCGTATGTCTGGTCTTTGAATGTTCTCCCTTTAACCATGCACATCCTCTCCTGCTACTCTGGTTTCCTTCCATATTAGTGAAGAAAAAAAAAGGAAAAGTATATAAAGCTTAGGAAGGTAAAATCAAACAGAGCCATTGAGGAGCTATATACAAGCCAGAAAATAAGTCAAGAAGGAAACTTGGAAAGCCGGAAGGGCCCACGAAAAGTGCTTGGCATGTAGGATTAAACAGAGTCCCAGAGCATTCTATACACACGTCAAGTACAAGAGGAAAACTAGGGTAGGAATACTCAAAGATAAAGGTGGGAACATTTGCTTTGATGCAGAGGATGTGGGTGAGGTCCTTAATGAGTATTTTACATTATTATTTACCAAGGACAAAGACACAGAGAATAGGAAGATCAGTGCTCAGTGTATTGATATGCCAGGGCATTTTCAGGAAAAGCTAGAGTTGGGTCTCTTATCTATTAAGATGGATAACTCCCCAGGGATTGATGGATATACACCAGGCTATTCAGGGAGTCAAGAGAAGAGATTGCTGGGGTCTTGACCAATACCTATGTGTTCTCTCTAGCAACAGGCCAGGACCTGGATGACTGGCAATTTGCTAATGTTATTCCATTGAAGAAGAGAAACATGGATAATCCTGGAAATTATAGACCAGTGAGTTTCACATCAGTGCTATGGAAGTTACTGGAAATAATTCTTAGGGATAGGATTTCTGAGCATTTGGAAAACCATGGTCTAATTTGGAAGAGCCAGCATGGTTTTATATGGGGCAAATCATGTCTTACTAACTTGTTTGAGTTATTGATGAGGTGATGAGGATGATTGATCAAGGCAGAGCTGTGAATGTTGGCTACATGGATTTTAATAAAGTTTTCAACAAAGTCACTCATGGGAGGCTCATCCTTTAGATTAAGATGTATAGGACTCCATAGTGAACTAGCCATTTGAATTGGGAACCTTCCTGCCCATAAAAGACAGAGGGTAGTGGTCAAAGGGACTTATTCCAGCTGAAGGTTTGTGATTGGCGTTGTTCCACAGGGATCTGTACTGGGACCTCTGCTGCTCGTGATGCATATAAATAACCTGGGTGAAAGTGTAGATGGCTGGGTTCATAGGTTTACAGATAAAATGAAGATTGGTGGTGTTGCGAATAGCGTAGAAGACTGGCAAAGAATATGACAGGATACCATATCAATTGCAGATATGGAGAGAGAAACGGCAGATACAGTTTAAGCCGGCTGAATGTGAAGTGTTGCACCTTGATAGGTCAAATGTAAAGAGACATAGCACTATTAAAGGCATGACCGTTAACAGAGTTGATGAGCAGAGGGATCTTGAGGTCCAAGTTCATTGCTCCCTGCAAGTGTCTACACAGGTTGATAGAGTGGCTAAGAAGGCATATTAAATGCTTGTATTTATTAGCTGAGGCATTGTTTAAAAGTCAGAAAGTTAAAATGTCTAATACCAGAGTGCAGGCATTTAAGGTGAGAGGGGGTAATTTCAGTCGAAGGATATGGAGTTCATGTAGGGAGAAGAGATTAGTTTAGTTAGCCATTTGATTACTAATTTAATTGGCTCAGCACAATATTGTGGGCCAAACAGCCTGCTCCTCAGTTGTACTGCTCTGTACATACAGTAAAAGATTCTACAGATGCTGAAAATCCAGAGCAACACACACATTCAGCAGGTCAGGTAGCATATGTATGACAAACATCAAAATTAAGTGGGAGCACACATTTTGTGAGAATCATGGTGTGACAAAACTGACATGGAGACTATGTCAGATAGGGTGAAACAGGAAAATGGCATGTCAGTCTGGGCAGGGACAAAACTGGTAGGCTGAAATTATTGAATGCCAATGCTCATGTGTTCTATCCATATGGAAGGCTGATTTGATTACGAAATTCCATTTATGATGTGAAAATTCTGATTCTCTAAGCGGGTAAATTTATTTTGCATATGTGTATATTTGATTACTAGAGCAGTTAAATTCACAGGTAGCAACATTGTTGGCTGACTGTCAACAATGCTAATTGGGTGGCAAAGTCAGTTGTTTGTGACCTTGTCAATTCTTTTGAGTCTCAAACACAAGACTCCAGGCAGACTTACTGTACAGTATTGAGAGGATAGAGTAGTGCCATGTGTTTCAATTTATAGATACTATCTCTAGCTATGTTGGTGTTATCTCTCTCTCTCTCTCTCTCTCTCGCACTATTTTGAAAAAGAACAATGAATTTTTCCTTGATGGCCAGGCCAATATTTAGCTCTTAAATCCGATCACTATAAAGCACTTACAAGAAAGTGGTGAGGCTGTACTTGGAGTATTGTGTATCATTTTGATCATACTGTTAAATAAAGCCCTAATCTACACAACTCTCCAGGCAACATCTTTTCTACACTCTTTCTAGTTTATTAACATCATTCCTATAGCAGAGAGCCCAAAATGTAGGAGGTGGAGAGCTGTCCAGATAGGGGCATATAAGATCAAGAGGGGCATAAGACGGGGTGAAAGTATTTAGTCTTTTCCCCAGAGAGAGAATGTTAAAAACTGGAAGTCATAGAATTAAGATCAGAGGTGAAAGATTTAGAAGGTACATCAGAGGCAGCTTCTTCACACAAAGAACAGTGTGTTTTTAGAATAAATTGGTTGAGGTGGACAGATCAGCAACATTTATATAACATCTAAATAAATATAGGAATTGGAGGAATTTAAAGGGCTATGGTTCCTTTAAGTTGTTATAGCTGGGAGCAGTTGTGGAAACAGGCTCCCAATACCGATCAAATGCTCCCAATGCTGTACGATTCAAGTAGCCTCTGACAACCAAGTCCAGCTCCTAGCCTTCATGTGTGGCTTAGCAGAAGCATTTCTACGGACAGGAGAAGGGGCAAGGACAGGCGACTGGTGCCTTAAAAACAGTCACTTTGGGCAGATGGGACTTGTCAGCCATGGTTGGCAGCTGATCTAGAAGAAGGAAACTCTGATCTCAAACCTCTGCTGCCTTGCGGTTATACCCACTCATAAGGGAGGCTTCGGGAGTAAACCCCAAAGGAAAATTCCAGAGCTTGAGTCCCTAAGACAGTCCTACATTGAGCTCAACGCTGACTGGAAACACCTGCAATGCTGCTGGTGCCAAACTGTATCGGTCTCTGCCGTTCCTTTGGTTCATCGGATGCGTGGAGAGGGAGAGCTTGCTACATGGGCACCAGCTTGCTTTTCATATGGTACTGCCCTGGCTTGCGTATCTAGACAGCTAGGACACAATATCCATGGTCAACCCTAACCGGTAGAGGCTACAATCAGTTAGAAGGCTATGGGCACCAGCTCACTGGAAATTAGCCAACATGATTGAGTTGGGCTGAAGAGTTTGTTTCCATGTTGCGTGTCTCTAAGACTCTATACCTGTATCAGATGATATAGTCGTCACCGTGCTTTATCCTAGGATTGTGAAGGGTGTAAATTAGGTTTTGCATTCCCATAATTATGGTAGAATTTGATTTTAAGGGTACTTGATTAGATGAAAGGTATTATACACAAAACGCTGGAGGAACTCAGCAGGTCAGACAGCATTTATGAAGGGTCTTATCCTGAAACATTGATTGCTTATTCATAAACACAAGAAAATCTGCAGATGCTGGAAATTCTAAGCAACACACACAAAATGCTGGAGGAACTCAGCAGTTTGGGCCACGTCCATGGAAAAGAGTAAACAATCGACGTTTCAGGCCTCCACAAAAAGCAAGATTTCCTGGTGGCCAACCATTTCAATTCTACTTCCTATTTACAATCTGACACATCAGTCCATGACCTCCTCTACTGCCATAATGAGGCCAGACTCAGGTTGGAGGAGCAAAACCTTATATTCTGTCTAGGTAGCCTCCAACCTGATAGCATGAAAATTGATTTCTCGAACTTCCAGTAATTGTCCCCCTCCCTCCCCTTCACCATTACCCACTCTTATTTCCCTCTCACACTTTCTCTCCTTATCTGCACATCAACTCCCTCTGGTGCTCCCCTGTCCCTTCTTTCTCTTCCATGGTCTTCTGTCCTTTCCTATCAGATTCCCCCTTCTCCAGACCTTTATCCCTTTCATTAATCAACTTCCTAGCTCTTTACATCACCCCATCCCCTCTCCTGGATTCACCTATCACCAGCCATTTTGTACTTCTTCCTCTCCTCTCCTCACCTCTCCTCACCTCTCCAGCTTCTCAGGCTGATTCTTTCCCCCTTCCTTTCCAGGCCTGATGAAGGGTCTTGATCTGAAACGTCGACTGTTTATTCTTTTCCATGGATGCTTCCTGACGTGCTGAGTTCCTCCAGCACTTTGTGTATACTGCTTATTCATTTCCAGAGGTGCTGCCTGACCTGTTCAGTTTCTCCAGCATTTTGTGTGTGTTGCTCTGGGTTTCCAGCATCTGCAGAATCTCCTGTGTTTGGATGAATAGCTGTGGTGTTTCTGAATGTCACTATTTAAGCACACATTTTTCACAAAACTATCAGTCCTGTGTCATGGTGCTAATTGGTAACTTAAAAAGCTGAAAATGCAAGGTAGGAACTCTGTGGTTATAGCTATTCAGCTTCCAACTACCTGACAGCTTCTACATCAATACATGTTCCCTTTGATATTATTTGAATGTTAGCAGTTATTACAAGAAAACAAAGTCCTCCTGCATATTCAAGATCCCAAGCAGTCCTTCTGGTGTTGACATGATCCAGCTGTTCACATTGTGTAGATTCTCCTTCAGAAGACCTACAGTACATGTTAGTGCCCATACTAGTTAACTAACACTGCCAGATATTACTGCTTGCCAATTTCAAAAAAAAACTCAGCTGTGAGATTTTCCCAGATGTTGAAAATTATAGGACATAATTTGTGATTGCATATGAGCATGTACACTCAAGTAGCAGTCACATTTTGAAAGCTTCATGGATCACACCAGACTTGAGGATATCCTGAATTGTTGTAGATCCAGAGATCAGACAATAAATCCAAGCAACCTCATGTAGACATATAAGATCCTCTGGTATTATTCAAAGGAAAAACCTTAAAATCTTTTGCTATTCTGTTCTACATTTATCACTGGCTTACAAATTAAATTGCTCTTCATCTCACTGATATTTGTGGGTTTCTGTTTGTAAATTGGTTGTCATTTTCTCTACTTTAAAATAGTTACTATATTGCAAATCCTAAATTGTTGTGAAATGCTTCAGGGCATCCTGTGATGCGCAGAGCTATACATATGCAAATTCCTTTCTTCCACCCCTGTTCTGCTTTTGTTCCAGATCATTAGATTTGGAGGTTCTAGAAGTTTCACTTATTAACGTGTCCTTCTGGATAGTCTGTTACCTGTATAACTCTGTCTTCATTGCCCTTGGCCTGCTTATACTCTTAATATTTGGTAATTTTGACCTGCAATAATGTGACTTCCATCTCTCACTATTGTGAGAAGAAGATAATCATATACTTACCTCCACTGCTAGTGCCACCTAAATACGTTGACATTTGGTTTTTGGAGCAGTTATATCTAAAGATGGTCCTGTGATTTGTTAACAATTACACTATGGATGTCAGCAGTGCTATTGAAATCTGCCGAAGTTGCCCTGACCACCACTCATCACCCACTTTACACAGGAGGTTCCATCCTCTTTTGATAATGCAAACACAAGCTGACTACAGTCCTTTTGGATATTGGCAAGCCAAATGTGGACAAAGTCCAAATCAATTCATCACAGTAACACTCTTTTGTTTCATGGAATGTCTTGTCACATTGCCAGCAGAGATTGTGAAACAAACATACATCTTCTGAAGCTCCCAGATCATATATAAAGCAAAGTTTACACCATCACATGTGACTCATCATATGTTTGTCATGTTATAAGTAGAGCTCTAAGCTTTTGATTTTCCAGTAATATTAAGAATATAGAAAAAAAGGAATTTTAAATATCCTGAAATGCTAAATGTCTGAGAATTCAGAAGTAGACAACAGGTCTATCAGGAACCAGGAACTTAACAATCGTCTTCGGTAGCGATCTGTCAAAGGATTTGTGTTCAAAACATTTGTTTATTATCTTTCCTTTCAGATCTTGACAGATCTACCACAGAAAAAGCTTGACATTTCTGAATAGCAGGAAGCAAAATGAATTAATACTTGTCAAAGTCATCAGCTGGAAAATATAATTATTTTTCAGAATAAAAGCTGTTCATTTCAAAGTTAAATTGTACATATAAAGAAGTAATTATGTTATCTTCGCATTTGCACAAAATAAGGCTTTTTTTGCCGCAAAAAAAATTGTAAGATAGCAAAATAGTCCATTTTGCACTTTGTATTTAGAGTAGCTGGTTTACTTTAGATGCCATAGTCGGTGTGCCAACTGAAATAACTCAGTGGCCACACCCATCCTATCCCCCTTCATGCATGTGCACGTGCTTGCGCTCCCGCGCACACACACACAAACACACCTTCAGGAGAAGAAGGGTTACCTATGAACATAAAGGTTTATTTGTAAAATGGCAGAAGGACTAAAAATAAATCCTAAAGAGTAATTCAAGTATTAAACTGAGTGTTTTTAATGAGTGATGTCACCAAGATATGAGTGCATCTATAGTCCAAAAACTGGGCTGAGAACTGCGGCTGGCTTCCCGTCAGATATTCCTTACACTTCTTAATTTTCACTTGCCTGTACTTTAAGAACATTGCCCAATGTAAAGCTCTGTATTTCTGGGTATCTAAACTGGAGAGGTTTGTTTCAACATTTTGAAACATAGGTAGCTAGTTGCCAATCAGGTGAGAAGTTGAAATCTCTGATCCTTGTATCAGGTCAGGAATCACAGTCTTAGAACATAGAATACTACAGCACAATACAGGCCCTTTGGCCCACAATGTTGTGCCGACCCTCAAACCCTGCCTCCCATATAAGCCCCCACCTTAAATTCCTCCATATACCTACCTAGTAGTCTCTTAAACTTCACTAGTGTATTTGCCTCCACCACTGACTCAGGCAGTGCATTCTACGCACCAACCACTCTCTGAGTAAAAAACCTTCCTCTAATATCCCCCTTGAACTTCCCACTCCTTACCTTAAAGCCATGTACTCTTGTATTGAGCAGTGGTGCCCTGGGGAAGAGGCACTGGCTAGCCACTCTATCTATTCCTCTTATTATCTTGTACACCTGTATCACGTCTCCTCTCATCCTCCTTCTCTCCAAAGAGTAAAGCCCTAGCTCCCCTAAGCTCTGATCATAATGCATACTCTCTAAACCAGGCAGCATCCTGGTAAAACTCCTCTGTACCCTTTCCAATGCTTCCACATCCCTCCTATAGTGAGGCAACCAGAACTGGACACAGTACTCCAAGTGTGGCCTAAACAGAGTTTTATAGAGCTGCATCATTACATCGCGACTTTTAAACTCTATCCCTTGACTTATGAAAGCTAACACCCCAGAAGCTTTCTTAACTAACCTATCCACCTGTGAGGCAACTTTCAGGGATCTGTGGACATGTACCCCCGGATCCCTCTGCTCCTCCACACTACCAAGTATCCTGCCATTTACTTTGTACTCTGCCTTGGAGTTTGTCCTTCCAATGTGTACCACCTCACACTTCTCCAGGTTGAACTCCATCTGCCACTTCTCAGCCCACTTCTGCATCCCATCAATGTCTCTCTGCAATCTTTGACAATCTTCTACACTATCTACAACAGCACCAACCTTTGTGTCGTCTGCAAACTTGCCAACCCACTCTTCTACCCCCACATCCAGGTCGTTAATAAAAATCACGAAAAGTAGAGGTCCCAAAACAGATCCTTGTGGGACACTACTAGTCACAATCCTCCAATCTGAATGTACTCCCTCCACCATGACCCTCTGCTTTCTGCAGTCAAGCCAATTCTGAATCCACCTGGCCGAACTTCCCTGAATCCCATACCTTCTGACTTTCTGAATAAGCCTACCGTGTGGAACCTTGTCAGATGCCTTACTAAAATCCATATAGATCACATCCACTGCACTACTTTCCTCTATATGCCTGGTCATCTCCTCAAAGAACTTTATCAGGCTTGTTAGACATGTTCTGCCCTTCACAAAGCCATACTGACTGTCCCTGATCAGACCATGATTCTCTAAATGCCCAGAGATCCTATCTCTAAAAATCTTTTCCAACAGCTTTCCCACCACAGACGCAAGGCTCACTGGTCTGTAATTACCCGGACTATTCCTACTACCTTTTTTGAACAAGGGGACAACATTCACCTCCCTCCAATCCTCCAGTACCATTCCCGTGGACAACGAAGACATAAAAATCCTAACCAGAGGTTCAGCAATCTCTTCCCTCACCTCGTGGAGCAGCCTGGGGAATATTCCGTCAGGCCCCGGGGACTTATCCGTCCTAATGTATTTTAACAACTCCAACACCTCCTCTCCCTTAATATCAACATGCTCTGGAACATCAACCACACTCATATTGTCCTCACCATCATCAAGTTCCCTCTCATTGGTGAATACTGAAGAAAAGTATTCATTGAGGACCTCGCTCACTTCCACAGCCTCCAGGCACATCTTCCCACCTTTATCTCTAATCGGTCCTACCTTCACTCCTGTCATCCTTTTTTCCCTCACATAACTGAAGAATGCCTTGGGGTTTTCCTTTACCCTACTCGCCAAGGCCTTCTCATGCCCCCTTCTTGCTCTTCTCAGCCCCTTCTTAAGCTCCTTTCTTGCTTCCCTATATTCCTCAATAGACCCATCTGATCCTTGCTTTCTAAATCTCATGTATGCTGCCTTCTTCCACCTGACTAGATTTTCCACCTCACTTGTCACCCATGGTTTCTTCACCTTACCATTCTTTATCTTCCACACTGGGACAAATTTATCCCTAACATCCTGCAAGAGATCTCTAAACATTGACCACATGTCCATGGCACATTTCCCTGCAAAATCATCATCCCAATTCACACCCGCAAGTTCTAGCCTTATAGCCTTATAATTTGCCCTTCCCCAATTAAAAATTTTCCTGTCCTTTCTGATTCTATCCTTTTCCATGATAGTGCTAAAGGCCAGGGAGTGGTGGTCACTGTCTCCCTGACGCTCACCCACTGAGAGATCTGTGACCTGATCCGGTTCATTACCTAGTACTAGATCTAGTATGGCATTGCCCCTAGTCGGCCTGTCCACATACTGTAACAGGAATCCGTCCTGGACACACTTAACAAACTCTGTCCCATCTAAACCCTTGGAACTAATCAGGTGCCAATCAATATTAGGGAAGTTAAAGTCACCCATGATAACAACTTCAAATAGTTAGTTCGGCACTTCCACCAGGTGAAATTTCAAGGTTCAAAGTTCAAAATAAATTTATTATCAAGATATATAAATAGCACCATATACAACCCTGAGATTAATTTTCTTGCGGTCATATTCAAGAAATCCATAATAGAATCAATGAAAGACTGCACCAACTTGGACATTCAAACAGTGTGCAAAAGACAAGTGTGCAAATACAAAGAGAAAGAAATAATAATAAATTAAATAAGCAATATATATCAAGAATATGAGATGCTGAGCATATGATGTAAATTCAGTATCAAGAGACTGATATATAGTTGATGGGAACATTAGTGTGACCATTATTAAATATTACCATCCCATTTGTAAAAATGGCATATTATATAATCAATGTATAAGGCTATTTTGATATCAGTGCTGCCATATTGCAGTTCAGCTCAGCAGAAACATGTTGTTGTTAGTTTTGCATAGCTGAACCACACTCAGCTGCAGGAAGGGTCACCCACTAGCACTACCTAAAGTGATCAAATCCTGCTTCTACTTGTTGTTGCTTGATGTCCACTGAATTTCTACAAGGTTTGTATGATCTAGAGATTTTTAAAAATGCTAAAAAAACCATGGGGAGTGGTGGGCCAGGTGATGAAAGACTTTATCTTCAGTCAAAGCTTCCACACAAGCAAGTTGCTTGTAGACATGGGTTCACAGACCGATATTCCTTTTGGAGTCCGGCACAACTGGGAGGATGAGCTGCCCACACAATAGGGCAAACAAATACAAGAAGGGAGGAAGGAAGTTTGGGAAGGCAAAACCATAAGCTGTTCAAAGAGCAATATCACACCTCAACCTCACTCACACCAATAAATAAAACTGTTATTGGGAAGTACCACTTGCTCCAATTGCAACTGTGGCACAAAGGCAGTGGGAAATCTGTATTGCTATGGAGTTGAAGGTAACAATGACATGAACTTTTTCTAACTAAGGAAGTACCCAGCAGCTCTATTATGCACGTCTCTTACATTCTGATTGAAAGAGCACAGACTACATTTCTCTTTCTCTTGCTATATAACAGATTGTATAAGCATACAGATTCACATGGTCACAAGTTTTTTTTCATGGTACAAGCTGCACTGATAGCCATGATATGTCAACCCTGGAAATGTAATGATGCAGGAATTTTAGATACAGCTAATGCAAGACAACTAATACACATTGTCAGAATTCAGACAAGAATGTGCTGCACAATAAGCATTCAAAATGCCACAATAAAATAAAATGTGATTATTGGATTAAAAGACTTACTGTCTGACAAAAGGACTCCTTACTTCAGTGTGCTACCTAGGCATTGTTGGCCAACTCGCCCACAATTAAACCTGGATAGTTAGTCAAAACATGGTAATATATATGCAACACACATCAAAGTTGCTGGTGAACGCAGCAGGCCAGGCAACATCTCTAGGAAGAGGTACAGTCGACGTTTCAGGCCGAGACCCTTTGTCCTGACGAGGGGCCTCGGCCCGAAATGTCGACTGTACCTCTTCCTAGAGATGAGTGGCCTGCTGCGTTCACCAGCAACTTTGATGTGTGTTGCTTGAATTTCCAGCATCTGCAGAATTCATCGTGTTTGTGATGATGATATATATGACTGGTGTGCTCAACAAACAACTTTAGTATGTGGACTACAGAGGAGGAAGTGTGTAATGCTCAGCCAAGAAAGAATAAGTTTCAGGCTCTGCACAAAGTCCTATGCATGAGGTGTGCTGGACTTCCCATTCTTATCGTAATTACAACTGTGGTCTCTGCTATTGTAATTGCGTATATTCTGCATTAAAGGATGTGCACAACTACAATTTCTCTGCCATTGGGTCTGGACAACTTGTGGTCTGCAAATGATGACATACAAGTGAAACTTCCAGATTAACCTTTTAAGTTTTGTTACCTGGACTGTAATCGCAGAGGCCTCTCAATCAACACCAAGAAGACGGAAAGCATGGTCATCTCCAGAAAGACAAACATCCCACAATGTGTGATCAAGATCGGAAATACAAACATCAAACAAGTCAACAAATTCAAATATCCTGGCAGCCTAACCTTAAGTAATGGCAGGTATGACACAGATATCAAATACAGAATAGCAATGGCGAAAGAAGCTTTCCAAAAAGTGAAGACCATATTAACAGACAGAAAGATGAGCACGTACACTAAAAACAGAATACTGCAGTGCTACATGTATTCTACCCTGACTTATGGAAGTGAATGCTGGACCATTTCTCCAGCAATGGAAAAGAGACTAGAAGCAGCTCAATTATGGTTCTACAGGAGAATGTTAAAAATATCAAGGACCACACACATATCAAATGAAGAAGTTCTCAGAAGATCCCAAGCAGTTTGATCACTCATACCAACAATAAGAGAAAGACAACTCAGATTCCTAGGACACATCATGCGGAAAGATGAACTAGAAAAACTCATACTCCTTGGAAAGATTGAGGGGAGTAAATCTAGAGGAAGACCTCAGGTTATGTACATCAAAAGCATAGCCAAGTGGCTACATATCGAGGAAATGGAAGTTATCCAAAAACCGAAGGATAGATCTTCATGGAAAACCATGCTCACCAAAGTCCGCATCGGATATGGTAGCTAGACAAACAGGCCTGGACTGTCACGGCAAGTGTGGAATTGAGTAATGTTATAATTTCACCTGCACTCTCTTTTCGTCTCTTGATTGGAGATCTTGGCTTGATCAAAGAAGAAAGACATTGTAAATGATGTGCAATCAGTGTGTTCTTAGCCTTCAATAAAGCCCCTTCAGAATGTACAGATGTATACATTTGAGATACAAAAAGCTGAAAGTGAATATAGTTTACTCAAGTGCTCTTACAGGCTGACTCTTGATAGTTCCATAAATATTTTGCAACATAGAGTACAGTCACAGAACACCATGTTTAAAGTGTTGATAGCCTTGAAGTAATAATTATAGCTCCCAATCACTATAAAGAAAAGCAAGGTTATGTGACTTCAGTTGAGTAAGATGAACTAAGTAATCTTGGATGCAAAAGTACCAATTGCTAACCTTATGCCTCAGCTTAGAAAGGCTATTAAAAAAAAGCATGCCACAGTCAAATTAATCTCCATTGTGATAGAACTGAAATGTAAGGAATTGTTAACTTGTATGAAACCTCAGTTAAACTATAAATGCTACTTACAGTTCTGCTTGCCGTATTATATGAGTAGTGTCCCAGTTAAGATTTCTACTGATAATGCTGTGGAGTATTTCATTTAGTAGCTTTCTGTAAATGCGGTGTGTCCTGCTGGTAGAATGTTTTGGTTTCGGCTAAAGATAAGGGGTTATGATGTTCAACTTAAGAATGATGTGTCAACCAATCAAGATGGTGGAATTGGAAGAAGGTTCTAAAGAGAGCTGGATGGAGAAGAAGTTGTGACAGACACTGGAGGGGTTTGTGGTCCTTTGGCGGGAAATGTGTAGGAGAGAACATTGGGAGAGATGTCTGTAGGATTAGATCCGATGGGAAGAATGATTGCAAGGAATGCTTCACGAGATGAAGGAGTCCAAGATGGGAAGCTCTACCAGTGATTGGTGATGAGGATTCAGTGCTGTGAGTAATGGTTACATCCAGCTTTTAGAAGAGATGAGCTCTAACAACGTGCCCATTTAGAGTGGTTTAACTGTAATGGGCCCTTTTCTTTCTTTACTTTCTCTTAATAACTGTTTTATAAAGCCAAAATTAGTAAACATACTTTTGTTATAATTTTGCATAATGTACAATCTGTTATTTATTGCCAACTGATAATTGTGTATGAATAGTATTTACACAAAAATCGCTCAAGTCGGGGTTCAGTTAATTGGAACATACCAACTTTCCTGTTCGGTTGAACCCCAAGTCATACCGACCCGAGATGTATATTGTTTATGAAAGATGGCATTCTCACTGCTGAGCCATGAGGCTGTTAGTCAAGCTAGCAAACGAGCCAAGTTTGTGTGTGAGCCCGGTGAGAGGGTTTCATATGAAAAGATACAGAGTCATTGGCAAGGCTGAAGAAAATATACAAAAGAATTTATAAAACTACATAAGGGTATAAATATCAAGAAAGGCAGTGAGTACTTTCTCTTGAGAAAAGAAGACTGAAGGGTTACTTAAGATCAAAATTATGAATGGTGATAAGTTGTCTGGGATGTGGAGAAGAGCATAAATAAAGACCATTATTATCAGATAAATAAGAAATTTAATGTGCAGTCTATCTATAAAGTATTTTATAATATTGTCACCAGAATGATATATAATACAGCAAGAATGTTCTAAACAAAATTTAATGGTGGTTGTCCATCATGTCTGACGATGACTGGAAACCTATGCAGGAGGAATTTTTAAGTAGAAAAGTGGTTGCCCTGGAGCAGTTCCACTCTCTCAACTTCAGAACTCTGGGTCCAGTTGGTATGAACAAGTGTCACAAACGGGTTTTCCTTGGTTGCAGTAGATGAGAATGACATCTTCTGTGCCTCCTCATGCCCTTCTCTCTCCACAGTGCATTGCAGTACTGCATTACTGGCCGTTAGATCTCACTATAGATCTCATCCATCCAGTCGGCCAGAGCTCTGTCCCTGTCCCACAGGTGTGTGAGACCAGCGGCTACCCTGGATTAGCCCACCTGTCAAAGCGGTGTACCAGGGTGTGCCCGCTGATGCGTGCAAACAGCTACATGTGGAAGCTAAGTGTCTTGAGGGGACCAAACGTGAGTAAACTGCTATGGAATGGACACGACATGCCATGTCACGAGACATACTACAGCTCTCTGGACACCTGATACATCCCATATTAAAACAAAATTCAGTATAGTTACCATAACTTCCCTGCAGTTCTTTACATTTTATTCAAGTTTATGTACAAGTTTATTGTTATTCAACCGCACACATGTATACTGCTATATGAATTAAGGTTCCTCTGGACCAAGGTGCACACAGTGTCCATATAACTCACAGACACAACACATAAAGTAATATTACAACATGTAAATTAACAAATAATAAGGGGCATTTACAATACAAATTAAAAAGTAAACGGTATAAACTACAGGCATTTCGTACGTGATGAGACCTAGGTGGTGTCAGGGAGTTCAGTAGTCTCATGGTGTGGTGGAAGAAATTGTTTCCCATCCTCATATACCATCTAGGTAGTCTCCAGTCCCTTGCTATGAACATAGAATTCTCCAATTCCAGTAATTCCCTCCCCCTCCCTTCCCCTATCCCTATGTCACTCTGCCCCCTCCCCCAATTGCCTATCACCTCCCTTATGGTTCCGCCTCCTTCAACTACCCATTGTGTTTTCTCCTATTCCTTCTACACCTTTCCTGTCTATCACCTCCATGCTTCCCCTCCCCCACCCCATTATCTTTCCCCTTACTGGTTTTTCACCTGGAACCTACCAGCCTTCTCCTTCCCACCCTCCCCCCACCTTCTTTATCGGGCCTCTGGCTCTTCCCCCTTCAGTCCTGATGAAGGATTTCGGCCCAAAACATTGACTGATTGTTTCCATGGATGCTGCCCGACCTGCTGAGTTCCACAAGCATGTTGTGAGTGTTGTTTCCCATCCTAACCATCCTTGTCCTAATGCTATGATACCTCCTGCCTAATGGTAGGGGTCGAAGAGATTGTTAAATGGATGGGAGGGATTATTGACAATGCTAAGGGCCCTGCGTAAGCGCACTTATAAAAAATGTCTTTGATGAATGGAAGAGAGATCCCAATGATCCTCTTAGCAGTCCTTGGAACACTTTGGAGGCACTTGCAGTCAGAAACCTTGCAATTCGTTTACCAGACGGTGATGCAACTGGTGAGGACCCTCTCAATGGTGTTCCTGTAAAAATTGGTGGGAAAGGGAGGGGGTAGCCTCACTCGTTTCAACCTTCTCAGGAAGACTGACTTTCCTTCCGATGATTAATCCTGTGTGCTCTTTTTATGGCCTTTCTGACTTGAGGCATAACTTCAGTAACTGCTATTCTGTAACTGAGATTTTTTTTGTTTCTTATGATGTCCAAAATTATGTCTTGATACAAATACTGGTGAAAATATGGAATTCACCACTGGTGGATGAAGAAAATTTGCACCTCTGATCCCCTTTAAACCTTCTCCCTCTCATCATAAAACAAATGCTTTTTGTTTTAGACATCAATGCCATGGGAAACTGGCACAGGCTCTATACCTTATTTTTGACTTTCATAGTTTTATATACCTCTCTCATGTCACTTCTCAGCCTATTTTGCAACAGGGGAAACAGACCTAGCCTACCCAATCTCTCATTCTCTCCAATTCAGACCTGAGGTTCCTAGGCTTATCCCTGTTTTCATAAATAAATATACACCATTGAGTATCTTTTGTTCTTCCAGTACCTGACCTGGAGATAATAAAGAAACAAAATCTCAGCTAAGGTTCCAGCAGTTGCTTCCCATAATATCTTAGATACACCTAGTAAGACCAGAGGGATTTATCCACCTTTATGCAATTCAAAACCTTCAGCACCTTTTCCTTTGCAACATTCCTGGATATCATCACCGCTCCTCACAGTCCCCCACCCTGCTCTCATGACTATACCCCCTTCCCCACACAAAACCACCACGGTGGACTTCACAGCTGAACAGGTGAGAAGACAGTTGAAACGTCTCAACCCAAGCAAGGCTGCAGGCCCGGATGGTGTCAGTACCAGGGTGCTCAAGGCCTGTGCCCCTCAGCTATGTGGAGTACTCCGGCATGTCTTCAACCTGATCCTCAGTCTCCAGAGGGTTCCTGTGCTGTGGAAGGCGTCCTGCCTTGTTCCTGTGCCGAAGACGCCGCGCCCCAGTGGCCTCAATGACTATAGACCAGTGGCATTGACCTCCCACGTCATGAAGATGCTGGAGAGACTTGTTCTGGAGCTGCTCCGGCCTATGATTAGTTCACACTTAGATCCCCTCCAGTTCGCCTACCAGCCCCGACTAGGAGTTGAGGATGCCATCGTCTACCTGCTGAACCGTGTCTACACCCACCTGGACAAGCCAGCGAGCACTGTGAGGGTCATGTTTTTTGACTTCTCCAGTGCGTTCAACACTATCCGCCCTGCTCTGCTGGGGGAGAAGCTGACAGCGATGCAGGTGGATGCTTTTCTGGTGTCATGGATTCTTGATTACCTGACTGGCAGACCACAGTACGTGTGCTTGCAACACTGTGTGTCCGACAGAGTGATCAGCAGCAGTGGGGCTCCACAGGGGACTGTCTTGTCTCCCTTTCTCTTCACCATTAACACCTCGGACTTCCAACTACTGCACAAAGTCTTGTTATCTTCAGAAGTTTTCTGATGACCCTGCCATAGTTGGATGCATCAGCAAGCGAGATGAGGCTGAGTACAGGGCTAAGGTAGGAAACTTTGTCACATGGTGTGAGCAGAATTATCTGCAGCTCAATGTGAAAAAGACTAGAGAGCTGAGGAGGGCTATGGCACCGGTGACCCCTGTTTCCATCCAGGAGGTCAGTGTGGACATGGTAGAGGATTACAAATACCTGGGGATATGAATTAACAATAAACTGGACTAGTCAGAGAACACTGAGGCTGTCTTCAAGAAGGGTTAGAGCCGTCTCTATTTCCTGAGGAGACTGAGGTCCTTTAATATTTGTCGGACGATGCTGAGGATGTTCTACGAGTCTGTGGTGGCCAGTGCTATCATGTTTGCTGTTGAGTGCTGGGGCAGCAGGCTGAGGGTAGCAGACATCAACAGAATCAACAAGCTCATTCGTAAGGCCAGTGATGTTGTGGGGATGGAACTGGACTCTCTGACGGTGGTGTCTGAAAAGAGGATGCTGTCGAAGTTGCATGCCTTCTTAGACAATGTCTCCCATCCACTACATAATGTACTGGTTGGGCAAAGGAGTACATTCAGCCAGAGACTCATCCCACCGAGATGCAACACAGAGTGTCATAGGAGGTCATTCCTGCCTGTGGCCATCAAACTTTACAACTCCTCCCTTGGAGGGTCAGACACCCAGAGCCAATAGGCTGGTCCTGGACATATTTCCTAGCATAATTTACATATTACTATTTAATTATTTGTGGTTTTATTACTATTTAATTATTTATGGTGCAACCGTAACGAAAACCAATTTCCCTCGGGATCAATAAAGTATGACTATGAATATGACTATCATTTTCTCCCCTAAATTCATTAGCTTCTATGTCCTTCTGCACAGGAAATACAGACAAGAAATATTTATTTAAGGTATTGACCATAGGTTCCAAATGTCATTTTTTTTATTGAGGTACAGCTGGGAATAGGCCCTTACGGCCCTTCAAGCAACGCCGCCCAGCAATAGCCTGATTTAATCCTAGCCTAATCATGTGACAATTTACAATTACCAATTAAACTACCAACTGGTAAGTCTTTGGATTGTGGGAGGAAAGAGGAGCACCTGGAGAAAACACACACAGTCATGGGGAGAACATACAAACTCCTTATAGGCAGTGGTGGGAATTCATAATGAAAACAATTTCTGCTTTATTACAAATTTTAATATATGGTTGGAGTTTTAGTGCACTAAAATTACCTGGTACTGAGAGATTCCTTGCATAAATCATATAATTTTTTGCTGATCTCTCAATAGCTACCAATCATTGCTTGTCTTTCTCTAATAGCTAGTGAATTTGTGTCTACTCGGTGGCGAAATAAGACTGACTCACCCTAGAAATGAATGTAATTCAATGATACGTTTTGGATTTTATGGCTGCGTCTCAACTTTCTCTATAAATTGCGGTAGCCAATTTTAATCTAATTGCAGCCCCAAATAAATCACTTATTTCTGAACAGAGGCTCATTTGCTGTTATTCAGCTTTACAATCTGTTTATAAAGTTTTCCAAAAGGTTTTTATTTTCTGTGGTGGTTGTATTTAGCTCATCATGCTGATTACTCAAGTCTTGTTTGATCCTGCGCAACGTTCCATATTTATCTGAAATAGTTGTGAGGATAACTGTACACTATTGAATAGCTTGGAAGACAAGTATGGAAGTTATTAATGTGCTGGCTTTCTTAATTTAATTAAACTGGGCATGTTCACTTGATAGGTCTATCTCAACGAAGCCCTTCTCTTCTGACAACCTTGAGATGTGGGAGTGAAGTTTTGTTTGTTTTTCAACTTTATTTAGAAACAGTTTAGAATATCTGCAAGACTGAACTGTCTGAGATATATATATATACACACACACACATAATGCTGGAAGAATTTGGAGGTTAAGCGGCATCCATGAAGAAGAAGGAACAGTTGACACTTTAGGCTGAGACCATTCATCAGGACTCATCATAATGATGTGTCATTATGATGGGTATTACCCATTCACTCTCTGACATTTTCATTAATTCCATATGGAACTCTAGCCCTTATTCTGCCTGAGTATTTGGTGTATTCATACCAATCTATTTTTACATTTGACCATCTTGGATATTGGTTAGTCATACATATGACTTTGTATGTTTGATGCTCCACTTCTTCATATTGTTCAAGTAACTGCAAAATCCATGTTTGGGATGCATTCAATCAAATCACCACAAATACACAAACTACATAAAAAACAGAGCAGAAATAGCAAATTAGCCTTTCTTATCCACCCTAGTGAGACCAAGTTTGATCTTTTATTTAAAGCCATTTTCCTGCATACATCCCTTGATTCCTAGTGGCATGTACTGTAGATATGATTTAAGATAAGATTTGCTTATCCTGTTCATTGATATATTGGTATCTGAAAAGAGGATGCTGTCCAAGTTGCATGCCATCTTGGACAATGTCTCCCATCCACTACATAATGGACTGCTTGGGCACAGGAGTACATTCAGCCAGAGACTCATTCCACCGAGATGCAACACAGAGCGTTATAGGAAGTCATTCCTGCCTGTGGCCATCAAACTTTACAACTCCTCCCTTGGAGGGTCAGACATCCTGAGCCAAAAGGCTGGTCCTGGACTTATTTCCTGGTATAATTTACATATTACTATTTAATTATTTATGGTTTTATTACTATTTAATGATTTAAGATGCAACTGTAACGAAAACTAATTTCCTTCGGGATCAATAAAATATGACTATGACTATGGCTATGACTATAAACCTCCTGTCTGTTTTTTTCAATTAGAATACTGCCTGATGGTGTCATAACAGATTCTTGTACACTCTCTGATCCTGCTTACATTAAACATATGCCTTTGCTAGCTATGACGGAATCATTTGGCTGCTTTGTGTTATAAGACCAGAAGACCATAAGACATAGGAGCAGAATTAGGGCATTCAGTCCATCAAGTCTGCTCCATCATTCTATCATGGCTGATCCTGGATCCCACTCAACCCCATACACCTGCCTTCTCGCTATATTCTTTGTTGCCTTGAGCAATCAAGAAACTATCAACTTCCACCTTAAATATACCCATGGATTTGGTCTCCACAGCAGTCTGTGGCAGAGCATTCCATAGATTCACTTCTCTTGGCTAAAAAAAAATCTTTCTTACTTCTGTTTTGAAAGGTCATCACTCAGTTTTGAGGCTATGTCTTCTAGTTCTGGATACTCCCATCACAGGAGACATCCTTTCCACATCCACCCTATCTTGGTCTTACAATATTCAGTAGGTTTCAATGAGATACCCCACATTCTTCTAAATTTCAGCGAGTACAGTCCCAAAGCTGCCAAACGCTCCTCATATGTTAACCCCTTCATTCCTAGAATCATCCTCGTGAACCTCCTCTGAACTCTCTTCAATGACAACACATCCTTTCTGAGATATGGAGACGAACACTAATGACAATACTCCAAGCTCAGCCTAACTATTGTCTTATGAAGGCTCAGCATTGTCTCCTTGCTTTTATATTCTATTCCCCTTGGTACCGACATTGCAATTGCCTTCTTTACCACAGACCCAACCTGTAAATTAACCTTCTTGCACAAGAACTCCTAAGTCCCTCTGCACCTCTGGTGTTTGAATTTTCTCTCCATTTAGATAATAATCAGCACTATTGTTCCTTGTACCAAAATGCATTATCA
The DNA here is from genome assembly GCF_030028105.1 of Mobula birostris. Taxonomy (NCBI): domain Eukaryota; kingdom Metazoa; phylum Chordata; class Chondrichthyes; order Myliobatiformes; family Myliobatidae; genus Mobula; species Mobula birostris. The sequence goes on along the minus strand of NC_092383.1, from coordinate 28,197,790 downwards.
TACATTTCCAAACACTGTATTCCATTTGCCACTTTCTTGCCCATCTTGCAATTTGTCTCAGTCCTGCTGCAATCGCATTGCTTTGTCAGCACTACCTACCCCCCACCTATCTTTGTATCATCCGCAAACATTGCCACAAAGCCATCAATTCCATTATCCAAATAAATGACAAACAATGTGAAAAGTAGCGGTCCCAACTCTGATCCCTGAGGAACACCACTAGTCACTGGCAGCCAACCAGAAAAGGCTCCTTTTATTCCCACTCACTGCCTCCTTCCTGTCAGACATTCCCCTATCCATGCTAGTATCCTTCCTGCAATACCATAGAATTTTATCTTGTTAAGCAGCCTCATGTGGCACCTTATCAAATGCCTTCTGAAAATCCAAGTATTTCACATCCACTGCCTTTCCTCTGTCCACCTGCTAGTCACTTCCTCCAAGAACGTGAACAGATTTGCCAGGTAAGATTTTCCTTTACAGAAACCATGCTAACTTTGACTTAATTTATCATTAGTCTCCAAGTACCCCAAAACCTCATCCTTAATATTAGACTCCAAAACTTTTCCAACTATTGAGGTTAGGCTAACTGGCCTATAATTACCTTTCTTTTCCTTTCTTCCCTTCTTAAAGAGTGGAGTGACATTGGCAATCTCTAGTACTCTGGGTCCACACCAGAATCAAGGGATTCTTGAAAGATCATGACCAATGCACCCATCATCTCTTCAGCAACGTCTCTTAGGACACCAGGGTGTAGTCCATCTGGTCCAGATGCATTGGTCATGGTCTTTGGGTTTGCCTGGCACTTTTTCCTTTGCAATAGCAATGGCAGTCACTCCTTCTCCCTTACACTCATGGACCTCTGGCACACTGCTAGTGTCTTCGACAGTGAAAACCGATGCAAAGTATCCATTAAGTTTGCCCTCCATTTCTTTGTCCCCCATTACTACCTCACCAGCATAATTTTCCAGTGGTCCACTATCAATTATCACCTCCTTTTAATCTTTATATAACTGAAAAATCTTCTAGTATCCTGCTTTGTATTACTGACTAGTTTGTCGTCATATTTCATCTTTTCCCTTCTTACAGCTTTTTCAGTTGCTTTTTGTTAGATTTTAAAAGATTCCCAATCATCCAATTTCCCACTCAATTTTGTTACCTTATGTGCGCTTTCCTTGGCTTTTATGCAGCCCTTAACTTCCTTGTCAGCCACTACTGTGTACTCACGCCATTTGAGAACTTCCCCTCTTGCATTTGTACCCAATCATTGGTTTGTCCTTCCTTACTTTCATGTTACATCATGTTACTTGTGAGCTGGCTCATCCTCAGCTCCATCATACTGTTTCCCATCCCCCTGCCATATTAGTTTAAACCACTCTCAACAGCTCTAATAAACCTGCCTGAAAGAATATTGGTCACCCTCGGATTCAAGTGCCTTTTGTACAGGTCACACCTGCCACAGAAGAGTTCCCAATTATCCAGAAATCTGAATCCCTGCCTCCTGCTCTAATTCTTTAAGCACACATTTATCTGTCCCCTAATTCTATTCCTATCCTCAGTGTTGCGAGGTTAGGCAGCAATCCCTAGATTACTACGCTTGAGGTCCTGCTTCTCAGCTTCCTTCTTAACTCCCCGTATTCTCCTTCCAGGACCTCCTCCCTTTTTCTACCCATGCTGTTGGTACCAATATGTACCATGACTTCTGGCGGTTCACCCTCCCTTTTCAGGATATTGTGAATGCATTCAGAAACATCACGGGCCCTGGCACCTGGGAGGCAATCTAACATCTGTGTTTCTTTTTTACATCCACACAATCACCCTATCTGTCCCCCTAACTATAGAGTCCCCTCTCACCACTGCCATCCTCTTCTGTTCCCTACCCTTCTGATCCACAGATCCAGACTCACTGTCAGCAGTTGCTTCCCCCAAGTAGGTTGTCCCCTCCAAATGTACTCAAAATGGCGTACTTATTTTTGAGGGAGACGGCCACAAGGGTGCTCTCCACTATCTGACATTCTCCCTTCCTCCTCTTGACGGTCACCCATTTATCTGTCCCCTGTAGCCTTGGATGACTTCGTCCCTGTAGCTCTTTGGCTATCACCTTTTCACTTTCCCAAATAAGCTGAAGTTCATCAAGCTGCAGCTCCAGTTCCTTACTGCAGTTCCTAAGGAGCTGCATCTTGATGCACCCGGCGCAGATGTCACCATCGGGGAGGCTGGTAGTCTCCCAGAAATCCCATATCTGACATCCAGCACGGAACACTGGATCTGTATACATACCCGCTATTCTCTCAAGAGTTATAGAACATAGAATAGTACAGCACAGTACAGGCCCTTCAGCCCACAATGTTGTGCCGACCCTCAAACTCTGCCTCCCATAAAAGCCCCCAACTTAAATTCCTCCATATACCTGTCCAGTAGTCTCTTAAACTTCACTAGTGTATCTGCCTCCACCACTGACTCAGGCAGTGCATTCCACGCACCAACCACTCTCTGAGTAAAAAACATTCCTCTAATATCCCCCTTGAACTTCCCACCCATTACCTTAAAGCCATGTCCTCTTGTATTGAGCAGTGGTGCCCTGGGGAAGAGGCGCTGGCTATCCACTCTATCTATTCCTCTTATTATCTTGTACACCTGTATCATGTCTCCTCTCATCTTCCTTCTCCCCAAAGAGTAAAGCCCTAGCTCCCCTAATCTCTGATCATAATGCATACTCTCTAAACCAGGCAGCATCCTGGTAAATCTCCTCTGTACCCTATCCAATGCTTCCACATCCTTCTTATAGCGGGGCGACCAGAAATGGACACAGTACTCCAAGTGTGGCCTAACCAGAGTTTTATAGAGCTGCATCATTACATCGTGACTCTTAAACTCTGTCCCTCGACTTATAAAAGTTAACACCCCATAAGCTTTCTTAACTACCCTAGAAAAGTTAGATAAGAAAAAAGAAATAAGAAATATGGATTGAATTTACCTACTTACCTTGCCTCTGCCTGCTCTTGCCAAAGCCCTGTTGAGCCAAAGCCTTACCACTCTGACTCAGACCACTCTGACGATGACTGCTCCCAAGATTACCTCTCTGCTAGACAGTACGCCATTTTTGTACCCTGCTTTGAATCAGTGGACTGGACTGTATTCAGGGATTCATCTTTGAACCTGGATGAGTATGTTGCAGTTGTTACTGACTTCATTAAAACCTTTGTGGATGATTGTGTGCCCATGAAGAGTTACTGTACATTCCCAAACCAAAGGCTGTAGATGAACCAGAAGGTACATCATCTGCTGAAGGCTAGATCTGTGGCATTCAAGTCTGGCGACCCAGGCCTATACCAGAAAACCAGGTATGATTTGCGGAAGGCTATTTCAAGGGTAAAGAGACAATTTCGTATGAGGTTGGAGGTGAGATCAGATGCACGGCAACTCTGGTAGGGTCTGCAAGACATTACGTCCTACAAAACAAAATCCAATAGCATGAACGTCATAGTCATAGTCAAAGTCATAGTCATACTTTATTGATCCCGGGGGAAATTGCAGCGATGCTTCACTGCCGGATGAACTCAATGCCTTCTATGCCAGCTTTCAAAGGGAGAACACAACTACAGCTGTGAAGATCCCTGCTGCACCTGATGACGCTGTGATCTCTGTTTCAGAGCTGATGTTAGGCTGTCTTTAAAGAGAGTGAACCCTCGTAAGTCCTGATGGAATACCTGGTAAGGCTCAGAAAACCTGTGCCAACCAACTAGTGGGAGTACTCAAGGACATTTTCAACCTCTCATTGCTGCGAGCAGAAGTTCCCACTTGTCTCAAAAAGGCAACAATTATACCAGTGCCTAAGAAGAATAATAGGAGCTGCCTTAATGACTATTGCCCAGTAGCACTCACATAGACATTGATGAAATGCTGTGAGAGGTTGGTCATGACTAGACTGAACTCCTGCCTCAGCAAGGACCTGGATCCATTGCAATTTGCCTATTGCCACAATAGGTTAACAGCAGACACAATCTCAATGGCTCTCCACATGGCTTTAGACCACCTGGACAATACAAACACCTACATCAGGATGCTGTTCATCGATTATAGCTCAAAAGTTAATACCAGCATTCCCACAATCCTGATTGAGAAGTTGCAGAACCTAGACCTCTGCAAGTCCCTCTGCAATTGGATCCTTGACTTCCTAACTGGAAGTCCACAATCTATGAGAATTGGTGATAACGTATCCTCCTCACTGATGACAAACACTGGCGCACCTCAGGGATGTGTGCTTACTCTGCTCTGCTCTCTATATATACATGACTGTGTGGCTAGGCATAGCTCAAATACTATCTATAAATTTGCTGATGATACAACCATTGTTGGTAGAATCTCAGGTGATGATGAGAGGGCGTAAAGGAGTGAGATATGTCTATTAGTGGAGTGATGCTGCAGCAACAACCTGGCACTCAACATCAGTAAGACAAAAGAGCTGATTGTGGACTTCAGGAAGGTAAGTTGAAGGAACACACACCAATCCTCATAGAGGGATCAGAAGAGGAGAGAGTGAGTAGTTTCAATTTTCTGGATGTCAAGATCTCTGAAGATCTAACCTGGTCCCAACATATTGATGTTATTATAAAGAAGGCAAGACAGTGGCTATATTTTGTTAGGAGTTTGAAGAAATTTGGCATGCCAACAAATACACTCTAAAACTTCTACAGTTGTACCATGGAGAGCATTCTGACAGGCTGCATCACTGTCTGGTATGGAGGGTCTACTGCACAGGCCAGAAAGAAGCTGCAGAAGGTTGTAGATCTAGTAAGTTCCATCTTGGGTACTAGCCTACAAAGTACCAGGACATCTTCACGGAATGGTGTCTCAAAAAGGACCTCATTATTAAGGACCTCTAGCACCTAAGGCAAGCCCTTCCTCACTTTTACCATCAGGTAGGAGATACAGAGGCCTGAAGGCACACACTCAGTGATTCAGGAACAGATTCTTCCTCTCGATTCCTAAATGGACATTGAATCTTTGGACACTATCTCACTTTTTTTTAATATACTGTATTTCTGTTTTGGCACTTTTTAAAAATCTATTCAATATCGGTATACTGTAATTGATTGATTTATTATTATTATTTCTCTCTGCTCGATTATGTATTGCATTGAACTGCTGCTGCTAAGTTAACAAATTTCACCTCACATGCCAGGGATAATAAACCTGATTCTGATTATGAAGACTGGGTTTTTAAGCTTTTGGCCGGACTTGCATGGAACACTTCTACTGTATTGCACAGTACTCTGATCAATGACTCCTGCTGAAAAAACTTCCTGCTTTTTCAAGCTCTTCGCCAACATTGCATGGGAATGCTTCTACTGTATTGAGCAGTACATTGATCAGTGACTCCTGCTGAAAATAATTCCTGCTTTTTAAAGCTCTTATGAGACCAATGTTTTCACATGTATCCATTAATGCATAATATACATTTTATAGTTACTGGATTGAGCAGGAATTGGCCTGTAGACAAAAGAGGTACCGCAGATGCTGAAAATCTCGAGCAATCCACAGAATGTGCTGGAGGAACTCAGCAGGTCAGGCAGCATCTATGGATGGGAGTAAACAGTTGACTCTGAAGAGTCTCAGCCCAAAACATCAACTGTTTCTTCCCATCCATAGATGCTGCCTGACCTGCTGAGCCCCTCCAGCACATTGCAGGAATTGACTTGTCTCTTTTTGCACTCCTTTGCTTATTCCTACCCTTGGGGTCCTTTTTTATCTGCACCCAGACACTCAGGCTCATCCTAACAAAGTGAATAGATGGAACTTAATCAATTCAATTCAGGAAACTAATCTACACCTGCTGCACTTCAGCCATGATATAAAATAACAGGTTCACTGAGGGAGTGCTGTAGTGTCGGAATTCTTCCAGTTGAGGTCTTAAACTAATGCTCTACATGTTTTCTAAGATGGATGTCAAGGACAATCTATCCATCTACTGCCCATTACTCCACTGGCATTCAGGGCAACAATGAAGGTCCTCCATCTCTGCCAGTGTTCAGAGCTTCCTCCACCAAGTTAGTAGCTCAGTTTTTACTTCTCTCAGTCATGCAAGTTCCAGCTGGAGGCTGAGGAACACTGTCGCACTCAGATGCAGAAGGATTCTTCATTGCTGTTTCTGTAATTGTTTTGTTTTTCCAGTCAGGATTGTTAACCCTGAGTCGAACTCCTATACTTGGAGGATGGGAGGACCACTCTTAATCTGTCCTCTACCCTTTGACTTGTTTGGCATGGGTGACTGTACCAAGAGCCAAAGCATAAAGTCCTGACACCAGCTGGCATAGCTCTCTGGGTCTCTAAGGCACACAAGCCTCCAACCCATGATAAGGTTGTGCTCATCTTAGAGATCAAGCCTCAATAACACAATTTAAAGACAATCTGGAGAGTTCTCTACAGATTAATGATTGATTTAGATTATCTTGACTTTATATTAACCCTTGTTGCTATTGGGTGGATTCCTAGTCTGGAGTGCTTCAGACATCACTGTCATGGTCCGGTCCGTAAAGTCCGCATTCCAGTTCACGGTCCGGTCCATGGACTAAGGACTCCGGGTCTTCCAGCTATCCCTTGTTTGACTAAATCAAAGGCACCTGATTCCCATCTTGGGGCTTGCAATATAAGTAGCCTTGGGATTGTGTGTGGGCTGCTGGTTTGACTTGTCAGTTTCTCTTAGAGCAGCTTGCTGTTGAAATCATTTGTGATCTCTAGGCCTGGTTGCTGGACCACTGCTTCATGGAACCTTATTGCTACTTGTTGGAGTAGTCTTTGTGGTATGGATTTGGCTGTTTCCTGGGCCAGCTGAGTGGCTGCTAGCCACTCTGAGCTAGGTAGGGATCTGGTTGTTTCTGTAGCCAGCTGAGGTTGCTGGCTGAACTGAGACTTGGAGCTACCCTGGAGCAGAGATAGAACTGTCTGTTCTTTGGTGTTTGTCTTTTGTCCTTGCCTCTAGGGTAAGTCAGGCCATCTTGCTATTGCCCTGTGGTGGTGGTGGTGGTGGTGGTGGTGGTGGTGGTGGGGGGGGGGGGGTATGTCTTTGCCTCTGTTGGATAAGTCTGTCTGTCCTGCTGTTACCCAACAGGTGGACTTGTCCCACCTTGGTGTGGAGATAAATTTGAGACCCAGCTTGTCAAAGGATAAGTCCTGGCTCTGTTGATGTTTGGTTCCCAGTCTGTCTCTTAGCTCCAGCCTCCAAGTTATCAGCCTCCACATTTCAAGATGATGATCCTGCAGCCAAGCTCCAAGAACCCTAGCCTTAATCCTGCAGCCAAGCTCCAAGAACCCAAGACCCCAGCCACAAGCCATGCCATGTGATGTCCTTGCCTGGTTCTGGGGTCTGAGCCTGAGGCAAGACCCAAGTTCTGGGTTCTTGTTCAGTCTTGGGCTTGGAGTCCAAGCCTTGTCTCCTAGTCCATGGTCCCTAGTCCTGGTCCTGCTTTCCCTAGCCCAACTGTGTTCTTGTCCCTGTTCCTTGCCTGAATCCTGTCATGTCCCTACTCTAGTCAAGTCCTGTTCCTTGTACTTCACTGTCTGTGTCTTGCAATGGGGTCTGTTCCCAGCACCCCTTGTTACAATCACAAGTTTTAACTTTGTCTAATTCTGTCCAAAGTCATGTGGAAATGGCCTAAAAAACAGTCACCATCATAAGACCACTTTAATAGTTTCTTTCTGTTCTAAAGGTGAAAAAGATTTTGTGAATTGGTATTCCAGCAGTGTAATTCCCTTCATCTGACCCAGTCCAGTTATTGTTGACTAAATACTTGACAGCAGAATGCATGGAGGAGGTCTATAAGCAGAAAAGAGCCAAGTATGAGGATCTGAAGATCAACTACCAAAGAGGCTGGAGAGCAAAGTGTTGGCCCATGGAGGTTGGAAAGTGTTGGCCCATGGAGGTTGGTGTTGTGGCTTTGCAGGCCAGTCACACTGCAAAGTATACACTGCACCTGGAATCATGGGAGAGAAGGGGAACCATTTCTACCACCATAGATGCAGCAGAGAAAGTGTCAAGATGGCTGTGGGTAAAGAGGGCAGATCTGTGAGTTGCTGCTAGGGCACAGGCTAGGGTCTGATCAACCCCGGTCGGGTTGCCTGGGCGAGGGTGTATAATGTTGAAAGCCCCGAAACACCTGATGACCCCAGGTAACATCACTGATGATTTGCCTTAGCTAGGCATCATGCAGATATTTCTGTAAGAACTACACTCTATGCTCTGTCTGCCAGAAGAAGTGGGATCTCCCAGTGGCCACCCATTTTAATTCCTCTTTCTGTTCCCATTCTGATATGTCCATCCAGTGGTGTGATGAGGCCACACTTGGGTTGGATGAGCAACATTTCATGTTTTGTTTGGGTTGCCTCCAATGTGATGGCATGAATATTGATTTCTCAAACTTCTGGTAATACCCTCCCACCCTCCCCCCCCCCCCTTCTCTATTTCCCATCCCCTTTTCCTTCTCTGACTTCATCTCCTTGCCTGCTCATCACCTCCCTCTGGTGCTCCTTCCCCCTTTCTTCCATGGCCTTCTGTCTCTTTTACCAATCAGCTTCCCAGCTCTTTATTTCATCCCTCCCCCTTCAGGTTTCACCTATCACCTGGTGGTTCTCTCTCCCTATCCTCCCCACCCCACCCTTTAAATCTATTCCTTAGCTTTTTTTCTCCAGTCCTGCCGAAGGGTTTCAGCCTGAATTGTTGACTGTACTTTTTTTTTTCATAGATGCTTCCTGGTCTGCTGAGTTTGTCCAGTATTTTGTATGTGTTGCTTAGACTAAGCTAATTATATTTTGTATCTAAAATAGAGCTAGTTGTACATTGAATTGGGAGTTTTCTAAACATATTAGACAACCATTCAAATGAAGAAAAATCTTGTTAATATTTGATATTGAACATCCACAGTGAAAACATTATTTGACACGATAATAGATCTCAAATTAAGATATTTTTGTCAGCTAGTGGAAGTGAGCTAGACTTCAATGTCAAAGACAGTCCAAAGTTCCAGTATGTTCTTTGCTTGTAACTGCACTCTTCAATTACAATGAAAGTAATTATTTTAATTGCTTGTGTCAATGATACTTCAAGAAGTCACATTAATCTTGCAGATTAGATCTTTTATAACAAGTAAACTTTGTTCTAAAACTGGTTTTTTTCTTTACAAATTTCATTGTTATGGTACACAATTAAAATATTTGGCACATAATTAGTTCTTGATGCATTATATTGCAACTATCTTAAATTTCAAGAACCGGAAAGCAGTGTTTTGTGACAAGTTGTTGGGAATAGTAACAATCTGCTAAATTTATTCATCTGTTTTTATTAAAAAAAAATTGCAAGGTCTTCCTTTTCTGTCAAGAATTTTTGACCATACTTGATGTGATGACAGGAGTGCATTTAATGTAGATCAGTACAGTTTCCTAACCAACTTAAGCCAGTACATTGATATCCTTTGGATCCTGCAATCAGGACTAATAGTAATCTGCAATACAAAGCTCAATAAACTCCACGGTTGGGGCTAAATTTACCTGATCATTATTAGAACTGGCAGACAGTTTACTCTTCCTGTATGTAATATTTTTACCCAGTAATACAACAAAGAAAGTCAATATTTTGGGGCATTTGGAGGAAAAAAGATAAATATTTTTTTGAGATTTACTTTTGCCTTTTCCCCTGTCATCAACTAACTTGATTTATTTTTGTTTAAAATCATAAATTTCATTTGGTTCAACATGACATTTTTGAAGAATGCTTATTCCCAATAAATGGGATATGAATTCATTTAACAATTTTATATTGCTAAAGAGCATTCACAAAAATTTCCTCAATTAAAACATTTCTCAAGAAACTTGGTTGCAATAGCAAAGTGCAAGAGGAGCAAATTTACTGCAGAAAGTGAAGTACTACTTCGGTATTCAACTGTACCACTTCCTAATTACTGAGCAAGCACAATTGAGATATAGACACTACATGATATGTAATAGTCTAAAAATGCAATCTGGTCATATTAGTATCAGTGGGGTTTTGCTAAGTATGTGGGATGATGCGTCATAGTTCCCAGTAGAGCTTGGAAAGCAATTTCTGAGAGCCTTCCCACAGTTACCCACTGCTTTATTATTTGCCTCCCAAAGAAGTGAGCAGTTTAGATGCAGGAAGGTGAAATAGAAAATTAAAATATTTTAAGGACAGTGAGCATTCATTTGCTTAAGGATCTTTTCAAAATTCAAAGTTCAAAATTTGAAGTAAATTTATTAACAAAATAGGAATATTACTCTGAGATTCATTTTTTTACTGGGTATTCACAATAGAACAAAAAAGTACAATAGAATCAAAGAAAAACTACACACAGTCTGACAACCAATGTGCAAAAAAAGAAAAAATGCAAATAAGTAAATAAATAATACTGAGAACTTGAGTTGTAGAGTCCTTGAAAAAGAGTCCATAGGTTATGGCACCAATTCAGTGTTAAAGTTCTCAAATGCCTTTGATATTGATATTTCCATAATCAGCAAGAAACCAAATGCAAATATGCTATTGTGTAAGTATGGTGAATAAAGAAATCAAACTTAATGAGAAAGGAAGAGAAAGGGATGGCTGCCTGCACCTAAATATTCCTGCTTTAATACCTGTAATGTAAAGGAGTTCTATGTCACGTTGTAGAGACATACACCTAGAAACACACTTTGGTCCATTACATCCCATCAAGTATGTACACTGATCACATTTTCAGCTCCCTGCACTGATTCTCCTGCTACTCATCTATGCAGCAGAAAACAAGAACATCTGGATGAAACCCACAGGAGGATGCAAAAGCCTCACCCATACAATTCCCAATGTCAGAATTCAACCCATGCCTCTACAGGCAGAAGTGATCCTCATAAATCAGGAATTTATTCAAGTACTTGAGTCACCTAGTGGACTGACTTTGAATTCAACTTTTATCCTTTGATCTCATTTTTTGTCATGATACGAAAACACTTCTGTAAATCATGGTGAACAACTGCATGTGGTAAACCCTTCTGAATGAATTAAAAGAATGCACAAATCAGCTGGTCACCTTGTTTTAGGAAGAATGTGGAAGCTTTAGAGGATGCAGAGGATATTTATCAGGATACTGCCTGGATTAAAAAGCATATCTTATAAGAATGGGTTAAACTAACTAAGACTACTCTCTTTGGAATGAAGGAGGATAAGAGGTGAACTGATGGAGATATAAAAATTGAAAAGAGACGTAAATCAAGCAGATAGCCAGAGTTTTTTTTTCTCAGCGTGGAAACAGCTATGTTGAAGGGATATAATTTTAAAGTGGTTGTTGTGATGCATCTAGTGTGGTAGTGTATGGGTAGTGCTTGTCGCTCTCACTTGCAGCTTGCACCACTGGCTAGCAGCCTTGCGAAAAAGAGTGCTGAATGTGTAAGTCCCTCCCTGCCAGTACATAGCCTCTCCAACAGCAAGCCTCATGTAGTGCCTCCTCATTGGTGACATGGGAATTGAACTCCATTCATACTCATGCTGAACTGTAGAGGACGGGGAGGAGGTCTGTCCCCTGCACCTATAGCACGCAGGCCCACTGGTGTGTGGACACACCCTGGTGCTTGTGAAACAGAACCTCAACTATGGGTAAATAGCCCTACTCGGGAGAGACAAAGGCTAGAGCAGTAAACCCCAATAGCAAATCTGGAGACAAGCCCCTAAGGCAGCTGGAAGTCATTGAACATCCTACCAGCTTCTCTTGCAGCCAAGCTGCTGCAAAGCGTATTGCATCGTAAGCTTTCCTTTGGACTACACTGATGAGGTCGAGAGTGGAATCTTGAAAACTGAGCATCTCAGGTTCTCCATACCTTCTGTCCAGGCTCGTGAAGATGATCATCATCACCCATTGTCCTTTGAGACAGAGGGATACCAACCACCCAATTTTAAACAGAATCAGAATCAAAATCAGGTTTATTATCGCTGGCATATGAAATTTGCTAACTTAGCAGCAGCATAGGAGGCATGTCAGAGGTAGATTTTTTTTTACATAGAGTGGTAGGTGTGTGGAATGTGCTACCAAGTGTGGTGATAGAAGCAGATACATTAGGACTTTTAAAAGATTCTTAGATGGGCACATGGATGGAAGAAGATTGGGCGGGGAAAGGTTAGGTTGTCTTAGAGTAGGGTAAATTGTCAGCACAACATCATGGGCAAAGGGCCTGTACCTTGCTGCACTGTTCTATGTTCTGTATATATAAAAAACTGGATTGAATCTACCCATTCCAGCACTTGTAAAGAGAGGGTGAATGATTGGACAGTGCTGTGAAATAGAATATTGAACAGTACAGCACAGAAACAAGCCTTTCGTCCATGAAGTTTGTGTCGACCATGGTGCCAAATGAATTGAATCCCATCTGCCTGCAAATAATTCATATCCTTCCATTCCCTGCGCATTCCTTTTTCTGGCTAACTTCCTCTTAAACACTACTGTCAGGTCTGCTTCCATTAACTCTCCTGACAATGTATTATAGGCACCTACTGTTGTCTTTCCCCACATATCTCCTGTAAACTTAACCCTTTCACCTTATAGCTATGCCCTCTAATATTTGACATCTTGATCTAGAAGAGAGTCTGTGACTACGTACTCTATGCTTTTCATAATTTTATAAATGTTTATAAGGTCTCCCCTCAGCTTCTAATTTTCCAGAGAAATAATACATGCCTGTCCATTTCTGGTGAACCTCATATGCACCTTGAATGAAGCCTCCACATTCTTCCTATATGTGGCAACCAAAATGGTACATAATATTCCAAATCCAGCTAAATTAAAGTTTTATGCAGGTGCAAAATGACTTTGTGACTTCTATACTCAATTTTTTAACCAATTAACTATACCATGGATCACAGAGACTTTGGTAATTAAAATAAAATGAAATATTTATTGCAGAAATTAACAGGAAAAAAAATGAACAAGAACTCAGGCAAACTGTACCGAAGTTAGATGGACACAAATCACTAAAGATACACAGAAGAACTCGGTTTGTGTTTCACCCAACAAGGAACCACAGCAACCCAATAAAAAGAGGTTGGCATGCCCCCCTGAAATATACCCTGGAGCACGCAGGAATTCCAGACATTGAACATAATGTATTAATTAAAGAAAAGTGATGAATACAAAAGAGCTTAACAATCCCCATGATCCCAAATGAGACACCTGCAAAAGAAAGTGAAAACCCAGAGCTGGGCCAAAGACATAATTATGCTTAATTGATATTAGACATAAAGGGTAAATAATTCCAAGGACAAAGCATGCGCATAAGGTGACACCCCCAAGAAAAAAAACAGTCCACTTATGAAATGACAAAGAAAAAGAAATTAAACACAACCCTAGCTGTGACACATATACCTTTGTTATCACCCTACATACTCGTTTTGTCACTTTCATGCATCTGTGGTCTTGGACCCCAGAGATACTGGAAACATTATGAGATACTAGATTGCTCCATTTAAGTGTCAGGCATAATGAATGCTTTATATATACACCGAGGATTTGAATGTATTTGTGTGAGGGAGGAAATGGATGAATGAGTGAGAGAAAAACAACTAAAATTAATCCAATCTGATCTGGATTTGCAGTGAAACGTTTACACTGGCTACTTCCCTGATGCAATATCTACTGGCCACAGCCCAACTTGGACTAAATGCTACTACAATGCTCACTCCAGTGAAGGCTTTGTGTAGCACTACAGCACTGTTGCTGCCCTTTTTCATTAGGAGTGGGAGAATCTTCACACAATGAAGAATCTCTGCTCGGCTGTTGGGCTGTGTCATTGAAATAACACATTGAGAATTTCTGAGGGCCAGATTCTTTTCTCCCCACACAAAATAGCACAGGCTGGAAGAACTCAGGGTGGAAGAACATCTTAAAAAAAAGGTGTTGCCATCTCAGTAGGGGTAATTCTGGAAACTCTCCCTCCTTCAGCTGACCAAACTGAATACTTCCATTGTCACCAAGTTATGGTCAGACTGAAGCCTGCTGTTCAGGCTACCTCTGTGGAATTTTGTATCCTAATACCTGGATTGCTTATCATTTTGCCATAATGTTCACTCTTAGGTGACACTAAATTCTTCAGACCAGTTGATGCAAACTTAAGGAGACCAAACGCTGGAAGTGCTCAGGATGTCAGATAGACCCTGGGTTGTAGTTAAAGGTCAAGATCTTTGACCTGTAACACTAATTCAGCTTCTCTCACCACAGATGCTGCCCAACCTGATGAATGCTTCCAGTATTTTACATTTCTAATTTCTATTTCTTATTTATGCTAGTTATTTTAAAATAAACACTGGTCTATGCAGTTACAAAAGGCAGCAGGAAAATCTTTGGCTGAAAGTCATACTCAACACCCAATGTACTCTTGCAGTATTCAGCACAGATGTATATTTTATGGTGCTGAGGCTCAATAATTAGCAGCTGTTGAACAAAATTACTGCGCTGCCACACACCAGATTACCAGAGCGAATATGTCCAATTTATCTCCACAGCATGCTTGAAACTTTGTTCCTGTTATGATATGTGGTGATGTTCCTGTCACAATTAAACTTGTCAGTGGTATGATATCAGTGACAACCATTTTCAGAATCTCTTGTAATTAAACTTTCTGTATTGCAGTCAATGAATCATACAGAATCACTTGCCAATTGGGGTTGCAAGCAAAAACAGAGATTATTATTCTGATAAGGAGGCAGAATAACATACATCATACTCACTTGCAATTTACATTTCAGGATAAAGAAAATCAAGACACAGTTCTTACGTAATTAGTCCTAATTTCTCTTTGATAACAGTCTGATTACTTCAATAATGTGTCCACCATATATTAAGATAGCCAAGAACAATAGGCTTGTTAAAAGGTATTTGGAAGTGCTTTTCAATTCCAGTCTCTGCCAAGGTGAAAGGTGAATGGAGCACTCATACTGGTAAGAAGCCCAGTATTTACTTTCATGGCCATGGCCAATTGCAACTGGGTCAGTGAGCAGCCATCCAACTCTTCCAGGGAAAAAATAACATAAGTTGCATTTTAAGGACAATATCGCTGGGAGTGGTAATCCTGAGCAAACAATGGGAGCCATGATCTTTGTGGCTTCATTAAAACTTGAAACAGGAAATTCCGTAGGACTTGGAGGGTCTCTGTGTGAACAATCATAGAATTGGGCCATTTAAACATACTACACAGGACAGTACAACACTGAAATAGGTCCTTCAGCCTGTAATTGCTTTGCCAACCAAAATGCCAATTTAAATTAATCCCACCCGGCTGCACACAGGTATGCAGTCTATATCCCTTCATACCCCACCTGTTTGTTAGCCTATCTAAATGACTCTTAAATACTGATATTATATCTGCTTCTGCCACATCCCCCAGCAGTGGAAAAAATGCCTCAATAAACTTCAAGCTTTACTCTTTTACTTATTTTGCCTTAAACCTCTAACATCTCATATTTGGTAATTCCACCCTGTGAAAAAGACTCTATTCATCCATCTATGTCCCTCAAAATTTTATACATTTCTATCACATTGCCATTCATCTCTGATGCTCCACAGAAAAAGAAACAGGTTTGTCCTGCTCTCCCGATAGCTAATATTTTACAATCCATACAATTTCCTGGTGATGCTCTTCTGCACACTCTTCAAAGCCTCCAAATCCTTCCTATCATGCTGCAACCAGAATTGCACAGAATACTCCAAATGTGGCCATACATACAATTACAATATAACTTGCTAAACTTTATACTCATTGTCCTGACCAATGAAGGCAACTGTGCCATACACCTTTATGATCTCCACTGGTATTGCCACTTTTTGGAGGATATGGATATATGCTTTAAGGTCTCTCTGTACCTTAATACTCTTAAGGGTTCTACTGTTAACTCCCAAAGAACAGCACCCAATACTTAGCTGAATTAAATTCTATCATTTCTCAACCCACCTACTTTTTCATCCAAATCATTTATGTACAAACGTATATTACAAACGTTAGAAGTTCCAGCACTGCTCTTTGATGAACACCATGGGTCACAGACCTTGAGTGAGAATAACTCCTTTTCACCATAACTGTTATGTCCTACCTGATATGGTTTGATATTTTATTTCTAATCACTAGATCTCACTTCTTACTTTAAGTTCACAGCTGTTGTTGGTTACTTATTAGCGTGTTGTTAAGCAATTAGCTTTTGTCATCAGGTCGGATATTTTATATTGTTTGTACATTTCATTTAGTTGCTAGTAGTTAGAAGCACTTTGTTAGAAGTAGAAGGAATTGCAATCGATATTTGAATCTACCTTTCGTGAGAATGCTACCAAGTGCTTTCTTTTTACATCAACTCTGTGCATACTGTAACGCATTGATTAACAATAAAACCACTTTTAAAGTGCAACTATGCCGAGACTGAAGTTTGTCTATCTACCTAGCTTAAGAAAGTAGGGGAACTCTCGAGCGAGTACAGAATAATAATCCTTATGGCCAAGCCAATTTTGAATCTAATCTACCAATTCAACACAGATCCCATATTTTCAGGATCAGCCAATTATGAGTAGCATTGTTGAATGCTTTCCTGAAGTGCATATATGCAACATCCACTGCATCTACATCACATCCTCAAGTTTGTAAAATGTCAACTCCTCCATAAAAATCATACTGATTATCCATAATAAGTTAACGTTTTCCAAATATGGGTAAATCCTGTCCCTAAGATTCTTCTCCAATAATTCCCCTATCACAGATGTAAGGCTCATTACATGTACAGACTTGCAGTGCCTTGTAGAAGTATTCAGCCCCCAGCCCTTATCGACATATGTGAGTATTACAACCCAGGATTTTGATCAATTTGACTGAGAATTTTTATTTGTGAATCACATGCTCCTTTTTCACAGTAGAGCCCCCCAAAAGAGGGAAAATTGTAAAGTATGAAAAACTAAAAATTCAAAACCTGAAATGTCAGCCATCTAAAGGTGTTTATCCCCTTTGCTCAGTACATAGTTGAGCCACCTCTAGCAGCTATTACAGCCTGTAGACTTTTTGCAAAAGTCTGTATTAGCCTTGCACAACGTGATGGAGCAAGATTTGCCCATTCCTCACTGCAAAATTTTTCCAACTATGTTATGTTAGTTGGGGAGTGGCAGTGGACAGAAATCTTGAGGTTTTGCCAGGGATGTTCCATTGGGTTAAGGTCAGGACTCTAACTGGACCACTCAAGGATGTTAATTTATTTGATCTGAAGCCATGCTATGGCTGTTGTTGCAGTGTGCTTTCGGTCATTGTCCTGCTGAAAGAGGAACTTCCTCCCCAGTTGACGCTTTCTGGCTGAAGCTGGCAGGTTTTTAATCCAGGATCTCTCTGTATTTAGCAGCATTCATCTTCCCATTAATCTTGACCAGATTTCCATTCCCTGCTGCTGAGAAGCATTGCCATAGCATGATGTCCCAATCACTTTATAGTTGGTGAAGGACTACATTGAAATGTACCATTTCCATATATAAAAAATGGGGTAGCCAATTTGCAACAAACAAAGTGAGTCCATCATTTCTTGAAGATATTTGACAAATGCACTATCGGCTTTCACAACATAGACCGTGTGAAAATTAATTTTTCTGAAATAGTCTTTGCTAAGAAACATACTATTGTTCTTTGCTGACAAGCCTGTACTGAAATATTAGACTAACATATGTGATCAAGTCTATGTATGATGATACCAATTTTTTCCCGTTTTCCAAAGGTGGTGAATCCAGTGATTATATATGCAATTCAATTTGAAATTATGACAATGTCATTGCTATTCAGAATGCACTCGAGCCCCTGTAGTGCCCACCATGCCCAGAAATCCCCTAACGTATCCCTCCTTCTCTAGAGACACATGGGCATGAACGTAACTCTAGAATAGGGGCAGACAGAACCCTCGCCTGCCCGCCACCTAGATGTGTGACTATCGACCTTGGCTAGGTCCAGGATCTAATTGAGCAGGTGCTAAAGATCAACTGTATTTATTGATGTTGATTCATGAAAATAATAGGCCTGCAACACTAGGGAGAGCATCTTCTCGCACCTTCATTTAACATAGATGAAACCTTTTTGCAAACGCCCATTTCCAAAGATGAATTTGATACCTTGTCCAAAAACGTTCTCTGTGCTGTACTGAACTATCAAACTAAGGTATGTGGTGGGTCTCTATGGTGCAGATTCTGGACTGACAACCCTCTGAGATAAAAGTATTGACACTAGATCTCAACTGACATATTTGTGACTTCTAGCACACTTTGTATATTAACACAGAATGTAATGGCATCAGCACTGGACTTCGGGGCGAGAGGTCTCCAGTTCGAAACCAGCCGGCTACTTTGCACGCTCTCCATTCCTGCCTGGGTTGAGTGTCGAGCTAACAACTCGACCTCGTAAAAAAAAAACGTAGAGCGGGATGGGCTCTGCCAGGCTTCAGATGCCCAAGACAATGAGCATATCAAAAAAGCTTGTCATGACGGCACCCCGACGACTCCACCAGGAATTAAGGGCACATGCACATACACACACACACACACACACACACACACAGTTTCCTTAAATATTTATAAGTTTTGTATCTTGTTTCATTTGCATTGAACAATCCTTGAGCTTGTTGACTTAAAACATTAAAAGATAGCTTGCTAACAAAGCAAAATATACAAAATGCCAGAGGAACTCAGCAGGCCAGGCAACATCCATGGAAATGAACTAACGGTTGGTGTCCCGGGCTGAGAACCTCTTCAAGACTGGAAATGAGAGGGAAGACACCACATAAAAAAGGTGGAGTGTGGGGAAGGTAAGAAGGATGGCTAGAAATGAAACCAGACGGGTGTGAAAGGTAAAGGACTGGAAAGAAAGGAATCTGATAGGAGAAGAGAGTAGACCATAGGAGAAAGTAAAAGATGAGGAGCAGCAGGGAGAGGTGACTGCTGCCCAATACAAAGGCAGTAATGGGAGTCTCAGACTTGAGTGAATATAAGAGGCTCTCATTCCTTGTAAATGTGTGGCAAATGCACAGTTAACTTTCAGTGTGAAATAAAATTTTATGAAATAATCTTTGCAAACAAACATATTGTTCTCTTTTTTTCCTGATAAGAGGATTTATAATTCGAATTTTGGGGGACATAACAACAGACCAATTCACGCTTTTTTTTAATAAACATTGTCTTGAAGAATTCAGGGACTACCACTTTTTTCGGATCCGTAAAATGTCTGCATTAGTATTGGTTGCTTAATTGATTAAACAGATTCCATTGCACTGGCATGAAACAATTTTGGACTGCAATTGTGCTGTCTGGTACTGAGATTATGGTTATAATTACAATCAGGAAGATTTTCTCTTTTCTCAGTTTATTGAAAAATAATAATGCTGAAATGTTCTTCTTATTCTATTGCTCTGAAATTGAATTTACCGCATAAAGCTAGGCCATTCACTCTTAAATGCTTTATGGGCAAAGTTTGTACTTCATATGGGGCTCCTCATCCATACGACGTCTTGCCTCGAGAGCAAATAATACAATTTCTCTCCATTCTTTTCTCCCTTATGTGTTTATCCAACTACTCCTTAAATACATTTAGGCTGAGCTCTGCAGCTCAACTACATTCTAACCTCTCTCTGTTCATGGAAGCTTCTTTTGAATTCCCTGCTGGATTTATTAGTAGTTCTGGTAGATTTATAGCTCCTAAATTTGGATTTCTCCAGAGGAAATCGGTCATTTGTTACCATGGGAAAGCAGAGAGCCACTTAATACTTTCTAAATATTGATGCACCTTGGACTAAATTAAAACAACTTAGTTTAGATTTTTAGCATTTTGAGGGACTCCTGCAAAACATTATAAATACAACATCCTTTTATCAGAGAAGTCAACTCACTTTTCAAACATCTTGACAATATCATTATGTGTTGTGGAAAAAGGAAAGTTTTCTCTATCTTGACTAACCGTTCAGTGATTAAAAATACTTAAGCCCAAAACCCCCAGCTGGAATGCTGGTAATGAAGTCATCAGATCAGCATTGGTAGGTGACTCATGACCTGGAAGTTCTGGTCAAAATCATAGTTTCTCTGGCATTTTTTGTAATGAAGTCCTATTAATGTGTTGCTTGAATGCTATCCCTATGACCTAGACTGATCTACAGGTCAGACTACCACTTTTTGTGTTACCACTGAGAATAATGAGGAAATTAGTGTTAGTTTTATTGTCAAAGCAGTTCTTCAGCTGTATTTCCTGTCCTTCCTAATGCCAGATGTATATTATATATTCTGGTCAATGAGAAATTCCTTTCAGCCGGTATTCATTTAACAGGGTGTGGGCATTGTTTGCATTTACGATTCATTCATAACTGCCCATGAGAATATGGTGGTGAGCCTTCTTGAACTGCAGCACTGCTCCCAGTGAAGGAAATTCCTCTGAATATCAAGGGTGGCTTGTTAGACTTATACTTTTTGTATAATTGCCAACAATTGGATGGCATGAATTTTTTTTTGCAAGACTGTGTTGTGGTCATGTCTACTGTAGCTTTCATGCATTTGGTTTAAGTAGTTTGGTGAGGATAAGGTCATGCTTGTTTATCACCTGCGTTGGTTTGTATACTGCATGCCGCAGAGCAACCAGTTTAATTAATGGTGATATTACCAAGGCAATCTGGAAGTCCCCTTCCCAGGAAGCATCCTGTATTCTTCCCACTCTCAGTGCTGCTGCCGACATAACAGTGGTTAGCACAACACTTTACAGTACAGGTGACCTGGGTTCATATCCTGCTCCTACCTGTGTGGAATTTGTAGATTCTCCCTGTGGCCTCATAGGTTTCCTCCTAGTGCTCCAGTTTCTTCCCAAATTCTGAAGACATACCAGTTGGTAAGTTATTTGGTCATTGCAAACTGTCCTGTGATTAGGCCAGGAATAAATTGGTCGATTGCTGGGTGGCGTGGCCCAAAGGACCAGAAAGGCCTATTCCACAGTGTAGCTCAATCAATCAATCAATCAAGCAATCAATAAATAAATAACACTGCCTGTCCTTTAACCTATTTTTGTTCTGGTTATGTGACCACTGACTCCAAGCAGACAGTCTCTGAAAAGTATTAGTAATGATTGGGGTCACCCATCTTGTAAAGACAATGCCTAGAAGAAAGCAATGGCGAACCACTTTGGGAGAAAAATTTGCCAAGAACGATTATGGTCAAAAGACCATGATTGCCCACATCATGCAGCACAGCACATAATGATGGGGATGACAATCAACTAAAATTTATGTGCAACACATCACTTAGATTAATTTACCTTTAGGCAAATTCATGTTAAAATATTCTTTATTGATCCTTTGAAGACTTTATTCAGAAGAGTTAACTTTCACAGTTAAGTCAAAAAAGCAGGTACCTTGATAAGAAGATCATTATGTGAATATTTGCATTTCCCACTGTCAAAATTTGATAGTTGCTGGATATTGCTACAATATCTCTCTTATTAGTTAAGAGAGGAACAGAATCATTCAGACCATGATTGACCATGGTTGATCCCTAACCTGTGACGAACGTGCTGATTTCAGTCAGGTCTCTATTAAGGACATGCAGTATCTAACAGCCCTTGTTTAGGGACTGAGGCAACCAACCGCCTAGAGGATATTAATGACAGTGAACATAGGTGAAGCCATGATGCTTTCTGAAGTTAAACTGTATCCTTGTTACCCTCGCATACACATTATGGACACCGAGACATGATTTTTGGGCGCCATGGAAGTGCAATAGTTAACGTTGTTGTTGTTCCTCTCCACACTTTGTGGCACATCGGGAGGCAACCTTTGCCACTTCCTTGGGGCTTGTCTGTTTTTTTTTACGAGGCCGAGTTGCTAGCTCAACGCTCAACCCAGCACAGATGGAAAGCATGCAAGGAGCTGGCCAGATCTGAGCTCAGGACCATTCACCTCAAAGTCTGGTGCGGATGCCACTAGTCCACTGGCTCGCAGCACAGGGGTGAGTGTGACACTATTACAGCTCAGGGCATTCTAGAGATTGGAGTTCACTCCTGCAAGGAGTTTGTATGTCCTCCCCATGAACCATATGGTTTTTCGTCCGTGCACGCCAGTTCCTCCTGTAATCCAAAGATGTGCCAGTTAGTAGGTTAATTGGTCAATGTAAATTGTCCTTACACTAGGTTAGTTTTAAATGGATGTGTTGCTGGGTGGTGTGGTTCATTGGGCCCTAAGTACCTGCTCCACACTGTATCTGTTATGAGCCCTGCAGACCTCCTGTCAAGCATTCGGCTTCTGGGTTTCTCAAGCACCTGTATGGACTAACTGTTTGAGCTGTTAAGCCCAGGTACTTTCAGTTTTATCTTGCCATGTTAATTGTGACTGGCAGGTGTTTCCCAGATTTTACGATTATCTAAAGGGGACATTTATTGTGCTTGGAATGGAGTCCTACTAAGCTTGCGGAGAATGATTTGTCTTGTGATGTTGCCTCTAATGCCCTGTTGGTATTCCTATCTCTAACCTCTTGTTTCCATCTCTTCATGGGGAGTCTGCTGTCCCTCTGCTCCTGGGTTGAGTCATCGTCAGAGCTCACTGTGACAGAGTCTGCTGTCCACCACTCCTGGGTTGAGCCAGTGCCAGCAATCACCATGACAAAGACAATCCGCCATTCCTCGTACTCAAGTCCAGTCCTGCGAGCATGCACCGTGACAGAATATCTAAATAAATTAAATAAATACCACATTTAATGAAGCTACACACATCAAAGTTGCTGGTGAATGCAGCAGGCCAGGCAGCATCTCTAGGAAGAGGTGCAGTCGACGTTTCAGGCCGAGACCCTTCGTCAGGGCTAACTGAAGGAAGAGTTAGTAAGAGATTTGAAAAGATTTAATGAAGCTGTTGACTTCTAGTCTGATCCAATATAGTCAGATCTAACTATAGAACTACAGCTTCAGTAAAGGTCTGGGACAAGTAAAAGAAAAACTGTGATAACTGAATTCATAATGAAGGTTACTGCTTTTTTAAAAATTTTGAGATAGACACTTTATAAGATATTTTCTGCCCTTGCACACTCCATGAAATTTTCCAGTACTGAAATATGGGGAAATTAAAGCAGGGTTTCACAGTATTTGCATATTTCAGGACCCTTGGACTTCAAAAATTCTGCATTGTTTCTTTTTAAGATATGCAAACTCTGCTCTTGATGGGTCAATATATTCTGTTATTTTTTACATTGCCCTTTCCTGTAAATTTCCCTTACAAGCAGGCAAAAGAAAAGAGAAAAAAGATCACGCCAATTACAATAGTTTTCATATGGTCAATGATCTAATTTAAATACTATTCATTGTTAGTAGGGTGGGGCTGTTGCAATCATTATTCCCCTACTGCCTGTTTATTTTTTGAAGACACTGATAAATCACTGTCACTGATAAACCTGTGAACTATGATTGTTTGAGGGGCTGTAATAACAGAATGCATATCATACTTTGCAATAAACCATTTATCAAGGGTCAGGATGAAAGTGTTGGCAAATAGAACTTTTTTGTTTAATATAGTTACATCTAATCCGGATGGTGAGGGGGGCATAAGTGCAAATCAGCAGCTGCTGCAAGCTCTTCTTACATCACTCCAACATTGCAGTCCCTAGCCTGCCTTAAAGAAATGCCCTTTGGAAGCAGAGGCTGAATTTTGAAATGAATCCAGGATTTTTTTTTAAATCATAATTACTCATTCAAGTCATTAAGGAAGAGTGTTTTTGTCGGTGACTTCATCCAATGGATTGATCTTTAACTTATTCATCGATAGTGTCAGTCTCTTGACATAACAAGTAGCAGTGTGGGTAAGCAATAAATTATTATGAGATCCATGAGATATAAAAGAACACATGCAAATGTGTATTTCTGCTCACTTTATTTGAGGTTTTACATGACCAAAATTTAAGCTGAAATGTATGTGTTCCTAACTCATGAGAAGATTAGACAGTAACATAAGAATATTACACTGCCAAATATTTCTCCCGGTAACATCATAAAATTATAATAATTTCCTGCTTTCCTTAACAGTCTCACCTCATTTTACACTTAACTGCAATTATTACTTAGCATCCAATAGTGTTTATTTAACAATAATAAATTGAGAAAAAAATTGTCACCATTTATAATTTAAGCCTACATTAAAAGTGACCACAGATTTGACCAGGCGAACCTAAGATGATAAAGTGCCCAATTTTTATCTTTGAAATTCTCCAGAAACCTTGGACCAGGCAGGGAAACCTGTTTTGCATTTTGATTAATGTGAGCCAGTAGGTATTTTGGGAATGACTGATGCAGACAGCTTGACACAGTGAAAATTATTTCAAAGTTTTTGTTCTCTGGTCTTCAAGTCAAAGATATTTCATTGCCACTTAAATTTGACCTGGCCTATATCTATCCATTTTCAAGCCAACTGTCATCTAAGCATTCATTTCATAGGAAGGAAAAAAATGGTGTAACCTAATAGTTCACCAGAGATTTATTTACCATTGACCGTTGACTATGAACTTCCTCTTCTCACATATGTGCAGTGTCAGGTAAGGTCAAGGTGCATGTGCCAAAAAATAAGGGGTAAAGCTGTAGTTGAGTACATTGAAACAAAACGCTCAAGGGTAGATTTATAGTTATGCGATCTGAGCCTAGAGGGACCCTTGCTCTAATGCTCTGTGACCGTGAAAACATACTCACTGATAATAGCTTCTAATGGCACTGCAATGTGGCTACAGCAGGCAGGTGGAGCAGGCAGTGTAGATAAAAGCTTATGAGAGGTTGGAAACAAATTTTAGCAGTTCATTTTGTAATTAATAGATGCACTTCAGGCAATGCAGTGCATTTTCTTTATTGTTATTATCCTCTGAAAAAAAGAATTGACACTAATAGGAATCCTCTTCAAAACTGTTTGGGTTTCTTTAGCAAAAATAATATTTGAGGTGACCTAGAGTAAATCCCTCATAAGCCTTTTACAATGAATGATACTGAAATGTTGTGGAGAATTTCATTATGTTGCACAGTTAGGGAGAAGCTGTAGGCTTTATCTGAACAGAGTAGATTTTTTTTAATGCTAAAGTGCAGTGTGTTTGAAACTTCCAAAGAATTGTCACAGGTAGAATTTTAGAGAATTATAATTTTTGAATAGAAAGATGACAAGAAACAAGGGTAAACATAATAGGGTTCTGGTTTATATCAGATGGAATCCTTGGTAAACTCTTTTACTGTAATCTGTCATTTCACATTAGCAAAGTATCAATGCAAAGCAGTAGTTTTTGCCATATTTGCAGACAATGAAACCCAGATTTGATAGAATCCATCTGTCTGCAGGAAATAATATTTCATACAAACTGTGTCCTTGTAATGTCTTCTAGAACATCACTTACTGCAACCTATCAGCCAGCATTTTAATCAGAGCAAAAAGAATTAAAGCCAAATCTTTTACTGTGTTTTATTTATAAATAAGTAAAATTAAGATAACAGCAATAGCCAATGGTAGAGGTTTCACCTGCGCATATTATTTTACTTTCACATTTACTTGGAGGGCCTCAATCTTAAGTGGAATTTAGATTGGAAGAGATATATTAACTTGCCTCAATACAGGCTTTTTTGTTTCATGGCAGCCAGTGACTGATCTTTGACGTGCTACTGAGCATTTTTTTAGTTCATTCATGGGTTATGAACTTCACAGGCAAGGTTAATGCTTATTGCCCATCCCTAATTAGAGCTGAGAAGGCAGTGGTGAGTCATCTTTTTGATTCATTTCACTGGGGCTTTTGCAGAGGACAGTAAAAGTTTAGGGTTCGGAGTCCCATATGGGGTAAAAAAAAAACAGAGTAGCAGATCCCCTTCCCTAAGGGATTTTAGTGAAGTTAATGGATTTTATAGCCAATCCAGTATTTTCATATCTATCATTATTGATTTTATTTTTGATTGATTTAATCAACTAACAATTTAAATTTTGCAATACTAGGTTGAGAAATGAGCCTCTCTCTCTGGATCACTTTTCTAAATTGCAAGATTACAAATTCATTAACAATTTGACCATTGTACCTTGAAAGTCACCACTGTGGAGTTTTGACAATGCCATACAATGCTGAATAACAGTAAGATAGTTTTATCTCTGTGTTTTGATTAGCTAACTAAATGGCTATTTCTAAATCAAGACCTTTTGTCTCTGTACATCAACAGATTACTTATTGATGGGAGTATTTTAAGATGAACATGAAGGGAACATGAGGGAAAACTTCTTCACTCAGAGATTTGTGGGAAATGGTGCATGCAAGCTCAATTTCAATGATTAAGAGAAATTTGGATAGGTATATGGATGGTAGGGGTATGGAGGGCTGTTGTCCTAAAGCAGGTTGATGGGAGTAGGCAGTTTAAATGGTTTGGCATGGCCTAGATGGGCTGAAGGGCCTGTTTCTGTGCTGCTCATTTCTATTAATGACTCTATGCTTCTACTTTGAAAGGTAGATAGAACTCAGAACTATGTTGCTGTCTTCTTCAACACAATATCAAAAAAAATTACAGGTGTCGGAAGCTTGTAAAAAAAAATAATAAATGCTAGAAATACTCAGCAGGTCAGCCAGCACTGATGCAGGAGGAAGCTAATGCTTCGGGCCAATGACCATTCTGTGGGATTCAGATAATGGTACTTTTGTATCAAGTGCAAGATGACCTAAGCTGTTACATGTCAATACAGAATCTTCCTTATCAAGAGCTGTAGGTGTACTGTAGATTTTTTTTCCCCTTGATTTGAGGTAATTCTTAGTCTTCAGGAACTGAATGATGATCTGCAGCAGTAGATTATCTGACCTATTTTGACCCTGTTTATTCATTCTGAATTGAAATGAAAGAATAGAGGCAAGGTTGTTAGAAGGAGAATGATCTGCTCCAATAAATTAGCAGACAGGAGATAAGCATGAACATTTTTATTAACCTAATTGATAAAAAAATGTTTGAAGTAATTCATAGTCATCCTTGAACATTAAATTAATAAAAAGTTTTTGATTCTGTCGTCATAAAACATATTGATTGTTTAGAACTAAGGCAAAGTTTCAATATAAGTATATATGGAAGTGTAAAGACAATAAGGTGCATAAGATTCCTATTCAAATTCTTCCAGGCGCTCATGATTCCTATCCCATCCCAAAAAATAAGCAGGCAGGTAGGTTAATTATCTACTGTACCTTGTCTAATGAGTAGGTGAGATGTAGAATCTGGGAATCGTTGATGAGAATGCGGGACTAGTGGCAATTAGCTGTTGACATTTCGGGTCAAAAACCCATCATCTGATGGATCTGGTGAATGGCTTCTGACTTGAAAGGTGAACTGTTTCCCTTTCCATGGATGCTACCTGACCTGCTGAGCTTTTCAAACATTTCTGTTTTTTTTTCCGTTCTAACGGTGTTACGTTTTCTCATGACTTACATATTAAAGGAAGCTAACTTCTGTGTATATTGACCCATTTTATTATTTATCAATATGGGATAGCACAATTGTGACTTTATAATATTTAGAATGATGTAAATGATGAAACAATGAATAATGATACTAATTATATTACAATGTCAAACTAAAACAAACACAAGATTGTAATAGAATACTCAGCAGAAGGATTTCATTATCATTTTAAATCCAAAAAAAAAATCGATTAAAGGGATGTGTGGCATAGAAAATGATATTATATTCTAGATGGCTTATTGAGCCTGACCTTATATTATTTTTTTTCCAAAAAAGACGTCAGCTATCGGCTTTACAGCCTGTACAGACTGCATTTGCCAGGTGTAAGATACCAAAGTGCAGTCATCCTTAAAAGTCACCACTGCAAATGGAAACACCTTTCAGGGCAGCTTGAAATGTTGTCAATGTTAATATGATCTTATACAATGAATTCTGTCCCTAAATAGAACTTAACTGAGATTAAAAAAAGAGAATACAGCTTAAATCAAGGTCAGCTTCATTGTACCATTAAGGTTGTACAGACTAACAATAGTAAAGCAGAATCTAATGACATAATAGTGCAAATCCTCTGCGATAAAGCTACAGCATTATAGACTCTATATTAAACTTGGACCATATGCATAATGTCACTAAAAGTATTCAAAGTTCAAAGACACGAATTTAAGACTATTTTGAAAATAATAATATTCTCAAACTAATCTGAGATCTTTTGCAAACATTTGTTACAAACATGAGTAGCCTCCAACCTCATGGCATGAATATCAATTTCTCCTTCTGGTTAAAAAAAATCCCCCCTGCCCTCTTCTTCTTTTCCCCCCTCTGGTCTCTTATCTCTTCTTGCTTGCCTATCACCTTCCACTCTTCTCTCCTGTCAGATTCTTTCTTCTCCAGCCCTTTATCTTTCCTACCCACCTGGCTTCACCTATCACCTTCTAGCTAGCCTCCGTACCCTTTCCCACCTTTTTATTCTGGAGTCTCCCCCACCCCACTTATCAGACCTGAAAAAGGGTCTCGGCCGAGAATGTCAATTCTTTATTTATTTCCATAGATACTGCTTGACCTGCTGATTTCCTCCATAATTTTGAGTATGATGCTTTGAATTTTCAGCATCTGTGGAATTTCTCATGTTTATGTAAATGTAGTGGCTTTATAAGGCATTGGTCAGACTGCACTTGGATTATTGTGAGCAATTTTGGGCCCCCTATCGAAGAAAAGGTGTGCTGGCATTGGAGAGAGCCCAGAGGAAGTTCACAAGAATTATTCTGGGAAAGGAAGGGTTAACGTATAAGGAGTGTCTGGTACCACTGGGTCTGTATTCACTGGACTTTAGAAGAATGGGGGAACCTATTGAAACCCATTGAACATTGGAAGTACTAGATCGAGTGGATGTGGAGTGGATGTTTTCTACAGAGAGTGAGTGTCAGACCAGAGCGCAAAGCCCCAGAACAGATGGATGTCCATTTAGAATGCAGATCAGAAGGAATTTCTTTAGCCAGAGTATAGTGAATCTATGGAATTAATTGTCACGGATGGCTGTGGAAATCAAGTTATTGAGTATATTTAAAGCAGGGATTCTTAACCTGGGATTCACGGATCCCTTGCTTTATGGTATTGTACCATAGCATTAAAAAGGTTGGGAAACAATGATTTAAATCAAAGATTGATAGGTTCTTGATTAGTTAGAGCATCAAAGTATTCAGACAGAAAGCAGGAGAATAGGGTTGAGAGGAATGATAAATCAGCCATGATGAACTAATAGAACAGACCTGATGGGCTAAACGGCTTATGGTCTTTATCTTCCTAACACCCTTCACCCATTCCAATCCACCAATCATCAACTTGCTCCTCTCTCACCACATTACCATCTCCTCTTTCCAATGGACTTCCTCCTCCTCCACACACAGCTCTGATGCAGGATTTCAACTTGAAACATCGACAGCTCCTTTCCCCCAACAGATGTTGCTCAATCTGATGAGATCCTCAAGCAGAATGCTTGTTGCTGCAGATTCAAGCACCTACAGTCTCTCGTATAAACATAAGCTGTGCCAGTGCAGTCTGAAATGAGAGTTTAATAGGCATTTGACATTAGCTAGCAATCATAGTCAGAGGAACAACAGGAGAAATTAAACTTTAAAATGGCCTTACTGGTTTTCTTATATTTTTAGGCTACAGTACCTTCTTAGAGCAAAGCAGAGAGGTTTCCACTCCCATCTAATCATGCTGTACCTGCAAGTCTTGCTGCATTTTCAATTTGCTGAGTGAAAGATCCACAAAGAAGAGTCTACCTTCTTCCTTTATTCCTTCACTGTCTCCTCAGTCAAAGTCAATGGTTGCTCTGCATGAGAGTGCAATTGTGCAGTACATTGATGGAACAAAACTATATTATTTCCTGAACAACTAGATGCAATTTTCCATCTGATGTTCTGAGACAGCAGTACAAAAACATTGCTCAACTTTTTTTGCGATGTGGGAAGGAACTTAACCAAAACCTGATTGTTCAGTGCAATTTGTGCACTGTTACCAATATTTGTTCCTTGTCCTCTCTGCATATGATGCATGGATGTGTGGAGTCAGCTGTGCAAGTACAAAGATACCTAACAGCTTATAAAGTGCTTTTAATGTCAACCAGATTAATTGTCACATCTGAGACCAATAATAAATTATCCCATCCTTAGTCCAATGCCCCTTGATATCCCATCTCTAGGTCTGAAACTTCTTGGCTGTCAAAGTACTCTTTCCAACATTTCACTGCCTATCAAATATCTACAACTTATTAGCTTTCCACATAGGAGAAATACCTTTGTTTGAGAAGATGTGTAAAAGACCTATCTATCATGTGCTTTATTCCTACGATGTTGGAGCAAGTGGGCGAGGCACAAAACTGGCATACCCTTATCAGTTGGAGCCATTTGATACAATACATTTTCTCTTTCCGTTTATTTCTAGGCCCTTGCCTGGTAAGAAAAGCAAAACACAGAGAATTCTTCTAGTTATTCATTCAATGAAGACTAGAAATTAAGCTTCTTAGTTTTTTTTATTGTTTGTCGCTCTCTCTTTTTATTTCTCCACTTATCACTGAGGCTAGAACTGAAAATAGAATCTGTTAGAATGGATTTATAACCTTTCCACATATGAATTTGGCTTCATGTTTGAGAACAGAGGTGCCACATTTAGAAACATAGAAATGTAGAAAATGGAAAATTAACATATTAATTTCTCTTTTGGGACTGATTTAGTGAATTCTAAGCATGGATTTTATCTGTCACCAGTTTCTTTCTGATCATTGTCATGGATTCACATCAGTGTCCGGTCCCCTGACAGTTGTCAGGGGAGTAGATTCTGGGCTCCAAACACAGTAAGATCTATACTTCATTGCAATCACATTGGATATACCACTTGGAATGATTCATATTTTGAAATCTACAATGTACATTTAATTCCTTTAACTATGATGAAATGCACAGAAAGGACATAACGGCAGTCATATGTGGATGAATTGAAAGTGCAGATTGTTATTAATGATTATGGTATAGTTGGGATCACAGAGACATGGCTCCAGGGTGACCAGGGATGAGAGCTCAACGTTCAGGGATATTCAATATTCAGGAGGGATAGACATGAAGGAAGGGGAGGTGGGGTGGCGTTGCTGGTTAAAGAAGAGATTAACGCAATAGAAAGGAAGGACATAAGCCGGGAAGATGTGGAATCGATATGGGTAGAGCTGCGTAACACTAAGGGGCAGAAGACGCTGGTGGGAGTTGTGTACAGGCCACCTAACAGTAGTAGTGAGGTCGGAGATGGTATTAAACAGGAAATTAGAAATGTGTGCAATAAAGGAACAGCAGTTATAATGGGTGACTTCAATCTACATGTAGATTGGGTGAACCAAATTGGTAAAGGTGCTGAGGAAGAGGATTTCTTGGAATGTATGCGGGATGGTATTTTGAACCAACATGTCGAGGAACCGACCAGAGAGCAGGCTATTCTGGACTGGGTTTTGAGCAATGAGGAAGGGTTAATTAGCAATCTTGTCGTGAGAGGCCCCTTGGGTAAGAGTGACCATAATATGGTGGAATTCTTCATTAAGATGGAGAGTGACATAGTTAATTCAGAAACAAAGGTTCTGAACTTAAAGAGGGGTAACTTTGAAGGTATGAGACGTGAATTAGCTAAGATAGACTGGCAAATGACACTTAAAGGATTGACGGTGGATATGCAATGGCAAGCATTTAAAGGTTGCATGGATGAACTGCAACAAATGTTCATCCCAGTTTGGCAAAAGAATAAATCAAGGAAGGTAGTGCACCCGTGGCTGACAAGAGAATTTAGGGATAGTATCAATTCCAAAAAAGCAGCATACAAATTAGCCAGAGAAAGTGGCTCACCTGAGGACTGGGAGAAATTCAGATTTCAGCAGAGGAGGACAAAGGGCTTAATTAGGAAGGGAAAAAAAGATTATGAGAGAAAACTGGCAGGCAACATAAAAACGGACTGTAAAAGCTTTTATAGATATGTAAAAAGGAAAAGACTGGTAAAGACAAATGTAGGTCCCCTGCAGGCAGAAACAGGTGAGTTGATTATGGGGAGCAAGGACATGGCAGACCAATTGAATAATTACTTTGGTTCTGTCTTCACTAAGGAGGACATAAATAATCTTCCAGAAATAGTAGGGGACAGAGGGTCCAGTGAGATGGAGGAACTGAGCGAAATACATGTTAGTAGGGAAGTGGTGTTAGGTAAATTGAAGGGATTGAAGGCAGATAAATCCCCAGGGCCAGATGGTCTGCATCCCAGAGTGCTTAAGGAAGTAGCCCAAGAAATAGTGGATGCATTAGTGATAATTTTTCAAAACTCGTTAGATTCTGGACTAGTTCCTGAGGATTGGAGGGTGGCTAATGTTAACTCCACTTTTTAAAAAAGGAGGGAGAGAGAAACCGGGGAATTATAGACCGGTTAGCCTAACGTCGGTGGTGGGGAAACTACTGGAGTCAGTTATCAAGGATGTGATAACAGCACATTTGGAAAGTGGTGAAATGATCGGACAAAGTCAACATGGATTTGTGAAAGGGAAATCATGTCTGACGAATCTCATAGAATTTTTTGAGGATGTAACTAGTAGAGTGGATAGGGGAGAACCAGTGGATGTGGTATATTTGGATTTTCAGAAGGCTTTTGACAAGGTCCCACACAGGAGATTAGTGTGCAAACTTAAAGCACACGGTATTGGGGGTAAGGTATTGGTGTGGGTGGAGAGTTGGTTAGCAGACAGGAAGCAAAGAGTGGGAATAAACGGGACCTTTTCAGAATGGCAGGCGGTGACTAGTGGGGTACCGCAAGGCTCAGTGCTGGGACCCCAGTTGTTTACAATATATATTAATGACTTGGATGAGGGAATTAAATGCAGCATCTCCAAGTTTGCGGATGACACAAAGCTGGGTGGCAGTGTTAGCTGTGAGGAGGATGCTAAGAGGATGCAGGGTGACTTGGATAGGTTGGGTGAGTGGGCAAATTCATGGCAGATGTAATTTAATGTGGATAAATGTGAAGTTATCCACTTTGGTGGCAAAAATAGGAAAACAGATTATTATCTGAATGGTGGCCGATTAGGAAAAGGGGAGGTGCAACGTGACCTGGGTGTCATTATACACCAGTCATTGAAAGTGGGCATGCAGGTATAGCATGCGGTGAAAAAGGCGAATGGTATGCTGGCATTTATAGCGAGAGGATTTGAGTACAGGAGCAGGGAGGTACTACTGCAGTTGTACAAGACCTTGGTGAGACTGCACCTGGAGTATTGTGTGCAGTTTTGGTCCCCTAATCTGAGGAAAGACATCCTTGCCATAGAGGGAGTACAGAGAAGGTTCACCAGATTGATTCCTGGGATGGCAGGACTTTCATATGAAGAAAGAGTGGATGAACTGGGCTTGTACTCATTGGAATTTAGAAGATTGAGGGGGGATCTGATTGAAACGTATAAGATCCTAAAGGGATTGGACAGGCTAGATGCAGGAAGATTGTTCCCGACGTTGGGGAAGTCCAGAACGAGGGGTCACAGTTTGAGGATAGAGGGGAAGCCTTTTAGGACCGAGATTAGGAAAAACTTCTTCACACAGAGAGTGGTGAATCTGTGGAATTCTCTGCCACAGGAAACAGTTGAGGCCAGTTCATTGGCTATATTTAAGAGGGAGTTAGATATGGCCCTTGTGGCTACGGGGGTCAGGGGGTATGGAGGGAAGGCTGGGGCGGTGTTCTGAGTTGGATGATCAGCCATGATCATAATAAATGGCGGTGCAGGCTCGAAGGGCCGAATGGCCTACTCCTGCACCTATTTTCTATGTTTCTATGTTTCTATAAGAGTTTTCAATGTTAGAATCACAAATGAGGAAACATTTGAATTCACCCTGAAGTGGATAGGATAATGATCGTGAACTCTTTGTCCTTTTGACTATGTATTGTGCATTAATAAAAATAATTTACCTTGGTAATTGAAATCATTGGCATGTGTTTCTTAAATTTGAACTCTGTACAAAAGCAATGTAACTCAGATTAGATTGTGTGTAAGAGAGAGGATGAGTGAGAGAATGAGAGAGATAAAGAGAGATACAGAGACAGAGAGACAGAGAACAAAATATATCAAAAGCAAGGGAAAGAGAAAGCATGTAAGTATAATTCTAAAACGTGCAAAATTCTTTTGACCTTTGACAAGTTTCCCTCCAGGGTGTTGAGAACCATTGATCTCAATCTCAAAATAAGGAGTCAACCATACAGGGCAGGGTTTAGACGACAATTTTTTTGGAATTTTTGGAATTCTTTTTTTGATGGTTGCTCAGTCTTTTACTATATTCAAGTTGGAGTTCAATAAATATATAGGTATTAAATTAATCAAGTTGTTTATTCAATGACAGAACGAGCATGATGGGCCAAACGGTTTACTCTAGTTTCTATTTCTCATGCTTTTAAAATCTTATGTGATCAGTTACAGATAAAGTCATTCCATTGGGAATATGACCAGGAAAATGTACGGACAATTCACATTACAATCACAGAAAAGCACTGTGTTGAATTTATGTCTTTTTAAATTGATACTCTACTAACATGGGGAAATCTAACTATATAGCTTCAGATCTGACAGTCAGCTGTTCAAACACCTTTCAAAGTTCACAGAGTGTGTTTAAACCAACAGGGAGTGCTTTCTCCAGTTACAATCCAGAGAGCGGTCGATTACATGACTCTATTTAATGAGGTAGCAGCCTCAAAGACAGTTGCTCTTCTATATACTAAACACATTACATGACTCGCTGAAAAAGAAGAGAAGACTATTATTAAAAAGTATGAAGTCTAGTTACAGATTTAACCATATCATGGTTCTTCTTGTGCTCTCAGCAATGATGGTGATGTGAGTAAAGTCCACTTGTGTTCTGCTTAGAGGTTCAAAGAATATTCCCTTTAAGACTCACCAGAATTTCTCTTATGTTCCTCTTCCTCTGTGACTTCTTTATCTTTACAATAATATTCTCTCAAGCATATCTTATGAATCAGAATTAGACCACAGTTACTCTTCTGTGAAGTAAATGCCATTATCTTTGTTTAGCCCATATTTCATAACAGCTGTCAAACTTGAAATCAATCTGACGTCTAATTACAAAAACACAATTAAAGGCATCTTCATCCACCAGATTAATGCAACATAACTAGTCTCCTCAATGGTTTGTGATATGCTTCTTTCCAAAGTAGCTTCCTTCCTTCGGATTTGTTACCACTGCTTTGCTTTTTGCGCTTAGGTCAAGCACGTTCAGGTGCAGTTTCACATTCACGCATTTCCACATCTTCCAGTCAGACCTGAGTTGATTTTGCATTTTGTAAAATGCTGGAGGAACTCAACAGATCAGGCAGCGTCCATGGAAAGGAATAACTAGTCAAAGTTTCTTACCGAGATACTTCATCAATACTGGAAAGTAAGGCAGAGGAAGCCGGAATAAGAAGGTAGGAAGAAGGAAGGGCCACATGCGAGAAGGTGAAAGGTGAAGCCAGATGTGTGGGGGAAGGGGGATGAAGTGAGAAGTTCGGAGGTGATAGGTGGAAAGGGTAAAAGGCTGGAGAAGAAGGAATCTGATAAGAGTGCAAAATGAACCATGGGAGAATGGGAAGGAGAAGGGGTGCTAGGGGAAAGTGATAGGCAGAAGAGGTAAGTGGGGAGCCAGTCTGGAATGGAAGAAGAGAGAAAGTGGAGGGGGGCATTTGCCAGAGGTTAAAGATGCTTGTGCCATCGGCTTGGTGGCTACACAGATGAAATATGAGATGTTGCTCTTCCAGCCTGAGAGTGGTCTCTTTATGGCAGTAGAGGAGGCCATGGGCAAACATGTTGAAGTGGGAATGGGGATTGGAATTAAAATGATTATCCATCAGGAATTCCTTCTAGTTGCAGAGGAAGTGAAGGTGCTTGAAAAGGTAGTTCCCCCACCTATGTCAGGATCTCACCTTTACTCCATCACATATATCGGTGAGACCTGATGCAGATTGGGGACTGCTTTTGCAAGCAAAAACCCCAATGTTTGGTCCAATGAATGCCAAGAATCTTTCCTGGTGGTTTAACTAAAACTCAGCAATTAATAAATCCTTTTGATTGAGAAAGTCAGTTATTGCTGACACAGGAGACTGCAGATGTTGGAATCTGGAGCCAAAATCAAACTGCTGGAGGAATTCAGTGGATAGGTCAGGGAAATGGAAATTCAATGTTGTGGGTCAATTTCCTTTAGACTGGCTTTCAGTTCCTTGAACTTATTTCTAAAAATCAGATTTCTCAAAACAAGAAAAGATCGTAGCCTGAGTTATTATGCTTTTTCTCTTTGATTTAATTTCAAGCTTTCCTTTACTCAGTGTTATCTCCATTTTCTTTCATTATGTTTACCTTTATTTTCCCAGTTGTTTGTGCTGAGTCAATCCCTTCCTAATTGTGATAGCATAAGATTGAGCTAGCACCTGGTTCATACCGTGCCCAATGTGAGTATGGTGGCCAAGGGGGATATGTGCTAGTTTTGCATTTGGGTGTGCTGCATGAAGACTGAATATTTTGATTTCAGTCAAATGTAAGCACCATCACCAGGTAGTGTATAGTCTAACACCACAAATTTCAGTTCAATATCTTGAAAATTTTGCAAGACAGTGCAAAACATCAAGCTCAACATCCTCAGTTTGACACCTGAGTATTATATAGCACTATATTTATATCACTTATGGAATCCTACTCATCCTTTTGTCTTGACTTCAGTCAGCAGTATCTATGCTCATCTCTCATCTGTGGTTATTTACTTTCCTGGTGGTTGTAAAATTACGGCTACTTGACTTAGAAAAAAACAATTAGGAACACACTCCAAGTTGTCCACACTTACATCAGGTATGCAACACAGAAACAGACCAATGAGGCCTAATTAGTCCTCACTGGAACTTACATTCCACTTGAGCCTCCTTCCAATTTTCCTCAGTTAAATACATCAATGTATCTCTATTTCCTTTGCATTCATATGCTGGTCCAGTCAACCTTAAATACATTTTAACAATTGTCTTGTTCACTCTCTTTGCTCATTCTTTGCTTAACAACATTTCTTTTGATTTGACTCTTTGATTTCTTGATGACTGTCTTATGTTAATGGCTGCCATTTATGACCTTCCCTCAAAAGTGGAAACAGTTTGTCCATCCACTTGTTTAGAAACTTGTGAAATTTTGAAGATCTGCATTGTGTCACCCTCAGCCAAGTATGTTCTTTAGGGAAAAGTAATCAAATCTGTTCATCCTTTCCTGAAGTATATTTATTCAAATTTCTGTTAAAGAACTTCGACATTTTCTTAGCACCTTCTCCATTGTCTCTTTACCATTTCTGTAACAGGCTGACCAGAACTGTATGAATTATTCTAACTGAGCTTTGATGTAGATTGAGCTCAGTGTATGTTGCCTTTGTATTCCAAGACCCCCTTCTTCCTCCACCCATGTGGATCAGCACCTTACAAGCAGCATCTCTACTCAATTCTTCCTATTAAAATGCCTAATCTGCAATTTATTGTGTTGAATTCCATTTACCAAATGTGTTTCCCATTCTAAAAAATTATTCTCAACACGAGAAATTCTGCAGATGCTGGAAACCCAAAGCAACACACATAAAATGCTGAAGGAACTTAGCAGGTCAGGCAGCATCTATAGAGATGAATAAACAGTCGATGCTTCAGGCCAAGACCCTTCTTCAGGACTGGAAATGAAGGGGGAAGACACAAGAATAAAAAGGTAGTGGGGAGGGGAAGGTGGATAATTAGAAGGTGATAGGTGAAGCCTTTGAGAGGAAGGAATCTGATAGGAGAGGAGAGAGAACCATAGGAAAAAGGGAAGAAGGAGGGAAGCCAGGGGGAGGCGATTGACAGGTGCGTAGACGTCAGAGGCCAAAGTGAGGAAACGGGCATGAAGTCTATGGAGTTAAGGGAAACAAGTAGTGAGATCATGGAAACTGTACAGATCGAAAAGGAAGAGGCCCTTGCTGTCTTGAGGAAAATTAAAGTGGATAAATCCCCAGGACCTGACAGGGTGTTCCCTCGGACCTTGAAGGAGACTAGTGTTGAAATTGCAGGGGCCCTGGCTGAAATATTTAAAATGTCGCTGTCTACAGGTGAGGTGCCGGAGGATTGGAGAGTGGCTCATGTTGTTCCGTTGTTTAAAAAAGGATCGAAAAGTAATCCAGGAAATTATAGGCCAGTAAGTTTAACGTCGGTAGTAGGTAAGTTATTGGAGGGAGTACTAAGAGACAGAACCTACAAGCATTTGGATAGACAGGGACTTATTAGGGAGAGTCAACATGGCTTTGTGCGTGGTAGGTCATGTTTGACCAATCTGTTGGAGTTTTTCGAGGAGGTTACCAGGAAAGTGGATGAAGGGAAGGCAGTGGATATTGTCTACGTGGACTTCAGTAAGGCCTTTGACAAGGTCCCGCATGGGAGGTTAGTTAGGAAAATTCAGTCGCTAGGTATACATGGAGAGGTGGTAAATTGGATTAGACATTGGCTCAATGGAAGAAGCCAAAGAGTGGTAGTAGAGAATTGCTTCTCCGAGTGGAGGCCTGTGACTAGTGGTGTGCCACAGGGATCAGTGCTGGGTCCATTGTTATTTGTCATCTATATCAATGATATGGATGATAATGTGGTAAATTGGATCAGCAAGTTTGCTGATGATACAAAGATTGGAGGTGTAGTAGACAGTGAGGAAGGTTTTCAGAGCCTGCAGAGGGGCTTGGACCAGCTAGAAAAATGGGCTGAAAAATGGCAGATGGAGTTTAATACTGACAAGTGTGAGGTATTGCACGTTGGAAGGACAAACCAACGTAGAACATACAGGGTTAATGGTAAGGCACTGAGGAGTGCAGTGGAACAGAGGGATCTGGGAATACAGATACAAAATTCCCTAAAAGTGGCGTCACAGGTAGATAGGGTCGTAAAGAGAGCTTTTGGTACGTTGGCCTTTATTAATCAAAGTATTGAGTATAAGAGCTGGAATGTTATGATGAGGTTGTATAAGGCATTGGTGAGGCCGAATCTGGAGTATTGTGTTCAGTTTTGGTCACCAAATTACAGGAAGGATATAAATAAGGTTGAAAGAGTGCAGAGAAGGTTTACAAGGATGTTGCCGGGGCTTGAGAAACTCAGTTACAGAGAAAGGTTGAATAGGTTGAGACTTTATTCCCTGGAGCGTAGAAGAACGAGGGGAGATTTGATAGAGGTATATAAAATTATGATGGGTATAGATAGAGTGAATGCAAGCAAGCTTTTTCCACTGAGGCAAGAGGAGAAAAAAACCAGAGGACATGGGTTAAGGGTGAGGGGGGAAAAGTTTAAAGGGAACATTAGGGCGGGCTTCTTCACACAGAGAGTGGTGGGGGTATGGAATGAGCTGCCAGATGAGGTGGTAAATGCGGGTTGTTTTTTAACATTTAAGAATAAATTGGACAGATACATGGATGGGAAGTGTATGGAGGGATATGGTCCGTGTGCAGGTCAGTGGGACTAGGCAGAAAATGGTTCGGCACAGCCAAGAAGGGGCAAAAGGCCTGTTTCTGTGCTGTAGTTTCTATGGTTTCTATGGTAATAGAAGTGGGAGGGGGAAAGGAGAAATTGATATTCATATCTTCTGTTTGGAGGCTCCCCAGATGGAACATAAGGTGTTGCTCCTCCACCCTGAGGGTGGGCACATCATGGCACAAGAGGAGACCATGGATTGATATGTCAGAACAGGAATTAAAATGCCTGGCCACTGGGAAGTTCTGACTCTTGCCAGTTGGAGAGGAACTGCTTGACGAAGCGGTCCCTCAATTTACTATGGGGCTGATCAATGTAGAGGCCACATCCAGAGCACCAGACAGAGTAGAAAACCCCAGCATATTCTCAGGTGAAGTGTTGCCTCACCTGGGAGTTCTGCTTGAAGCCCTGAATGGAGGTGAGGGAGTAAGAGAATAGGCAGGTGTAGTATTTAGGCTGTTTGCAGAGATAAGTGCCAGAAGGGAGATTAGTGTGGAAGGATGAATGGACAAGGGAATCATGGACGGTGCAGACCTTTTGGAAAGTGGAGAGAGTGGGGGAGGGTGGTGGGAGGTAAAGATATCTTTGGTAGTTGGTTCCCTTTGAAGTTAGCCAAAGTTGCAGAGTATGATGTGTTGGATGCGAAGGCTCATAGGCTGGTAGGTAAAGACACAAGGAATCCTGTCACTGTTACAACATTTAGAAGGTGGGGTGAGCGCAGATGGTTGGAAAATGGAGGAGATGCGGGTGAGGGCAACATCAATGGTGGAGGAAGGGAACTGCTGTCCTGGAAAGGAAAGCCACATCTGGGGAACAGATGTGGCAGAAGTGAAGGAATTGGGAAAAGATAATAGTAATTTTCAGGAGATAGGGTGGGAAGAGGTAATGTCAAGATAACTATGGGGATTGGTAGGTATATACAAGATGTTGGTCGACACTTTGTCTCAACACATGGAGATGGAGCAATTAAGAAAGGGGAGGGATGGAGAGAAGTTCATTGATAAGTTTGTATCACTCATTGTGAATTCTCAGCATTGTTGTATCCATGTCAATCTGGCCATCAACTAACAGTTTAGAAATTGGTTTATTTGTGTAACACCCTGCTTCACGTTTTTACTGTTTTGCTGTAGGTATTTCATTTTAGTAATTCTGTAAGTGCAATCCATTCTGCTTTCATGCCTGTTTGGGTTATTGTTGAAGATAAGGGATGCTGAGGAATGTGTGTCATCCATTTGGGATGGTAGAACTGGGAGAAGGTTTGAGAGAACACTTGGGGTGGAGAGGTTTTGTGAGGGTCACTGAAGTTAGTCTTGTTTATTTTTTGTTTGGTGGGAAAGTAAGAGAGAAGATGCTGGAGAGAACCGGTTGTAGGATTTGACCCGATGGGGGACTGTGATTTGGTGGAGCAAGGTGCTGGGGTCTACTGAGGATCAGTGAATGTGTATGACTTTTGGAAGAGTTGTGCATATTTGACTGTTTAATTATAAAGGGCCCTTTTTGTTTTTTTCTTTATTAACCCTTAAGTTAAGATTTGTAAATATAATTCCTTTTATTGTATGAATATGCTGTCTGCTATTTCTTGGCACTGAGTTGTAACAGAGTAGTAAATTTCACAGCATCCACCCACAAATCATGGTTTTGGTGGGACCAGAGGTTGTATTCCCTAGACATACACAGCCAAGGAAACCAATGGGATTTCATGTTATTCTGAAGCCTGAGGGGATTCTCTGGCACCTGGGTCTGTTAATTGATACGTTGGTAAGAAAGGGATGTTACACTGAACCCCAGCTTGCAGGCAAAAAGATAGTGCAATATTTGCCATCAGAAGTTGGAAGCACACGCTAGCCAATATTTAACCTATTAAAGCACCTCTTTTTTCATCGTTAACTTCATATCTTATTTCTGCATGACAACTCTTGAAGTTTCCTGCATATACACTATAACCACATATTGAAGGTTAAAAAGGAACTTCTGTGGTTGGATTCTATATGGGACGAATGGAATAATAAAATTATATGAATAAAGGAATATCAAGATGCTCAGTCTTGGTGGACTCAATGGTCATGTTCCTGTGTTCTGTTGGCGAAAATTTGTTACAGTAGATGCCCAATCTGTATATGTTATAATGCAGGTTTGAGGAAAACTTGCATTCATTGATCTACTATAAGGAAAATCAGTTATTGTTGGAGACATGGTTTCTTGTTGTGTGAGAACACTGATGGTAATAATACTCAACTACTTGATTACATTTCCCTCAGAATAATTTGTAAATACTAAGTGACAATGTTTCAATGGACATTATTGAGACAAGCTGTCTTGAGGTGATTCATAGGATGATCTTGGATGGAAATTGTTGGACCCACTTTGTGAGTAGCAAAGATCAAAATGGATCACTGGATTTGACCAGACGTTTAAGGTTTTTAAACTTCCTGTATAGGATGCCTGTACTTGGGACTTAGCACCTGGCTTTACCTCCAAATACTGCCTTTTCTACAAGTGCTTCATGATATACCTAAAGGAACATGACTGAAGATGTGTCCAGAAGCATCAATAGATGTATGTACACAACACAGTTTTGTGCAGATGGACTTTTCATGCAAATCTATTTGCCCACCAGTTCTTGCTATGTCCTGCAATGCAATCTACTCTGACATACAAATTCCACCATCAGCAGGCCAGACACCACTTCACTTTTAAGAAGTGTAAGGCTGCTTCCATTTAACACTGGGCTCAAGCAGGAAATGATCCCTACTTTTTCATAGATGCAACTGTTAATTATAAATTGATTTATAACTAACAGTTACTAGTTCCAATTGGTCCTACCATTCCAGAAGGGAGGGGCATGTATTAGTTGTAATAGTAGTAACAGCAAGGTTTACATTCATTGGACATTGTTATCATGTCATTCTGGTGGCCCAATCAGCAGCTGGAGCTGTGCACAACAAGGAGGTGAGAGTGGGAGTGTCGGCTCGGAAGAGGTGTTGGCTCTGGGTGAGTTGTCTGAGTAAGTTTCCCTTTTTTCTTACTGTGTCAGGGGTACTTAGTGTAGTTTAAATGGCCATTGTGTGTTTTTCATGCTGGATGTTGGTGTCCTGGGAGATTCAGAGTCTCACAGGGAATTACATCTACATGAAGTGCATCCAGCTGCAGATCCTTGAAGACCATGTTAGGGATCTGCAGCAACAGCTGGATAACCTTCAGCTTGTCTGAGAGAGTGAGGAGATCATTGATCGGAGTTACAGGGAGATAGTCACCACTAAGATGCAGGAGGGGGGTAGCTGGGTGACTGTCTGGAGAAGGAATGGGACTGTGATAGGCAGTTAGCACAGAGCACCCCTGTGGCTATTTCCCTCAATAATGAAA
Organism: Mobula birostris; assembly: GCF_030028105.1. Classification (NCBI taxonomy): domain Eukaryota; kingdom Metazoa; phylum Chordata; class Chondrichthyes; order Myliobatiformes; family Myliobatidae; genus Mobula; species Mobula birostris. Next base: position 28,154,887 of record NC_092383.1, on the reverse strand, counting down.
ACACTGTTTTGGATACTGTTGTGGGAAGTGACCTCCCAGGGGAATGCCATGGCGATCAGGTTACTGACACTGAGCAGGTTTGTGTAGTGCAGATGGGATAGAGGGACAAGAGGGGAGTGGTAGTGATAGGGGACTCAATAGTCGAAGGACCAGACAGGAGATTCTCTGGACATGTACAAGACACCTGAATGGTATGTTGCCTTCCAGGTGCCAGGGGTCAGGGATGTCTCGGACTGCGTCCACAGCATGTTGGAGGGGGGTAGAGTGGCCAGGTGTCTTGGTACATATTGGTACAAATGATAAAAGAAGGAAAAACAAAGACGTCCTAAAGAGAGAATTTCGAGAGCTAGGCAGAAAACTGATAAGCAGGATATCCAAGATAGTAATTTTTGGACTGCTACTTGTGTCACGCACATAAGGGTAGAAACAGGATGATTTGGCAGAAAAATCTGTGGCTGAGAAACTGGGGCAGGGGGCAGGGCTTCAGGTTCTAGATTCACTGAGATTTCTTCTGTTGGAGGTATGACTTGTACAAAAGGGATGGGTTGCACCTGAACCCAAGGGGGACCAATATCCTCATGGGCAGGTTTGTTAGAGCTGTTGAGGAGGGTTTAAACTAATTGAGCAGGGGGATGGAACTGGAGTAATACGATTAGGACAGGGCGGATGGTAAAAAGCAAAGACAGTGTGCAGTCAGACTGCAAGGAAGGGCAGATAGATAATAGGACAAAATTGCAGCCAGCAGGGTAAGTATCAGTGCATTATGATTTAGAATCAAATATGATAGAAAATACAGTACTCAAAGTGTTATATCTCAATATATCTCAAATAAGATGGATGATCTTGGTGTACTTTTACAGATTGTCAGGTATGATGTTGTGGCCGTCATTGAATCATGGCTGAAGGATGGTTGTAGCTGGGAGCTAAATGTCCAAGGTTACACGTTGTATCGGAGGGATAGGAAGATAGGCATAGAGTGTGGCATGGCTGTCCTGGTAAAGAACGGCATCAAATCAGTAGAAATTCTAACATAGGATCAGAAGATGTAGAATCCTTGTGCATTGAGTTAAGAAACTGCAAGGATAATAGGACCCTGATGGCAGTTATATACAGGCACCAAACAGAAGCTGGGATGTGAACTGCAGATTACAACAGGAAATAGAAAAGCTGTGTCAAAAAGGTAATATTATGATAGTCATAGGAGATTTCAACATGCAGGTCGATTGTGAAAATCAGGTTGGTAATGGAACTCAAGACCGTGAGTTTGTTGAGTCCCTGTGAAATGGCTTTTTAGAGCAGGTTGTCATTGAGCCTACTAGATCAGGCTATACTGGATCTGGTGTTATATAACGAACATGAATGGAGGTGATTAGGGAGCTTAAGGTAAGAAACACTTAGAAGGCAGTGATCACGATATGATTGAGTTCAATTTGAAATTTTATAGGGAGACAGTAAAGTCTGACTTAGCATTATTTCAGTGTAGTAAAGGAAATTACAGTGGAGTGAGAGAGGTGTTGGCCAAAATAAATTGGAAGGAGATGCTGGCAGGGATGACAGCAGAGCAGCAATGGTTTAAGTTTCTAGGAAAAATGAGGAATGTGCAGGACAAATGTATTCCAAAACCATAGGCATACTCAAATGGCAAAATAGTACAACCATGGCTGACAAAAGCAGAAAAGAGGGCATACAACAAAGTAAAACTTAGTGGAAAGACTGAGGATTGGAAAGCTTTTAAAAACCAACAGAGAGCAACTAGAAGATTCATTGGGAGGGAAGAGATGAAGCGTGAAAGCAAGCTAGCAAACAGTATCAAGGTGGGTAGAAAAGGCTTTTTCAAGTATATAAAAATAAAAGAGTGATGAGATTAGATATAGAGCCGCTAGAAAATGAGGCCAGAGAAATAATAACAGGGGACAAGGAGATGGCAGATAAACTAAATGAGTATTTAACACCAGGCTTCACTATGGAAGACATTGTGCTAGATGTTGAAGGGTTTGAGGGAAGAGAAGTAAATGCAGTTCCTATTATAAGGGAGAAATTGCTCAAAAAGCTGAAAAACCTAAGGGTACATAAGTCATCCGGGCCAGATGAACTGCACCTTAGTGTTCTGAAAAGAGTAGCAGTAGAGATTGTGGACGCATTAGTAATGATCTTTCAAAAATCAATGGACTCTGGCATGGTGTAAGGACACATGAAAATTGCAAAAGTCACTCCACTCTTTAAGAAAAGAGGAAGGCAGGAGAAAGGAAATTACAGACCAGCTAGCCTGACCTCAGTGGTTGAGAAGATATTGGAGTCAAGCGTTGAGGTCATAAGCACTTGGTGGCACAGAACAAGATAGGACAAAGTCAGCATGGTTTCCTTAAGCAAAAATCTTGCCTGACAAGTGTGCTGGAATTCTTTGTGATTACAAATTGGATAGATAAAAGGGATACAGTTTATGTTGTATATTTGGACTTTGAGAAGGCCTTTGACAAGGTGCCACACATGAAGCTGCTTAATAGCCCACAGTGTTACAGGAAAATTACTGGCATGTTTAGAGCATTAGCTGATTGGTTGGAAGCGGCAAGTGGGAATAAAGGGATCATTTCTGGTTGGCTGACAGTGACTACTGGAGTTAGTCAAGGGTCGGTGTTGCGACCGCTTCATTCTATGCTATATATCAATGATTTAGATGATGGAATAGATGACTTTGTTGCCCAGTTTGCAGATGATACAAAGATTGGTGAGGGGGCAGGTAGTGTTGAAGAAACAGGAAGGGTGCAAAAGGACTTAGACAGATTAGGAGAATAGGCTAGAAAGTGGCAAATGAAATACAATGTTGGAGAATATATGGTCATGAACTTTGGTAGAAGAAATAAATGTGTAGACTCTTTTCTAAACAGGGAGAAGATCCACAAATCTGAGATGCAAACAGACTTGGCAATCCTTGTGCAGAACACCTTAAGGGTTAACTTACAGATAGAGTCAGTGGTGAGGAAGGGAAATGCAATGTTAGCATCAATTTCAAGAGGTCTAGATTATAAGAGCAGGGATGTGATGCTGAGACTTCATAAGGCTGTGGTGATGCCTCACTCTGAGTATTGTGAACAATTTTTGGCTCCCCATCTAAGAAAAGCTGTGCTGGTTTTGGAGAGGGTTTAGAGTAGGTTTATAAAGGTGATTCCGGAAAAGCAAGGGTTATCATTTGAGGAACATTTGATGACTCTGGATCTGTACTTGGTGGAAATTAGAAGGATGAGGAGGATCTCATTGAAACCTTTTGAATGTTGAAAGGTCTTGACAGAGTAGATGTAGAAAGGATGTTTCCCAAGGCGGGGGAGTCTAGGACAAAAGGGCACAACCTCAGGATAGTGGGGTGTCTATTTAAAACAGAGATGAGTAGATTTTTTTTGTTCCAGGGGTTGATGAATATGTGCAATTTGTTACCACCGGCAGCTGTGGAGGCTAGGTCATTGGGTGTATTTAAGGTTGATAGGTTCTTGATTGGCCATGACATCAAAGGTTACAGGGAGAAAGCTGGGGTGTGGGGCTGAGGAGGGGAAAGCTGTTCAGCCATGATTGAATGTTGGAGCAGACTCGATGGGCCAAATGGCCTAATTTTGCTCTTATGACTTATGGTCCTATGGTCTAACTTGAGCTTAACTTAGGAACCGAAACTGGGCAGATGGTGGTATAGTTGGTTGGAACAAACTAACACAGCTGGGACTTTTGTGTATGATATGAACTACTTGGATGTGAATGTAGAAGGCATGTTGGTCAGTTTGTGAATGAAAAAAAAATTGGTGGTGTTGGGGATTGTGAGGAAGATTGGCTAAGGCTACATTAGGATATAGATCCAATGGAAAATTAGGCAGAGCGTAGACAGATGGGCTTTAATTCCATCAGGTTTAAGATGATGAATTTTGTGAAGTCAAATAACGCAGGATTTATGTATACAGAAGTGTGCTAAGGTGTGTTAGTAAACAGTGGGACCCTAGCTCCAATTTCCCTTTAAATGATATTATGGGTACATAGGGTGGTGATATAGCTTCATAACACAAGGTATAGAATATAAAGGTTGGAATGACAAACCGCAACTTTAAAAAAGATTAAACTGCACTAGGAATATGGTGTGTAGATCTGATTGCCGTACTACAGGAACTATGTGGTTGTATTGGAGAGAAAATGCAAGGGGTTTCACCAGGATGTTGCATGGATTGAGGGACTTAAATTATAATGAGAGATTGAATTGGCTGAAGACTGAAGAGACTGCAGATGCTGAAATCTGCAGCAAAAGGAACCTGCTTGACGAACTCAGCGGGCTGAACAGCATCTGCACCAGGGGTGGAGAAGAAATTGTTTCTGGTCAAGACCCTATATCAGGATTGGCTGGGATAGTTTTCTGTGGAGTGAAGAAGGCTGAGAGGTGATCTTATGTTGGTGTATGAAATATTGAAGCATAAATAGAGTGGTTGTTCAGAATCATTTTCCCATGGGAGGAATATCATGAACAAGAGGACAGATGTTTACAGTGAGAGACAAAAGTTTTAAATGGGATTTGGAGAAGAGGGAAGTTTGTGGATTGAGCTGAACTGAAATATGCCTTTTGATTATATGTCTTATATCCTGTGTTCCTGCTCTTTTTTAGTTGCCATCTTTTTTGTGCTGGGGTGGGAGGGTCGTGTTGATGCTTTTTTTTCTTTGAACCGGTTCCATGGTTTTTCTTTGTTTCATGATTGTTTGTGGAGAAGACGAATCTCAGAGTTGTATATGATATACATACTTTGATAATAAATATACTTTGAATCTTGAAATCTGGAACTCACCACAAGTGGTGGTGATGAAGTCATATAAAATCGTGACGTTTAAGATACTTTTAGAGAGGTTCTTACAGAGACAAGTGACAGATAAATAGGGAGCTAATGCAGGCAAATGAAATTACTGTTAGTTTGGACGTAATGGGCTGAAGAGCCCATTCTACAATTTACAACTCTGATTTATTACTCCTCCATGTTACTCTCCATGAATCTATCTTCAATAATTCCATCATATTGATAATCCCACTCCTCAGCCAACATTTCTGAGAAACTCTTGGAGCTTCACCTGCAGCTCAAGTTCCTTCTGATCAGCTCATGCACAATTTTCAGATCAACTTTAGTGAGTGCTTGCTAGTCAGCACACTTTCAATGAGTCAAGAAAGCTGTTTCCATAATGTATGATGCTATAATCTTCTGATTTGTAACATTGAAAGAGTGTTTCAACAATAGAAAAAGTACTTCCCATTCTTTTCCTATGTTACAGCAGTGACTACACTTCAAAAATATTTGGCCTGTAGCCTGTCTGTGGACTTTCCAAAACTCTGCCCTCCACTGCTCTTTGGAGAACAAAGCCAGAGCTAGGAGTGGGGCACCTTCGCCTCCAAACACCACAAGGCCGTGTGCTTAGCCCCCTGCTCTACTTGCTTTACATTTGTGACTATAAGGTTAAGCACAACTCCAATGGCATATTTATATTTGCTGATGACACCGCTGTTGTAGGCCGAATCAAAGATGGTGATGATTCAGCATGTAGGAGGGAGAATGAAAATCTGGCTGAGTGGTGCCACAACAATGAACTCTGACTCAACGTCAGCAAGACCAAGGAGCTGATTATTGAGCTTAGGAGGAGGAAGCTGGAAGTCTATGAAAGTTCAAAGTAGATTTATTGTCAAACTACAAATATGTCACCATATATAACCCCGAGATTAATTTTCTTGCAGATACAATAGCTATGGTTATAGGAAATCTAATAATCATAATAGAATCAACAAAAAAACACTCCAACTGGGCATACAACTGGTATGCAAAGGGCAAAATGCAAGAAATACTAATAATAATCTTAATAATATTAATATTAATCAATAAACACTAAATATTGAGAACCTGAGATAAAAAGTCCTTGAAAGGGTATCCCTAAGTTGTGGGAATATTTCAGTGATGTTGGAAGTGAAGCTGAGTGAAGTTAACCTCACTGGTTCAAGAACCTGATGGTTGAGGGGTAATAACTGTTCCTGAACCTGGTGGTGTGAGTCTTGAGGCTCCTGTACCTTCTTTCTGATGGTACATGGGTGGTGGGGGTCCCTGATGAGGGCTGCTGCTTTCATGGACAATTTTCCATGTAGGGGGACTCAATAGTGCAGAAGACTTTACCCTTGATAGAATGGACTGTATCCACTACCTCTTGTGGGATTTCCTGTTCAAGGATAATAATGTTTCCATACTAGGCTCTGATGCAACCAGTCAATATACACTCCACCACACACCTATAGATATTTTGCAAAGCTTTCGATGTTCTGCTGAATCTTCGCAAACTCCTAAAGAAGTAGAAGTGCTGCCATGCTTTCTTCATATTTGCACTTATGTGGTATGCCCAGGACAGGTCCTCGGAAATGAATATACACTAAGAAATTTAAAGTTGCTGACCCTCTCCAACTCTGATCCTCCAAATGAGGACTGCCTTATGGACTTCTGGTTTCCTCCTTCTGAAGTCAATAATCAGCTCCTTGGTCATGCTGACATTTTGTAAGAGGTTGTTGTTATGGCATCACTCAGCCAGATTTTCAATCTCTCTCCTATATGCTGATTCGCCACCACCTTTGATTCAGCCTACAACTGTCGTGTCACCAGCAAACTTAAATATGACATTGGAGCCCACACAGTCATTTGTGTAAAAGAAGCAGAGCAGGGGGCTAAGCACACAGCCTTGTAGTGCATCTGTGCTGATGGAGATTGTGGAGGAAATGCTGTTGCAAATACAAACTGACTGGGGTCTGCAAGTGAGGAAATAGAGAATCTGATTGAACGTGGAGAAATTGAGGCCAAGGTCTTCGATGTGATTTGATTAATTTTTTAAGGGGATGATAGTATTGAAAGCCCAGCTGTAGTTGATAAAGACCATCCTGATATATACATCTTTGTTGTCCAGATGTTGCAGAGTTGAGTGAAGAGCCTATAAGATGGCAACTGCTGTGAACCTGTTGCTCTGGTAGGAAAATTGGAGTGGATCCAGGGTGCTTCTCAGACAGGAGTTTACATGTTTCATCACAAAGCCTCTCAAAATGCTTCATCACTGTGGATGTAAGTGTTAGCGGTTGATAGTCATTGAGACAGGTTCTTCTTAGGCACCGGTATAACTGAAGACTGCTTGAAGCCTGCTTAGACTGCCTATGCTGGAGGTTAAAGATCTCAGTACTAGGCCAGGTACCCCATCTGGAGCGAATGCTTTTAGTGGACTCACTCTACTGAAAGATGTTCACACATTGGCATCAGAGACTGAATTCAGGGGATCATTGGGAGTTTGTGATGTTTCCTCCATATTTTGAATGTCAAAGCAAGCCTAGAAGGCATTGAGAGCAAGATGATGCCAGTGAACCACAACAATGTTCTGAGGGTAACATATAATACTTCTAAATATACCTCTTTTGAAGGTCTATGAGCCAGTCCTCATCGGGGATCAGAGGTGGTGAAGGTTCCGCAACTTTACATTCCTCAATGTTATCATTTCAGAGGACGTATCCTGGCCCCAGTATGGAAGTGCATTTATGAAGAAAGCATGGCAGTGTCGCTACTTCCTTAGAAAGTTTGTGAAGTTTCAGCATGACATCTAAAACTTTGACAAACTCTTATAGATGGGTCGTGGAGAGTATATTGACTGGTTGCATCATGGCCTGGTATGGAAACAACAATGTCCTTGAATGGAAAATCCTGAAAAAAAGTGGCGGATATAGCCCAGTCCATCACAGGTAAAGCCCTTCCCACCACTGAGTGCAACTACATGGAGTATTGTCACAGGAAAGCAGCATCCATCATCAGGAACCACCCATTACCTAGGTGATGCTCTCGTCTTGCTGCTGCCATCAGGAAAAAGGTACAGAACTTCAGGACTCACACCACCAGATTCAGTAACAGTTATTACTCCTCAACCATCAAGCTCTTGAACCAGTGGGGTTAACTTCACTCAACTTCACTTGCCTCATCATTGAACTATTCCCATAACCTATGAACTCACTTTCAAGGACTCTTTATCTCATGTTCTCAATATTATTTAATTAATTATTTTATTTTTTTTCTTTTGTATTTGTACTTTTTGTTGTCTTTTGCACATTGGGTGCCTGTCTGTCTTTCATTGATTTTATTATGGTTCTTAGAGTTACTGAATACGCTCGCAAGAAAATTCAGGGTTGTATATGGTGATATATATGTACCTCGATGATAAATTTACTTTGAGTTTTGTATGCCATTATTCCTTCTTAGATATTGGGTCAAAGTAACAGTATTATGGCCATCCTCAATTCATGAGGGCAGATTCAGATTTGTTTATTGACATATCTAGCAGGGTGCAATGAAATTCCTTGCTTGCATGAAGCTCAGAGAAAATAATATACGGTACTGTGCAAAGGCTTTAGGCACATATATATAGCTAGGGTGCCTGAGACTATTGAACAGTACTGCATTTGTCAACAAAGAGCGGAGAATGAGTTTATAAATCTGGCAAGAGCAAAGGATGTTGGGACTGGTGAGGGTGGATTGTCGTGGGAAAGTCATGAGACAGGTGGCAGAGGAGTGCCAGGGGCGAAGGGTGACGCGGATGCAGACACATCCAGTCCTGAGACACCAGGCGAGGTCATTTGATTCTGAACAATTGGTTTATTGATCATTACAGAATGTACCTCTGCTGCTTCACACTCCCTCCCCTCTATCTTCCCTTTTTCCCAACCATGATTCCCCTCTCCCTGCTCTCCTCCTGCTCTCAGTCCACAATAAAGATTCATATCTGAATCAGGTTTATCATCATTCAAATGTGTCATGAGAGTTTTTTTGTGGCAGCTGTATAGTGCAATACATACAACTACTACAGTACTGTGCAAAAGTCTTAGGCACCCTAGCTGTATATATGTGCCTAAGGCTTTAGCACAGTAGAATACATAGCAATAATAAATACAGTTACAAGCACAAAACAACAGAATAGTTCAAGGATTGTAGTGTAAGTCTGAAGTTGTGTAAAAGTTATGCTGGATTTATAACGCAGTAACTGTGATAGGTAGAATTAAGAGTGGGGCCGCATCATAGGTATGAAGGAGGTGATTGGCTCAAAATTCTGATAGCAGAGGGGAAAGTTGATCTTAAGTCTGGATATCCAGGTTTTCAAACTCCTATATCTTCCCCCAGAAAGTAGAAGGGAGGAAAAGGAATGGCCAGATGGCAGGCATCTTGAATGATACTATTAAACTTCCTAAAAACAGTATGCCATGTAGATAGACTGATCTTATATTTATTTTATTTAGTGATACAATGCAGAGTAGGCTCTTCTACTCCTTCAAGCCACACTGTTCCTGCATCCTCACAACCCTAATTAATCCTAACCTAATCATGGGACAATTTACAATGACCATTTAACTTACCTGGTACATTTTTGGACTGTGGGAGGAAGCTGGCGAAAATCCAAGAATTCCACTGGGAAAACAAGCAGAAACTCCTTACAGAACAGCGCCGGAATTGAACTCTGAAATCCAGAATGCTCCAAGCTGTAATAGCGTTGCACTAACTGTGATGCTACAGTGTCACCCTTCCTATGTCCATTACACCAGACAAAAAAGAGAGAAAACAGTAACATCATCTTCACCTGAAATGCACTAAACATGAGGACGGATTATATATAAAACACAACAAAAAAAGAATCTTCGAGCTTACAAAGGAACAAGTTATGCATAGAAGGTAGTGTGTACAGATTTCAGGAAAGGTTCATAATCTACATTATTTTTTGATGAAACTACTTCCATCAACTAATATAATTTCACTACTTGGAAGAAATTGAACATTCAGAAACAGTTTGCAGCCGGCTGCAAAAGCTTGAACATTAAATAGATCATATTAAAGGATGTGCTCTCAGCAATATTGAGAAATAAAGCTTCTACGTTTATGTAGCAGCAGGAAAATAACCTTTAACAATTCACTGTATCAAATCAAATCATCTTTATTTTTTGCCATAAAACAGATAATAGGCACTCATTCGAATTTTAACCAGGAAGTCATGCTGCATTTTTGACATTTAATAGATATACATATATTGTGAAAGTACAAGTGACATCTTGTTTTACAAACATATTAATCATTGAAGATTTTCTCATCTTCAGTACAAACTAAAATGAGAAGGAAAACTTCAGCTAAATTTAAAATTTTAAAATGACAAGCTTTGGAAAATTAAGGCAAATTGAGCACTTTCAAGTATTGATTTACAATATAATCCAGAGGCTGCAACTTTAACACCTAGAAAACAACCATATTACTGGATAATTATTTTTGCACAAACACCACCAGGTTGTAAATTGATCATAATTAGTTATACGTTAATAGTGGTATAACTTTGTTCTGGTCAAATCTCGGTGGTTATGAAAACAACCATTTTGTATTATGCATTCATCAAGTTGTAATTTAATTTTCATGCGAGAATGTAATTTGCAATGAGTGCAAAATATAAGATGGTGATTAATATGCATATAGACAGGAGAGTTAATTTTAGTGGATTGAAATTTACATATGGATTAATTGATAAAACTGAGGAAAATTTGGTCCTAATTTACAGTATAATGGGACAGTTCTTACTCCTCTGCCCTCAAAGAGCATATTGGTATCATAATCATTGTATCAATGACTTCTAAATAATTGACCATGGATTATAGTATGTTTAATTTATATTTATTTCCATGGTCTTCAGGGATTATTTTTCTCCTGAAGGTGACAGCTCTCATTGGGATAACTGCAGCCCCTTAGAGTTGATCTAATAGCTGTTCTTCATAATTGTGCCAAGTTCAAAAATGTGAATTGGTTATTCTGTTACGGTGATAACAAGCCTGACATTAATCCAGTCCCCCAGCAGACCTCCAACCATGGCTCAGTTACCACAGGGATAATGGTGTAGCTGTCATGAAATATGAAACCTGGATGATTTTCCTTTTGCACCTTCTTTAGTTCTACATTTTAATACAGCAACATCTTTGCATTAGTAAGAAGCCCAATTGGATGAAGCTTTGTCATAGAGCCTAAAAAAAGAGACATTAAATTAGTGACAAAATCCCGCTCACAGAGATATTAAGGAAGTTTCATGAAGTGAACGAAAGGGGAAGTCAAACATTAAGATTGGGAATTCCAGAGCATTGGACCTTCGAAACAAACACATGGTCTGTGCTGTTACGTAATGTACAGTATGTCCTTGACTATGTAGGCCTTTGACTTAATTCTGCCTTATGCATGCCCTTGACTCCTTTCAATAGAGGGATGCTTTTGAAAGATGACAAGGGCATACATAAGCTAGAATTAAATGAACAGTGATTCTTTGGAAGACTATTGATCTGAAAGAGACTGCCAACAACAAGGAAAGATAACTCTACGGAGAGACAAGAAATTTAAAATAAAGGGTGACACAAAGACACAGCTGGTAAATTTTCTGCCTCGCAACTCTAGTCGCCTGATTCAATCATGATCCCAGATTCTGTCTGTGTGGAGGTTGTATGTTTTTCCTCTGACCACATAGATTTCTTCTGGGTGCTCTAGTTTCTGCAGTGTCCTCCCAAATCCCAAAGAGATATGAGTTGATAGGTTAATTATGTGTTGTAAATTGCTGTTAGCATGCAGTTGAATGGTAGAATCTCAGAATATTGTGAGAGTTAAAAAAACAGGATTAGTGTAAGATTGGTGTAAGTGGGCGCTTGATGACTTAAGACAGAGTTGATAGGCGGAAAGGCTTTTTATTGGTGTACAATTCTCTCTATGACACAATTCAATGCAATTTATGCATCTTATTTGCTGCTCTGATACAGTGCAGGTACCTGACAAGGACATGAATGCATAATTGTCCAAGGCTTTATAATTCAAACCAATAATATGTGATGTCTTTACACACTGTTTGGCTTATCATGATCTTCATTCAAATTCATTGAAATAACCAACTTCTTTGGCATAAAAGCTACTTTGTGCCTCATTTTATATCCTACTCTATGTAAAATCATGGCAGGGTGGAGATATGTCACTACCAAAAGAGGTTTAAGGTATTCCTTCCCTTTCCTATCCTGCAGGTCACCCTTGGACAAGGGATAGCACTACCTTAGCCCTCTGATCAGGGTCACATGAAGCCATGGGAGCAGATGGTGGATGATCGTATGAGCAGCTGGTGCATATTACAAGTCCTGGTTATGCGACCACTGATGCCAGGCAGACAGTCTCTGAAGAGTATCGATAATGGCTGGAGTCCCCTGTCTTGTAAAGACACTGCCCAGAAGAAGGCAATGGCAGATCACTTCTGTAGAAAATTTTGCTAAGTACAATCATGATCATGGAAAGACTTGATAATCAAGTCCACATGATATAACACGGGATGTAATGAACAAATTAATTCTATCTAAGACAACAGAAATTCTCTTTGATTATGATAAGGATGACAATATCATATCAGGAGTGAATGGAAACAGGTTGGACACTTCAAAAAGAGACCACACCTCAAGAGCTGCAGTGGTTCCAGAAGGTAGATCACTACCACCTTCTAAAGAGCAACTAGGGGTGGAAAATTAAATGCTGGCCCAGCTTGCAGAGCCCACATCCCTTGAATAAACATATTAAAGAATGAAAAGACTGTAGGTGATAAGACAGAATGAAGGTTGAGGTGAGAATGGGGCAAACTTAGATACAAAGGATGGGCCTGGTCTAGAGGAAGGATAAATGTCTACTGAAATGAAAATGGGAAGAGTGAATATTTTCAAAGATTTTATTTTGTTCAAGGGAGGAGCTGACAAGCTTACAACTAAATCTGTGGAGAAGCATTGTCGTTAAAATTAATGAAGACATGGAAATAATGACAATGAAGTAATAGAAACCGTTATATCATGAAAATTCCACTTGTAAAAATATTTTGGGCAAGATATGTGGATGAGTATTTCATTTCATCACCAAAGAAAAGCTCATTCACTGTCTGCACAGGCAGAAATCACCCATAAAGCTAGAATGTATGGTTTAATTATTGTGGCACAACTTCCCTTCATTTTTAAAATCCCCTTTGATGTTCATCATTTTATTCTTTATAAGCTTTTTTAATGATTAAAAAGAAAAGGTGAAAGAAAAAGTCAGTTCAAAAGAGAAGCTGAAGCACAATTAAAAGATTAACATTTATTACTATTTCCACATGATGTTCTGAATTTAGTTTGGGTTTTTGGGGAAGATATTTCTCTTTGATGTATTTAAACAGAAAGTTGCAACCAGTTTTACTTCAAAGCTTTTTGCATTAAACGATCTCAAATGAAACAGAAGGAAATAGCCTGCAGTTAAGTCATATTGCAGGGTTACAGAGAAGGTCTTTTAAATGCGACAAATTGTGCAATAAGGAAATCAATAAAGCACTGTAACTTATCATGTAATTTAACCTTCAGAATTCTTAGCAAGGCTAACATTTTAAGTCAGGTGCAGCAATTTTTTCTGCCAACTTCAACCTTTAAGCTGATTTAATTTTGTTTTAGTACTGAATGCAAAATGAGCAGGCAATATTTTTAGTCCAGCATTTAATCCACATCATTCTTCTAAAGTGTTCTACTATTTGAACATCCTGCCACATTAAGAAGAAAAAAAAGCCAAGTATGGAAAGTAAAAATGGAACAGCTATGAAAACAAAGGAAAATTTTGGAAGAAAGGAACATTATTAAAAAATGAAAATAGGTATATCTATTTCCTTAAGTTTTAATTTATACAACTGTAGACATGTTTGGAGAGAATGGTTTAATTTGTAGTTAATGACAAAATTATGTGGGTAAATTTTGTTATTAAAATTAAGAGGTACTCAAAAAATAATATTTTATGATTTCCACCTATATAAATAAAAAATAACTAAACAAAATACCTCCAATTCAATATGGGCAAATTATAACAGTTTTTCATGTTTTCTCTTGTTTGGAAACACATTGTCTTAATTTTGATAGATCACTTTTAACTTTATAAAATAGCAACTGAGTTTTCTATTGTTTTCAATATGTTTATGGAACTGCATTGCTTGTGTTGTTTACAAAATTGACAGTGACAATGACTTTTTTGATTCTGTACAATTTCCATAATCCTTCATTGTCACTGGCTCATAACCTCCTGTGTTGCTTTTAACAATGCATCTCCTCCCTTCAGTACTATTGGAACAATCAGAACTGTGTTAATTAATTTGATATCATCTCTCTAAGTAGATTAGAATAGTGACATTTCACCTGTGGGTCTGAAATCAAATCCAGCGGAGATGGAAACGGATAAAGCCAACTCTCTCTCCCTCGGTCTCTCACACTTATTTCCTTTCACACCTGTCCCTTTTCTCTCTTCCATCTCTTGTTTTCTTACCCTCTTTCTCCCTCCAAATTTGAACATCTTAAGTGTGGTGAGTTTGATAATTTTTAAGCGAATTGGAATATGGTCCAATAATACAAAATAAAACATAATATTGTGCTGTATTGACTTTGATTAGTAGCATTATTACCTTGAAGTAATGGTCACTTCTGAACTAAATGAAGTCATTATAATGACCTTGACAGACTTGCTAAATTCAGGAACTTGAGTTAAAGTATTTAGAAATGACATACCACATAACCAGAAGTTTGTCACAGAGTGCCCTGGGAAATTAACTTTCTAAAAGTGTTTGTCCCGATAACTGTTAAACTGTCTCCACTATATGAGATATCAACTGAAAAGCAGATTATTGCAGCAGTTTTGAGCAGTTAGCATTCATGTTGGGTCAATGTTGGATCCAGCCTTAGGATGCTCGGTCCAGGAATTTGAATGGAAGCTATGTCTTTGAAATTTCTCTAAGATATGATGCAACCCATGTTTGTGGAACAAATATAAACAAAAGAAGAAAAAAACAGTAAATCAATTACAATACGTATATCTTTCTATATTAAATAGATTAAACTAGTGCAAAAACAGAAGTAATGTATTTTTTAAAAAAGTGATATAGTGCTCACTGGTTCAATTCAGTAATTGGATGGCAGAGGGGAAGAAGCTCTACCTGAATCGCTGAGTGTGTGCCTTCAGGCTTCCTTACCTCCTTCCTGACAGTAAAAATGCGAAGAAGGCATGTCCTGTGTGATGGGGGTCCTTAATCGTGGGCGTCACCTTTATGAGGCACCAGTCCTTGAAGACGTTCTGGGCCATAGAAAGAAATTAAATCAAATTTTAATAACCAGTTTGCCTCTCTATCCTGTAGCTAGTGTTTCAATACAGACCCCACTGAAATAGGATGAAAGAGCATGTTGCAGTTAATGACAATGTTTGGAACTATATTTATTACCTTGATTGCAAAATCAAGGATTATATGTATTTAGGCAATTAATCAATCAAGACCTTTTCCAGTATTTATGAGACCTAAGTTCACAAATCTGCATTTCCACAACCATAAATTCTGCCACTGAGTCCGGGAACCTTGCAGGCAGTTAGCTGAAAGGGAATCACGCTCATGAGTATGCGTGTTCCAGCCAATTAGGGTTTCATTTGTAGTTGGATTTAACTCGCTTCCTTTTGATTCCATCTTCTTGTACCTTAACTGAAGCACGGTGACAGCAAAGCTGTCTGCTTACCTTTGTCCACTTTCTGGGAAAGAAGACTATCATTTAGACTGATACTGTAAACGAGGTGTATTAATTTAGTATTTAGCAACTGCTTCTAAACCACAAGGTTGGTATTAGATTTTTAGTTTGAGAGTTTTAGCTAGCGTCCCTGTTAGCTTAGTGTTTATTATTTTCCTTTTGTTCTATACAGTTCTTACTAAAATTCCATGAGCACTTTGTTCTGCTTCAGTGACTCTCTGTCTGTATTTGGGGCATCACTGAAACCTGTGTCAACTGTACTATATTTGTTTCTTTAAAAATTCTATATTTCTGTTACTCTCTATATGAAGAAGTGTTAACATTAACATAACATACAAAGTATGGACCAAATCTTTACACTATGTACCCTGGTCCTGGAAGCTCTAACTAGCAAATATGGTTCCTCTTCTTCTGCTCCCTAATATGTTGTAACCTTTAATCAACTCAACCTTCTTGTTCTTTAAACCCTCCCAGGCTTCTATAATCACTTCTCTTAATTTTACTTTCGAACCAAATATTCTCCTAATTGGCCAATACCACACTCTCTCTAAGGAGAATATCTTCTCTTTATTACTAAGAGTACTCATAGTGCTGTTGTGATTGAATCAGGGCTTTGTTTAAATGCATAATTCTAAACCACTTGTACTTCAGTCCTTTAGATATAATTTTTAGCTTTCTATTAGCATCTTATTTTTCTTTGACTATCTATAACGTTTTCATGTTCTAGATACACAAAGCATAAAGTCCTTTTTAGTCTCCAGAAGATTTATCTCTTCACATTTTGAAAATATATTATCCTATCTTTTTTTTAATACTCTAAATTTGATAGCTTCACTATTGGTCGTAGTGAAATCAAGTTGCCACCATTTTGTTCATTTGCTAAATTTATTGAATTTTCTTTGTAACTTTACTTTTACAGTTTTACTGCTTATGCTACCTGGTTTGGTGTCAATGCAAATGTATATACTTTCAGCTTCATGATCTATATGATTCTTCACTGTTATGAATAACTGCCGTTTTACCATAGGCTACAGGAAATCAGTTGGACTATTTCCTCAATTGTTATGTACCATGTCATATGATGTAGGCGGTTATGGTCTTTCCATGACCATGGTTGTTCTTGGCTCATTTTTTACAGAAGCTGTTTGCTATTGTCTTCTTCTAGGCAGTTTCTTTACAAGATGGGTGACCCCAGCCATTATCAATGCTCTGCCTGGTGTCTGTGGTCACATAAATGAGACTTGTGATATGCCCCAGTTGCACATACAAACATCCCATGGCTTCACCTGACCCTGATCGGGAGTGGCTAAGCAGATGCTATATCTTGCCCAAGGGCAACCTTCAGGCTGGTGGAGAGAAGGAGCGCCTTACACCTCCTTTGGTAGAGACCTATCCCCATCTTGCCACCCTTTTTAAATATCTACCTACTATTGCTACAGTCTATCTCATGGTACTTAGCTGATTTCAAAGTTAGGTCAGCAATTTGCCTCCAAATCCATAAGCTACGTCTTTAACTATAGCTATCTTTGAGAGATTTTATCAAAAGCTTTCTGGAAGTCCATACATAGTAGTCTCGCAGTGACGGTTTTATTTGGTGCAGGAGATACCTACTAAAGTGGCCACTGAGTGTATGTTTGTGGCCTTCTGTGACTGTAGCCCATGCACTTCAAGGTCCAAGACATGCATGTTCAGAGATGATCTTGTGCACACCATTGTTGTAACAAGTGGTTATTTGAGTTACTTTCGCCTTCCTGTCAGCTTGAACTGGCCTGGTCATGCTCCTCTGACCTCTCTCTTTAAAAAGACATTTTCACCCACAGAACAGCCACTCACTGGATAGTTTCTTTTTGTTCTTTGCACCATTCTCTGTGAACTCTGGGGAACGTTGTGCATGAAAATCACAGGATATCAGCAGTTTCTGAGATAATCTAACACAAAATATGCTGCAGATGCTGGTGTCAAAGCAATGCTCACAACACGCTGGAGGAACTTAGCAGGTCGGGCAGCATCCGTGAAAACGATCAGTCAGGGTTCCGGCCGGAAACATTGACTGATTGTTTCCATGGATGTTGCCTGACCTGCTGAGTTCCTCCAGCGTGTTTGAGATACTCTAACCATCCTGTCTGCCACCAGTAATTATTCCACAAGCATAATCACTTAGATCACAATTCTTCCCCAGCCGAATGTTTGGTCTGAACAACAATTGAACCTTTTGATGATGTCTTCATGCTTTTATGCCTTGAGTTGCTGCCACATGATTGGCTGATCAGATATTTGTGTTAACAAGCAGGTGTACAGATATACCTAATAAAGTAGCTGCTAACTGCATGCCTAAACATCCATATTTAATCCTCTGTTCACTAATTTACCTCTTATTCAAAAACTTCAATCAGATCTTTCAGCATTGACATACTCATCACATAACCATGCTGACTCTCTTTGGTCAACAAGGTATTCAAGCATTATTTTGAATTGAAATTCAAAGTCCAAAAGAAATTTATTATCAAAGTAAATATATGTCACCATATACAACCCTGAGATTCATTTTCTTGCAGGCATTCAACGGAAGTACAAGAAACACAATAGAATCAATAAAAGACCAATGCCCCCAACAGGACAGAAAAACACCAATGTGCAAAAGACAACAAACAAATAATAATAATAATAAGAAGAAGAAGAAGAAGAAGAAAAAGAAGAAGCAATAAATATCGAGAACATGAGATAAAGAGTCCTTGAAAGTGAGTCCATAGGTTGTGGGAACATTTCAGTGATGGGATGAATGAAGTTGAGTGATGTTATCTCCTCTGGTTCAGGAACCTGATGGATGGGGGGTATTAACAGTTCCTGAACCTGATGGTGTGGGTCCTTAGGCCCCTGTACCTTCTTCCTGATGGCAGCACTGAGAAGAGAACATAGTCCGGATGGTGCAGCTCTTTGATAATGGATGTTGCTTTTCTGCAACAGCACTCCATGTAGATGCACTCAATGGAGGAGAAGGCTTTACCTGTGATGGAATGGGCCATATCCTTTAATTATTGTAGGATTTCCTATTCCAAGGCATTGGCGTTCCCATACCAGACTATGATACATCCAGTCAATATAATCTATATCACCTATCTATAAAAGCTTGTCAACTTTTAGATAACACTAGATTATAGACTGTAGATATTTTGGAAGTAAGATGTTAAGCTAATAGGTCTGTAATTATCTGGCTTCTCTTGTTTGCCTTTGTTAGGTAATAGAGTGACGTGCAAGTTTCTGTTCTAATGAAAACATGTTCAATGGAAGAAATCTTTGGAAAATTATAATTTGTATCTGTAACATTCCTACCTAATTCCCTGGGATGGAAGTACAGATAGAATGGAATGTATCATATACTCTGCCATTCTTTCTTCTTTCCTTGTATGGAGTTGATAATTACTTGCCTCTAATTCAATGCTAATTTCCTTAGTGTCTCTGGGAAATTGTTTCTACCTTTAACATGGATATTGATTATTCATTGAAAATATCAGATTCCTTTATGTTCACTTACAATATCATTGCCACACAAGGGGCTTATAATACTTTGGGCTACTACAGCCTTTTCTTAAAACTGTTGGCAATTTTGCATTAGTAATAATATATTTTGCAATCTCTTAGTCTTCTTTGGTAGGCTTTCTCACCTTATAATTTGTGTGTTCTCCCAAATTCCAGAAACTATATTAGTTTTCTATGGTCTCTCTCTCTCTGTAATTGCCCCACAGCATTTTTTGACAAGTAGAGCTTTTGCCTTTAGTGGCTCTTTATCACATTGAAGTGTCTATGAATGCCCTGTCACAGTTGTGCTGTTGTTTTACCAATTAGCAGATTTGCCTGGCTTAACATGGATTGTCTGTGTCTCCTTGCACAGAAGTCAAATCTAGAATCTTCAGAGATGATTTGTGTTTCTGCCTTTCAAACATTACGTCAAACACGATCACATTAAGATCTCTAATGGATAGAGATCATGCACTGTTAACTGAATCTGGCTTGTACCCCGTATCAAGTATATTATTACTTGCCCTCCTCATGGTCCCTGGATACTTGCTTCAGAAAGTTTACCTTGAACCCATTTCACACATTCATTACCTGATCTGAGTTTGCTTTCTTTTCAAGATGCATCATAAAGTTACCATCTCCATTACAGCCACCCTTCCTTTACTGAGTGCTTGCCTAATTTCTGCATTTATGCATTCTGCTATATCACAACTGCTACAAAGAGGCTACAAAAAATTCCCACAAAAATGCTAAAGTCATTTCTATTTTTTGGTTTTACAGATAAATTTTCCCCTACCTGCTAATTTCTCATTATATTCTCATCAGCAAAGTGATTTCATTCTTAATCTCTAAAATACAATTTATTACTTCGTATCACATGTAGATGTGTGTATAATCTAAGATGACACTAAATGTTGTGCTTGAGAGTGCTGCCCTGTAGCAGGTGCCCTATTACACATAAATTGATAAACCAAGGGTTCATAGAACATCAACACGAGAAAATCTGAAGATGCTGGAAATTCAAGCAACACACACAGAATGCTGGTGGAATGCAGCAGACCAGGCAACATCTATAGGAAGAAGTACAGTCGACGTTTCGTGTCGAGACCTTTCGTCAGGACTAACGGAAAAAAGAGATAGTAAGAGATTTGAAAGTGGGAGGGCGAGGGGGAGATTCAAAATGATAGGAGAAGACAGGAGGGGGAGGAATGAAGCCAAGAGCTGGGAAGTTGATTGGCAAAAGGGATAAGGCTGGAGAAGGAGGAGTAACATAGGATGGAAGCCCGAAATGTTAGGAGAAGACACTCGGGTTGGAGGAACAACACCTTATATTCCATCTGAGTAGCCTCCAACCTGATGGCATGAACATTGATTTCTCTGACTTCTGTTAATGCCCCTCCTCCCCTTCTTACCCCATCCCTAAATTATTTTTTTTTTTCTCTCTCTTTCCCTCTCACAATAACTCCTTGCCTGTTCTCCATCTTCCTCTGGTGCTCCCCTCTCCCTTTCTTTCTTCCAAGGCCTTCCATCCTATGTTACTCCCCCTTCTCCAGCCTTATCCGTTTGGCCAATCAACTTCCCAGCTCTTGGCTTCATCCCTCCATTTCTTGTCTTCTCCTATCAATTCTGGTCTCCCCCTTCCCCTCCCAATTTCAAATCTCTTACTATCTGTTTTTTTCCATTAGTCCTGACGAAGGGTCTCGACCCAAAACGTCGACTGTACTTCTTCCTATTGATGCTGCCTGGCCTGCTGCATTCCACCAGCATTTT
Organism: Mobula birostris; assembly: GCF_030028105.1. NCBI lineage: Eukaryota > Metazoa > Chordata > Chondrichthyes > Myliobatiformes > Myliobatidae > Mobula > Mobula birostris. The sequence continues at coordinate 28,133,982 of NC_092383.1, read as the reverse complement.
GTGTGTGTTGGTTCATAGAACATCAAATACTTGCACAGGAACAGGCCACATGGCCCACAATGTTGTGCCAAACCAGCTAAAAAATAGATCAAAAACATCTTAACACTAATTCCTCCTACCTAGACAATGTCCATATCCCTCCATCCTCCTTACATCCATGTGCCTCTTAAAAGCCTCCAATATATTTGTCTCTACCACTATTCCAGGCAGCGTATTCCAAGCAGCCGCCACTCTCTGAGGAAAAAGCTTACCCCTCACATCCGCCTTGAACTTACCTCCTCTCGACTTCAATGCATGCCTTCTGGTATTAGACATTTCAACTCTAGGAAGCAGATACTCCCTGTCCACTCTATCTATGCCTCTCATAATCTTATAAACCTCTACCAGATCTCCCCTAGGCCTCGACTGCTCCAGAGAAAACAACCCAAATTTATCCAGCTTCTCATGATAGTACATGCCCTCAGAGAAAGTAAGGCATCTCATCAGCCACTACTCTGAATATTGCAACAGTGTCCTGAGCAATATTTATCCCTCAGTCAACAACATTGAAAACAGATTAGTTGGTTATCAACATAGTTGCACTTGTGGGATGTTGCATAGTAAACATTTGATTTCAAAACTCCACATTACAAGATTGGCAACGCTTCCCAAAAAAAAGCAAATGGTGTTGTTGGGGCAATTTGTGATATTTCAACATTATAGTACAATATAAGCATTTGTTTTACGTCATTCGTTAAAGTTATAAGGAGAATTATAGGAATCATCTTTCTCTTACTTGCTTCAGAGACCACTTATGCAAAATGCCACAACCTCTGCTTTTGCTTTGAAACTAAAATAAAAAGGAAGTTTAATATCTCAGTTTGAAGGCATTCTTCCTAATGCCCATCAATTGTTTTCCCTTTTATTGTATTTACGGTCTTCCACCTGACAAGAATCAAGCACCCATTCAAAAATTTATAAAAGACTGGCATACATTTAATATAATTAAGCTATCTGGGCCATTTTTTGATATTATACAAATGTGATAGATGAATGCCTGAATATTTTCACTGAAACATTAAAAAAAACTAACTTTTAATTACATAATTTTATTTAATAACACAAATTTTAGTATAGTATTCTTGTTTATAAAAAGACGAACTAATATTCATACCAAGGTAACATCAGAATATTAGCCCACTCATGATCTATTCAATGTCAAACCTTCTTGGTAATGACTGGTTATAGCAATGAAATTCTGAAAATATGTATTCCAGTTGCACAAGAACAAAATAGCTGCATTAGAAATCTGTAGTATCATGGTTTGCGAAAAATTAAAGGGTTACACTCTTCGTCAGTGATGATAAGTGCAATTGCCCAGAGGGTATATATGTACAGGAATACAACAAGTAAAAGTTATTCTTCTTTCCAACGACTTGTTCAAGTCAACTTCAGATAAAGTAGTATTGAATGTGAACAGCCATAGTGAAGCTAAACAGCTTTTTTTTTCAAAACTTGCAACATAGATGTGGTAGAGTATTAACAAAACTCTTTGACTTGAGATTCAATAAGTGTTAATATTCTGTGATTACATAAATTTAATCGACAGTGCTGACGGCAAACTTAGTAAGGCAGGCGCATATAATTTTCTACCACTAGGAGGCATTGCAGCCTGTTTTATCCAAGCAGGAGGCCTATTGTCTCTCTGACACCACTGTGGTGATGGTGTCACTCCCTATTTAATGGTTGTCAGCAAAGGGAAATAGAATGCATCGGGTAATTAAAACAAATAGCAGCCAGTAGCCAACTGCTGAAATGATATTGCCATTAATACCAATTTAGCACACACCTGGACAAGGTAAGAGAAACAGTACACTGCTTCCATGATCGTGCTGTGTTTTCACATTGCTGAATCTGCCCAAGCTTCTCAGTAATATTGTGGACTAGTGGGGAGGAGGGGTGCAATGGTAATTTTATAATCCCTCACACCACCTGCATCTTAGTATGTCACTGTGTAAGTTGAACAGATAGAGCTTAGCAGTTCAGGGAGAGAAATAAAAAAAATCACTTCAGAAAGATTGCCATGTCTCCTGACTTTAACCCCCATTGCTACTTCACATCTTAACCATTTAAGAGCTTATTTTTAGCTTCAGTCTATCTAAAAGGAAAGTGTGATGAATCTGCAGACTGCTGCAGGTCCTGTCAATCTGAAACCCCGTGAGTTGTCATAGCAATGGCCTGACCATGTTGCTTATAGAGACATGAATAAAGACTCAAAGATATAACAAAGACACATTCACATGCTTGATACCTGGTCTGTGCTGGTTCATTGATCTCAGCTAAGAGGGTAGAAGCTCTTCTACAATTGTTCTCAATGTCTTGGATTCCTTCTCTTCATGAGATCCGCTGACCTCCATTTGTGGGCATCAGTTGATTTGTCAGCCACAGAAGGATGTCACAGCCTAGCATTCCTACATGGTTGCTGTGACTTCCGGTTGCATGGTTGAGGCCAACTGGAACCACTTAAGTGTGTCACATTCAGATTTCATATCCCAATAAGGTGTCAAGACCTTCATTAAAATAAGGGATGGCAGCAAGTTGGTATGGACAGGTGACTGCTGTCATGCAGCCTACCTTGACACACAGCACATGGTTCCCTCACCTGTGAAAGGAGAATTAATAAGCAGAAGCAGCTCCAGTTAAGAAACCGAAGAATGCCTGAAAGCAAATATCTCATTACAGTTAATTATCTCCAAGTTAGTTGTGGAGGGACACGAGCAGGAAACCCATTATCAGTTTTCACAGTTTGATGAATCACAAATTGTGAATTTATATGTTAGAAAGGGGAAAGAAAGACAGTAAATCATTATTTTAAAAGAATGCTGGATGCAAAAGAGGGCCAATGCATTCTGGAAACAACTATGTTAGGTCTATACAAGCATATAAACTAAGAGCCAGAGTATGTTACTTGCCCTTCAAGCCTGCTTTCTTATTTATTAAGGTTATGGCTGATCTGACTGTAACCTCAGCTCCAAGTTTCTGTCTCCCTGTGGTTCCCTATTATTTGTGAAGTATGCCTTAAACATTTTCATACACTCTGCTTCCACCTCTCTAAGAAGACGAGTTTCAAAAACTTGTGAATTAGTGAAGGAAAATTAAAGCAAGAGAAACTGTCTCTCAATTAAAATAGTTGCACATTATTTTTAAACAATAGCACTTAGTTTCAGATTCGTTCCTAGGTACCTGCCCGGTCGCCTTACACATTTTAATCAAGTTCACTCTGAGATTTTCTGAACTCTGGTGGGTACAAGTCTAATCCTCAGAAGAAAACCTGTCTGCTTCTACTTGCTCTAAACTGTCCCAATTCATTGGTGTCCTTCCTTACAAAAGAAACTGATAATACACATTACACTCCAGATGTGGATTAAAGCGGTGCCTTGTATAAGTGAAGCAGAACCTCTATAATTTTGCATTGACTTCTCCTAAAAGTATTCCAAAACAATCTGATAGATGCAGACTGGGAGACCGCTTTGCTGAACATCTACGCTCTGTCCGCCAGAGAAAGCAGGATCTCCCAGTGGCCACACATTTTAATTCCACATCCCATTCCCATTCTGACATGTCCATCCACGGCCTCCTCTACTGTAAAGATGAAGCCACACTCAGGTTGGAGGAACAACACCTTATATTCCGTCTGGGTAGCCTCCAACCTGATGGCATGAACATCGACTTCTCTAACTTCCGCTAAGGCCCCACCTCCCCCTTGTACCCCCTCTGTCACTCATTTTTATGCACACATTCTTTCTCTCACTCTCCTTTTTCTCCCTCTGTCCCTCTGAATATACCTCTTGCCCATCCTCTGGGTCCCCCCCCACTTGTCTTTCTTCCCGGACCTCCTGTCCCATGATCCTCTCGTATCCCCTTTTGCCTATCACCTGTCCAGCTGTTGGCTCTATCCCTCCCCCTCCTGTCTTCTCCTATCATTTTGGATCTCCCCCTCCCCCTCCAACTTTCAAATCCCTTACTCACTCTTCCTTCAGTTAGTCCTGACGAAGGGTCTCGGCCTGAAACGTCGACTGCGCCTCTTCCTACAGATGCTGCCTGGCCTGCTGCGTTCACCAGCAACTTTGATGTGTGTTGCTTGAATTTCCAGCATCTGCAGAATTCCTGTTGATAGCTTTCCTAGTTATTTGGGAATACCTGCAATTCAGCCTTTTACAAACATGCATTCAGGTACTTAAATCCTTCTTCATCTCTGATCTCTGCAGTCTCATGCTATTCAGGAAGTTTTCCAATCAAAATTATAATTTGATATTTTGCATATGATACTTCATTTGGTTGATCTTCGTCCACTCATTCACCTTATCTATAACCCCTTGTACTGCCCTCTTTGCAAGTTACTTTTCTACCCAATTTTGCGTTTTCACCTAATTTACTAGCAGTGCCGTCATTGGTTTCATCCAAGTAATTTTAGCAAGTACCAAAATAAAATAAGGTTGCTGTGGCACACTGATCATTGCAACTTGTCAACCAAAAGAAGGCATATGATGGCTACATCTGGTTCTTATTGGCTAGCCAATCTTCAATCCAAGTCAATCTGTTACTGTCAAGAAATGTAAAAGAGGCTTGATCCAAAAGCAAAGCAGTGAAGACAATTTAACAATAAGCCATATTTCACTAATAAACTGCAAAATAACAAGACACAAATGGCTACAAAACAAGAGAGAATAGATGTACAAAACAATGAAGCAACAAGGTAACTGAAGGAAGGCTAGGAGCAACTAGTTGAGGCTAGTTGGTTTGATGAGTGAACATGGACTGTAGATGACAACTAGGTTTAAATAGGCTGCAGGTGATGAGTTGGAGATGAGTAGCAGGTGACTCCTATTAGCTAAGGGGAGACTGGGAGGTGCCTGCCTGTGCAGACATGACAGGACCCCCCCCTTAAGGTTGCCACCTGATAACCCAGGATGATCTGGATGTGACCAGTGGAACTCCTGGATGAACAATGGATCCAAGATGAAATAGAACTTGAATCCATCAACCCATGCACTGAACTACCTTCCACTATCCTTGGTACCAGGTATGCAGGTTCAGGTGATTTGAGTGGTCAAACCTTGAGGCAGGACATGTAGAAGCTAGCTGTGATGCTGAGGGGTAGTGGCAGCTGGAGATGGTAGGTTACTGGGTTGATGCAATGGGCATTCCTTAGGATAACAATGAACCAGGGCTGAGAGCTTGCAGGCAGCTCCCCAACATACGGTAATCTGTCTCAGCGTCCACAGAGATTAGTCTAGCCACAGAATGTGTGATTGGCAGCTAGGATGAACCTCCATGTCCTCTTCCTACTTGGAAGAGGCATTGGCATTGGAGAAACAGAGCCCTGAAGGATGGAACCTCCACTGTTGACTCCTTCACAGGAAGCACTGGGGGTTGGAATTCATGAAGTACTTCAAAGGGTTACATATTGGTGACAAGGAGGTTTGTTCACTGTGGGCCAGTTTGGCCCAGAGCATATACTTCTTTCACGTGAAACGGTTAGAGGTGGCAAAGCATCACGGAAACTTCTCCACCTGAGGATGGGCACTTTCTGATTGACAGTTGATCTATGGATAATAGTCACAGGACAAACTCACTGAGGTGCAAAGGATGGAGCATAAGGTTCATCAGAGGCGGGAGATGGATAGTGGGCCTCGGTCTGACACAATGTCCTGAGGGAAACCTCTGAGGGTGTCGAATTACACGTTGGAGAACTAGCTCATTTCAGCAGCTGACTGAAGTTTGGAGAGAACCATGAATTGCACCACCTTGGAGAACCAGTGCACCACTGTCATGATCACCATGGCTCCATCAGAAAGTGGCAAACCTGTGATGAAACTCATGGCAGTACTGGACTACTTTGAAACAATAGGCATCGAGGGACTGGTGGGGGCTGTAGGAGCCCAGAGGACCTGTAGTTGGAGAAATTAAATGGGGCATATTGAGGGCAGGCAGAGACAAGCTGACATACATTTGCAATCATGGTAGGCCAACAGAACTGGCGTTGCAGAAAATCCCAAGTCCCTTGTGTGCCTGGATGGCTGGAGAAGGGTGGGGAGTGGACCCACTGGAGTACTTCAAAACACACAGCTGCTGGCACAGGCATGTGGTTGTCAGGTGTATTGACCAGACAGGCTTATTTTGGTTCTCAAGATCCCAGGTGATGGGGTAAAGATCTGGGAGAATGGAATTGAAGGCTGAGGGTCCAGTTCTTGTTTAGCTGAGTCAAACAGTCTTGACAGGGTATCCACCTTGGTGTTCTTGGAGCTTGGTCATTTGGAGTTGAAGTTAGATTGCTTGATGAAGTGTGCCCAGATGTGGATTGAGTTGGTGAGTCTGTTGCATGGATATAAAGTTCTGGTGGTCAGTCCAGATCAGAAAATACTTGGAGTTTCCCATCAGCCAGTGCCTCTATTCCTCCAAGGTTCATTTAATGGTGAGTAGTCCCCAGTCTCCTATTCCATAAGAGCACTGTATGGTGTTGAACTTGCGAAAGAAGAGGGCACAAGGGTGTGTCTTCCTGCTTGGACCTCACTGGAAGAGGATGGCCCCAGCGCCCATGTCAGATGTGTACACCTCTACCGCAAAAGGTCTGGAGATGTTCAGATGGTTGAGAATAGAAGTGGAGGTGAAGCATTTCTCGAGCTCCTCGAAAGTGTGGTCCGTATTGGCAGACCAGGTTATCCATGAGGTAGTTGATATGATGTGGGAGTTGAAATGAGCAGTGAATTTGCCGTAAGTTTCTGATGAAATGGCAGTAGAGGTTGGAGAAATCCAAGAAGCACTGTAGCTGTTTGAGGGAGTGCACCAGGGGCATTCAATGATGGTGCACGCTTTCTCTGGGTCCATAATTATGCCTTGGAGGGAAAGGATGTAATCCCAGAAAAGAAATGATTAGGGCGTGGAACTGGGCATTTTTCTAACTTTCAGTACAGCTGGTTTTTGAGGAGATGCTGAAGGGCTGAACAAACATGACCGACATCATCTTGGGGGCCATTGGAAGAGACGGGAATGCCATCGAGGTAGCAAACTCATATCTGTGTAGCATGTCCCAGAGGATCTCATTAATGAAGGCTTGGAATCATCAAATATTCGTAGTTGTCACTGAACATTATCTTCTACTTATCTCCCTGGCAGAAGTGCTCCATAGACCTAGTTTGGTGAATATCTTGGCACCGCAGACTGTTTTGAATGCACTGTCCATCAACAGAAAGGTTTGCGGTTCTTAATGGTGATTTTGTTGAGTCCACAGCAGTCAATGCAGGGATGAAGATCCCCATCTTGCTTCTTAACGAAGAAGAATCTTTGCACCATTTGGGGACTGGGATGGTCAAGTGAAGTGTTGCTGTAGTGTGTTGGCAATGTAGTCATTCGTGTCTTGGGTTTCAGGAGGGGAGAGGAAGACAGATGACCTCGGGGAGGGGTGGTGCCCAGAAGCAGGCTGGTCACGCCGTCACATGATCTGTGACACAGCAAGGTGTTGTTCTCCCTTTTACTGAAAGCAATGGCAAAGTTGTGGTGTTTCTGTAGGTGTTTGGAGAGGTTGAGAGTTTCTTCCATTACCATAGACTTACGAGGTGAGATCAGCTGAGGTTGCAGGCAGGTGGTGCAGAGGTGGATCCCCATCTCAGCAGTGAACTGGATGATCAGATGAAGTGAGGGTCATGACTGGTCAGCCAGGGGTAACCCCAGATGAGAGAAGTGTTGAATGAGTTGATAAGAAGAAATTGGATGGACTTGCGGTGCTCTCCGATGCTCATATGCATCGGCCGTCAGTTCACTCTGACTATCCCTGATCCCTGGGGATATCTGTCAATGGCTGTGATGCAGAAGGGGTGAGGGACAGGATCAGTCAGAAATTAGAGCTTTACACACACACACACACAGATACACAAAGAGTTGAGTCCAAAATATTATCTGCTGCGCCAGAATCCAGCAGGGCTTCTTACAGTAATTACACATGTTGTTTCTCCATTGATACTCATGGGATGGGGAGTATTTCAAAGGAGCTCTCCCTCCTGCATGGGTTCTGGAGGTGTCCATTGATAGAGAGAGTCCTGCAGGCTGAAATAGTTCTGGGAATGGAACTGTGGTTCGAGATGGTGATTTGGAGGGTTGTTCCACAAGACACTTATCAATTTAGAGGGCTAGAATGGTGAGGTTTTTGAAGTTGGTGGGCATCTTCTGGGTAGACAGCTACAAAAGTCCATGAGGTTAGTGGGTCTGCGGCACTTCCACAGCCCAGCTGCACTGAGCTGTGGAGGTTTTAAATTCCACGGTGTAATCCAGCACCGGGAGTGAGCCTTCAAATGCCGAAGAATCTGACCTACAGCAACACCCCCCCCCCCCAACTTCACGGATGGTCAAAAACTCGGTGCATCTCACTGGTGAATTCCACATATTTATTGCAAATGGTGGCTTTATTGTCCCAGTTAGCGGTGGCCCAGGTTGGAACTTGTACAGGCCGGACAGAGATGACAAAAGCAAATTTGGCTCAGTCCATTAAGTACAGAGATGACTGGAGCTCCAAGTGCAGGATGCACATCTACGTCCTCTTTCTTTAAGGATTGTGGTTTCCCTTCTGCCATCATCAATGATGCCCTCGCCCCATCCTCCCGCCACCACAACAGGGACAGAGTTCCCCTTGTCCTCACCTTTCACCCCACCAGCCTCCGGATCCAGCACATTATCCTCCGCAACTTCTGCCACCTTCAACAGGACCCCACCACTAAGCACGTCTTTCCCTCTCCACCCCTCTCCGCTTTCCACAGGGATCATTCCCTCCACGACTCCCTGGTCCACACATCCCTCCCCATGGATCTCCCACCTGGCACTTATCCCTGTAAGCGTAAGTGCTACACCTGTCCCTACACCTCCTCTCTTGCCACCATTCAGGGCCCCAAACAGTCCTTCCAGGTGAGGCAACACTTCACTTGTGAGTCTCTTGTTGGGCTCATCTATTGAATCCGGTGCTCCAGCTGCGGCCTCCTCTGCATAGGTGAAACCTGATGCAGATTGGGGGACCGCTTCGTTGAGCACCTCCGCTTCGTCCGCCACAACAGACAGGATCTCCCGGTTGCCATCCACTTCAACTCTGCTTCACATTCGGATATGTCCATACATGGCCTCCTCTACTGCCATGATGAGGCTAAACTCAGGTTGGAGGAGCAAAACCTCATATACCGTCTGGGTAGTCTCCAGCCCCTTGGTATGAACATTGAATTCTCTAACTCCCGGTAATTCCCTCCCCCTCCCTTTCCCCATCCCAGTTTCACTCTGCCCCCTCCCCCAGCTGCCTACTACCTCCCTCATGGTTCCGCCTCCTTCTACTACCCATTGTGCTTTCCCCTATTCCTTCTTCACCTTTCCTGCCTATCCCCTCCCCCTCCCCTTTATCTTTCCCCTTACTGGTTTTTCACCTGGCACCTACCAGCCTTCTCCTTCCCACCCTCCCCCCACCTTCTTTATAGGGCCTCTGCCCCTTCCCTCTTCAGTCCTGACGAAGGGTTCCGGCATGAAACATTGACTGATCATTTCCATGGATGCTGCCCGACCTGCTGAGTTCCTCCAGCGTGTTGTGAGTGTTGATTCGACCCCAGCATCTGCAGATTAATTTGTGTTTACGACCTATCAGCTGACCAATTCTGCTGACCATTAATACTGTATTAGTCATCATTTTTTAAATTCTTCCCACATTGTCATAAACTACTCCCAGATCCTACAAGTAACCTACATACCAGGGCAAATTGCCGTAGCAAATTACACTACACATGAAATATCTGCAAATATCTGCACATCATTGGGATGTAGGAGGAAACCACAGCCCCTGAAGGGAACCCACTGAGTCACAGGGAGATCATGTAAATTCCAGGTCAGAATTGAACACTGGTTTCTGATGGTGTGGGGCAGTAGCCCCAATCACATTCATCTTTTGACATGACAACTTATCAACTGGCTTGCGGACCATCGCTGTTCCTTTACCCACACTTCTCCAAAGAGTTCTAATAAATTGGTCAAATATGTTTTTGCTCATCTTTGAAATTTCTATACATATCAAAGTGATTTCTTGGTTACAGAATATTTTCAATATCTCTGGGAGACATTATAATCCCACTCCTGAACTGGCCTTACTTGGAATGTAGATAGGGTAATTCTACTCTTCCTGATCCATAAAGAAACCTGAAATAAAACTATAATTCAAGAAAAATCTGGTTCCGTAACCTCTTCTTGATAGACTTGTCCTCACGGGAAAACTTTAACAACTTGCCTAAAGTCCCAATTTGGAATGAATGTTCAAAAGAGCTTTTTGAATAAGTGGATCTGATAGAATGCCTGCAAGATTGGAAGGGTAGATCACTTCACTGATTTTAATTGGACACCAACATTTTAGAATAAATCAGAAGAAGCACCTTTATCCAGAGAGCGATGACAATGTACAAGCAATTATGAGAAGATATAGATGAAAGATGAGAGGAATTGTGCCTTTCTGATTAAGCACTGTGGGGAGATGGGGTCTGTAAGACTTGGAAGAAAGTTAGAACAACTCACACTATAACAAACTGCTTCAAGCAAATTTAATCACTGTTATTGATGGGATAGTGTAGGAAGCTCAAGGAGCTACCAAATATTCTCCAAATAATGGCATCAGTCATGGGGAAGGTGGAGGAGCATTGAGCCATTCACAGTGGAAGTGGTCTTTCAGTAGTGTTAGATGATAAGACCTAGGAGCACAATTAGGCTATTCGGCCTATCAAGTATACTCTGATATTCCATCATGACAGATTTATTATCCTTCTCAACCTCATTCTCCTACTTTCTCCCTGTAACTTATGATGCCCTGATTAATCAAGAACCTATCAACTTGGCTACAATGCCACCAACTCCTTCATCAAAATCATTGACATTTTTGCCAGCTCTTTGCTCATGCCACTGTAATTCCCTTTACTCCACTGTAATAATGATACATCTGATTCTACCTTCTCTCTGTCAAACTACAGGGTTATTTCTATTATATTATAATCACTGCTTCCCATTTGTTCCTTTACCATAAGCTTCCTAATCAAATCAGGTTCATTACATAGCACCCAATCCAGATATGCCATTCCCCTAGTGGGCTTAACCACATGCTGCTCTAAAAAGCCATCTCATAGGCATTCTACAAATTCCATCTCTTAGGATCCAGCACCAAACAGATTTTCCCAATCTACTTGCATATTGAATTTCCCTGTGATTTATCACAACATTGTTTGTATTGCATGCCTTTTCTATCTATCCCTTGCCTTAGCCCATATCTTGGCTACTGTTCGGAGGCTTGTACATCCTGTCTTTTCCCCCTTGCTGTTTCTTAACTCAACCCACAAGTATTCTACATCTTCTGATCCAATTTAACCTCTTTCTAATGAATTGATTTAATTTTTTACCAATAGAGCCACCCTACCCCAACCCCTCTGCCTACCTTTGTGTCTTTTCGATACAACATGTATCCTTGGATTTTTAGCTCAAATTATGATCTTCTTTCAGCCATGACGCAGAAGAGCCCATAACATCACACCTGCCAATCTCTAACTGTGCTACAGGTTCATCTACCTTATGCCATATAGTGTCTGCATTCAAATATAACACCAGTCCTGTACTTATCATCCTTTTTGATTTTGGCACGCTGTTACTCTTTAACTTAGCCCACTGACTGCAATTTTGCCCTATCATCTGCCTGTTTTCCTCACATTCTCACTGCACACTGCATCTTCTTGTTTGCCAATTGTCCCATCCTCTGGTTCCCATCCCCCTGCTAAATTAGTTTAAACCCTCCCCAACAGCTCTGCCAAACCTGCCCACAAGGATAATGCTTCCCCTTGGGTCCAGATGTAAGTATTCCTTTTTGTACAGGTCATACCTTCCCCAGAAGGCCTCTCAATCATCCAGAAATCAGAAACCCTGACTCCTGCACCAATTCTTCAGCCACACATTTATTTGCCAAATCATCTTATCCTTACCATCAGTGGCATCTGGCACAGGCAATAATCCAAAGTTTACTAACCTGGAGGTCTTGTTTTTCAGTTTTCTGCCCAACTCCCTATATCCTCTACTCAGGAACTCCTCCCTTTTCCTATCTATGCCATTGGTACCAATATGTACCACAACATTCACTCTCCCCCTTTAGAATGCCATGGACTAGATCAGACATATCCCAGACCCTGGCACCTGGGAGGCAACATACCATCCAAGTGTCTCTTTCACGTCCACAAAATTTGCTTGCTGCTCCTCCAATTGTGGAATCCCTATCTCCTCATCTGCATTCCTCATCTCCTCCCTTCCCTTCTGAGCCACAAAGCCAGAATCAGTGCCAGAAATCTGGTTGCTGTGGTTTCACCCAGTAGGCTTTTCCCCCCACTCCCACCACCCCGCCGCCTCAACGGTGTCCATAGTAGTATTCTTATTGTGGGGAATGGCTACAGGGGTACTCCACACTGGCTGCTTATTCCTTTTTCCTCTCCTAACAATCACCCTGTTAACTGCCTCCTGCAGCCTAGAGGTGACTACCTTCCTCTGGCTCCTGTCTGTCACATCCTCTTTCTCCCATATGAGCCAAAATTCATCGAGCTGCAACTCCAGTTCCTTAATGTAATCTCTAAGTAGCTGCAGCTTGATATGCTTTGTGCAAATGGTGTCCTAAATTTCCCACATCTCACACAAGAAACATACTACTACCTCTGGATCCATTCTCAGCACACTAGCTCAGTACCAACGGAGAAAAAAAATTACTAGAAACTTTCTTACTTACTTACTTAAAAATGCCACCTGTGCTTGCCCAAGCCAGTTCTCGCCTAAGCCTGTTTGAGCTAAAGCAGGACCACTCTAACAATGCTCCACCCCACAAATGGCCGCTCTGCTTACAGCTACTTTCTTTTTATTTGCCCTGTGCTGATTGCCGCCCACCAAGAAAAAAGCCAAAAAGTGTCGGATCTCTTATTAAAGAGTTCTGCATTTGATCTGATCCCAGTTTACTGATTCCTATCGTTGCAATAGAAGAAATCTTTCTGTTCAGCCTGAAAAATATGGCTCAAGATTTTGGCGATATGCTTATGTGAAAGGATCTTGCTAAAAATGGTAATTAAAATTATTTTGTACTATATTTTCTGCACAATCTCATACAATGTAACATGTTTAGAAGAAACAGCCTTATAATTTCTGGAATTGAAGATTTCTCTGCTGGGGTAAGAATCCAGTAAACTGGGGGCAGGAGGGAGGGATTTCCACCTGTGCATCTGGCTTGGCTTTGATGCCAGTGATGTGAACGCCTAAAACTTTGAAACTGGAAGTGCAGCCCAGCGCATTAGGCAAACTAGCCTCCCCCCACCCATTGGTTCTGCTTTCACTTCTCACTGCCTCAGGAAAGCAGTCAACATAATCAAGAACCCTTCCCACCTTGGTCATTCTCTATTCTACCCCTGCCATTGGGCAGAAGATACAAACATTTGAGAGCATGTGCCAACAGGTTCAAGGACAGCTTCTATCCCGCTGTTATCAGAGTTTGAAAGGTAAGCTCTTGATCTCTCAATCTACTTATTATCGTCCTTGAACATTATTTGTCTACCTGCACTGTACATTTTCTGAAACTACCACACTATATTCTACATTCTGTTTTTTCCCTTTAGAAATTATCATCATTATCATCATTATTTGATGTGTCATCTGATGTGGGCAATCATGGTCAATGAGCGTGATTGTTCCTAGCAAATTGTTCTACAGAAACAGTTTGCCATTTCCTTCTTCTGGGCAGTGTCTTTACAAGACGGGTGACCCCAGCCATTATCAATACTCTTTAGAGATTGTCTGCCTGGCATCAGTGGTCGGATAATCAGAGTTGTAATATGCACCAGCTGCTCATACAAACGCCCACCACCCGCTCCCTAGCTTCACTTGACCCTGTTCGGGGGGCTAAGCAAGGTGCTATACCTTGTCCAAAGGTGATCTGCAGGCTGGAGGAGGGAATGAGCACTTTTCACCTTCTTTGGTAGAGATGTATCTCTACCCTGCCACCCGTCTCCTCAATGTTATTATGTATGGAATGATTTGTTAAGTTGGTATGTAAACAAATTCTTTTCTTTTTAGCTTGGTACATATGAAAATAATAGACTAATTTACAATCACCTTTGGTCTAAAATCCTGATCCTGGGGCATATATTACCTGGATCCAGCAAGATCTTGCAATGATTTCTGCAGCCTGAATAGAAACCTATATGGATATCTTTCATCTTTCTGATTTCTCTCAATTAAGGTACTAATTGCATTTTGCAATACAATGTTCTGGATGATTGCATTAGAATAAACTTTTTTAAGCAGACATATTCTCTCCTGCAGTTGGAAAAGTGCAGGGATTTCAGGAAACTGTCAAGTATTCTCTTAATAATAGCATCAGTCTTGGGGAAGGCTGGAAGAGCTAAAAGCCATTCCCAGTGCAAATGGACATTCAACAGAGTTCTCTTTTGCACCAAAGGGGAAAAAAAAAATCCCTTTCTTTGCTCGGGATTTCTTACATAGCAAAGAAAGAAAACTTCATGTTCAGCCTGCAAATTCCGGTTTATGATTTTAGGAGATATGTCTACATGGAAGTCTCTTACTTATACATTTACAACACAGCAAAAATGGGTCAGACAGCTGTAGGCTTCCATCAACGAGACAAAGTTTAACTTAGAACAGAATATTGTTCTCGGCTACTTAGTCAAGTGACTAAAAGTTAACACAAAATCATTACGAGCAATGTGTGGCAAGAAGAAAAAGCTCACTTTCCCATCCTGTCTGCATCACATAATCCTGATACATAGTCTATCACAATCCTAAACAGGAATTAAATTTGCAGGAGCTCTATGTATCACACAGATCTATTTGAATGTGTTATTGAATTTAAGATCAGAGAATACCATAACAAATTCAATTATAGTACTTGATAGTCTATATTTTAGATGATGAGAGCACATTCTCTCTGAGTTTTCTGGTGAGAACAGAACAGGGAAGCATTGAAAATACAGGATACAGAACTCGCCACAGCGATACCTCTTACAAGGAGTGCTGCCACAAGAAAGCAGCATCTATCATCAAAGACCCTCACCATTCACGTCATACTCTCTTCCGACTATTGGGAAGTAGGCCTTAGGTAATCCACACAGCAGGTTCAGAAACAATTATTACGCTTCAACTTTCAGGCTTCTGAAGCAGCACGGATAACTTCACTTACATCAACATTGAACTGATTCACAAACTATGAGCTCATCTTCAACTCATCTTCTCAGTATTATTTATTTATTTATTTATTTATTTATCCATCCATCCAGGGTTACGGATCCCATTGTCTTGTGGTTATCTTTGGGAGAAGAGAAGGCTAAGGAGTAAACCCTACACAAATCCGGAGTGGAGCCCCTAAGGCAGTATCACATAGAAACATAGAAAATAGGTGCAGGAGTAGGTCATTCGGCCCTTCGAGCCTGCACCGCCATTTATTATGATCATGGCTGATCATCCAACTCAGAACCCCGCCCCAGCCTTCCCTCCATACCCCCTGACCCCCATAGCCACAAGGGCCATATCTAACTCCCTCTTAAATATAGCCAATGAACTGGCCTCAACTGTTTCCTGTGGCAGAGAATTCCACAGATTCACCACTCTCTGTGTGAAGAAGTTTTTCCTAATCTCAGTCCGAAAAGGCTTCCCCTCTATCCTCAAACTGTGGCCCCTCGTTCTGGACTTCCCCAACATCGGGAACAATCTTCCTGCATCTAGCCTGTCCAATCCCTTTAGGATCTTATACGTTTCAATCAGATCCCCCCTCAATCTTCTAAATTCCAATGAGTACAAGCCCAGTTCATCCAGTCTTTCTTCATATGAAAGTCCTGCCATCCCAGGAATCAATCTGGTGAACCTTCTTTGTACTCCCTCTATGGCAAGGATGTCTTTCCTCAGATTAGGGGACCAAAACTGCACACAATACTCCAGGTGTGGTCTCACCAAGGCCTTGTACAACTGCAGTAGTACCTCCCTGCTCCTGTACTCGAATCCTCTCGCTATAAATGCCAGCATACCATTCGCCTTTTTCACCGCCTGCTGTACCTGCATGCCCACTTTCAATGACTGGTGTATAATGACACCCAGGTCTCATTGCACCTCCCCTTTTCCTAATTGGCCACCATTCAGATAATAATTTGTTTTCCTATTTTTGCCACCAAAGTGGATAACTTCACATTTATCCACATTAAATTGCATCTGCCATGAATTTGCCCACTCACCTAACCTATCCAAGTCACCCTGCATCCTCTTAGCATCCTCCTCACAGCTAACACTGCCACCCAGCTTCGTGTCATCCGCAAACTTGGAGATGCTGCATTTAATTCCCTCATCCAAGTCATTAATATATATTGTAAACAACTGGGGTCCCAGCACTGAGCCTTGCGGTACCCCACTAGTCACCGCCTGCCATTCTGAAAAGGTCCCATTTATTCCCACTCTTTGCTTCCTGTCTGCTAACCAATTCTCCACCCACACCAATACCTTACCCCCAATACCGTGTGCTTTAAGTTTGCACACTAATCTCCTGTGTGGGACCTTGTCAAAAGCCTTTTGAAAATCCGAATATACCACATCCACTGGTTCTCTCCTATCCACTCTACTAGTTACATCCTCAAAAAATTCTATGAGATTCGTCAGACATGATTTTCCTTTCACAAATCCATGTTGACTTTGTCCGATCATTTCACCGCTTTCCAAATGTGCTGTTATCACATCCTTGATAATTGACTCCAGCAGTTTCCCCACCACCAACATTAGGCTAACCGGTCTATAATTCCCCAGTTTCTCTCTCCGTCCTTTTTTAAAAAGTGGAGTTACATTTGCCACCCTCCAATCCTCAGGAACTAGTCCAGAATCTAACGAGTTTTGAAAAATTATCACTAATGCATCCACTATTTCTTGGGCTACTTCCTTAAGCACTCTGGGATGCAGACCATCTGGCCCTGGGGATTTATCTGCCTTCAATCCCTTCAATTTACCTAACATCACTTCCCTACTAACATGTATTTCGCTCAGTTCCTCCATCTCACTGGACCCTCTGTCCCCTACTATTTCTGGAAGATTATTTATGTCCTCTTTAGTGAAGACAGAACCAAAGTAATTATTCAATTGGTCTGCCATGTCCTTGCTCCCCATAATCAATTCACCTGTTTCTGTCTGCAGGGGACCTACATTTGTCTTTACCAGTCTTTTCCTTTTTACATATCTATAAGAGCTTTTACAGTCAGTTTTTATGTTCCCTGCCAGTTTTCTCTCATAATCTTTTTTCCCCTTCCTAATTAAGCCCTTTGTCCTCCTCTGCTGAACTCTGAATTTCTCCCAGTCCTCAGGTGAGCCACTTTCTCTGGCTAATTTGTACGCTTCTTCTTTTCACGTCACCTCCCGGCAGCTCCTGCAGCCAAGCTGATGCCAAATGTACTTCTTCGCGTTCCCTTGGACCACATCCGCGAGGCCGAGGGGGGATCTTGATGTCTGGGCAGCCCAGGATCTTCATATTCATTGCCCAGGTCTGCCACCCCACCGGGCGCATCCATTGTCTACTTAGACAGATGGAGCCATTATTAATATTTATTTATTATCATTATTATTGATATTTTTGTATTTAAACAGTTTGTCCTCTTTTACACATTAGTTGTTTGTCAATCTTTATGTGTAGTTTTTCATCAATTCTATTGCACTTTTTTGTTCTACTGCAAATACTTGCAAGAAAATGAACTTCAAGGTAGTATATGGCAACTTACACCGTATGTACTTTGATCATAAATTTACATTGAATTTTGAACTTTTGAACTTGCTATTTGGAATTTTTAAGTCAGAGTCAAAGTTGAGTTTATTGACCTAAGGGCGAATACAGCAAGGAAAAACTTTCTTGCCCCAGCATCACAGGTACACAGTATCATATAAGCAGAATTCACATGAGAAGCATAAAATAAGCATACATTGTATGCAGTTCTTACAAGAAAGATCACAACTAAGCAAAGTGATTTTCACTGATATACGTAGCGAGAGTGGTCAATGGAATCATGCCTTGTTATATTGTTACAACAATATTACCCCAGCATCAATCAGTATGATGAGAGTACCATTATGGTCAGAAACAGGAAGGTCCTATAGTATTTTAAAGACATACATTCGCAATTGTCATATCACTAGTTTATTTTCGGTGACTGAAAGAAATTTACAGAATCTGCACTCAGTGCCCACTTTACTAAGTAGCACCTGTACACCTGCTTGTTAATGCAAGTATCTAATCAGCCAATCATGTGACAGCAACTCAATGCGTAAAGGCATGCAGACAATGTCACAAGGTTCAGTTGTTGTTCAGACCAAACATTAGAATGAGGAAGAAATGTGATCTGAGTGACTTTGACCGTGGCATGATTGTTAGTGCCAGACAAATTGTTTGAGTATCACAGAAACTGCTGGTCTCCTGGGATTTTCACGCATAGCAGTCTCTAAAGTTTGCAGAGAATGGTATGAGAAAAAAAACTTCCAGTGAGCATCAGCTCTGTGGATGAAAATTCCTTGTTTATGAGAGAGGTCAGAGGAGAATGGCCAGACTGGTTCATGCTGACAGGAAGGCAACAGTATCTCAAATAACCATGTGCTACGACAGTGGTATGCAGAAGAACACCTCTCAACACATAACACTTCAAATGTTAAAGTGGCTGAGCTGCAGCAGCAAAAGACCATGAGCATACACTGAATAGCAACTTTTTTTATGTACAGGAGGTACCCAATAAATGGCCACTAAGTCTATGCACTTGCTTAAATTGTGGTTTCTTTCAAATAAATTCATTTCAACCTTTATTCTAGTGGTGAAATGTTTGTTCTCTGGTGCGCTACCTTGTTATTCCTTTTTTTGAATGATTTGTTTATCCTTTTTTGAATCATTTATTTAATTTACATTTGTATAATTCCATAGTAATTTTTGTTACATTGCACTGCTGCCACAAAGCAACAAATTGCATGTTACGCAAGTTAGTGATAAGTGCTCAAAGGAGGTTCCCAAAAATGATCCTGGGATTGATAGGCTTATTATATGAGGAGCATTTGATGGCTCTGGGCTTTTACTCCCTAGAATTCAGAAGAATGAGGGGGATCTCATCAAATGTTGAAAGATCTTGATAGAGTAGGTGTGGAGAGAATATTTCCTGTGGTGACGGAGTCTAAGACCAAAGGACACAGCCTCAGAATAGAGGAATGTCCATTTAGATCGGGTATGAATAATAATTTCTTTAGCCAGAGAGTGGGGAATCTGTGGAATTTGTTGCAGCAGTTGGCTGTAGAGGCCACATCATTGGGTATATTTAAGGCAGAGGTTGATAGGTTCTTGATTAGTCAGGTACATGGAGAGGCAGGGGACTGGGACTGAGAGGGAAAATAATCAGCCATGATGAAGTGGCAGATCAAACTGAATGGGCCAAATGGCCTAATTCTGGTCAATATCTTATGGTATTATGATCTTATAATAAATCTGATTCCAACTCTATTCCTAAATGGGAGTAAAGTTGAATGAAAGAAATTTCATTTATATGCCAAATGCACAACCTCAGTGGATACTTTACACTGATGTATTTTTGAAGTGTAAGCATTGTTATCCATCAACTTATTTTTAACAGCCTTATTAATCTGAGAACAGTTCTAGAGATTTTACTTAAGAGATAACAATTAAACATGAGACTGGATTTTTTGAGTTTATTCTAAATAATGGCTTGGATCATTCATATCTACATGAGAGGGCTGTTGTTCAATGTCTCATCTCAAAGGCCGTGCTGTCAGTGCTGCACTATGACCATTCTTCACTTTCAGCCTAGATTTTCAGGTAACATCACTGGAGTCATAATTAGATAATGGAAGTCAGAGCCACATCTTTAGGCTGCAGATGAGATATTTTAATCCCTTTTATTGTGGGAAAAGAACGAAGGCAAAAGCTTCACTTGGGGAGTTTTCACTGCCTTGGGAGGAAGCACAGTTGGCTATGAGTGGCCCTTCCCAATCTTCTGACTCAGACTGCATTATCATTCCTTTAATAAAGGAAACTATTGTAGAGATAGTAATAATAGGTGCATTCTTAGGTTTCAAGCTGAGGATATGTGGAGATAGAACAAAGCGGTAGTTTTTACCACAAAGTATTGCTCGCTAGGGATAATCTTATCCCTCCCCTTCCCCCATGGATCCCAGGCACTGAGTGAAAAGGGCTGTGGGTTTTGTGGCCATCGTAGGATTCTCACAAGCTCATGTTGGCATCAACATTACACATGTGGTCATCAGGGTTATTGTCAATGTGCCTGATATCTTCATAAGCTATAGAGGGTATCATTCCACTTTATGCCTAGTTGACTGACAGCTGTATAGGCTTCTCTGTGTATTTTATCCAGACAGCTCCCATGAGATACAAATCTGAGGCAATTTAGCATTCCTTCCTCTTTATTGAGGAGCAGCTCAACCAGCATTGGCTTTCAGGGCGGATTGAAGTTAGATTAGAGTGTAAAACAGTTGTTATTTTTTGTAGTTTAATTTTTCTTATGCTTGCTTTTTACAATCACCTACAGTATATGTGTCAAATTCCTCACTGAATTTTCAGTAATCATAATATAACTGATTCTGTATTTTTCTAGAAATTTCTCTACAGCTGGTGTCACACCATTGAACTTGATTATATCATGGGTTGTTTCTTATCAATGGAATGCCTTGCTATCTGTCTAACTTGTATAAGATGACCACAACTTCTTTGTTCCTTGGTCTCGGTTTTTCTTCCGTCTCTCTTTATTTGTGCTTTGTTCTCTCGTTCCTTACAGTACAGTAAGTTGGTTACTGTTATTTTTCTTGTTATGAACACTTAATTAAATTATTGTAACCACCAGATTTTATGCCTCATTTGTGATTTCTGAAGAACCTCTGGATCATAACATAGCCAGGTTCAACACTGATATCTCCTCTTGAAAGCCCCACAAGACCCATGAAGATTAGACAGGTTAGCCACAGTTAGTACTGAATATCTCCCATACTGGCACTGCCAGAAATGGGAGGTGCCGCAAGTGTAGCTCTGGGTTGGGCCTAGCTAACGAAATTTGGCATGACCCCATTGGCCATCATGCATTTTTATTGATGCACCATAGAAAGCATCCTGTCGGGATATATCAACTGCTCTGCACTTGACTGCAAGAAACTGCGGAGAGGTGGTCACAGCTCAGCATGTCACAGGAACTAGCTGTCCCTCTGTGGACTCTGTTTATACATCTCACTGTCTCAGTAAAGCAGCCAGAATAATCAAAGACCACACTTACCCCAAACATTCTCTCATTTCCCCTGTTCCATCAGGCAGAAGATAAAAAAGCCTGAAAGTATGTACAATCAGGGTCAGGGACAGATTTTAGCCCACTCTTTTCAGACTCTTGAACGTCCCTTTGGATGGTATGATGGAACCTTGGCCTCGTTATGTTCTTGCACTTTATTGTCTACCTGCACCACACTTTTTCAGTAGCTTTTTGCACTTTATTCTGCATTGTTATTGCATTATATTATTCTAGATCAATTCACTGTGTAATGATTTGATCTGTATAAACAGTATGCAATACAAGTCCTGTATTTTGGTAGCTGTGACAATAATAAACCAATACCAACACCAATACCAATTCTAAAGAAAACTCCCTACAAAATCCAGCAACATCTATGGCATAAAGGCAAGCTCACTGATTCTTGTTGGTCTTGCACATCATTGTGAAGACTCTCCCAGCACCCATTAGCCAATTACCTTTTAGAAATTGCAAACCAGAAAGTAGTTCTTAATTACTTTTTAAATACTAAACAGTGAGCAAAATAAAAAAACAACATCCATTTATTAATAATAACAATATTCTATAAGGAGGGTATTCAAACTTGGTTACTTGATTACATTACTAATTTAAGTAACTTGACTCAACATTGCGGGATAAAGAGACTGTTTCTGTGAAGGACGACGTTCCATTAAGGTAGGCATTTTATTTCATGAATATATTAGAACAATAAAAACAGTAATTTTTTCTCATAATTTGAAAGAGAACCACAATCCACATCCAGAAAATAAAATTTTATGGTGAGATAATTTGCTGAACAGAAAAAAATGGATAAACATTCCATTAAAATTCACTTGAAGTACATGCAACAAAACATAAACCTCTTTACGTTGTTTCCTAGTATAGTTCATACATAGCTTAAGATCACGACATTTCTAATGATGACCCTTGATTGTCATGGTGAAGGTTACCAACAGCATAACCTCTGGGGGAAACAGCTGGAAACGCTCAGCAGGATAGACAGCATCAATGGGAAATGAAATTGACTTAATGCTTCAAATACAGGACATTTGCGAGAAATGGGGACACATAAAAAAGTTAACAATTTGTCCGTCCTGTCCTGTGGCATGGTCTTGACACACAAGACAACAATCATTCCTTTCCCTCCACAGACACTGCCTGACCTCCAACAGTTTGCTATTTTGCTTTCCCTTCCAGTACCTGCAGTCTCTTATTACTGCAAGGTCTGTTTCTCTTTCTGATGCAGCAAGACCTGCTGATTTTTTTTTTCTCAGGAGTTTCTGGTTTTTTTTCCCAGACTCTAAGACTCCACCTGTACAGGAATTCCAAAGTCATGCTGGCTTCATGGTGTAATGACAGCAATCACAAATAGCTTTCATTTTCAGTCATTATCATCACATAATCAGCCTGAGTACATACCCAATTCCTGCAGGTTCACCAATTTATGGTATAGTTATCTTATTTATTTAGAGATACAGTAAGGTAACATGTCCTTCCAGCCTATACTGCCCAATTACACTCATGTGACCAATTAACCTCCTAACCCATATGACTTTAGAATGTGGGAGGAAACTAGAGCACCCAGAGGAAATTCTAGTCACTGGGAGGACATACAAAACTCATTAGAGACACTGGCTGGATTGAACCCGGGTTGTGGGCACTGTAATGGTGTTACACTAACCGGTACGTTACTGTGCCACACACAAGTACTTTACAAATATTTTACTATTGCTGAGAGTAGCCTCAGAAATTGGAAGTACCAAAGCTGCAATTAAGCTATGCAAGTAGTTATTAACATGAAAAATAAACAAATTTTATTGTATGTGGTTTAGAATGGAGATACCTGTTTTTAAATTAATTTACAGCAGACTTTTCTATTGGGACTGGTGTATGGAGGTAAGCGCCAGCAGACTATGAAGAAAATCATCACTAGGTCAGTACAAGGAGGCTTGGGAGCTTCATATTTAACCTCAATTTAATGCACGAGCAAGAAATAAGCACCCGGTGGAAAGTAGAAAGGGTGCAGTTTGGCACTGTTCCAACAGCAAAGATTTGTGACAAAGATTCTTAATGACTCTTTGACTTTATTATGCTTTGTTGCCAGGATTTTGATTTAGACAATTTGTTTTTTTATAAGAAGAGCCTTATTGGTTCGAAGATTACAGTAAACCAGTTGAATATATATCCTTGTTAATGATAAAACACATTTTCAGGATGGTGCAACAAAAAATAACAGCATGGCACTCAAAATAGAATTAAGAACATAAGCATGTGAGAAATAAAAGCAGGAGTGGGCCATGCATTTCCTCATGTCCGCTCTGCTACTCAATACAACCATAGTTGATCTTTAACTTCACTGTCAAATTTCTGCAACACCTCCATGCTGCATGATTTTTTAATACCTTAAAATCTATCAATATTGGTCACAGATGTATTCAGAAATTAAGCAATCACAGCCAATCTGGGTAGAGAATTCCAATGATTCACCACCATCTAAGTGAAGAAATTTATCATTATGGCAAGCATTTCAACCCATCATGTCAATACTGGCTCATAGAGTATTCCCATTTCCCCATGAAATTTCACTATAACCTGTTCTCATACTTTCATCAATCAGCCATACTAGGAACCAATTAACAAACCAACTCGCACATCTTTAGAACGTGGGAGAAAATAACAGCACCGGGCAAATACACATGAAGTCACCAGATGATTGTGGAAACTCTGCATAGACAGCATCAAAGCTCAGCATTAAACTAGGTTGCAGGCATTGTGGACAGCTTCTCTACTAGCTTTGTCACTGCAATGCCCACAGAAATGAAAATAATTCCCATATCTAGAAATAAAAAAATTATCCCTGCTTCTACTCAGTGTTTTCTTCACATGCGAATGCTTAATTGTTTTAGATACCTTTTCTTGCTATCTAAAAAAAAAAGAGGAATTTTAAAGCATGTGACAATGTGCTTATGTAAGAAGATCACATTTGTAGGGGACAAATGTTTTCGTGGTAGGTACAATAAGTTCATCAGTCACTAATGAGGCATACTTACTCCTCCATATAAAGGTGACAGAGCAGGGCAAGAGGAAGCTCATGAGCATAATCCACAATGGGGGCACCTCTGATGAGAGTGCATTGTGGCTCCACTGTAATCTCATGTCTTTTTCATGGCTTAGCCTCTGTACTATGTACCATGAGCTGATTTCTTATTTTTCTGATCGTTCCTGCCCCATCCACATCCTAGTCATACTTAGTTCTCATAGTTCATTACTTACTCACTTTCTGCCCATTACACCATTGGCACTCAGGGCAGAAATGAAGGTTCTCCATTTCTGGCAATGTTCAGAGCTTCCTTCATCAGTAGCTTCCACTCGGTTTTCGCTACTGTCAGTCACACAAGTGCTGGGTAGAGTCCCAGGAATACCATCACAATTAGATATAGAAGGATACTTCATTGTTATTTCCATAACAATTTCTTTTTTACCTGTCGTGGTTGTTAGCTCTGAGCTGAACCCCCGAACCTGGAGGACTGGTGGACCACTCTTAGTCTGGCCTCTACCCTTTGATCTGTTCTGCATGGGTGAGCATAAAGCTCTGACTCCAGCAAGCATAGCTCTCTGGGTCATTAAGGTATCCAACCCTCCAAACCACAACAAAGATGTGCTCTTTCCTGGAGGTCATAAGTACATACTCACCCAGTATTTCACAATGAAGACTGAAAATGACTCGTTAAAGGTTGCTGATACAATCCCTGAATGAACTCTGAAGTATATTCTGTTTATTGTACTTCAGATTTGCACTAGGATCCTTTTGATTTCAAGGCATCAATTTACCTACAAAATGCTGGAGGGACTGAGCAGGCCAGGCAGCATCCGTGTGGACTGCAATGTTCCAACAAGAACTGTCCTTTGTTATTCAAATAACAAGCCATGGGTGACAAAGGACATTAAGGACACCCTGAACGCTAAAAAGAGGGCATTTAGAGATGGAAATAGGGAGGACCTGAAAGCCAGGTTCAGGGAGGCTAAAGACAGGTACAGGAGGAAGCTTGAGTGGAAACTCCAGCAGAACAACATGAGAGAGGTCTGGAGGGGGATGAGGACCATCACTGGGTTCCGGCAAACTAGCAACAGAGGAGCAGAAGGCAATGTGAACAGGGCCAATGAACTTAACTTGTTCTTTAACAGATTTGACATTGTGGCCCCTGCCCATCCCACACAGGAGCCATCTGTCGTCGGCCCCCAACCAACACATATTCCACTCTCCCTTCCTACCCCTCCTCACAGTCCCCCACCCTGCTCTCATGACTATACCCCTTCCCCACATGAAACCACCACGGTGGCTTTCACAGCTGAACAGGTGAGAAGACAGCTGAAACATCTCAACCCAAGCAAGGCTGCAGGACCGGATGGTGTCAGTACCAGGGTGCTCAAAGCCTGTGCCCCTCAGCTATGTGGAGTACTTCGCCATGTATTCAACCTGAGCCTGAGGCTCTGGAGGGTTCCTGTACTGTGGAAGACGTCCTGCCTTGTCCCTGTGTCAAAGACGCCGCGCCCCAGCGGCCTCAATGACTACAGACCGGTGGCATTGACCTCCCACATCATGAAGACCCTGGAGAGTCTTGTTCTGGAGCTGTTTTGGCCTATGGTCAGACCACACTTAGATCCCCTCCAGTTCGCCTACCAGCTCCGACTAGGAGTTGAGGATGCCATTGTCTACCTGCTGAACTGTGTCTACGCCTACCTGGACAAACCAACGAGTACTGTGAGGGTCATGTTTTTTGACTTTTCCAGTGTGTTCAACACCATCTGCCCTGCTCTGCTGGGGGAGAAGCTGACAGCAATGCAGGTAGATGCTTCCCTGGTATCATGGATTCTCGATTACCTGACTGGCGGACCACAGTACATGTGCTTGCAACACTGTGTGTCCAAAAGAGTGATCAGCAGCACTGGAGCTCCACAGGGGACTGTCTTGTCTCCCTTTCTCTTCACCATTTACACCTCGGATTTCAACTACTGCACAAAGTCTTGTCATCTTCAGAAGTTTTCTGATGACTCTGCCATAGTTGGATGCATCAGCAAGGGAGATGAGGCTGAGTACAGGGCTACGGTAGGAAACTTTGTCACATGGTGTGAGTAGAATTATCTGCAGCTTAATGCGAAAAAGACTAAGGAGCTGGTGGTAGACCTGAGGAGAGCTAAGGTACCGGTGACCCCTGTTTCCATCCAGGGGGTCAGAGTGGACGTGGTGGAGGATTACAAATACCTGGGGATACGAATTGACAATAAACTGGACTGGTCAAAGAACACTGAGGCTATCTACAAGAAGGGTCAGAGCCGTCTCTATTTCCTGAGGAGACTGAGGTCCTTTAACATTTGCCGGATGATGCTGAGGATGTTCTACGAGTCTGTGGTGGCCAGTGCTATCATGTTTGCTGTTGTGTGCTGGGGCAGCAGGCTGAGGGTAGCAGACACCAACAGAATCACCAAACTCATTAGTATGGCCAGTGATGTTATAGGAATGGAACTGGACTCTCTGACGGTGGTGTCTAAAAAGAGGATGCTGTCTAAGTTGCATGCCATCTTGGTCAATGTCTCCCATCCACTACATAATGTACTGGGTGGACACAGGAGTACATTCAGCCAGAGACTCATTCCTCCGAGATGCAGCACAGAGCGTCATAGGAAGTCATTCCTGCCTGTGGCCATCAAACTTTACAACTCCTCCCTTGGAGGGTCAGACACCCTGAGCCGATAGGCTGGTCCTGGACTTATTTCATAGCCTACTGGCATAATTTACATATTACTAGTTAACTATTTATGGTTCTATTACTACTTATTATTTATGGTGCAACTGTAATGAAAACCAATTTCCCCTGGGATCAATAAAGTAGGACTATGACTATGACTATGACTAGTGAGGGAGCAAGTGTAGGGGCAGATGTAACACTTGCTCTGCTTGCTAGGTGGGAGATCAGTGGGGAGGGATGAATGGACAAAGAAGTCACATAGGTAGTGATCCTTATGGAAAGCAGAATATCGGGGAGGGAAAGAAAGATGTGTTTAGTGGTGGGATCCAGTTGGAGGTGGCGGAAATTTCGGAGAATTATGTGCTGGACGCAAAGGCTGGTGGGATGATAGGTGAGGACAGGAGGAATCCTATACCTGGTAGGGTGGTGGGAGGATGGGGAAAGAGCAGACGTGTATGAAATGGAAGAGATGCCGTTGAGGGTAGTGTTGCTGGTGGAGGAAGGGAAGCCTCTTTTTTTGAAAAAAGAGGACATCTTCTTCATTTTAGAATGGAAAGCCTCATCCTAAGAGCAGATGCGGTGGAGATGGAAGAATTGAGAGAAGGGGATGGTGTTTTTATAAGTAGCAGGGTGGGACAAGGTACAGTCCAGGTAGCTGTGAGAGTCCGTTGGTTTATCATAGACATCGGTGGATAAGCTGTCTTCAGAGATAGAGACAGTGAGATCGAGAGATGGGACCCAAGTGTCGGAAATGGACCAGGTGAATTTGAGGGCAGTGTGGAAGTTGGAGTCAGAGTGGATGAAATTGACGAGTTCAGCATGGGTGCAGGAAGCAGCACCAATGCAGTCGTTGATGTAGCGTGGGAAAATTGCGGGATGATCAGCAGTGTAGGCTTGGAACATAGACTGTTGCACTTCGCCGACAAACAGGCAGGCATAGTGAGTGCCCATGGCTACCCCTTTTGTTTGACGGAAGTGGAAGGAGCCAAAGGAGAAATTATTTAGAGTGAGGACAGGTTCCACTAGGCAGAGGAGAGCGGTGGTGGAGGGGAACTGGTTGGGTCTGGTGTCCAGAAAGAAATGCAGAGCTTTGATGCCTTCCTGGTGGGGGGTGGAGGTGTATAGGGACTGGACATCCATAGTAAAACTAAGATGGTGGAGGCCAGGGAACCTGAAATCCTTGAAAAGATCAACAGCATGTGAGGTGTCACGGATGTAGGTAAGAAGGGACTGAACCATGGGAGACAAAACAAAGTTGAGGTGTGGAGATACAAGTTCAGTTGAGCAGGGATAAGCTGAAACAATGGGTTTATCTGGACAAACATGTTTGTGGATTTTGTGTAGGAAATTGAAACGGGAGATGCAGGGTGAGGGAACTATGAGATTGGTGGTGGTGGATGGGAGATACCCAAAGTCAATAAGGTTAGTGATGGTGTGGGTGACAATGGCCTAGTGTTCCATAGTGGGGTCCTGTTTGAGGGGTAAGTAAGAGGAGGTGTCTGAGAGTTGGTGCTGGACCTCAGCAATGTAGAGGTCAGTACGCCAGACTACTACAGCACCTCCCTTATCTGCGGGTTTGATGGTGAGGTTAGGATTAGTGCAGGGGGAGTGGAGAGCTGAGTGTTTGGAAGGAGGGAGATTGGAATAGGAGAGAGGAGTGTTAAAGCTGATTTATACTTGTGCTCACTAGCTTACGTGGCAGCATATGCAAGTGGGCTACGCCGTTGTGAGCATTTATACTCGTGTGTTGGTGTGTCTGCATCGCTCTGCAATGCACCAACTAAATGCTAGTTGGCGGTGAGGTTTCTATGCCACTGTGTTGAGTTTCTTCGTATTGAAATTCAACACGAAGAAACTCAAACTTCAAACGATGGCGACTGAAACTGAAGGAGGGTGAATTTTCTGTGCTTGTCCGGCCACTGAGAGACATGGACTAGGAAATGCATTACAGATATTTTCAGATGTCGGCAGGTAGATTTGATGATTTGGTTCATCGTCTCCAACCATTTATTTTGCATCAGCGTACGCAGAGTATCCCCAGAGACTGGCAATCACCATTCGAGCTTTAGCTTCAGGTGGAAGTCAACAGGCTATAGCAGCTCGCTACAAACTGGCGTCAAGCACAGGGTCCTCCATAATTTCGGAGGCCTGTAAAGCTTTATGGAAAGCATTGCAGCCAGAGTTCCTTCCCTGCCCTTCAGTAGCCCAATGGGAAGCTATTGCAGCGTAGGTGGAAGTGGGATGCTACCAAGCAGACCAATCACAGTTGTTGCGGCCTGCCTCACCGCGACGCTTAGTTACATTTTGGGAGAGGTGCGCATTAGGCTACAGCATAGGGTTCAGTGTAGATACTGCATAGGGTTCGCGGGTATGCCATACCTATGGCGTACATTTAACGTACAAGTATAAATCAGCCCTGAAAATCTAGACTGTTAATGCCCTGTCGGCAGTTGGCAGTGAAAAGGTCCAGAGCAGGCAGAAGACCAAGAAGGGGTGTCCAGGAAGAAGAGGAGGGTTGAAGACAGGAGAAGGGGTCATTGATGCAGTCTGGGGAGTTCTTGCAAAAGAAATATGCTCGGAGACGGAGACAGTGGAAGTAGAGCTTAGCATCGTGGTGGGCGCGGAACTCACTGAGGTGTCGGTGCAGGGGAACAAAAGTGAAGTCATTACTGAGGCCAGAACATTCTGTCTCAGAGAGGGGAAGGTCAAGGAAATGGTGAAAACCTGGCACGGATGAGAGATGGAATCGAGGGTGGGGGAAGGGCGTTGGAAGTGTCTGAGGAGAAGGGAGGCTTGGGTGTTCAAGGATGGTGGGATGAGAGGAAGATGGAGTCTTCAAGGGCCCAAGAGCTGGCGGTAGGAAATGAGAGAGATGGGATAGCGGACTGGTGGTCGGGGAAGAGGAGCATCTATGCTCCATCTGCCAGAACAAGTGGGATCTACCAGTGGCCACCCATTTTAATTCCACTTCCCATTCCCATTCCAATATGTCCATCCATGGCCTCCTCAACTGTTGTGATAAGGCCACACAGGTTGAAGGAACAGCACCATTTGGGTAGCCTCCAACCTGATGGCATGAACATTGATTTCTCAAACTTCCAGTAATGCCTCACCTCACCCCTTCACCATTTCCCATGCCCTTTTCCTCCTCTCATGTTATCTCTTTGCCAACGCATTGCCTCCCTCTACTACTCCTCCCCAACACCACTCCACTTTTTCTTTCTTCCTTCGCCTTCTGTCTCTTTCACCAATCAACTTCCTAGGTCCTTGCTTCATCCCTCCCCCTCTGTTTCACGTATCACCTGTTGTTTTTCTCCCCCCTTCCCCCAACTTTCAAATCTACTCTTCAGCTTTTTTTCTCTAGTCCTGCTGAAGGGTTTCAGCCCAATACGTCGACTGTGCTTTTTTCCATAGATGGTGCCTGGCCTGCTGAGTTCCTCCAGTATTTTGTGTGTGCTACTCGGATTTCCAGCATCTGCAGATCTTCTCGTGTTGTGTATCAATTTATCCAGTTTGTTTCCATTTCACAACCCTCACGTAAATGTATTTCTTTCCATTGGCACAAATTGAAGGGGAAAATATATATGAAATAGTGTAGGAATTTGTTATTGCTGTCTGTCTGAATGCAATTTTCCACACTTGACCAAAGATAGAAACATTCAAATATCTGTACTGGAAATTGTGTTAACTATGAACAACATACAGCTGCAAATCAGACAGAATATTGGCATTGCACAATCACACCCAGATTTCAGCATGGAAGAAGACAATTTGGCCCATCAGGTACAAATAGTCCCATGTTCCCATAGCCTCGCAATTTATTCCTTTGAGTGCAGATTCATCCCATTTTGAATGCTCAATTAATCTGCTTCCAATCTTGGCAGGGAATTCTATGCCTCAACCAATTGCTGTACAAAAGTAATTTGATTCAATTTCTTCTCATCAGAAGTACCCAAAGAAATCAATGTTTACTTTATAACTCTGTCTTTCTCACTGATTTTTATTTGCACAGAACCCTAATCATTTTTAATGAATTAGCATACAATCTACAATTCTTGAACAAGGAACAGTGTTAGGGGACAATTGTAATTTTACTGCCAATTCTGGCCACCAAACTTTAGAATGTGAAGGTCCTGATGCAGGTGCAGTATGAATTTACGAGACGAGTTTAGGGATGAGAGATTTCCTCCACAAGGTTAGACCAGAGGAACTGGGGCTAGTCTTACATAAGAGAAGGATGAGATGGAAAAGATGGAAAACATGATCACAGCTTCCGAAAATGTATTAAAGGGTAAGATGCTGCTCTTAGAGGATGACTCAAGGACCAAAGAACATAGATTTAAAATTCTACTCAAGGGGAAATATGTTTTATGATAATTACAGTTATGACCTGTATCTCTCTGCATGAAATGGTGTGGAAAGAGCATAAACAGGAAAATTGGATAAACACATATAGAAAAATGATTTCCATGGTGATGGGAAAGCAGTTAGGATAGGAACTAATAAGATTGCTCTAATAAGAGCTTGAATTAGCTTGTTGGGCTGAACAGCCTTCTTCTGTGCTGTAATGAAACTATAATTCTGGTGCTTGGTGCTATGCTGAATGCTTGTGAGTGAGTTGCCTGGTGTAAACCTGAATAAAACTTTCTTAGTGTATTGTAGTTAAGAACTCTGTGAAAATACCGTCAAAATATTGGCTTTAATTAATGTTCAAACTCAGTGTAATTATAAAATATTCTGTTAGAACAGAGGAGAAACGATCTCTGTTGTTGTGACTGTCAAGTGTTAAGTCCTAATGGGTGATGAGTTTTTTTCCCCTTTCAGATAAGTATGGTCTGAAATGCAATGATGAGAAAGTGTTTTATGTAGATTCCATGCAGTTTCTGAAAGGAAATTTAGAACTTAGAACATAGGATAGTGCAGTCTTTAGATCCACGATGTTCTGCCAACCTTTAAACCTACTTCATAATCAATTTATGCCTTCCTGCTACATAGCCTATAATCCCTCAATTTTCTTTCAACTATGTGCCTACAGTATCTAAGTCTCTTAGATGTCCCTAATGTATCAAACTCAATCACCACCCCCTGCAGTTATTTGCTACAGACACTTACTACTCTATGTAAAAAAAACTATCTCTAACATCTCCCCTAAATCTTCCTCCATTCACCTCAAAAAGATATCCTTGGTATTAGCCATTGTCACACTGGGGAAAATACACTACTGTCCACTCTATTTAATGCCTCTTATAATCTTATACATCTTTATCAAGAAGTGTTTCATCCTCCTTCACTCCATAGAGAAAAGGCGAAGCTTGCTCAACCTTTTCCCATAAAATATTCTCTAAACCAGGAAGCATCCTAGTAAATCTCCTTTGTATCCACTCTAATGTTCCCACATCCTTTCTATAATGACACGACCAGAAATGAACACAATACTCCAAGTGTGGTATAAATAGAGTCTTATAGAGCTACAACATTATCTCATAGCACTTGTACTCAATCCCCTGACTAATGAAGACCAACACACCATACATCTTCTTAACCATTCTATCAGCTTGTGTGGCAACTTTAAAAGATCTATGGACTTTGACCCTAAGGTCCCTTTGTTCCTCTACACTACTCAGAATCCTGCCAATAACCTTGTACTCTGTCCTCAATTTCAACCTTCCAAAGTGTATCACAACACTTATAGATTGAAATCCATCTTCCCTGCATCTTCACAGCCCAACCCTACATCCTGTCCATGTCACGTTGTAACCTACAACATCCTTAGTAGACTCCTACACTATCCACAAAGGCACCAACCTCATGTCATCTGCAAACTTACTAACTCACCCTTCCACTTCTTCATCCATCATTTATAAAAATTGCCAAGAGACGAGGTCCCAGAACAGATCTGTGCAGACCACCGCTAGTCACCGACCTCCAGGCAGAATATGTTCCATTTACTACTACCCTCTGCCCTCCGTGGGCAAAGCCATTCCAAATCTATGCAGTTGAATTTCCATTGATCCCATACCTCATGACCTTCTGGATAAGTCTTCCATGAGGAACCTTGTCAAATACCTTAATAAAATCTAATATACAGCACATTCACCTCTCTCATCAATTTGTTTTGTCACTGCCTCAAAAAATGTCAATCAGCCTTGTGAGTCATGACCTACTCCTCACAAAGCCATGCTGACTATCGCTAGTAAAACTATACCTCTCCAAATGCTCATAAGTCCTTTCCCTAAGTATCCTTTCCAATAGTTTGTCACCATTAATGTAAGACTCACTTGTCTTTAATTCCCTGGACTATCTGTATTACCCTTCTTGAACGAAGGCACAACATTTACCATCCTCCAATCCTGTGGTGCTACTCATGTGGCTAGTGATGGTGCAAGAATCATCTTCAAAGCCCCAGCAATCTCATTCCTGCTTCCCATAGTAACCTGGGGTGTATCCCATCTTGCACTGGGAACTTAACTTATTAAAATTTGAAGAGTATTTCTGAACTCCTTGGTATTAAACAGAATCAAATATCGCTGTGATGATTGCACGTTCTAGTATCAATTGTTTGGCGACAATAAAGTATAAAGTATTACTATTC
This sequence comes from Mobula birostris, assembly GCF_030028105.1. NCBI lineage: Eukaryota > Metazoa > Chordata > Chondrichthyes > Myliobatiformes > Myliobatidae > Mobula > Mobula birostris. Next base: position 28,100,266 of record NC_092383.1, on the reverse strand, counting down.
ATGTGTGAGTTGTGAACATGGAAAGCAAGGACACCATATATTACACATTTCCAATCACACTAGTATTAATGATCTTGAGCTATTTTTTTGGAATCACTACGATCTGTACTTCCATAATATACTACAATATACTACAATCACTACAATATACTTCTCCAATGCTCTTGAGATGGGAGTTCAAGCACTGGTCCTCGGCATTTGTCTTCCATTGGTGGACTCTTCATGGAATCCAACGTTCAAAGATTTCGTAGTTCTCAGACTGAAAGCCTGTCTCTAAGATTATGTCAGGAGCAAGTACATTTCACCTATTGCAGTGAATGGGAGAAGCCAATGCCTTGGAGAAAAGCTTTATATTTAATTTAATTAAGTTAAATGTTTCAAACTATTTTGGGCTTATGAGTAGATGCATATGTGGCTGTTAGTTTATCTTTAATATTTAAAATGTTTAAAAGAGCTTAGATAATAAAAGATGTGTTTGCCAATGATGCCATGTTCTTGTATATGAACGAAAAGTTTGCCAATAACAGAAACAAAGTTGGTAATCAAAAGTTGACAATGCATACGTAAATCATGCAGCTGTATTTTGAGAGCTTGGCAGAAAATATGGATGGTTATGATCAATGCGCTTGCCACCACTTCTGGGATGTTGTTAGGCCATACAGCCTAAGTTATATCCAGTGCACTCAGTTTTTCTTTGATAACCAACCAGAGTAAATTGAATTGACTGAAGGTTGGCTTTTGTGATGGAAGGTGAGCAGAAAGGAAACTAAAACCTCTCAAACACTCTGAAAATGACTGAAAATAATTGCAGTCTTTTCAATAGCATTCCCCAATAGCCTTTATTAAATTGTACCTTTGCACACTCACCCATCTCTCACTGTTTATTAGATTTCACTGATTCCCTGTAGAATGACACTTGCAATGATTTTTTTTTTGCATTTTGACCAGCTGGGTTGTTAAAATCCAGATTGTTATAATACTTCCAGTTATGGAACACTTAACCTCTAGGACAGTACTTGTGCACTTTTAAAAAAATGCCTTGTTTTCAGCACAGGTAGCAACTTCTTAATTTCAGACCTTAGGAAGTAGGGAGAATAACAAGTTGACTGAGTAGCGACACAGATTCTGCTGTGGTTTAAGAACTCTTTCTTGGCGGACAAGTGAAATCTAGCAAGTAACCTAAAGCCAGCAAGCAACATAATTTTACAAAAATTCCAAAACAAAATAGAAAACGATCTTTAAAAATACTGCATTTAAACTCCCATAAATAGCTCTTGTTGCCATTGGTATACTCAAACTGCATATACTGCCTGTTTAAAATGTACAAGTAATGTATCCTTTCTTGCTGGGTTTCATTCTGGGTTCAGTGGGGCAGTTAGTTTTCCATAACGTTATAGAATGAAAAACAAAGCAAAAATACCTCACCATTTGATAGCAGAATATTATTGAATCTCAAGCCAAATACACAGAGTGATGTGAAAAATGTTTGGAGACCTGCCTCACTGATAGGTTTTGTGGGTAGGTCCTCTCATTGTTTGGAAGTGTCACCTCATCAGATTCCTAGAGGTATTCAAAATCAATGCAATATTAAAATATATTTAATAAACACCTAATGATCTACAATCTTTTCATTCAGATATATTTGAATTGGAAATGGAATTGGTTTATTATTGTCACATTGTAGGGCAGCACGGTAGTGTAATATTCTCAGTCACTTCACGCCATGGAAACCAGCATAAGCACTGATGGACCATCAGTGCTTATGCTGGTTTCCATGGCGTGAAGTGACTGAGAATACGAGGATCCTCACACCACCCACCCCCCCCCCCCCGGATAGGACGCTAGCCAGTCTAACGCCAGGTTAACCCCCAGCATTTTGCCGGCACCCATTCTCAGCTGGGTAGACTGGAGGGTTGTGTGGTTAAGTGCCTTGCTCAAAGACACAACACACTGCCTCGAACCCACGACTTTCAGATCGCTAGTCCTACGCCCTAACCACTTGGCCACGCGTCACACAGTGTAATGTTTAGCATAACGTTTTACAATAACAGCGACCAGCGTCCGTAAGGAGTTTGTATTATGTTATCCACCTGACCATGTGGGCTTCCTTTGGGTGCTCTGGTTTCCTTCCACAGTCCAAAGATGTACCGGTTGGTAGGGGGTTAACTGGTCACTGTAAATTGTCTTGTGATTAGGCTAGGGTTAAATCGTGGGTTTGCTGGCCCACCAGGTTTGAATGGTTGGAAGGGTCTTTTCCATGTGGTGTCTCAATAAGTAAACAAATGTACCAAGATACAGTGAATACTGTTCATACAGATCAAATCATTACAGAATGCATTCAAGTAGAACAAGATAAGATGATAAATGCTGTACACAGGAGAGAAACAATGATTATATGATTCTAAAGGATGGTTTGAGTAAATGATTTTCTTTATGGGGCGAGTCCAGAACGAAGTGGGCCTTCACAATACATCTAGTCCATGACGAAATGATGTCAGAAGCCCTCCTTCACAAAAAGAGTCATGAAAATGTTATCCTCTTTTGCTGATCATCCACAATACAACTCAAGTTCAGCTTAGGTGAAAGGAAATACTTTAAGCTATGATTGACAGATTTTTGTCAGCTTTGGGATTAAGGGATATGGAGCCAAAGAAGATAAGCAAAGTTAAGATGATCCATTATGCTCACAAATGACAAAACAGACTCAAGGGGTTGAATGGCATTTCACTGTCTGGATATAACTCGGAAACTGTAGCTCAGGTAGTAATGGTTGGAATGAGTTGTTCATCGATCTTCAAAATTCATTTACAAATGTTTCATCACCATACAAGGAGACATCATCAGTGCACCCTTAATTTATGGTGTGTCCTCTGAATGCTTGGTCTTTGTATACTTATCAATCAGCTAAGTGGCCATCACTGCAAGAATTCGAATGTGATGTACTGAGGGGTCTCATCACAGATAAGTTGTGTGGCAAGTTCTGTGCATTGTGGTCTGGAATTTAGCTCACATTGTCTTATAAAGAGGATCATGGTCTCTATGTCTGTTCACAGAATTCTTTGCAGAAAACCATGCTTCTGGGAATTCTCTTGCATGCCGTGTATTTGCTTGCGCCACAACTTTCATTGATGTCCAGTCGAATTTGTGACCCTCTTCATGGGTAAAGACTTGATTTAGTTTGATTGGCTGATTGATAGATATATAAAGGCCGATCATTCAGAGGACGCACCACAAATTAACAGCGCACTGATGATGTCTCCTCAAATTGCCGAGATTGGAGAACAACTCATCCCAACCATTTCTCTATAGCTTTGGATAATTATGAAAGACTTACCTGTGGCCACCTTTAAATATATTTTTATTCATAATGGTTGGGGAAAAGCAGGATGAAATTCTGAGCTTAGAAAATTAGAAACCCTGTATTTCACAACTTTGTAGTTAAATAGTTCAATTTTAGCTTAGATTACAAAGTATGAATATTTCTACTAAGCGTATTATGGGTTAGAAAGGGTTAAGTAAGAAGCCACTCACAAAGTAAGTAATTGCCTCGGCTTAAATCTCTTTCTCTTACACATGCTTTTCAATTACTCTTTTGCTAGTCCATTCAATCCTTACTCTTCCAATCTCCTTACAATGAGTTATCATTGGCTGCCATTTTAGCACTCAAATGCCATTTGTCTTATTGAAACATGGTCTAAGCCCCACTGAAGTGAACAATCATTCTCCTTCAAATATATCAAAATTCACTAAAAATATCCTCTCTTCTCAATGGAAAATGGGCTGCAGTTAGTGACAGCTTAGAGTAGACAATGGAATAAATTTGTGCAGTAAAAAGAATTAAAGGATACTACCTTCGTGCAAAATTGGCTCATATATAAATATAATTACTTAACTATAAACATGTTATGTAACAGAAAAACATGATAGCATGTAAAGAAAGAAAACAGTCCTGAATTTTAACCGTGCGAGTGTTGCATGTTTTTTTGTTGTATGCCTTCATTTTGGAATTTTAATTCATCAGTATTAGGTTTTATTCTGCAGTTTATTTAATTAATGATGGAACATTTCACAATGGAGTTTTATTATACATGCCAAATGGTTTCCTTTTAGACTCTCAATGTTCCACTTTTATTATTTTCTTTAATGTATTTTATTTATTGATAAAAACTCTTCAAAGTTAGTTATTATCATTGTGCATAAAACCTGTGCTGATTATAATATGTGATAAACTCTAATCACGTTTTTGTGACTGGAAGATTTGACTGATTCAAAGGATGTCAGTAAGAATACAAGCCAAAAGGAGTGACTTCAGTATGTTTAAAATTAACATCAAATATTAATTACCGCTTAGGACTGATATATGCTCCATACTAGAGAGAAAGGTGCGTAATTAGTCCTCTTTTAGTAGTATAAGGTATAGTTAATAAAGCATCGACTAACAAATCAAACTATTTAGACAGATAAAGAAGTAAACGTCTTTAATATTTCAGTAATATATCCATACCTTGTTTTTTGTTTACATAATATGTCACACTGAAACATTCTTTGTTATTCAGATATAGCACTTAAAAATACTCTGTTGGGAGACCTTGTCCATAAACCATAAAATAATCATCAACCGGTACTGTAGATGCAAGACAATTACACGCCTCCTCTACTGAACTCAAAGTAACCTTGGTCTCAGATATGAATATTCACAAGTGACCTGTTATCTTTGACATTAAATGGCAATGAAATAACATAGCTCTAATGCAGCTTGTACAAGATCAAACAAACTAATGTCAAATAGAAGAGATCTATTTAAGTCAAGGGTTGTTTGACATAAGAGTCCAATTACAGTATTCTTCACCACTTTGATCACGTGAACACAACAAATATTGATTTTAGGCTGGCTATGTATATACTTTGGATCGCAGTCGTAATGAGAAATATGGTCACCTCTGAACTGTGCCCTTTAACACGGTAATGCACTCTTTTCCGTTAAGTGGTCCATTGCCATCAACAGAGACAGGAAAGACAAAGCTCTATGTGTGGTTTCCAGACAATCGACCTGGAATAAGACATTGAATGTCCTTCATTTAAGGGAAGAATATGAAAAGAGAGGCCAGTTACTACGAGGCAAAAAAAAAACAAATCACGTGTCCTCTGAAAGAGTAAAGAGACTTAGACCCTCAGCATGACTGGTTATAGTTGGCTGAAAATTTTAGTTATAAAAATATAGAACTCAAAATACGACTTTGGAGTGGTTCCAACTTTGTTCAGTTTTCTGGGTCATTAGCAGGCAGCCTGCACTATTCAACCCTGTTCAGTTTTAAAGGTTGTTTCAGTGTTCTGAGTTACCTTGTAACACTTAATTGCCTGCATCAGAAATAAACCTGTTCTGCACAGAAAGTCTGCTCCAGTAATCATAAAAAAAAAGCACTCATCATCATTTAAATCAAACAGCCGAAGTGAGATGTGCTCAGGAATTGGCTGTGTTTGTATTTCTAGAACTGGACTAAAATGGTTTGTTCATTTGTTTATTGGATATTTGTATAAATTAATGATTTTTATTATTTACTTTATTTATTGAGACACAACACAGAATAGGTCCATCTGGCCCTTTGAGCTGCACCGCCCAACAATCCCCAATTTAACCCTAGCCTAATCATGGAACAATTTGCAATGACCAATTAACCTACCAATCGGTATGTTTTTGGAATGTAGAAGGAAACTGGAGCACCTGGAAGAAACCCACATGATCATAGGAAGAACATACAAACTCCTTACAGACAATGATAGGTTATGTAGTTCTCTTGATTTCAAATTGTAGGAATTGGATTCAGGATTATCATATTTTCATATTTTATAAACTACTACCGCATCGATTCAAGCCTAGGGGGCCGGTGTTGGGCACGATGACAGACTCTCCACTTCCCCCTCTCCCTCATCAGTGTGTTCAGTTCATCTACATTAGCCACGCTGCTGTCTTCTAGGAGCATATTGACCATAGACTTGGGAGGGTGCCCAGGGTTCATCCTCCCATGTTTGGTCTCCCATATGATGACTAGGGTGGCAGGTAGCTCGGGGTGGAGTAGACAGTGCCCCGCTAGCTGCATTCTTCTCGCTTCAATTTTAGTGGTGAGCATCAGTAGGTCATCACAGAGCTCGACGTTCGTCATGTGCTGTTGCCAACTCATGTCAAGAGTCATCTGGAGCATTCATGTATAGCAACCATCTAGAGACTTTCGCATAGTCTTGGTGAGTGTCCACGTCTCACATTCGTACGTGAGAATGGATTCTATGACTGCTATGAAAATCCTCTTTTTAAGCCCTCTGGTCAGGTTTGACTTCCAGATTTCCTTCATGTCTTTCATAGCCCTCCAAGCCAGCGCCTTCTGTATCTTTATGTCCTTCTCCGAACTCATCATTCTAGACCCGAGGTACTTGAAGTCAAAGACTTTCTTAATGGTATCATTCTTTACGATCTTGAGAGTACGTTTTTCTCAGTTAAAAGCCATGTACTCTGTCTTTTTAGCGTTTAGGTGAAGTCCAACATTATTGCACTCAATTTCCACTTTTGTCAGTAGCTGCTGTGCTTCCTCTATATTATAACATTTATAACATTTTAGTTATATAAATAGTATTAGACAAACACTAAGTTGTTTACATTGTTTCATTGATCCTTACATTGTTTCATTTTCAAATTTCATAAAATAGTCTATGAATTTAAAAGTTGAGTATTGCTTTATAATGTTTTAGTTCATCAAAATATGTAATTTATTAGATCATGTAGCGTTACATTGGTAAATATTAACTTCAGGCTCTGAATATTTATTTGTTTTTGCATTCAATGTAACCTAGAATCCTAATTATAAACCTGCAAATCCAAATTAGAGATAGTTAGTTAGATTGCTTTCAGCTCAGTGAAGATAATTTGATTTACCTGTTTTTTATTCTGATTCTAAAAGTATTTCTTTCCTAAAGAACTTTTAATAAAAAATTCTGTTTAACTTGTTTGGTTGGTAGGAAACAATTATCTTTTCTATAGAATAGCACTTATGAAGATAAATTGTCATGAAACTTAGCTTGGAGGATGCTAGATTTTAAGGAACAATAAACTTAAATGGAAATTGATGAAGCATTGTAGATGCAACGAGCATCATTTAAGTATTCTCAATATGAAGAACATTTTATGTGATTTATAGATGTGGTCATATTATGTATGTTCACTGTTACACTGATAAATCAAGGAAGACAGATTGAATCCAACAGGACTGTAAGTTAGATTGCAGAAACGTATATGCATCACTTAATGTTAACTAACATCCCAATTAACATACAGGATGGATATATAGTTACCTCTTTTAATAAGAAATATAAAAACAATGTTGATCTTACAATATATTTTAAAAATAGCAATTCCTTCTGATTTCAAACCTTTGGTTTTGGAGTTGGAATGTGAAAGTAGTAGAAGTTGTAATCTATTGACTTGATCGATGTGTCTCCATATCTAGAGCAACATGGTTAACTCTTAACTGACCTCAGAAATGGCCTAGCAATTCATTAAGTTCAAAGTCAATTAGGGGTGGGCAATAAAACACTGGACTTGCCAGTGATATTTACACCTCATTGGGCAAACAACATTATCTGCTTTTGTTGAATTTTCACTTAAGGACATAGAGATCCTCCCGGATTTTTGAACACCCTGCTTATGGAAACCCATGCATACAGATGAGTGTTTGGGAGGCCGGTGTGAAAGAAGGGTAGGAATTTGGCAGCTTCTGCAGAGCTGCGGACATCTTTTGCCAATTAGTAATGGGGCACTTTGGTGTGTCTTCTATCCGCATTCCCACTCCACACCCAAGATGCAACTCTCGGGGACTGGGACCAACAGAGCTGGGAGTGCTGAGCAGAATCACTCACTCACTCATTGAGATAATTCAAAAAGTTCGAAGTTCAAAATAAATTGATTATCTAAGTACATATATGACACCATATACGGCCGTAAGGTTTATTTTCTTGTGGCAATGCTCACTATATCCAAAAAACATAATAGAGTCAATGAAAGATTGCATCCAAGAGGACAAACAACCAGTGTACAAAAGGCAACAAACTGCGCAAATACAAAAGAAATACAGCCATAAAAATAATATGCAATAAATATCAAAAATATGAGATAAAGTGTCTTTCAAAGTGAGTCCATAGACGGTGGGAACAGTTCAGTAATGGGCCAGTGAAGTTATCCCCACTGGTTCAAGATCCTGATGGATGAGGGGAATTCACTGTCTCTGAACTTGGTGGTATAGGTCCTGAAGCTCCTGTACCTTCTTCCTGATGGCAGCGGTGAGATGAAAGCATGGACTGAATGGTGGGAATTCTTGTTGATGGATGCTGCTCTCTTGCAACAATGTTTTGGGTAGATGTGCTCAATGCTGGGGAGGGCTTTACCCATGATGGACTGGGCCATATCCAGTCCTTTTTGTAGGATTTGCTTTTGAAGGACATTGGTGTTTCCATACCAGGCCACGATACAACCAGTCAATATACTCACCACCACACATCTATAGAAGTTTGTCAAAGTTTGAGATGTCATGCTGAATCTTCTCAGACTTCTGATAAAGTAGCCTAATCACAGAACAATTACAAAGTGTTTTCTTTGTAATTGAACTTACATGCAGGGCCAAAGACAGATCCTCTGAAATAATAACATTGATAAATTTAAGGTTGATGACCCTCTCCAATTCTTATCCCCTGATGAGAGCTGCTTCATGAACTTTCAGGTTCCTCCTCCTGAACTCAATAATCAACACCTTGGTCTTTGTGATATTGAGTGAGAGATTGAATTTCTGGTACCACTCCAGCCAGATTTTCAATCTCTCTCCTATATGCTGATACGTCACTGTTGTATATTCACAAACGTTTGTAAGATTTCAGTAATATCATAAATACATTGTTTGATTAAACATTCTTTTTCATTTAGTACATGAATGGTATATGTCATCACGACACCATTTTATAAGTTCATGCCTTACTTAAGATAATTAAAACAAAACTAAAATTACATAATTTGTTCATGACTCCATGTTTTCCTTTCAACTAGTTTTATGTTTTGCAGTTCGAAAACTTAACAGTGGTGACAAGAAAGTTCTAAACTAACCCAAGATGACTACATACCCATTGAAATGCAGCATGACATTTGAGTTAAGAAAAGAGCGAAAAGATAAATGATCAAGTTAAATAAAAGAGCAGTGCATGATTTCTTCAGGAAAAGAGATGGCTGAGTTAAAAAAATGGCTGAAAATTGAATAAACTCATGGGTTCATAAACAATGAATACCGGATGATAATCATAAATGTTTAAAAAAAAGCAAAAATGGCTGGATACATTGGAAAGATAGATGAATTTGAATGCACAAGAGATAACTGAATGATATATACTGAATGAATTGAGCAGTATTTTGAAGCAAATAAGATAGCCAATGGAAAGCTGGCACCAGTTTTGCTGAGTATATTTGGGTTTAAAGGCATACAGTTTGCTTAGAAGTTTGAATGTTCTAACCAAACCAGCCATAATAAGTTTTGCTATATCATGAAAGTGATGCAGAAATATTAAGAACTAAAAACATTGTCCACTGCAGAATGCTTTAGGTTTCATAAGTGGAATCTAAAGGAAGGGAAGTCCTTCAGCATACGTGATCGGCTTAATGATATACTGAGAGATTATTTAGTTTGTGGAATCATACAAGAAAGCATTCAAAAAAGGCTCCCAACTGAAGCACAACTCACATTTAAAAGAACAGTTGAAGTCACTGTATCCATGGAAACCACAGCCAGAGACATGAATGAGTTGTAGTCAGGAATGAAAGAGAGTGTGAACGAAATTGCAACATCTAAAACAGGGGTTCCCATCTTTTTTATTCCAAAAAGACTTACTATTAACCAAAGGGAATATGGATCTCAGGCTGGGAATCCCAACTCTAAATAGAATCCTGGATGGCTGAAAAAATTGTGTTACCATTGTGGCAGGGGCTCACATACACCAGACCAATGGAAATTTAAAGGTAAAACTTGCAGAAATGCAACAAAGTAGGATATATACAATGAACATTCTGGGCAGACAAAAATAAATGTGTACAGTGTACAGTGGAGAATTAAAGATAAAAAGCCAAGTTGCAGTTTCAAAAATAGCACTAATCCGTCTACTGTTGATGAAAAATGAGATAGACATAGGACTGCATAGCTTTCAGACTTACAAAGTCAGAACTAACCAGAGACAAGCAATATGGCTTAGACCAGAAATGAACAGCAATATAACAGCAAAATGAGTTTGAATGGCATTTCAAAGACACTGAACTGAAGATTGCAGATATCCAATTAAAAATTTATACCGGAGAAAAGATAACTCCTGTTGGAATGACATTTGTAACAGTGAAATACAACATCCAACAGCCACATTGGGCTTGTATGTGGTAAAAGCAAGAGGACAAGCATTAAGGGGTCATGATTGGCTGAGGCAACTACAACTTGACTGGAAGTCTAGGCACAATTTGCATGCCACATCCACTGCAAAAGAGTCAACTGAAAGTGAAGTAAGAAAGGGGCTGGATGATGCCCCAGTAGAGTTTAAGAACGGCATTGGAAACTCAAAGATATGAAGGTAAAAGAGCATCAAATGAAAATGCTGCACCCAGGTTTTGGAAAACCCATCCAGTTTCTAACACCACCCATGATAAACAGGCCAGTGAGTTAGATTGCATGGGAGCAGAACGAATTCTTTCCAAGGTTGAGTGGGGAGTAATGCCAGTGCACCAGGTGGCCAAGAAGAATGAGTTTGTCTGAATATTTCGTGATTTTAAACATCACCATTAGCCCAGTATTGAAAGTATATTCATACCCTCTACCTAGGATAGAGGTTATCTTTGCAAACCTTTCTGAAAGAAAACACTTCAGCAAAGTGGACTTAGCTGAGGCCAACCCACAGTTGCAGATTGAAGAAGAGTCCAAAGTGTTTCTCACCATAAACATTCAGCAAGGTCTTTATCACTGAAGTAGTATCTGCACCTGCACTCTGTCCGGCAGAAGACTATGAACCAGGTGCTGTAAAGTTACACAGGCACTCAGTGTAACCTGGATAGCAGCATTGTTACTGGTAAGGATGACAAGAAACACCTCCAAAATCTCAAGACAGTGTTAAAAAGATTAGAAGATTATGGGTTCAGAGCATGTTGCAGCAAGTATGAATTCTTTAACTCAAGCATCTCTTACTGGAGTCACAATATTGACGCACAAGGATTCCACAAGTCTGCTGAGAAAATTGAAGCAGTGGTGGATGTCCAAAGGCCAAAGGATGTGTTACATTTGAGGTCTTTTTAGGATTTGTCAATTGCTATATCAGCTTTCTGCTAAAGCTGGCTACTGTGCTCTACCCCTTGAACTCATTACTGCAGGTCAGGAAGATATAGCAATGGCAAAGCAGGGTGAGGTGGCTTTCCAAAAGGTAAAGGAAACGTTGACACACATACTGTTCTCACACATTATGATCCACATTCTCCAGCGAAGCTTGCCTGTGACACCTCGCCAATGGTACAGGTGCAGTCATGTCACATGTTATGAGCGATGCAAGTGAATTCCCCATAGTTTTTGCATCAAGTTCCCTTACCACTTCAAATAAAAATTATGCACAGATTGACAGAGAGGCCTTTAATCTGGTTTGGGGTGTAAAATGTTTCAACCAGTACCTGACAGGGAGAGAGTTTACCCTCATTACTGGTTATCAGCTATTATTTGAGTCCTGATGAAGGGTCCTGGCGCGAAACGTCGACTGTACCTCTTCCTATAGATACTGCCTGGCCTGCTGTGTTCACCAGCATTTTGTGTGTGTTGCTTGATCAGCTATTAGTGTCCATTTTCAACCCACAGAAGGGTCCGCTTACAGCAGCAACAGAAATGCATGGATGGGCTCCATTTCTTGGAGGACACAATTACAAGTTTGAATTCAAAAAGGACAACTTATCACGGAAATACTGATGGAGCACCTTGGAGAAAGGAGAGTAAAGGTAGACAGAGCAGTCAGAACCACTTTATGAAGTCCCAGAATCAACTCCTACAAGCACCACAGAGGAAGCCCCGGAACCTGAGATTGTTTCACAGCCACAAGTCCCACTTGCCAAGCGGAGTGAACCCCCCACCCCCGTCAGGAAAGACATGATCCCACAAGAGTAAGAAATCCACCACAGCGATTAAATCTTTGGGCCCAAGTGGGACTAATTAAAATTTACTATCTAGCAGGTGAGATGCATTCTATATTGAGCTGCAGTTTATAGTTAAGCAGGGAGGAGCGTTGTGTATTTAATATTTCAGTACTATTTGAGTAATATTGTAAATATATTCTTTGATTAAGCATTCTTGTTCGTCTAAGTAAAGCCTGTGGTGCACCTATGATGATGGAGATGGTGGAGGAAATGTTGGCGCCAGTCTGAACTGACTAGGGAGGGCAAGTGAGGAAATCAGGGAGACGTTGACACAGGCAGGTATTGAGGCCAAGGTCTTGAAGCTTATTGATTAGTTCAAGTGAGGTCAGCTATCAATTCTGCCTGTGCCAGCTCGCTCTTCCATCGCTGTCAACCATTCCTGCGCATCTTGCGGCTGGTATTGGTAACAGCTATGTACATCAATTATCAATATTCATTTCCTACTGCTTACCACTTTATGAAGTATGTGTAGATATCTGAAATGAAAGGCGTGAAATGCTAAGGGAAAATACGTCAGTGATTTCACTCAACAAAGTAGCTTACTAAAATGAAATAAAGTATTGTCATTGGATCTGTTTTACATGTAATCGGAAATTCTTAATGTTATTATAACTAGTTAGCTGCACGGTTATTCTTTTAGGCAACACCTATTTCACTATACCTTTAGTAACATCCAATAATGGAAAGACTATCCAACAGGACAGAAAAACAACTGATGTACAGAAGACAACAAATCGTGCAAATACAAAAGAAAAACAAAAGTAATAATAATAATAATAAGCAATAAATTCAAAAACATGATACAAAGTGTATTTCAAAGTGAGTCCATAGATTGTGGGAATAGTTTTGTGATGGGTGAATGAAGTTGAGTGAAGTTATCCCTACTCTTTCAAGAGCTGATGTGTGAGGGGTAGTAACCATTGCTGAACCTGGTGCTGTGAGCCCTAAGGCTCCTGTATCTTCCTCCTGATGGCTGCAGCGAGAAGAAGGCATGGTCTAAGCAATGGGAATCATTGATGAAGGATGCTGCTTTCCTGTGACAGCATTTTGTGTCGATGTTCTCAGTGGCGGGGAGGGCTTGATACTTGATGGACTGTGCCATATCAACTACTTTCTGTACGATTTTCTGTTCAAAGGCATGGGTGTTTCTATACCAGACTATGATACACCCAATTAATATATTCACCAGCACACATCTATCGAAGTTTATCAAAATTTTAGATGTTATGCTAAATCTTCACAAATGTCTAAGGAAGTAGAGGCACTGCTGTGCTTTCTTCAAAATTGCACTTACCTGCTGGGTCAAAGTCAGGTCCTCTGAAATAATAACACTGACAAATTTAAAGCTGCTGACCCTCTCCACCTCTTATCCCCGGATGTGGACTGCCTCATGAACATCCGGTTTCCTCCTTCTGAAGTTAATAATCAACTCCTTGGTCTTTGTAACATTGAGTGAGAGATTGTTGCTGTGGCACCACTTAGCCAGATTTCCAGTCTCTCTCCTAAATGTTGATTTGTCACTTTTGTATATTTAATATTTTAGTAGTATTTAAGTAACATTATATATTATTTGATTAGGCTTTCATTTTTGTTTAAAATGTAAAGTATATGTAAAGTATGTAAATTGCATACGTCATCACATCAGCATGTTATAAGTGTGTGTCTTGCTTAAAGTAAATAAAACAAAACTAAGCTTACATGAGTTACTCCCAGCTCTGTGTTTTCCTTTCAATTAGTTTTATGTTTGGTAGTTACAAAACATACCAGTGGCGACGAGGAAGTTTTAAATGAACCCAAGGTGACTGCCTACCTTTTGAATCATAGTGAGATGGCTGAGTTAAAAAAAAAGACAGTGAGGAACTGTTGAGTTAAAAACAAAAGAGAACAGCATATGTTTTCTTTGGAAAAAGAGATGGTTAAGTAAACAGAAAGGCAGGAAATGGAATAAATTCATGGGTTCATAAACAGTGCATACTGGGTGTTAATAATCATAAATTAAAAAAAAAGAAAAAATGGCTGGCTACACTTGAAAGATAGAAGCATTCAATTGCATAAGACAGGGGTCCCCGACCTTTTTTGCAACACGGACCAGTTTAGTATTGACAATATTCTTGCAGTCCGGCCAACTGGGGGGGTGGTGCGGGGTGGTGTTCAAGTAGGGTTAAACTCACCTCAACATGTCTCTTACAGTTAGGATTGCCAACTTTCTCACTCCCAAATAAGGGACAAAAGTAGCAGTCAAATCCCGGGACACTTTACCCCGAGAAAGTCTACCATGACCATGAAGCCTTGCGCGGGCATCTGTGTGCGCATGCGTGACGTGGGCATGCACGTATGTGCTGATTTTTTTCCCCCATGAATCGGTTTTGCCTTCATCTTCCCGACTACACTGTACATACATTATTTCTACTTTGTATTTATCATATCATTCCTGCTTTTACTATATGTTAGTGTTATTTATTTTCAGTTTTATGCGTTATTGGTATGATCTGCTAGGTTATTTTTTTGGGTCTGGGAACGCTCAAAAATTTTTCCCATATAGATTAATGGGAATTGCTTCTTCGCTTTATGCCATTTCAGACCAAAAGGTTTCATAGGAATGCTTTACCTTAGCGGGAGAAATACGGGACAAGGGCAGTCTTGTATGGGACAAACCAACTTAGCCCAATATACAGGATGTCCTGGCAAATACGGTACAATTGGCAACCTTATGTTTAAGTTCAACAGTGCGTGACAGGGAATGAGGAGAGGTGCAGCTGACTCATATCGTTTCCTCGTGGCCCGGTAGCACATGCTTTGCGGCCCAGTGGTTGGGGACCACTGGCATAAGAGATCATCGGATATTGTATACTGAGCAAATTGAACAGTATTTTGAAGCAATTCAAATAGCCAATGAAAAGCGGGTGCCAGTATTACTGAGAATATTGTGGTTAAAGGCATACAGTTTGCTTAGGAGTTTGACTGCTCTAAGCAAACCAGCCAAAATGAGCTTTGCTGATATTGTGAATGTAATGCGGGAACATTTAGAATCAAAACCATTGTTGATTACTGAAGGCTTTACGTTTCATAAGTGGAATTAAAAGGAAGGGGAGTCCATTTCAGCATACATGGCTGAATTGAAGGAATTGTCTGAGAATTGTCAGTTCAGTGATGGGCTTAATGATACACCGAGAGATAAGTGAGGGGTAAAAACAGGAGGGCCAGTATTGTGGGGGCATGATTGGCTGCGACAACTATAACTTGATTGAAGATCCATCCACCTTTTGCATGCAACATCACCAGCAACAGAGTCAACTAAAAGCGCATTAAGAAAGGTACTGGATGATGCCACAGCAATGTTGCAGAATGGCATTGGAAAACTCAAACATATCAAATGTAAAATACCACACCCAAGTTTTGCACAGCCCATCTGGTTCCTTACATCATCCATGATAAAGTTACCAGTGAGCTAGATCGCATGGAGACTGAAGGAATACTTTCCAAAGTTGAGTGGAGCCCATGAGCAATGGCAGTGGTCGCATAGCCAACACTGTCTGGATCTTTGGTGATTTTAAGGTCACCATCAAACCAGTACTGAAAGCAGAAATTATCCTCTGACCAGGATAGAGGATCTCTTTGCAAATTTTACTGGAGGAAAGCTCTTCATCAAAATGGACTCAGCTTAGGCCTACCTATAGATAGAGATGGAAGATGAGTCCTAAGTGTTTATCACCATAAACATTCAGAAAGGAACTTAATGCTATAACAGGCTTATTTTTGGAATAGCAACTGCATCTGCATTCTGGCTGAAAGCTACAGGCTTGGTGTTGCAAGGCTGTCCAGGCACTTTGTGTTATCTGGATGACATCATTGTTACCAGTAAAGAGGGCAAGGAATGTCTCCAAAATCTCAAGGCAATGTTAAAAAGATTAGAAGTTTATGGGCTTAGAACACAACGCAACGAATGTGAATTATTTAAACCAAACATCACTTACTATGGTGCTCACATCAACGCAGTAGGATTATACAAGTGTGTAGAGAAAAGTCATGCAGTAGTGGATGCCACAAGGACAAAGGGCATATCACAGATGTGGTCCTTTTAGGATAGGTCAATTACTATTATAGGTTGTTGCCAAACCTGGCTACTGTGCTACACCCCTAGAACTTATTACTACAGAATGGGGAGAGAGTTTATTCTCGTTAGTGATCATCAACCACTAGTGTCCATTTTGAATCTACAGAAGGGTGTTCCACTAACAGCAGCAACATGAATGCAGAGATGGGCTCTGTTTCTTGGAGGACACAATTACAAGATTGAATTCAAGTGGGCAACTTATCATGGAAATACTGATGGAGCGTCTTGGAGAAAAGAGAAGAATAGTGTACAGAGTTGTAAGAAACACTTTCTGCAGTTGGAAGAGTCAACTCTTGCAACCACTACAGAGCAGGTCCCAGAGACTAAGATTGTTTCACAGCCACAAGTGGCACCTGCCAAGAAGTGTGACTCCCGGCAGAAAAGACATTATCCCACAAGGATAAGAAAAGATCATAGTGATTAAAGTTTACTATGCTGTGCACGTCTTTATAGTAGTTGTATTCACACACATACATGCAACTTATTTATGTAGATCATTTGAGATACATTCTATTTTGAGTTTATAACTAAGCAGGGAGGAGTGTTGTGTATTTAATATTTCAGTAGTATTTGAACAATATTGTAAATATGTAGTTTGATTAAGCATTCTTGTTAATATAAATTAAGCCACATGGTGCACCCATGCTAATGGTGATTGTGGAGGAGGTATTGTTGCCAATCTGAGCTGATCGGCATTTGCAAGTGAGGAAATCAAGAATCCAATGACACAAGGAGGAATTAAGGCCAAGGTCTTGAATGTTATTGATTAGTTCAAGCAAGGTCAGCTGGCAATTCTTTATGTGCCTGCTCACTCTTCCGTCACAGCTCTTTCTGTGATCCTTTCCCACACTCTTTTCATTTCTGACTTACAAACAGTGCAGGTTACGAACATTTTTCAGTAACGGAACCCCGTTATAACCCAGCAACTGTGAAGTTCTTTATCAAATGTGCCAGTTGCAAGGGAGAACATGACTCCATGCTTGTGACTGGTGATTCATATCCTGAAGCTTGGCTGATGACTTGATCTCTTGAACGATAGCTGATGCAATCCAAAAAAGGAAGTGTTATCTTATCGACATCAAGTAGGTAATAATCAGATACTAATAATGTGATGATTCAAGAATTGAACTCAGGTTAACAAGAGCAGGCCTTGCAGAAGTCCTGAGGTAACTCCTGCCACATGAATGTAATTAAGTTATAACTCCGTGTTACATAATAAAGTTATACCATTCATGAAAATAGGTTTAAAGGACAGGCAACACACATAAAAGTTGCTGGTGAATGCAGCAGGCCAGGCAGCATCTCTAGGAAGAGGTGCAGTCGACGTTTCAGGCCGAGACCGTTCGTCAGGACTAACTGAAGGAAGAGTGAGTAAGGGATTTGAAAGTTGGAGGGGGAGGGGGAGATCCAAAATGATAGGAGAAGACAGGAGGGGGAGGGATGGAGCCAAGAGCTGGACAGGTGATAGGCAAAAGGGATAAGAGAGGATCATGGGACAGGAGGTCCGGGAAGAAAGACAAGGGGGGGGGGAACCCAGAGGATGGGCAAGGGGTATATTCAGAGGGACAGAGGGAGAAAAAGGAGAGTGAGAGAAAGAATGTGTATATAAAAATAAGTAACAGATGGGGTACGAGGGGGAGGTGGGGAATTAGCGGAAGTTAGAGAAGTCGATGTTCATGCCATCAGGTTGGAGGCTACTCAGATGGAATATAAGGTGTTGTTCCTCCAACCCGAGTGTAGCTTCATCTTTACAGTAGAGGAGGCCGTGGATAGACATGTTAGAATGGGAATGGGATGTGGAATTAAAATGCGTGGCCACTGGGAGATCCTGCTTTCTCTGGCGGACAGAGCGTAGATGTTTAGCAAAGTGGCCTCCCAGTCTGCGTCGGGTCTCGCCAATATATAAAAGGCCACATCGGGAGGACGGGGAGGATTATAACTCACTACTACCTTTTTGAAAATTAAATGAATCTTTCAAAGTGACATGTCAATTCCTCTTCTCTTGAAGATATAAGAGATGAAAAGCAGCCAGTAACACTATCTGAAGAACCTGTTGAATGAAAAGCAGCAGAATGAATTTAGTATCAAATAGAGAAATCTACTCAGTCCATTGCTAAAGCCAAATGTGAGTTCTATGACCAGTGTCACTTCATTGCTCAATAACCACTGTTGTGCTGAGTTTCTGGTGACCTCATGTTAACCCAATATCTTTTCAAAAAACACCATTGAACCTACATCTACCCAACCATTCAGACAGTTTACTCCAGATCCGATCATCTTTCTGCAGCAAGAAAAAAATCTCCTCATCTTATTTTTGGTTAATTTCCAAATAATTTTTATTTGTGATCTATGAGGTAATACAAGGGGCATAATTTTGAGGTGATTCAAGGAAAGTATGAGGGAGGGGTACTGCCAGAAATAGCTGTTATTACACAGAGAGTTGCGGGTGCATAGAATGCCTCTGCCAGAGGTGGTTGTAAAGGAGGATACAAAAGGGACATCTAAGAAGCTCTTAGATAGACACCTAGATGTTAGAAAAATTGAGGGTGCTGTAGGAGGAAAGGGTTAGATTGAACTTAGAGTAAGTTAAAAGATCAGCACAACATTGTGGGCCAGAGGGCCAGTACTGTGGTGTAATGCTCTCTTGTCTATATTCCATGTTAGTCATATTTTTTTGTGATTCAGCAGTATCCTACGCTAGATTGCCCAAGCACAACAATTTTCCACAAGAAGTCATTAGTTTGGGCAATCAGCTCTCAAATGATTTTGTGTACTTGTTAATTATAAAGTTCATAGAGCAAGGACAATCAAGTGGTTTGAAATGGAGAGTAGAGGAGTAGGTCAACATGACTTTAACTGCCCACATTTGTAGAAAACAGTAATACAAATGTAGATTAGGCACCCCCACACAACCCAACAACCTTGCCTTCATTTCTGATTAATGGGGTGAAGATGGGATTTGTTCATAATGAGATGGCACATAAGGTAAGGTTGATTAAGGGTATACAGTTAGAGTTTTTTGGATTTTCTTTCCAAATCGTATTTGCATAGATATTTTCCATTGCCTGCTTTCCAACAGAATAGTCAGCAGAATAATCCTATCACATGATGGTGCGGTGTATATTATTGTACTGGTAACCCACCCGGTGAATATGAATTCACTCCTAATTGCTCAGTTTCAGCCTTTCACTTCAAATTGGAAAGAAAATATGAAAAGGAAATATTGGTACGAGTCAAGTTATTGACCAGCTACTAAATTGATATAGAATCTAGCTGATCCTTTAGGGAACTTAAATTTTACATTCATATTCGTCTATATTGTTGCATCCCAAAATGACCTTGGAGTGGTCCAGAGACAATGCACTTTGGTAAGTTGTTGCTACGTAGCTGTATGTAGAAATATTGTTTCTTGATAAACCTTACATGAATACACAGTATTTATTGTATCTCTAAAAGTTTTAACATACAAGATATTAATTTGCTGATATATTTGTTGTATTTTTCCAGCATCTCCCACTTACCTCAATGCTCTCCATTAACCTATGCACCCTTTCATTGACATCAGTGGCTCACACCTCCTAATGTACACCAGAGATGAGGATGAATTTCTTTTTGCCGGGGGGGTGGGGTGGTGAACATGTGGAATTCATTGATACAGACAGCTGTGGAGGCCAAGTCATTGGGTATACTTAAAGCAGAATTTGATATGTCCTTAATTAGTAAGGGCATCAAAGATTACAGGAAGAGGGCAGGATAATGGGGCTAAGAGCAATAATAAATTAGAGATGATGGAATAATGGAGTGGATTTGATGGACCGAATGGCTTAATTCTTCTTCTATGTCTTATGTTCTAATCCAATCTGCTCAGCTCAGTGATTTATATTGGTTCAGGTTAAGCAATAGAGATACAAGAATTCTGTAGAATTAGGAAATCTAGAGCAACATGCACAAAACACTGAAGGAACTCAGCAGGTCAGGCAGAATCTATGGAGGGAATTGAATAGTTGATACTTTTCACCAGAAGTGTCGACTGTTTATTTCCTTCCATAGATGCAGCCTGACCTGCTGAGTTCCTCCAGCATTTTGTGTACGATGTTAAGCAATGTCTTGGTTGCAAAATTATTATCTTTGATTTTAATTCCATTCATTGTCTTACTCCTCCATCTTCCAGTCGTCTATGTTCAATGGCCTCACACAAAAGAGTATTTAAGAAAATAGTCCATATTGTCTCAGATCATTATCACTGGTCTCTGCTAGACTAAAAAACAAATTTAGTTTAATGTTACTAATTCACTACTATCCCTTGGCCCTCTGGCTACTGTCACCAGTCTCAGTCCCAATTGTCCAAAACCCTGACTTCCCCAGTCACTGATGCATCAGTGCCTTCCTCCAAATTCCCAATCCCCTACTCTCCCAGATGTGAACGCTTTAGCTCCTAAACTCCCTGACCTCTACTGTCCACACATCTTCTACCTTGGCTGGGCAGGATTTGGCATCTCCCTACACAAACTGGCAAATCCTGGCATGCAAATCATTCCCTCCTACCCAACAACGGTCAATCAGACATCCTCAATGCTTCCTTCAATCGTCAAAAACACTTATCAATGAATTAGCCTCAAAGATTCCTTCCATTTGCTGTGGTGGGTGCACAAATGAATCAGTTTATAGTGCTCTTGCCAATATTCCAGTTGCATACCATTTGATATGTGATACATATGAATTTACTCAGAAGGAGAATAGCATCACACAAATGACTCACTAATCCATCACAAATCCCCCGCCTCATTTGTGGAAGAGATTGCATTTGCCCTGTCATTCACCTCAGAACCATTAAACTGGAGTGGAAACAAATAATCTGTGATTCTGAGGAAATATCTCAGTAGAAGAACAAGGAAATATCTATTTATAGGTCTGTTTCTGCCAGTTTGAATGAACCCGCTGTTGCCATCCCTCTATTAGCCAATCTGGCGCAGTAAACTATCCTCATGTTCACCAAGGTGGATTGTAACCTCATAATCATAAGCCCATCAAAAACTCTTGATTCCTGCATTTAGTTCCACACATAGTCATACTTAATCACCACATCCTCTTATAAAAACCTTCACAAGTTCATGGCTTCCACTGCCTCCAATTTAAAATTCTTTTCACAAATCTCCCAAGATGTCACTCATAATTTCTATAACTTCCACACTCACTCTAATACCCAGTTTATTCTGAATCCATATCCTAATCCTTTCATGCCTCTTCACTCAGCTTTGCAAACCTTTTAACTATATTATAACTTCCTCACACAACTCTTTCTATCATTGCTTTTAGGTGCACGAGAGCATGAAAAAGTAAAAGTAAAAGTAGATGTGGCTCTGCCAATCAATAAGTTTATAACTGCTCCTTTACTTCAGACCAAATTTCCTGCACTTCCCTTTCCAAGGAAAAAAATTCCCTTATATCTCACACATTAGACCAATCCTTTTCATCCTGAGCTTGGTATTGATAATTGCTACTTACATCAATTATCAATATTCGTTTCCTACTGCTTGCCATTTTATGAAGTATGTGTAGATATCTGAAATGAAAGGCTTGAAATGTTAAAGGAAAATATGTCAGCGATTTCAAGCATTGAAGCAGCTTACTAAAATAAACTAATGCATTGTTCTTGGATGTGTTGTACACAAAATGTTTGTATTTAATGTTATTATAACTAGTTTGCTGTACTGATATTCTTTTAGGCAACATCTATTTCAGCATGCTTTTACTGACATCCAATAATGGTCATTTGTGAACTTTATCTCCAAATGCAAGATACCAGTGAGGTAAAGACCGGCCCAGATATAATGAGCAAAACCTGGTCTAACTATTACTCATTTTATTTCAGTAAATACATAAGGAATGATATTTGCAGCTTTCTATCACACACCAGCTATTTTTTTAACAAGCTGGACTAGGGCCACACCAGGATCCACCTTCTCTAACCCTGCCTTTCTACATGCAGGTCAATCATTCACTGTGCATTGATTGTTATTAAGCAATATGCTCAAACTCGCCCACACTGGGAAAACTATTTCATTTCAATGCTGCTTTTTCAGTATATTTTTCAACTTATTCTAGACAGTATGATTTCCAGTCAACACCCAGTATATTTCAATGACAGCTTCACATTTCACCAAATTTTATCCATGCAGGTGATATATTAGCTGCTGCCCTCATTTCCTGACACACATGCAAAGGGATAGGGGCATTGTGACAGGGAATCCTTTCAGAATCAATTTGAAATATTATTCAGCATCAAAATTTGGCCATTCTCTTTAAACAGTGGCATTTGTTTATCTTGAGATAAATACCATTGCTTTGTGTGGTATTTGATATCTTAATGCTATTAAATCTTCACCTTGTTACGTAATACCTATATTTATTTTGTAAAATGAATTAGTCTGCTTCAACCTTGATTTGCTTTCCTGTCACACTTAGTTTAAAAGTGAAGAAGAACAACTTTTGAACTTACACATTTAAAATGGCACAATTTGAACTTTCTACACAACTTGACGTGAATTAAGCTGCAATGAAACAAATTGAAATGATTCATATAGATCTTACTAAAAATAATTTGATATTATGGTCACAATTAAGTGAATAAATCTAATAAAGATATATAAAAATAAAGGACTAAATCCTGCAAGCTTTAAATATCAACTAACTCAAACAAATAACTTGATAAAGCTTTAAGTGTCAGAGTATATTTTTTATTACCTGTGGTACATATGATAAGATTGTGAGATACCATTTTTTGACACATGAAGAGGATCAGAAGCAATAACTGAATGTGCACAGGAGTTTGAGTTGTGCAAGGCTGGAATTTTTTTCAATGATCACAAAGGAGGGAACAGTGTATTCTTGAAATTTTTTTGAAAGGCAATTCCAGCAGTCATGACTCACTTACCAGCCATCAAATGACTAAATGGTTGTCAGCACCCCTGCCAGATCCAGTTTATGACTCCAAGTTTGAATGTGGCCACATGACCTGAATCACATTTAGTTGGAAGTTTGTTCCAATTACTTATTTATTAGCTGAGTATTTCTATGATCTTTCACTTATTCCTTCAAATCTCTTTCTACTGTTTCCTTTAGCTAAAGATACATTCCTTAGCTATTAAGGTCTAAATGGCTTTCAATTCCTTACAGGTAAGAGCTCAAAGTCTCATTTCAATAAGAAGCCTTTCCATGTGATTTTTCACATTCAATGCTCCAGTGGACTTTAAAACTTTTCCACTTTATAAAACAAATCTGCAACAATCATGTTGCTTTTATTATTTTAGAACCATTAATAGAAAGACCATTATGAGAGTAGGTAGGTGTTTCTGTGAACTCTAACCAAACCCGTTGCATCAATTCATGTTCAACCTTGTTCAACCCCCGGGCATATTAACATATGATTACCCGTGGATTCTAATTTAATATTTCTTAGTTCCTCCTCACTGTCAAAATCGTGGAGTGATTGTAGATGTATTTAACTTGAATGGGATTGCAAAAATATAGAACATTCCCTGTAGGGGAGGAAAGTATAGAACAATGCAATTGAGATGTTCAAAATTCAAAGATTCAAAGTACATTTATTATCAAAGTACATATGCTTTTCTTTGGTCAAATGGGGGGTTGCTGATGGCACGTAGGGTCAAGAATAGAGGGACAAAAGAGAACTTCCCCGCCCTTTCATGATTTTGTTTTTTCTTGAGATTATTTTTATTTTACATTGTTATATCCTCTGATTACTGTACTTTAACATTTAAATTATTTTTCTTAGTGTTTTACTTGTTATAATTAATTCCAATTGCTTAATCAGGCAAATCGATAATGATAACATAAGATGCCAATCTGTCACATATTATTCCATTGTTGCAACTTTGATCATATTTTATATTTTGAATCAAAGTCTCCATTAATAGTAGTTTGCAGACTCAGAGAATATATGCACATTACACAGTTAAGAGGAATGCATTCATCTTTCCATTTCTCTTAGGAGAAGGGACAACTCACAGACTTCAACCAAAGCTTGTCTCCTGTATAAAAATAACAATGCTCATTTATTGTAGAAAAAATATAGTGAACTACTACTGTAGGCCTCAGAGGGTTAATCTGGTTCTTGTGGACAATCCATCCTGCTCCTAAATGCAGTGACAAATAACCATTATTCTTTCATTCTGCACAGATAATCGAGGCAATTTAAAGACTTTAGTCGGCATAAGTGAATCCATTAATCCTTTAGGATCTCACGATAAGTGGTGACTGTAAAATAGTGCTAATGCCACAGTAGAGGAGGGAAAAAATTAATAATTAGCAGGTTAACAATTATCCAGTGACTACCAAATTGCTTTCACATGCAGCGCTGTAGGTAAATTGTACCATATAAAAAGGTCAAAGACTATCAGGGTTACTGAATTAACAATAGAAATGCTAAAGTCGTTATTGCAATTATTATTATAAGTTATTATTGTGCTTCAATAATATGAAAAGTATATTTATTTATACTCTCTAAGAAATATCTAAGTGGTGTCACCATTCTTTTTTGCTGATCATTTCATGGGTTGAAGTGTGAATGCCTAGACATCTATGATGAAAAAAAAAAATCTGATTCCCCAGTTTAACTTATCATTCTCTTTTTGAATTAAGCTACTATGCCTACAATTTACTTACATCATTTTAATTCGAATGGATGTAAACCCCAAAACATTAATGGCTCTTTTTTAAATCTCTGTTCTAATATTCTTCCCATCAGTAATCAAACATTGATTCTGAAGTCACATTGTGGTCCTTTAACCTTTCAAATTTTCATGGGGAGTGTTAGTTATACATCATGAAAATGTCTTACCTCAATAAATGTGCTGCATCAGAATAAGCAGGATTTGATTAACTACCTATGGACTGTAATGTGCCGATTGATTTTTGAGCCCAAGGCCATATCCCTGCTTGTAATGAAATTCCAGTTTATATTTTTGTAAAACTACACACAAAAAATGCTGGAGGAACTCAGCAGGTCTGGTAGCATCTATGGAAAGGAATAAAGAGTAAACATTTCAGTCTGAGTCTCAAACGTCAAATGTTTATTCAATTCCAGAGATTCTGCCTAACCTGCTGTTTTCCTTTATCATTCTGTGTTACTCTGAATTTCCAACATCTGTAGAATCTCTTGTGTTTATAAATGTTTTTAAGAGTTAGTTCTATACTGCCTCATATACTTCGTGCCCATTTAGAGCAGCAATGAAGGTCCTCCATCTCTGGTGGTGCTCAGGGCTTCCTTTACTGTACCAGTAGCTTCTCCTTGGCTTTCAGTACTGACAGTCCCAGGTGGAAACTCCGGAATACCATTGCACTCAAATGTAGAAGGTATCTTCTTTGTTGTTTCCATAAAATTTTGTTTTACCGGGGTTGTTCGCCCTGAGCTCAAATCTCCAACCTGGAGGACTGGAGGACCACTATTATTCTGTCCTCTACCCTTTGACCTCTTTGGCATGGGTGACCCTACCAAGAGCCAAAGCATAAAGCCCTGACTCCAGCCAATGTAGCTCTCTGGGTCATTGAGGCACACAAGCCTCCAAACCCTATGGTGAGATTGTGGTCCTCTTGGAAGACTGCCCCATGTAAAGCACAGCAAATGGAAAGGAAATCTAATGGAATAAATGTAAAAAGTATTTAAACGTTATAATTCAATCTCAGACAACTTCCGCTGAGCTTCATCACTGTTTCTCCAATAGACATCTTTAAATTTCCATTATTGCTAACAATTTGCCAGGTTTCTACAATTGAATAAATACTCATGTTTTTATGTGCTTTAAGGAGTGAGGTGAGCATCAACCATTTTGGGTATTAAGGGTGTTTTGAGGAGTCCAGTTTGGCATTGGAGGTTCATGTGCAGAGAAAGCAGGCAAAGAAGGTTTGCATGAATTTTCCCGGGATTCTAGGGCCTGAGTTATAGAGATGGGATGGGCAGCTAGGACTTTATTCCTTGTACGATAGAAGACGCAGGTGTGACCTTGTAGAGATATAAAAAATGAGGTATACAGATAGGGTGAATGCACAGTCTTTTTCCCCTGGTAAGGGAATCAAAACTAGAGGGAAAAGGTTTAAGGTGAGGAGGGAAATAATTAATCGGGACCCTCACTTCTTCACACAGAGGATGATGCAAATATGGAATGAGCTGCGAGAGAAAGTGATTGAAACATATACAATTACAACATTTTAAAGACAAATAGACAACTATATGAATAGGACATGTTTAGAAGGCTATAGGCTAAATGCAAGATAATGGGAGTAACTTAAATGTCATATTGTGGACATGGATGATTTGGGTGGAAGGCCCTCTTTCTGTGCTACATTACTCTACTATTCTATTATTACGTGGTGAGTTCCTCTAGAGATGAAACAGGGAAGCATTATCACAACAGCAGTCAGCCTAAGAGTAAGCAAATTAGTCAGTTAGTATACCATATTGACTTAATGAAAGCACTGCTATTTTGAAGCTATGAATACAACTCATACTTTTTCTTAGCCCTGTATGAAGTGAACTCCACAACATCGTTCCATCAGGGAATAGTTGCTGCAGTTTCAGAAATCTTCTGGGAATGGGATGACAGACCCTGATGAGTCATTTACTGAGCAATTGACCTAGTGGTGGACCAGTTGCTCTCAGACATTGTTGGATTGAAATCCCTTCCTCTGGAATACCGCAGGAGGGAACGAGTTGTTGAAAGTAAGGCAAAGAGCACAATTAATCTCCAGTGGAGACCATAGCTACCCAGGATGCTGGCAGACATTCACCTACCGGGAACTCACCTCAAGGAGTTACATGAATAGGTGAAGAGGTGGAATGTGAACCGTGTTTCACCTGTTGGCCTGCAGCTATAGATTTCAGTAGCATGTGAATCATAATGTCTTGAGGGTTACTGAAAGACTACTGAGCATTCGTGTGGAGGAAAATTCAAGAGACAAAAGTTAAACAGCTGTGAGTTAATGTTGCAGCTCTACTTAACACTGCTTAGATCACCCTAGGAATATCGTGTTTAGTTCTGGTCATTTCATTATAGAAAGGATGTGGAAGCTTTACAGAGGCTGCAGTGGAAATTTACCTGGATGTTGCTTGAAACAGAGAGCATGTCTTATGAGGATAGCTTGTGCGAGCTAAGGCTTCCAGTTAAGATGGCACTACCGAATGTGTGCGACAGCTCTCTGGTAGTCAAAAGCTAAGAAATCTGACTAAAAGCATCACTAAAAATATCCTTTATGCAGTAAATTAGATTAAATTATCGCTGCAAACAGGGAAAGGGTGAGTGATGGCAAGGCAAGTTTGGGGCATGACCCAAGATGCTGTATTGCAGAATTGTTACAGATGGAGTTCCGATGCCCGTACAGCTGGTCCAGGCGTGAAGTTGGATCACCCTGGATGCTGAAAGGAGAAGTCAAGCCCGGGCAGAGAAGTTCTGCCGCTCAATCAACTGGCCTGGGTGTGAGGTTGGATTGCTCTGGGCGCTGAGCTGATTTGAAGAGTTTGAGAGCAGCTTCGGACTGGGTGATGAAATCTGGGCCCAGAGCAAGTCATTGGGCAGCGTGCGCTAGGCCCAGAGCCTTTCGCTGTAGCAGTGGCTGGGCCCCAGTACAATTTGCTGCTTGGACAATTTAAATGCTGGCCCAGATTGGAGGCTAGAGCTTATTTTGCTTGGTATCCAAGAAGTGCATTCCTCTCTCCAGAGTGCAGAGCCTTTTGCTGTTCCGTTGTTGGATTAGTTTAAATGCCATCCCAGATAGATAGAAAAAAACAGGGTGTCAGTCAGGATGAGACCTGATTTCACTCATTCTCCATGTCGATCATCTTCTTGGCTCTGAGGTTATGAAGACTGCCCCGGCTGTTTTGCTCCATGCCTGCAAATATAATGAACTGGTAATCGAGGCTTTGGGCCTACTCTGGGCTGCTCCAGGGTTCAGATCTGAGGAATCAATTTTGGTTAGGAATGCTGCTTTTCAGTTCAATCATTTGCATGATTTGTATTTTTTCCTTTATCTTGCACATCAGGTGTTGGTCTTTTATTTTTTTTTTCTTTAATTGGGTTCTTTCGGGTTTCTTGCTTTGTGGTTATCTGTGAGCAAGCAAATCTCAAGGTTGTATAATTTATATATTCTTTGATAATAAATGTACATGAATCTTGAATCTTTTCTCTTTGGAGCAAAGATAGATTAAAGGTGACTTGATAGCAGTGTACAAGATGATAAGAGCCATAGATTGAGTGGACAGCCAGAGATTTTGTTCAAGGGTGGAAATGGTTACTATATGAGGGGTGATAATTTTAGGGTAATTGGAGGAAAGTAGAGGGAGAAATGTCATAGTTAAATTATTTTATTTTGTTTTTTTTTAGAGTAGTGTGTGTATGGGATGCCCTGGCAGAAGCAGGTACATTAGGGACATTTAAGAAACTCATAGATATGCACTTGGAGGACAGAAAATTGAAGGGCTATGCAGGAGGAGAAGTTAATTTTAGAGTAGGATAAGAGGTCAGCAAAGTGAAATGAGCTGTAGGGCCTATGCTGTGCTCTAATGTTCTATGCCTATGTTGTTAGAGTGAGGCCAGGTTTGGACATTTTGCAGCTTGTGAAGTGAAGCGGGAAAAAAGATCAACAATCGTCGTGGGTCGAAGAGTATACCCTGCCAGAAAGGAATGTAAGGGGCTTTTGTCAGTGAGTAAAATTGAAGGCAAGTGTTGGGGTCCATAGCTGTCTAGCATCCTTTCTCACCTGAATCCACATATCACCTGCTAGCTTTTGCTCCTCCCATTCCCACCACCTTTTTACACTAGACATCTCCCCACAATCATTCAGTCAAGATGAAGGGCCTCAATCCAATCCGCATTTTTTCACAGATTGTGCCTGACCCACTGAGTTCCTCCAGCATTTTATGCGTTACTCCCGATTCCAGCGCCTGCAGTCCCTTTGGTCTCCATAATGCATCCTAAATTCCAGGTCAATGAGTGAAGTGACTGAATCTTCAAAAGAATGTTGCATTAAATTTTCATTCCTGTTTCACACATCCAGGTAATGTTAGAGCAGCACAACAATTGCAACGTTGGTGTATGTTCAAACTTCTGTGAATGTGCATGTGATTCTTTCCAGGACGGACCTTAAGACATTTGCCGCATCTCACAATTTGCTTTCTACCATTGTAGGAGGAAGCTCACTGACATATCTATTTATCGAGACCTGAGTACTTTTCTCATGACTCTTCAATATGACACTTTGTTTTTCTCTCTGCGGGTATTGCCTAACATGCTGAACATTTTCAACATTTTATATTTTTATTCCTGATCTCCAAAAATGGCTGCACTTTACTTTTCAGTATATTTTCATTCTATCATGCTAGAGATCAGCTAGCTGAAAAAAAACATTACTTTTGTTAGGATTGCCAGTTTTCTTGCTGTGCTGGGTGTCACTGACTGAATGGAGTTTTTTGTAGTAGGCGAAATGTAATTGAAACTTTACTTAATAAGGTTTACTTACAGTTTGGATGCAGTTTAAAAATATGTATACTTAACTAACACCTGGAATCAGTGGGTTGTTTTATGATGAAAACTTGAATATGCAAGACTAACTTCACTAAAGTTTAGAGGACTGAGAGGACTTGCCTGACACATATAAGATCCAGAAGACACAAAAAATACTGTAGATGCTGGAATCTGGAGAAATAAATAAAATGCTGGAAGAACATCTATGGAGAGAAATGAACAATAAAGTTTCAGATCGTAACCCTTCATCTGGACAAATGAAGTGCCTTGACCCAGTTGTTGATTGCCCATTTCACTCTGCAGATGCATGCTAACCTGCTAAGTTCCTGCACTGACTTGACAGATATACTGTATATTGAGGGTGTTCTTCCTCTGGTGGGAGAACCTGTAATTGTTTAAAAATAAGGCTGTCCTCAGAAACCATGAAACTTTAGAACATTCATAGAGCCATACAGAATTGAAACAGGCCCACAGAGTCCAATTTTACACTTATCCTACCCGAACCCACTTTATACTCCCAACATTACCATCAACTATCCCTGAATTCTATCCCTCATTCACACACTAAGGCTAATTTACAGTGGCAGATTAACTGGAGCACCCAGAGTAAATGCTTGTGATCACAGGGAAGAATGAGCAATCTCCACACACAAAGCATCCAATGTCGGAGTTGAACTTGGTTTATGGTTTGGAGAGGCAGTGGCTGCACTGGCTGCACCACCATGCCTTTCCCAAAAGGATAATGGAAGATGAGTCCTTGTCTTGATAAGCAAATTGTGAATAGCTAACACAGGCACATCTCCTGTTTCTCTCACTCTACGTACACAATCCATTCATAACCCCTCAGTAAATGAATCATCCCATATCTGAAGATAATCAGATGTAGACAACATTCAGGCACTCTCAGTTCACATTGGTGCCACAGAATGCCAGACAATATCATCCAAACTTTCAATGGCATTACCATTGATGATTCCCGCACCAAAACCATCCTTTGTGTCATCACTGACCAAGCACTCAACTGTAACAGGCACATAGATAGAGTGTTTACAGGGGCAGGTCCATTACTGACACCGAAAGTCTTTCCAGCATCTACATGCCAGTAGTCAGGAACAGGACGGCATGTGCTCAACTTGCCTGGATGAGTGCACCATCCACAGCCTCAATATTATTCAGTACCAAACAGCTGGCATGATCAGTACTCCTTCCAACTCTTTAAAAATGTACTCCCTCCATCAACTATCATACAATAGCTGCAATCGTGTAGCATCTACAAAATGCTCTGCAGTCATTCATTTAAGTTATTCTGAAAAAAAAAACAAAATCTATTACCTTTATCACCAAGGAGAACAAGGACAGCAGGAATGTCACCAGCTGCACATTCCCCACCAAGCCATACACTATCCTGACTGGGAAATATATTGTCATTCCTTCATTCCCTCCTATACAGCACCGTGAGACTATCTTCATTAGAAAACTGTAACCATTCACCATTTTCTTCTCAAGAGCAAATAGAAGCCAGCAATAAATCTCGATCAATAAATCTCAGATCATGAGCAATGAATAAATAGAGAAAACTATTTGAACATTTTTGTAAGCTTCTAGCCACCTCTTCTAATATCACCTTCTTTAGTTTGCTGACCCACTTTTGTCTGATTATGTCTCTGTAAAGCCCGAGGGGATTTCTTACAATTTTATGGCCATGCATAAATGCATTCCTTTTAATTACTGTGGATGATATTTGGGTTGCATCCGAGACTAGGGAACAGTTTTGAGACATTCAGGTATAACTTTGAGAATAAATAAAGTTTAAAAAACAGTTTTTTGTAAATAATATGATAATACTTATAAAATGGCTCCCCTTTAAAATCATGGTCGTTGATTTAGAAGAGACCAGAACACAAGATTAGCTGCTGCAAATAAATTTGGTGCTAAGAAATACTGTGATGAAACATAGGATACAAAAATAGGCCATGAAAGTTAACTAAAGACTAAGTGAAACACCTAATGAAGAATAGACATCTTAAGTAAATAGTATTCCAGGTTTCTTAATCCTTTTTCAAATAATTCAAAAACAGCTTTCAACATGGAAAGTATAAGAGTACTTAACATATTTAGTATGTAATGATTTGAATTTAACATTCTATAGCAAAGTAGAAGCATCTGGAGATGTCTACAAAGGATATGAAATCTGTGCTAAAGCATATCTTTCTAAAACACCCTATTTCCCTTAGAACCCAGGTCAAAATGATTTCTGGCTCCGAGTAGTTGTAATATCATCAGTGCTATTCAACATTGTGCATATTAAAGACAGCAAATCAGTAAGCAAAGAAAAAAAAAGTTTTTAAACATCTTATAGAGCATTTAAAAATGAGAGCAGAGATTAAATATATTTTTTAAAAATTGTTTTAAAATTTCCTCTATTTTAAAATAGTTATTCATGGAAATACTGTATTCACATGTAAAATCAGAATTTAATTACAAGAAGAGTAAGTAAGCTGTATCTATACCTCTAAATCGTACTTACAATCTACATAGCACAACATAACATGTTAAGGATATTTTAGCACACAACTGGTTTGTAAATAACTTAGGTTTGGGTCAATTTCCCTTGATTCTATTGGAAAGGTTTACATTAAACTCAGCATGTGTAGGATGACTGAATCACTGACCTCAAATCTGGGATTTCTACAGTGAACCACACATGCATGAAAATTCTAGTTTATGCCAGTTTTAAAGAAAAAAATCATAGCAAAGCACAATAGCTTTCCTTCTTTCTCTAGCAGAAAACCCTGATTGGTGCACACTTCTATTTATCTACTTACCTCTCATTTAATTTTCCTTTATGCGTTACCACTAGGCAAAAGAAAACATTTAACTGTTCACTTAGCTTTCATACCAATCAGTGAAAGTGCTTTATCTAAATGTCTTTTATTTGTCATTAATGAAGATTAAGAAGAATGTAATTCATTTCAATTACACATAATATTTGCATGTTTCTTTAAATAGAGCTAGATTACTTTAAGCCATGTTAGTATTTGTAAATATTGTCTTTTTATCACAATTGTTTTCAACGAGAACAATTCAATGAATTAAGTTTTTTTACACTGTGGGACAGAAAGCTCAGTTCTACCATTCTGGAAGTAAGTGTCATATTCCACCCATTGGGCTCCTGGAACAGTTGTAGCACTGAACTGGCTGAATGGCTGTGGCCTCATAATGATGTTTTGTATGTTACTTGTTTATTTTTTATTGTTATATGATTTGTTCTTTTCAAGCACATTGGTTGTTTGATGGTCTTTGTTGTGTGTGTGTGTTTTTTAGTGGGTTCTACTGTGTATCTCTGTTTTATGGCTGCCTGTCAGAAGACGAATCTCAAGGTTGTATATGGTATACATACGAGGGGTGATTGATAAGTTTGTGGCCTAAGGTAGAAGGAGTCAATTTTATGAAACCTAGCACATTTATTTTTCAACATAGTCTCCTCCTACATTTACACACTTAGTCCAGCGGTCGTGGAGCATACGGATCCCTTCTTTGTCGGAGTTGGCGTCTTGGACCTCCAGAAAGTGGTCCACAGCAGGGGTGATTGATAAGTTTGTGGCCTAAGGTAGAAGGAGATGAGTTATTAACTTCAAACTTTCTGCATAATCACTCAAAGAGTTGAACTGCACGTGCATGTGACGAGAGCTGTATAACTCAACTCTTTCTACCTTAGGCCACAAACTTAACAATCACCCCTACTGTGGACCACTTTCTGGAGGTCCAAGACGCCAACTCCGACAAAGAAGGGATCCGTATGCTCCACGACCACTGGACTAGGTGTGTAAATGTAGGAGGGGACTATGTTTAAAAATAAATGTGCTAGGTTTTCTAAAATTGACTCCTTCTACCTTAGGCCACGAACCTATCAATCACCCCTCGTACTTTATAATAAATATACTCTGAACTGAACTTATGAGGAGTAAGGCAGAGCCAGAGAGGGTGTATAATAGTGTAGCTAATAGAGTGACTGCTTCATAGCTCTAGGCACCTGGGTTCAATCTAAACCTGTGTGTATAGAGACTGCATATTCCTTTACCCTCTGGATGCTGTGGTTTTCTCCCACTTATTGGTAAGTTATTGACCACCGTAAATTGCGCTTTGTGTGTAGGACAGCAAGTGGGATCCTGAGAGGGAGAATAAAATTGGGTTTAATTAAGTGGCTGTCTAATACATAAGTTGTCGGGCTACTTCGGTGCGATGTGTATCATTGAGCCTACGAGATCAGCAAGAGATGGAAATTGGCATTGCAGGTATACTGGACAC
This sequence comes from Mobula birostris, assembly GCF_030028105.1. NCBI lineage: Eukaryota > Metazoa > Chordata > Chondrichthyes > Myliobatiformes > Myliobatidae > Mobula > Mobula birostris. The sequence continues at coordinate 28,066,077 of NC_092383.1, read as the reverse complement.
CTCTGAAGATCCGCTATCCTCTAAGTGATGAGGTTCTCCCTCACTTCAATCCTGAATGGTCCACCCCCTTAAAGGCCATGGTCCGCGGCTCTATACTCTTAAGATCCGCAAACATTCTCCTGTACATACGATAAGGTATAAAATGGATCCATTCATATTTATGCACCCTAAAATGTTATATATTTTACCACTTGTGCAATCTTCACAGTATGTTCCCACACACTGAACATCCCAGACACCGAATACAGCACTCATTATATTTCTCTACCCATTATGCACTCAATCTATTTTTAACTATACATGTAGTAATAATCATTGTGTAATTTGCTCAGAGTTGCCCAAGTCATTTTACATATCAGTCATTATACAACCCATCCATTGTTCCACTCATCCATTATGTAGCCCTCCCATTGGACTCCACACAAATTGTACCATTGTACATTAGGGGTTGTTCTGCAGCATGGCTAACTGGTGGAAAAAGTTGAAGCGATACAATCTGCTGGAGCAACTCAGTGGGTCAAGCAGCATCTATGGGAGAAAAGGAGTTGTTAACATTTCACAAAGTGCTGGAGGAACTCAGCATCCATCAACATAAATAAATAGTCGACGTTTCGGGATGAGACCCTTCTGAGTCTATTTGCATGGATGCTGCCTGACCTGCTGAGCTCCTTCAGTATTTTTTTTGTGTTGCTATGGATTTAAAGCATCTGCAGAATTTCTCATGTTGATATTTCAATTCGAAACCCTGCATCAGGAAAACTTTTACCCCTCCCACTGATGCTGCTCGGTCTGCTGAATCCAGCCAGCAAATTGTTTGTAACTCCATATTCTAACGTCTGCAATCTCTTCCTCCTCCAAAGTTAAAAAATTGTTTTGCAGGCTTAATTCTAAACAGTCGTATGATAATAATATGGATAAGTGAAGATAAAATTATTTTATTCACAACCTCTGCTTGGAAATTGAAATAGGCATAAATTGAACTCCATCTTCCACTAGTAAAAATTAGAACAGATCCAAATAAATTTCACCCTCAATTGATCCCAGCATTAACATTAAATACCGTAGTTTTGATAATATACAGGTAATTCTGAAGTACATTAAGTGAAGCAGAGAGAATTGTTTAGATCTGCACTGCTGGATTGGTAATTGACAAAAAGACCTCTGCAATTTAGTTCAATATTCTGGGACAACCTGACCTTCCGTTTAGTACAATGATGCAATTAGAGAGTTGAGGTTTAGTTTTGAAGCAAGTTCTGTAGAAGGAACGGATTGTTATAACTTAATAGACTGAAATGAAATATACATGTGAAAGAAACAGAAAATCCCATTTATTTCATCAAGAAATATTTAGTAGGAAAACTGGGAGTATATCAAATAATGTAAAGAAAATCAATAGTGTAAATCTTCCTTTTAATCTTCACTTCCTTTATTACTGACCTCCTTCTATTTAGTGAACCTAGTCCTACCTATTCACTTGCTTATCACTTTTCATAATTATACACATCTATTAAGTTGCCTCAACTCCACTGTCCTTGCACTTTCCGATGATTTGCAAGTTGGTACGTTAATTGGCCACTGTGAATTGCTTCTGATGGCTCTATGAGTGGTAGAATCTAGGAGGAGTTAAAGGGATTGAAGGAATAAAATTGGGATTAATGTTTGATTAGTGTAAATGGGGGTTTGATGAGTGATGCGGCCTTCCACAGACTGCATGCATGAAATTTATTTCCCTGCTGCCCCAGCTGAAGTAGTTAGAGACCCTCTGTTTCATGTTCAGGGGTTCAAAGTTCAAATTAAACTCATTATCAAAGTACAAACAACCAGGGCACCCAAGAATGAGCTGGGGCAGCCCACAGGTGTTGCCACACATTCCAGCACCAGGATGGCATGCCCACATATGGTATAGTGTACAACCTCCAGCTTAATATATATTTTGCTGCTGAAGTTGCTGAATGCTATTCAAACCTTTCAATGGTTATATCGCTGAATTGCCAAGGTAGAAGTAGGAAACGGAATTTATTGCATTTACCTGATGAACCCAACTAATGGTATGTGAATTTTGGAACTATGATTATCCTTAAGCTTACACATTGGGTATATGTGCGTTCCTTTGTGAGAAAGACATATTCCCTAATTATTCCCGAAGTGTGAAGATCTCCTTGAGGTTCTATTCCTTGTTTCTCAAAAAATAAGCCCTCAACTGCCCTCCAGTAAAATAATGGATTAGATCACGTTTGACTCAAACCCATCAATCCCCATCTTCTGCCTCATCGGGCTCTCAACACCATCATATCCCTGTGTTCGCACTGACTTTCAGCAGTTGTGTGGCTCCTAAAATCCTGGTTCAGTCAGTCTGTGAGGTTGGTTGACCTGGGAGCAAGGGGCAGGTCACTGGTATAGATGGTGAGATTGTCCAAATGAACTCTGGATAGTTTTGTTGCTGTGAATGGAAACTGAAAGATATTTGGAACAGTGAAGAGAGGAATGACTGATTTTCACAAATGCTTCTCTGCTAATGAAATGTTCAGCTACGAGATAAATTATCTGGCACAAAAATGCAGCTAAAAGAGTGTCTGACTGATATAAGAACAAACAACGTTGCAGCGGTTAGTGCTGCTACCACGCAGCTGAAGATTTGACCCTGACCTTGAAGGCAGTCAGAGTGGAGTTTGCATAATTTCTTTGTGATGGTTTGCGTTTTCTATGGGTGCTCCAGTTTTGTCCCACAACTCAGAGATGTTGTGGTACATTAATTGGTCACTGTGTTGTACCCCTTAGCATTGACTAACGAAGTCAATGCTAAGGCAAAAATAACGAAGGAGAGTTGAAATAAACGCATGAGGGGGAACCATTTGAAGGTTAAAAGGAGATTAAAAGGAAGGAATTAAAGAAATTGTGGGATCCAGTTGAGTACCTCATTCTGTGTCATTATGAAGGATGCCACCTTCATGGAACTTATCTTCAATTAGAACCATAGAACCATAGAAACTACGGCTCAGAAACAGGCCTTCTGGCCCTTCTTGGCTGTGCTGAACCATTTTCTGCCTAGTCCCACTGACCTGCACACCGACCATATCCCTCCATACACCTCCCATCCATGTATCTGTCCAATTTATTCTTAAATGTTAAAAAAGAACCCACATTTACCACCTCGTCTGGCAGCTCATTCCATACACCCACCACTCTCTGTGTGAAGAAGCCCCCCCTAATGTTCTCTTTAAACTTTCCCCCCCTTACCCTTAACCCATGTCCTCTGGTTTTTTTCTCCCTTTGCCTCAGTGGAAAAAGCCTGCTTGCATTCACTCTATCTATACCCATCATAATATTATATACCTCTATCAAATCTCCCCTCATTCTTCTACACTCCAGGGAATAAAGTCCTAACCTATTCAACCTTTCTCTGTAACTGAGTTTTTCAAGTCCCGGCAACATCCTTGTAAACCTTCTCTGCACTCTTTCAACCTTATTTATATCCTTCCTGTAATTTGGTAAAGAAAACTGAACACAATACTCCAGATTCGGCCTCACCAATGCCTTATACAACCTCATCATAACATTCCAGCTCTTATACTCAATACTTTGATTAATAAAGGCCAATGTACCAAAATCTCTCTTTACGACCCTATCTACCTGTGACACCACTCTTAGGGAATTTTGTATCTGTATTCCCAGATCTCTCTGTTCCACTGCACTCCTCAGTGCCTTACCATTAACCCTGTATGTTCTACCTTGGTTTGTCCTTCCAACATGCAATACTTCACACTTGTCTGTATTAAACTCCATCTGCCATTTTTCAACCCATTTTTCTAGCTGGTCCAAGTCCCTCTGCAGGCTCTGAAAACCTTCCTCACTGTCTACTACACCTCCAATCTTTGTATCATCAGCAAATCTGCTGATCCAATTTACCGCATTGTCATCCAGATCATTGATATAGATGACAAATAACAATGGACCCAGCACTGATCCCCGTGGCATACCACTAGTCACAGGCCTCCACTCGGAGAAGCAATTCTCTACTACCACTCTTTGGCTTCTTCCATTGAGCCAATGTCTAATCCAATTTACCACCTCTCCATGTATACCTAGTGACTGAATTTTCCTAACTAACCTCCCATGCGGGACCTTGTCAAAGGCCTTACTGAAGTCCATGTAGACACCATCCACTGCCTTCCCTTCATCCACTTTCCTGGTAACCTCCTCAAAAAACTCCAATAGATTGGTCAAACATGACCTACCACGCACAAAGCCATGTTGACTCCCCCTAATAAGTCCCTGTCTATCCAAATGCTTGTAGATTTTGTCTCTTAGTACTCCCTCCAATAACTTACCTACTACCGACATTAAATTTACTGGCCTATAATTTCCCGGATTACTTTTCGATCCTTTTTTAAACAACGGAACAACATGAGCCACTCTCCAGTCCTCCGGCACCTCACCTGTAGACAGCAACATTTTAAATATTTCTGCCAGGGCCCCTGCAATTTCAACACTAGTCTCCTTCAAGGTCCGAGGGAACACCCTGTCAGGTCCCGGGGATTTATCCACTTTAATTTTCCTCAAGACAGCAAGGACCTCCTCCTTTTCGATCTGTACAGTTTCCATGATCTCACTACTTGTTTCCCTTAATTCCATAGACTTCATGCCAGTTTCCTTAGTAAATACAGACGCAAAAAGCCTATTTAAGATCTCCCCCATTTCCTTTGGTTCCGCACATAGCTGACCACTCTGATCTTCAAGAGGACCAATTTTATCCCTTACAATCCTTTTACTCTTAATATACCTGTAAAAGCTCTTTGGATTATCCTTCACTTTGACCGCCAAGGCAACCTCATGTCTTCTTTTAGCCCTCCTGATTTCTTTCTTAAGTATTTTCTTGCACTTCTTATACTCCTCAAGCACCTTATTTTCTTCCTGCTTCCTATACATGTCATACAACTCCCTCTTCTTCTTTATCAGAGTTGCAATATCCCTTGAGAACCAAAGTTCCTTATTCCTATTCACTTTGAAAGAATCAACACCCTGGGTTTAATTTCAGCAGGTAGAAACCAAATGTTAGACATAGTTATTTCACATTTCTGTCTTCACTATTTCAGCATGAAGGCATTAGCCCTGTAATTTTTGAGAATTCTTCTGTACTTTGTTCATTACCTTGACAGAGGGTTGCTATGGATGGAGGCAACTACAGTGAAACAGTTGTAATCATCTTTTTTGAACACTGAAGCTGTTTTCCTGAATTCTCTGCTGGCCCTACACCAGAGTTAGTGTAAAACAGCAGGACTGATACAACTCTAGAGGAATCAAACTATCAAAAATAGCATCATGTTCATGGCATTATCTATCACCTTACTTTTTCATAAATTTATATAATTGGTTTAAGATTATTTTCCTATCTCGCAGGGATGTTTCAGCGTTAGCTTTAACTTTCTGAACAACTGGTGGTGTGACCTTGAAGATGCAACCATTAACCATTGAGGGAAAGGAAAACTAGTGACTTACATACCTTTCAAATCTCCAAGATGTACTTAGCACTGGACAATTAATGATTTTCTTTTGAAGTGCCATCCCTGTGGCTTTGTTGGAATGTGATCCAGTTAATTTATATACAGTAAGATCCCACAGTGTATTAAGATAATTGAATAATTAGTAATTTGTATATATTAATTAAAGGATAAATTCTGGTCAACAGAAGAACATCTTTCTTCTTCAAAAGTTCCTGTGATGTTTTGACATAGAATTAAACGGGGAGATGGAACCTCAATATTCAAATTCACCTGAAGTACAGCGTGGCTGGTAATGCAGAACATCTTTGGTACTGCTCTGTAGTGTTAGTATAGATCATGTGCCCTAGTCCCAATGGTGAATTTGACCCCATAATTTGTCCAAGTTCAGCTGAGCCAAACCAGAATCTCTTGAATAAGACATGACTAACCGTTAAACAAGGGTTGTGGACTATACAGTGCATTCAAAGGTTCACTAATGTTTCTATTTACACCATATGTACAATGAGAGTTCTTCTCTAATGTTACCCAAGCAAAGGTCATGGAAGAGTTAGCACTTAGTGATATAATAGCTTTGCAGAATATAATGCAACCTATAAATAGATCTATGGAAATAATTTCAATTTGTGAACACTGTTGCTCTTTATAGAATTGGTCCAGCTTCATTAATAGTTTATATTAATGCCATAACTATTCACAGGTGACTCTTTTATTCATTTCAGTAAGCTTTTCTTAAATAAGATTTAAGGAATTCAGCCCAATCACTAATAGCACTCTGAATCACAAGACAATGAAGGGGAAATCTGGATACATTATTACTCATCTCCTGGAACTTGATGACAGATTATTGTTTTACTGGAAGACCTTTCATGGATTGAATTCCTGATCTAATGACAGACATTAATTGAGATGTGGGGGATATCAGGCTCTGGAAACCAATAATGTTAAAAATATTGCCTGCAATGACACCTAAAATTTGAGCTTACATGTTTCTAATAATTGATGGCCTTGTTTTGTGATACCCTGCTAATTCTTATGTCACAATAAGTAATGCACTGTGAATAATCACCCTATTATTGGAAGTTTTATCTGCTAAGGTGTCATCAACAGAATGCATGAAAACATCACATCATCTCCCTCTGCATCTTTTAAATTCATCAGCTCCTTTTCTGCAAAGGAGAAGGGCAACAGAGGGCTTACTTTCAAGGACTTTTCATCTTGTGTTCTTGATTGCTTGATTGATTGATTGATTGATTGATTAATTATTTATTTTAGTATTTGTAGAGTTTGTGCACATTGGTTGTCTGCCCTGTTAGTGTGCCTTACATTGATACTATTACGGCTATTGAGTACGCCCGCTAGAAAATAAATTTTAGGGTTGCATATGGCAACATATATGTACATTGATAATAAATTTACTTTGAACTTTGAGAAGCATAGAAATACCAAGACCAGAATTTCCTCTCCAAGGTGCACATCATGCTACCTTGAACACAATCATAGCTGTTCCCTCATTGTCACTGCCACTCTTCTTATTTGCAAGGTATATTCTCCAAAACACAAAGATTGTGGATTAGGAAACATTTTAGGAAAGGAATTAGGTTTCACATTCATCACACTTCATTCCACTCACTTGTTTGAGTTGAACAAAGTCCTTATCCTACATAATTGCCTTTTTTTACTTTAAAAATACATTAAAATCATTTTTGAACATTAGACAATTAGTGGTACCTGTTAGTGCAACATTTGACATAATGCCTTTTCAACAGCAAGGAATAAACACCTCTATTCACAAATCTCTATTTTTTGGTTGTCACTTAAAACCTATATGTCCACAGATCCCAGATGTTTTTTTTTTCTATTGTTAACAAGGGAGATTGCAACTCAGACTGGCAGAAAATATTGATGCTGACATTTGTGAACAACAGTGTTATACTATTGGACTTCAGATTGAAGTATAACCTCTACAGGGGTCTGCACTCTGAGATGTTATCAGGATACTTGCTGACTCTCAGGACAATATCATCACCCCAAGTGTATGGTCTATAACCACAAGTATAAAGACAAAGAAAACAATTTATCCTTCACTTTGTGAATTATTTTTTTTTTTATTTATTCATTTACGGGATGTGGGCATCACCAGCTAAGCCAGCATTTATTGCCCATCCCTAGTTGCCCTTGAGAAGGTGGTGATGAGCTGCCTTCTTGAACCGCTGCAGTCCCTGAGGTGCAGGTACACCCACTGTGCTGTTAGGGAGGGAATTTCGTAATTTTAACCCAGTGACAATGAAGGCACGGTGATATGTTTCCAAGTCAGGATGGTGAGTGACTTGGAGGGGGATTTCCAAGTGGTGGTGTTCCCACGTATCAGCTGTTCTCATTCTTCTAGATGGTAGTGGTCGTGGGTCTGGAAGGTGCACACATAGTCATAGTCATAGTCATAGTCATGGTCATACTTTATTGACCCCGGGGGAAATTGGTTTTCATTACAGTTGCACCATAAATAATTAAATAGTAATAAAACTATAAATAATTAAATAGTAATATGTAAATTATGCCAGGAAATAAGTCCAGGACTAGCCTATTGGCTCAGGGTGTCTGACCCTCCAAGGGAGGAGTTGTAAAGTTTGATGCACAAGCAGGAATGATTCCTATGACGCTCTGTGTTGCATCTCGGTGGAATGAGTCTCTGGCTGAACGTACTCCTAATGTACTCCGAATGCACACAGAACACTTCTTAGTTTAACCAATTTGTACATTCTACTGGTTGCATTATTATAGCTTTTATGTTAAAAGAGACCTTTTGAATTTTGTGAAGGTGTTTTTTTTTGAAATATCAGAATAGATTTAGGCTTCATGATTGGGAGATCTTCCATCGGCTGCACTTATTTTCAAAATATAACCACCATCCACCTCATATCTGTCCTAGATGAGAGCTATTTTTGCAGGGCCTGTTATTTTTGATTGTCTTCTCAATGAAATTCATACACATTACTCCTCCAAGGCACATACAGTACATAGACATCCCACCTCTCTTGGAAGTTCCGGAAGTCTCCCGCATATTAAAGTGGCTCCCTGATGCCCGCAAGTTATATATAATGTCACGGAAATCAATTTTTTTGAGAGCGAGCGAGTGAGAGAGCGCGAGAGAAAAAGCAAAAGAGAAAGTGTGAGAGAGACCACGAGAGAGAGCGAGAGCAAGCAAGCGAGAGAGAGCGAGAGCGAGAGTGAGAGAGAGAGAGCACGAGAGCGAGCGAGCGAGAGAGAAAGCACGAGAGCGACCATGAGAGAGAGAGAGAGAGAGAGAGTGAGCACGAGAGCAAGTAAGCAAGAGCAAGCGAGCGAGAAAGCGTGAGAGCGACCACAAGAGAGAGCAAGAGCAAGCAAGTGAGAGAGAGAAAGAGTGCGAGAGCAAGCAAGCGAGAGCGAGCGAGCGAGAGAGAAAGCGCGAGAGCAACCACGAGAGACAGAGTGAGAGAGAGAGAGAGAGATAGAGCACGAGAGCAAGTAAGCGAGACTGAGCGAGCGAGAAAGCATGAGAGTGACCACAAGAGAGAGCGAGCGTGAGATAGAGAGAAAGAGCGCGAGAGCAAGCAAGCGAGAGAGAAAGCAAGCAAGAGAGAAGAGAGAGAAAGCGTGAGCGAGAGAGAGAGACCGCGCCATGGCAGAGTGTTCCAAAAAAAGAAAATAGTGTACCCCTAAAGTGTACCCCTGCCTAATAGGGGTCAAAATAATGACAGTGTTGCTCGCTGCACTGTTTACAACAGTGACTTTTCTATTGCTCATGGTGGGTTAAGACTGTAAAAGGCATGTTGAGGTGAGTTTAACAGATGTTATTCATTCATTAGCATAGCTAACGCTATTTAAACTAGCTGGCTGGCTGCTAAGGAGCTACTCTATTGTAGACATCCCACCTCTCCCGGAAGTCTCCCGCAAATTGATGGCGCTACCTCCCTGAAATGATTTTTTGCAGGGTGGGATGTCTGAGTACATGACTGTTGATCTTGGGAGTCCTCATATAATAGACCAGGGTTTTATAAGTGAACTTTCAATAAATAAAGCAAGATATATACTTATATGTCAATGATATAGCATTAAAAATTGTAATGGCAATGACAGACACTGTCTGACCCATGAAACCTATGCGGTCTGCTAGTAATACAATCCTCAGTCCCATTGATTTCATCCTTCCCCAAAGTTCGGCATATCATTCTCTGTCAAGTAATATCTGATGTCTCATTGATGGCACCCATTAGTTCTGTTTCAAGCATCCTTAAAGACAACAGATTTCAAATTAAAATTCTTCTCTGCTTAAGAAATAGAAATCCTCAAATTTCCTTTGATCCTTTTGCCCAAAATTTGTTCCTGAAACCATCCATAAATAAGAATAGATTCTCTACATCATTTCTTAAGCATTCATGAATATGTACAACCTCTGTCAACTTGCCTCTGAATCCTGCGATCACCAAGGAGAACACAGCAGCTTCTTCCATCTAAACCTTAGCGTGTTTCTTAATGTTTTCATGGTTTACTGTTTCAGAAAGTTTCCATACACAATAATTGGCTGATGATTTGTGCAGGGGTTCCCAACCTGAGGTCCATGGCATAAAAAAAGGTTGGAAACCCCTGGTTTAGAGAGTTATATTTGCAATTTTCCAGAATAATATGAAACAGGACATTCAAAGGCAAGCTAGTGTTTCTCCTTGTCTGCAAAACCAAGTCATAATACAACCTGTTCTCAAGGTTAGACTGTTCAGTGTCTCAATAAACAATTTGCAAGAATTAATGTCACTGCACAATCTAACTATATCATTTGTGGCTCAGTTCATTGAACCTTGCTGTCTGAGCCAATAAGCTACTGGTTCAGTTTCCCCTCCAGAGATTCAATTCCTACTGATCCTCCAGATTTGTACCAAAAGGACTGCATTGCCAATGGTTTTGTTTTTCAGCTAAGGCATTAAAGGAAGCTACATCTGCCTCCTCAACTGCATGTTTAAACTTCATATGCAGTATATGAAAAAGAACTGACCCCAAGTTCTCCTCTTATTCTGGCGAACATGTATCCCTCAGATTGTGTTTGTAGGAAGTTTTTTCTCAGGTATTCAGTTTATATCTCCCTCTGTTTTTCTGTGGGAGCTTGCTTGCTGTGGTATTTCCAACATTTTGAGAGTGAGTGCAGATCAGAAGCCATCTTGTGTGAAAATGTTTTGAAATACATCCCTGATGTACAGCAACATTTATAGAGCTGCATTTTAGAAAAAATTGTTGCACTCATAATTGGGGCACCACCTACAATAACATGGCAGTATCACATGATCTAGGAAATTACGATGGATGAGCACCTATGTTTAACAAATGCTCTTCATATATCTTCCTCCATAGATTTGCTACAGACTGTACTTGTGGTTAGTTTTTACTAGATTATAAAACATATTAATGTGGAGGAAATGATTGGCAAAAGCTGATATAACACATCATTTCAAGCTATATGTATTTCCTTTGTGGATAGGATACCAGAGTGCAAAGGTGTTTATGGAGTGATTTTTGTCACTATAGTGACACAAATATTTTTCTGGAGCCTACTGCTATGTAGTAAGTCCAATCTCATCCATCCAACAGATAAGTAATAGAGAGAGGAATTGCACTGAAGATGTGCTTCAATTCATTATGGTTTTGGTTTCACATCAGCATTTGACAACCTTTGGTACAGTGAGTAGCATTCTTTACTCTAGTCACAGATTAAAACATTACTTCAGAGCCAAGCACTTAATCTAGGCTAGCACTCCAGTTTAATCAGGGGTGCTGTACTGTCTGAGGCATTGTCTTCCAGAGGTAATGTTAAACTGAGGCATGTATTGTCTCTCAGGTAGACCTTGAATCTTGAATCATAATTTCAAAGAGGGCAGTACCTTTATCTCTTTTTCCTGACAATTGTTCATTTCCCAATGAATGTCATTCCTGTTGATGTGAGCTACTTTATGCAAATTGCTTCCCCCAATGGCTAAAAAACTTAGAAGAAATGTCAACAGGAATTATCTTAGTTATCAAAGCAATGATTTATTTGCAAATTTTCAGTGAAATTAGCAGAATATGGTCCAATTGTCATAAAAACTCAAAAAAAATCATTAATATTCTCCAAGATAGGAACAAATCTTCCTTACCTGGTCTCATTTACATGTAACTTACGCGGTCACATTTCCACAAGGTAACCCACCATCATCTTGTTTTGCTAACAAGTGATAGTGGATATGTTCACATAACAAACAAAAAAAATCTCACCAAATAGTATCCACTGTTCAATTTTCTGTATTGCTTTAAATTCAAACCTACTTTTCTTTCTGTGAGTTCCTCTCATGATCCATAACCTACAATTAGATTGGTCTGAACTGGGGAATCAAGCCCAATTTTAATTAAATTACTATGCATAAATTAACTTTCAATTCAATGTTTCAAATCCCTGTTCTCCATTACATTGTACATATTTTACATACAATATTCTGAAAGATACATTAGCCCTATTATGTTATGAAAATTAATTGGATTTGTCAACAAAAACAGACCTTTTTACATTGAAATTTTGTCGTATTTAATTTAACAGTTATATTTTAGTTTTATATTGTTCACACTCCATCTTTCAGTCTCCAGTTGATCAAATTGACAATCAAAGATCTGACAGAGTACTTTTTTTAAGCTGTGTGTGTTTGGGTTGAACGTTACAGATGTCTCTGTCATCTCACCAGATAAATGAGTTAGATAAAGCCAAGAATAAGAGCAACTAATCTATTAAAATGTTTTATAGGTTTCTTCTTAATTTGGACTTCAATTATCCAAAATTTTAAAATGGGAACTGTGAACATTTGAAATAATTTTATTTAATTCATAGACTTCTAGACCAAATCATTTAGTGAGGACAAAAAAAAACAAGTCCTATATTAGTTTTTGAAACAATGAACTTACAACCCTCCTGCCTGCATTTTTGGTTAAGTTACTTTAGAAAACTGTTAGAAAGAGCTGCTCAGTGTTCTTGTCCCTGTGGTTGTATAAGGATACAGCATGCACAAATGAGATCACATTCAAAATAACTGCAATAGTAAAATAACATTCTTATTGCTGCTATCATGTTTGGGAGTAATATGTATCATAGAACATAGAACATGGAACAGTACAGCACAGGAACAGGCCCTTCAGTCTACAATATTGTACCAAACCGACTAAAAAGCAAATCAAAAATACCCCCCAAAACTAATCACTCCTACCTACACAATGTTCATGTCCCTCCATCTTCTTCACATTCATGTATCTATCTGAATGCCTCTGATATATTTGCTTCTACCACCATACCAAGCATCGCATTCCAGGCCTCCATCACTCGCTGAGCAAAAAACCTTAGCCCTCATATCCCCTTTGATCCTACCCCTTCTCACCTTCAATGCATGCCCTCTGGTATTAGATATCTCAACCATGGGAAACAGATACTCCCTGTCTACTCTAACTGTGCCTCTCATAATTGTATAAACTTCTCTCAGAACTCCCCTCCGTCTACACTGCTCCAGAGAAAGCAACTCAAGTTTATCCAGCCTCTCATGAATGCACATGCCCTCTAAACCATGCAGTATCCTGGTAAACTTCTTCGGCACCCTCTCCAAAGCCTGAACATCCTTCCTATAGTGGCGTGACCAGATATGTATGCAATACTCTAGATGTGGCCTAACCAGAGTTTTATTAAGTTACAATATAACCTCTTGACTTTTGAACTCAATGCCTCGACTAATAGAAGCAGGAATTCCATAATCCTTCTTAACTACCTTATCAACCTGTGTAACCTTTCAAGGAGCTATAAACTTGTATCCAAAGATCTCTCTGCTCAGCAACACCGTTTGCCCTACATTCAACAGGGTTAAACTCTATCTGCCATTTCCCTGCCCATATCTGCAACTGTTCTATATCACACTGTATTCTTTACCAGTCTTCTACACTATCCGCAACTCCATTAATTTTGGTATCATCCACAGACTTATTAACCCACTCACTTACATTTTCAAAGATAATAATTACATTCACTGTGAAAGATGCAGAATGATGAAATCCATGCATGAGTCAATGGATAAATTATGTTCATATACTAGAATTGATACAACAGTTGAAGCAAAATAGAACTATGGAAACAAATAATTCTGAATCAGCATGTCTGACACACATCTGAGAATAGCATTCTTAAATAATGAAAAATAAGTTTGAACATACTGAACAGTTTACTCATTAGAATAACACAGATGGTCATCTTTCTGAGGAAATAATTTTTTTTTAAAATGAAAAGGATTTCAAAATATGAGTCATTATGATCCTTGGCCTCAAAAGAAACATTATAATTCTAATAGCCTCTTCAAGGCCCTACAGAAAGGTACATAGAAACATAGAAACGTAGAAAACCTACAGCACAATACAGGCCCTTCGGCCCACAAAGCTGTGCCAAACATGTCCCAACCTTAGAACTACCTAGGCTTTACACATAGCCCTCTATTTTTCTAAGCTCCATGTAGTCATCCAGGAGACTTTTAAAAGACCCTATTGTTTCCGCCTCCACCGCCGGCAGCCCATTCCACGCACTCACCACTCTCTGAGTAAAAACTTACCCCTGACATCTCCTCTGTCCCTGCTTCCAAGCACCTTAAAACTATGCCCTCTTGTGCTAGCCATTTCTGCCCAGCCAAAACTGACCAAGCTGCTTCTTTTAGTACAAGTTTGCCTTCCATCACAATGTTGCTTAAAGCAGCATGAAAAATTGCAGAAACCTGAATTATGCCATTTATACTTTAAAATATTATGAACTTTTACAGTGAAAAAGCCTGGCATAAATATAAGTCACTCTGTGGTAGGAAATGCATTAGTTGTAGTTTTGTACCCTCTGCTCAGTGCTCTCTGAGACCTGACATTTTGGGCAGAGAGATCAATTCCTATTTACCTGACGTCAGTGATGAACTCAATCAACAAGCAGTTCATCTGAAAGCAATAGAACTTGGCATTCGTTTGTATTCTGGATGCCAATCCAGGCCATGGGTTGGTTCATTAACTGAGTGGTGGCTGAATACATGCCAGTACTTGCCTGTAACTAGAGTGGTCAGTTAATCTCTGCATTTTTATATGTAAGCACTATCAAAAAAAACTTCATCTCTGTTCAAATCTTTTATTTTCAATGAATATGGTGGGCAAAAGGAATGACTCATAAGTATAATTTTTGAGTTCCATATATAATGCTAAACAGACAAACAAATTGGGTTTAGTAGAATTTTATAGCAAGTTGCTTCATGCCTTCCACCTTTGACACTTGAGTTCAAACCAAGGTCACGTTAATGGGATAAGAATTCTCTCTGCCTGCTGCATTGCAAGAAATGAATCCTACAGCACAAAACTGACCTAATTTGGCACTAATTGGCAATGTCGCTCAGTGAGGTCACAGAATGATCGGGGCGGGGAATGTTAAAATGTCACACTTCACAATAGGAGGTGCTCATTTGAGCGTGGGATGGGGCATGTTGTTGGTGTTGTGTGGAACAATCTCTAACTCTGGCTGTGCTGTGGGTTGTGGGGAGCTTGGGCAGTGTGTTCATTCTGCTCCCCAGCTTTGTAATCTATTGTGACCATGAAGACACATAAAGGTTCGAAAAGGATTTAAATTAACAATGATTTTCAGGGAGAAATTATCGCTAGTAGCTCCAGTGGTAAGCAAACATGCTCACTCCAAACATACATTGGAAGGGGCGGGTGAAAATGTTTCTCCATTCATTTGAAGAAACTTGTAGAAAATCTACTGATTACAATGAAGCTAATTTCTACATGTGAGCAGCATGGTAGCGTAGTGGTTAGCACAACGCTTTACAATACAGATGACCCATGTTCATTTCTTGCCGCTGCCTGTAAGAAATTTGTACAATCCCCCCGTGATTGCGTGGGCTTCCTCTGAGTGCTTCAGTTTCCTCCCACAGTACAAAGATGTACTGATTGGTAGGATAATCGATCATTATAAATTGTCCTGTGATTAGGCTAGGTTTAAATTGGGGGGATCGCTGGGTGATGTCGAATAAAGGGCCAGAAGGGTCCATCTCATTAAATAAATCAGTGAATGTGCCTGGCAGCTTTTTATCACTTTGCTAGTTCTGAAATGATTTGAATACATTTGCAAGCAGAAAATACTGTAAAATCAACCTACTAGTGATATCCAATGATTTACTACTGAGTCCTCCAACATGCAGTCATCTCTGATAATCACTCCATTTTGAGGATAGTTTGAAAGCAGAGCAGTTTCCTACTCTCTTATGCAAGCCACAGCACCCTATCAGCTATCAGCAGTGTTCTGAAGCTTACCGCTTCAAGTATATTATCAAAAGTATCCTCATCTAATGATGAGAAATAAAAGTTTCATTCATGGTTGTTTGAGCTCAATTGTATTGACCCAGCTATCCAGGAATAATAGCAAGATCAGATTAACATTTATAGACAGCACGGTTCTTGATGAGTAACAACTGCTCGATCAACAATAGATACACATTTCAAATGGAATGAAAGGTTCTGTTTTCTTGTAATTTTTACTAAGCCAAAAACCTGACAGAGTGAGCCAGTGCATTTTGTTCTGTAAAACAAAAAAGCAGCTCGTAGATATGAAACTATGGTAATCCTGATAAAGGAAAACACTCAGAAATTTTGAAACAATTTGAAAGCGATTTACTCTGAACCCTAGCAAAAGCCCTGGGCACCCGATAATCAGATCCTGCCTGCAGTTATTACATTTGATGTGACCAGCTGAAACTAGACTGAGCAAATGGCAAAACTGGCCAGCCTGTCGTGTTCTATTTCTCCGAGTCCGGGCTCCAGTCTGCAGGTGTTTCTTTGCACTGAAACTCCCTGGGGTCTTCTCCTCTTTGGCAGACTCCACTAAACCTACAGTGATTTGATTTGGATCCTATTACCAACACTTTACCTCTGATATTTCCGTGATAACGGCTGATTGGAGTCGATTATGGTACTGGGAGAAAGTTAATATGTTGTCAAGAAACAGTTGTAGCAGCAATGAGGGGAAAATATAAGTTTGGGTGGGAGGTAATATGAGGAGCAACCACAGGAGTATAATTTGTGGTCACTGGAAGATCATTCTCTTCAAGTCTATAGCCTGTTTAAAGTGAGGTAAAAATTCAGAATTTAATCTATTAAACAGATGGTAAAAATATCAGTGCTTTTTGATATTACCTAATGTATAATTGGACTTATGTTGATGTTAGAATCTTAATTGATATGTCCTTTAATGTTCAAGCTATGCTTTGTGGTAATGCACGTTTAATACGAAAATGAAAGTTAACACCTTGTAGGAACGATGGCATTTGCATTCACATTAAAAAAAAACTTCAAAATGCATTTTCTGTAGGCTTCCAGATATATCCAAGTGACAAGGTTTTCTTTTTCAATTTGCCACCTCTGATATATTCAAGGGTCTTCCTTGACCCTCAAGGGAATTTGCTTTTTAGAGCCCAGTAGGTTATGGGCTTTGGTGAAATAATGTGACCAATTGTATTTGATGCTCCAATACTCTCCAATTCTTTGCAGAAAGCTAACTTTAAAATAATTCTGTTTATCCACTGTAAGATACTATTTAAACAAAAGAAAAACGGAAGGCGTCTCATTTAATGCAGCTCTGTGAAAATTTGATGAATGGCGGCCTTAATAAAGAACTAACTACATTTAATTATAAGTTTGAGTTTTGACAGAATTCTGTGGAATACGAAACCTCCGGCTTGAGGATAAAAGAAAATCACTTGACAAATATGGCAATGAATTTGACATTCACAGTTGAATCAATTAAAGCCACTGAAGCTAGCCATATGTGCAGTCGGTGGATTGGTGCAGGAAGAATGAATTCAAACAGTAATGAATGTCAGGCCCAGCTTCCATACTCATTCAAGGTATTGTTTGATGTTTAGGAAGCTAATTAAACTTTGGGATATGTATATCCAAACAGAAGCCCAAAATTGAGTAGAAGGAAATAGAGGGAAAGCAAATGTTAGTTCAAATAGATAATAATGACAGGGAATGTAACTGGTGGAACATCTGGATAGGAAATGACTGTTGAGTCAGGTCCACCATTCAGTTATATTGCAGCTGATCTGTGTATTAACTCTTCTTACCTGTACCAGGCAACAGAGTTGCTGGTTATCGGTATCTTTTGCATTCTCATTTGGACTGAATTCCAGATTTTGCTCCTTTCATCTGGTCAGACCGGTGTTCAGAGAACAAGGATGGAGGCTTCAATAACTGCAGCAGCAACATACCATGTGAGATAGAGTCTGAGGAATGAAGAGGTAGGCGTAAGGAAAGTGGGCAGAAGCAGGAGGCTAAAGAGAAAGACAGATAAGGTTAAAAAATGAGAGGTGATTCAAAAGACTTACAGAAGATAAGAAAAGAGATATCATAGTTTATGTTCTTTTACTGTTACTCCTAATTGTTATTTTTCAGTCTATATTTTATGTCTCTTTTATTCTTTGTCCACCTTTCTTTCCTTGCTTTCTTGGATTGCTGTCTTATGTTTTCTTTGCCTTTTGTCTGATGCCTCTTTCTTTTTGAGGATTTTGTGTCTCATGTTATGCAGCTGTTACATTGAGACCGACTAGAAAACAACTCACCTTTCTGTGCCTATGCTCTAATGTCAATCAGTTCACAGTGAAATGAATGGAGTGGTGTTGTAGCAATTCTCTTACAATCCCCAGTAGGATCAATCCACTTGTCATTCCTGGATTCTCATGAATTGAGGAAAGCTCACACAATGCCACAGAACAGTCAAAGAAAGAAATCAATGTGATGGGGCCTTGTGATCAGGTCAGTCAGTTTGGTATATCATTTTGATCTGCAAGGCAACTACGTTAAAGTAATTAGTCTGGAAAGGAGGTTATGGTGTAGTGGACGAGATACAAAAAAATTGGGACAGGACATTTTTGCCAGTAGTAACCAGGAAATCAAGAGCTATTACACCATCACTAATCTATATTGCCGAAGAATCCAACAATGCCTATATTCCAAATCCCTCATAAGATCATAAAGCATAGGAACAGAATTAGGCTGTCTGGCCCATTGAGTCTGCTCTGCCGTTCAATCATGGCTGATCCTTTTTATTTCTCCTCCTCAACCCCAGTTCCCAGCCTTCTCCCCGTAACCTTTGGTGTCGTGTCCAATCAGGAACCGATCAATCTCTGTCTTAAATACACCCAACGACCTGGCCTCCACAGCTGCCTGTGGCAGCAAATTCGGCAACTTCACCACCCTTTGACTAAAGAAAGTTCTCCGCATCTCAGTTTTGAAAGGGCGCCGCTCTATCCTGAGACTGAAGGAAGAGTTAGTCCTGATGAAGGGTCTCGGCCTGAAACATCGACTGCACCTCTTCCTAGAGATGCTGCCTGGCCTGCTGTGTTCACCAGCAACTTTTATGTGTGTTGCTAAAAAAAGGATCTAGTGCTTTTCCAGCATATATGATGAATAAACTCTTCTCGGGCTTCCAGCCGGGTACAGGTATCAATTATAACTGATGTTTTGATGACAAACTCTGTCATCTTCTTCAGGGATTATGCTCTGGTTAATCTAGTCCAGTGGTACTTATAGCCCCGTACTTATTGTCCATCCTTCCTGATTGGTTAGTCCTCATCCAATCAGGTTTCTGCTCTCCCAGCTTGTTTACAATCATATTCCAGTTCTTACTTAGAGAGAAATGTTTGTCATTGTTAAAATTCTTTTCCTCTTGTTTTATTTCAATGGTTTCCTTTACGAGGTGTTCCCAAAAGCCATTGGCCTGGCACAGTATTTTGTGCTGTCGAAATCAGTACTATAGCCATTGAGAATGCTGTGTTCTGCTACCACCGATTTTTCTGGGTAACCCAAACGGATGCACCTCCTGTGCTCCTTGATGTGGGTTTCCACTGTGTCATGTCTGGCTGATATACGCTGCTCCGCATTTACAAGGAATCCTGTAAAAGTCAGCCGACCTGAGTCCTGTCATCTTTGACTCACATAAGCTGTGACTTGAGCTTCCTTATGGTTTGTGGATAGTATTAATCTGATATTTCTTCAGGATCCTGACAATCCTTCCAGAAACCGTGGAAATATAAGGAAGGCAGGTAGTGGTAGTGGGTTCCTCGTTGATAGCTTTCCTGGTTTTTCTGTCAGCCATCTTAAAGGCCTGATTGATTTCCTTCACTTTGTAGCCATTCTGCAGGAGCATCCTGCATAATCGTCTTATTTCCTCAGGGACATTCCGGGTCTGAAATATTTTTTGTATGGATATTTAATGAAGGAAGAACCACTCCACATTGGGAGGCATGATAGTGGTTGTTTTGTTGAGGTATAAGTCTGTGTGGGTTTCTGATAGACGCCATGTCTAAGGCTACTGTCCGGTCACGTCGCATTGCAATAGGAGAGAACCGTTTTCCTCCATCTCCATTGTAAATTGAATTTTTGGATGTATTCTGTTTAGATGGTTGTGGAATTTTTGGAATGCCTGGAGACAATGAGGACACAATACAAAGGTGTCATCGACATTTCTGAAGAAGCATTTGGGGAATAAGGGCGGTGAACTCAAAGCCCTCTCCTCAATGTCCTCCATGTAGAAATTGGCAATAGCTGGTGATAAGGACGAGCCCATGACCACTCCGTCCACATAATAGTTCATAATAGTTCCCCCTTATAGATGTAAGGGTGTGTTCAAAATGGTCAGTGGTACCCTTATCAAATCTTGGACCACAGGAGGACCAAGCAGTCCTTAATGGGAACTTTCGTGATCAGGGACACCACATCGAAACTGACAATTACATCTTTCAGGTTCAGTTGGATATCCATTATCGTTTTAACAAAGTTGGTCGAATTTGTGATGTGATGCCCACAGCCCCCAACAAAGGGAGATAGCATGGTTGTTATACTTAAGGAGGTAAAGAATGTAAAGTTTAGAAAAGTATGGACAATAGAAGGTACGGACAATAGCATGCACAGTTTTGAAAATGTCAAATTCTACCAAGTTTAATTTTATTAACTGAATAAGTCAGTTAACATGAGGCCACCATTCAGCTCTGTTTAACCAAAAGAACCTTTTCAAAATTACACTGAAAGTATACAACAGATTTCATACTTTACTCACTCCACAAATTCACAGAAAAAGATCATTTTCAAAACAGAGCTTTGATTATCTTTTATAAAGTATCTTGGTATTTTTTACAGAGAAATAGGAGAGGTTTTTACAGAGAAAGCTTCAACCAGCACATTTGAGGTAATCATGCTATCTGCTGAAGTCATCCTGATTTGATTTCTCTCTTGCCTGCCTTTCCATGTTGTGAAGAATCAATTAGCTTGTTATGGAATGGGCACTGAATTACCACAAGATTTTGGCCTCTGATAAGCACATGTACCATATTAATTTGCATTGCTCATCTACGAGCAGCTTAACTTTCAGTTCTCTATGTTCTGAACTCAAGATTAACTTCCCTTTCCATCTGCATCTCCTTTAAGATATTTCTTAAACCTCTCGCTTTGATTACCTGTATCAATATCTTCACCTCAGTTTGGCTGGGATCCTGCAACCTGCCTATGTTGTAGGGGTGCTTTTGCATGTCTTGGGCTAGTGAGGCCTGGCAGTGCCCATCTCTCTCCAAGGCAGACCACAGCCAATGTCCTCCAACTCAGTGGCTCACCCTGCTTTCAAACACGTAGTCGTTGTAATTCTTCGAGGAAGTCATCCGCCCAGGTGGGTGACTTTGTCGACAAGGTCCTTTGCCTAGTGGTGCCATGTTAACACCACCTCCTCACATCATTTAGCCTGCCAGCTGAAGCAGTGTACTGGGGTGTGCCACTTGAAGGTAGATTTGAGAGATTTAGAAGATGGATGAGGATCATTGATGCCTGTCCACCCTTTAGTACAGCTGCCAGACATCAAAGTCACTACCTCTATCCAGGGCCCCCCTTTGCCTCTGTACCAGTTTCAAGTTTGGATTGATGATGCTTCTGTGAAATGAGTTAGGATAGTCAACCTCACTGAACCCACTGTGTAATAAAATGTTTGGAAAAACATAAGAAAATTCAAACAGTTACAACTCATCAGATAGTTAGTAATAATGAACCATCAAGTTAAATCTTCCATTAAGGCGATATTTTGGAAAATATGTCTGCATCCAGTGGATCTGAATCCTGGAATTTTGGTTTTGAGAATGGATTAATCCATGCACATCCATGGGAAAAGAATAGGCTACAGGAGCAATGTGTTTAGTAAGCAGCCAACATAAGTTAAATGAGCTGAGCAACCTTATTCGCTGCTGTAAAATTCTGTAATATTTTTCTGTAAAGTCAAATCAAACATCGTGAGGCAATTCTATTATTGTAACAATCTGATAGATCAAGCCTAGTGAGACAGAAGATATGCTTCTTTCTATAATAAGTTAGAAAAAAAATTACAATAAAATTAAACAATAATAAGCCTAATAATTCACCCCAGACCAAAGCAGAATGTGTACTCTAAAGCATCAGCTGTGTTTCAGAAATGGAGCCATTTAGTGCAGTACTGTAATTCAAAATGAATTTCTAGGTATTGATAAACAGAATAAGTCTCACAGCTATAGTCAAGAATCCATTGTTATAATATTACACTTCAGGACTTGACAAACTACATTGCAATGGTCATATGTAAGTAAACTTGAGCTACACAAAAAGCAAAAACTATTTGTGAAGCTGTGACTCAGGGTTTGCACAATTATCTAAAACTAAATATTTAAATGATAGCTTATAACCCACAAGGATACCTGGAAGGCACACTGGGTTTAAAACCAGTGTCGAAAAGTCATGGGCCCCTGAAATTCTAATCAGTATCACTGCATAAAGCTGATGCAAACAGCTTGAATGACTTTCATGTTATTTTTAATGAAGCAGGATACTGCAACCTCAGGGTCAACATTGCTCACAACTTTAAATCACCAAGGAGTTTAAAATGTTATTTACCACGTATTACAGGAGAATTCAACAAAACAATCAAACTTCCATTAAATGAAGATCAAACTTTTATTTCATCAGCACCTGGCATCTTTTCCCCAAATCAGTGAATGTGTTAGAAGTCATACACTGTACTATGTGAGAAATAAAAAAGCCTCTACATAAATGTGATTAAAGTCTTTATGATTTCAGACCTGTTTAAGAGTTTGTGGAGCCTCCATGTCATGGCTGGTGAAGGTGCTGCCTCACAGCTGCAGTTACGTGGGTTGAGCCATAATCTCTGTTGCCATCTGTGTGGAGTTTGCATGATCCACTTGTTAGCATGTGAGTTTCCATGAGTTGCTCCTGTTTCCTACCACATCCTAAAATTATACAGGTTTGTCAATTAATTGGTGATTGTAAATTACCCCTTATGTGGTGGTGAATGATAGGATTGAAGGAGATGCAGATTGGGACTGGATTGTGCAGGGAAGGGCAAGTTATAGGGAGAATAAAATAAATTAGACATGGATTAATCTAAAAATAGGTTTCAGCATGGGTTCATTGGGGCAAAGGGCCTATTCCTGTGATGTACAATAACCCTTACTGACTCTGTAGGCGGTTAGCCCCTTGGTAGTGAACAGTGAAACTGGTATCAATCACACAATGAAATTTTCATTTAGATTTCACAAGAGAAGTCTGTACTTTGTTGTTGTTCAGAAACCATAGAATGATGCTTTAGGTGTAAAAAAAAATACCCCAATGCAAATTAGATAAAATTTAAGATGAGAGATAGAATATAGTGCAGGAAAGTGTATGAACATGCACTTTGGTAGAAGGAATAAAGGCATAGAATATTTTCTCTGGAAAGAAAATTCAAAAATTAGAGATGCAAAGCAACTTGGGAGTCCTTCTACTCAATTTGCAAGTTAAGCCATCTTAAACCTGTCTTTTCATCTTGCATTTATGAAGTATGAATACTGCTTTCTACTTATTATCCTTGCCCTCATATTGCTCAATCTTTGAGTACACATGCATAAGTTATTTCTTTATTGGAGGACTGCCATGATAAACTCTAACAACATCTATGTGTCCACTGTACACATGCATCTGCTTTGCAGTTTAGAAAGATCAGTAAATAAAGCAGCATTTTAAAAGAAAATAAAACTTATGGAAAGAATATAAAGAGACCCTTTATAAAAGGGGGAGTCTGCAAAGTAAATCACTTTCAAACAATACCCCCTTCCTAATTTGAACAAATTGAAAGAATGAATTTTGAAGCCATTGGAGAAGGGCATCCAGTTGGTCGGCCTACCTGGAGACAGAAACCTTTTATTGCTGCTGCTTCTCACATCTATAAATTTCTCAAACACTCAGGCATTCTGTCATTTGAAATCAGCCCACCACATCAGAGTATGGCATGTTTTGACTAGTGAAATGTCTAACAAGGCAGAAATAAATGCTCCTTCCCATGAGTTTCCATAGGAACAGCTGAGGACCAGCAGTTTGTGGGGCCTGAGCCTGCAGGAGGACAACTACTTCACTCTACGTAGCTTCATTAACTTTGACTGCACCAATTATCAGAGCAGGAATATTCACTCTGGAAGAAGAACATATGAGAGTACCATTAAAGCAGGGGCACTGGGTGAAACTCAGAAGCATGAAAAACGAAGTAAAGGAGCTAAACTTAGAGGAGCAAGGAAAAAATGGTTAAGTGATGTGCCTTCTCCAGGTCACCCACAGGTTTTGAGTTGCAGGTGAGTTACCAACCAAGACTTATCAACATTCTAAACCCATTGATTCATCTGAGATGCTTGAGCTGATAGGTTAATTGGCCACCATAAAATACCCTCAGTGTGTAGATGGGTGGAAGAATCTTGGACATGTTGATGTGAATAAATGGGAATAAAATAGGTCCGGTGTAAATAGATGATTGATGGTCACGTGAACTTAGCTGTCAGTTTTGGTACTGTAGAATTCTGTGACTCCATGACTCAGATTATACAGAACAGATCACCACGCCTGCAATGGAGTGCCCCTTTATACATTCCTGTTTGGTGACAAAAGCCACTCTGGGGCATTATTTGCTTCCTGGAGAATCTATTGTTGTAACTAATCTAATGGATTTAAAGGTATACTTGCGGGTTCTCAGTTTAATAGTCTTCCTTAACAAATGGACAGATTGGCTTTATTATCAATTGAAAAAATGTACTTTGTTACATTTATCTGTGGTCTATGACACCTAATGGAAAAAGATTCAAATAGGAAAATGCTCCAATACTTAGAATGCTATGTAATTGTAAAGTAATCAAATAGAGTTTTAATTTTCACTATCACTAAGCTCAAATAAACAAGAGAAGTACTTAAATTCTTGGAAACCATGAAATCCATAAAGTCCATTGGCAACACATCCAATATGCAAAAATAAAACAGAACATGTTGTAAACACTCAGCATATCGGGCACATATGTTTCAAGTTGTTGACCTTCCAAAGGAATTTTGCTTGTTGGGTTCAGTTAGTCTCACCGGAATTAGTGCAGATCATGCTTATATTTGCAGTGTTGTAGAAATGTGGACAAATGGTTTCTCCTCATCTCTATTTCCCCCAATTTTTGGGGCAACATCTCCTAGTCATGATCTCACTTACCAGTGAAAACAACTTCCCTGCCTCTATCTCTTTTATCCATTTCATAATTTTATGTTTCCATAAGGTCTTCTTTCATTCTTCTGAATTCCAGCAAGTATAGTCCCAGGTGACTCGATCTCACCTCATTGGCTAATCACCTTCATCTCTGCAATCAACCCGGTGAGCCTCCTCTGCACCACCTTCAAAGCCAGTATATCTTTTGAGAGGTCGTAGATGTTAAGCAATGCATTCATGTATAGAACAGATGAACATGATGGCAGAGTCCGCACAAGCAGACTTATTCCCAATAAATCCCATGGACTTCAGGTTCCACCAGGTTTACAAGTATTTTGTTTATGTATTTCCCTGACTTTAGCAATAGAGAAAATTAAATCCCTGGTTTGTTTTGTCTAAATGTGAGCAACATTTTATGTATGAAAAAGTTACAAAATTGAGTTCTTCCATTTCTACCATAAACACTCAAAAACTAAACAAAATGTTCCATTCCACCATCTACAGACTTTTGTTTCTCCAAAATAGATTTTCATTTGAAATCTAAATGAAAACCAACTTTATAAATTCTTCAGTATTAGGCACAGCAGGCAACACAGAAGCTGTAGACATTCTTATAAAAATAAAATGCTTCCATACCTGAGGCATATGACAGATCACACCCTCACCAAGAAGCTATTTACTGCACACTATGATTTGTAAAGTGTGCAGGACATATATGTAAATTTAAAAAAAATCTAATACAGATCACTGGGGGGGGGGACACCATTATTGATAAAGTCATTCTGTGAAAAAAAAACTCATTTGCTTCATTTTTGGCTTTCTGCTCTTATCTCTTCTCTGTTACTATCTATATCTATTTTTTTATGTCTGAATCCTCAATGCTAAGTTACCAAACATGTTCTCAAAATTAAAAGAATGGGTCAAAATAAGAAGAAAGATAATTAGCACACATCTGCGAAACAAAATTATTAAAATGAAAGGGATTCCAATAATGATTGTGGGAGATCCAAAAATAATATCACCAAATTGATTTACTGATTCAAATTAGAATAAAGTATCAAAATACAGATGAAAATCAAAAGAATTTGTGCTGACCTTGTATGAACCAGAAATGGTCAGTTTGATAACTAAACATTTTTTTTATCAAAGATAAATTACTATCCTGGTATTCTGTGCTGATATTTGTTGCTTGTAAAGTGACATTTTATGAAGAACTAAATTACAGGAGCTTCAACCTTCTGTTACTGGCAGCATACTTGTCATGTTGGATTATTATTGATTAGACTTCTTACCACAAATGCAATATCCAATTAAGTAAGTGATGAAATGTAGGGGTAATACTTTGTTGTGTGATTGTGAAGACCAGAAACTATCTTACTGTTTTTTTTTCGGACGATGTTTGAATCTTTCTAACGGTACTTAACATCATATCTCTAAGAACTCATCAAGAGATCAAACATTCAACTATGACCTATGAAATCAATTACAACCAAGCAATCAGGGCTGCAAACCATCATAATGAGCTACATATTCAACAGCCTGAAGAACTTCTGAGCAGTTTTCACAAAGAATTTACTTATGTTCTGCCAAAGTCATTTGCGGCTTTTTATGGAATTTGGAAATTCTGAAGTCCACCAAAGATTCTTCAAAGCTATGTTCTGTTCAAATCATCTGTGATTCTATTTCTTCATAAAAGAAATTAGTATTTATTAGGTAGAGTGAATTTAATAGCATTGGGCCACATGGTAGTGCAGCAGTTAGCATGAATTAATGCTTGGGACATCACCATTAGGAGTTCAGTCTCTGCATCCTCTGTAAGGAGACTTTGTACCCTATGGAATGAGTGGGTTCTGTCAGGGTCCTCCAGTTTCCTCCCACAGTCCAAAAATGTACTGGTTAGTAGGTTAATTGGTCATTATAAATTACCGTGTGATTAGGATAGGGTTAAATTAGGGGTTGCGGGGTAGTTCAGCTCAAAAGGCCAGAAGGGCCTATTCCTTGTTGTATCTCTAAATAAACAACAGAGCTTGTAATAAACTACTGTATGCATCTACAATCTAAATATACATTAAAGACTACAAGAACAACACAACCATTTAAGTAAATAATTCATATACAATGGATTTCAGTTAATTGGGCCATCACTTAAGTTTGCCGTTATTTGGGCAAACTTTTAAAGACCAAAAGCTAATCAAGAAATTTACTAGAATTCCCTTCATTTATTTGGGATATTATACCACTTAATTGAGGCAGGAGATATCTGCCGAACAGTTTCTAACCAGTGTCGGTCAAGGACACTCGTGTCGCTGTTAGGCATTAAACTGTGCTTAGAGTGAGCAGTTTTTAAATAGTGTCGGTTGCGTGTATTGGTGTTCAAAAAGCAATGGGTTTTGTCACTGATAGCTGGTGAGAAATAAGCAGTAAGCCAAATCAGAACTGTTTTGCTCACTGCAGTTTCAAGCATTCAAGTTTGGAGATACAAGAAATGGATGGGAGTGAAATTGAAACAATTTCACTACTTCCACAAGTTAGGAATTCTGAAGCAATTGAAGCTATCAACAACTAGCTTGGATATTACAATGAAAGTAAGTACTTGGAGGATGTAATCATGAAAAGGGTTGCATGAAGGCAGTCCATTATTTATGTACACTGTGTGTGTGCACTAATGTTGTTCACAATCAATCAAAAGAACACGGCAGTATACTCCGGAGGAATTCCTCCGTTCATAACTATTAGGGACTAATGCACAGTTTTATAGTACTGTAGTAGTATTAATAGTGTTCTAATTTGTTCTATATTTCATATAAATACATAATTTGCTTCTCAGTTAAATGGTAGTTTGTCTTTTTATACCTTTTAACTATTTCCATGAAACTTCAGTTAATTGGGGCAGTTGCTCAATTGGGCCAAAATGTTTTTGTCCCAATGTGTCCCAGTGAACTGGAATCCATTGTATATCAGTAATTGGACAGAAACTGAATATGTAATGTGTGACATCTTAATGCTTCCATATTTTAACGTCGTAAACCAACGAGTTGTTTGTTACGTCTCCCCGCTCGCTGGGAAAATAGAGATACCCCCTTCTCCCTTATTCGGGAGAGAGGGAACCACTGTTGGGCACGTGGCCATGTGGTTAAGGCGCTCGTCTAGTGATTTGAAGGTCACTAGTTCAAGCCTCAGCTGTGGCAGCATGTTTGTGTCCTTGAGCAAGGCACTTAATCATACGTTGCTCTAGTCTGTGCGAGGAGTGGCACCCCACACAGACTTCCAATCTGCGCCTTGTAAGGCATGAAAATGCCTGCTACAGGCCTCTCTGACTCGAGGTTCGACGTTCCTCGAACCAGTGGAATGCCGAATGCTAGGCGAAATGCGAAATCTTTGGGGTAACTGCAAATCTGTGTCATTGCTTTTGCTTTGCTCATGCTTGAGTACTCCGTGACAGTGCCGATGCTTGCTTTTTTTGCCGGTGGGGAGAGGGGGGATTGTTGCTTGCGCTTACACGCGGAAGGGAAGGAAACTGGGGGGGGGGGTTCTTACGTTTAACTGTCGTTCATTCTTTGGGGCACTCCTCTGTTTTCGTGGATGTTTGCGAAGAAAAAAAAATTCAGGATGTATATTGTGTACATTTCTCTGACATTAAATTGAACCTTTGAATATTATACACTTATTTATCAATTGCCTCTTTGAAACTATTTAATTGCAAAATGCATTGAGCATCATGAGATCTGTGGTCATGCTTTCAGATTTACATACCCCAAAATATCCTTTGAAGGAGAAAGAACTTAATTTTTATTTGGAGGCTTCTATTTCCTCAAATGTTCCATTAAACTACAGTGTCATGTTGGAAAAAATGGCAGATCATGCATGCATAAGATACCACAGGTAATAACTAAATCATCCAATTGTTTGGTTAAGTAGCTAGAGCAGCAAGGAAAGCTGACTAGAATTTTATTGTTATTTGATCATGCTACATATGATATTTACAGTCTCTGGTGTCTACACATGGTATGGTCACCTCTATCTCTGAGCCAACTTCTTTAGCAAGATTTCCGCACCCCGCATTGCTGACCCCTTCTGTTGTCTCCAACCCTCCTCCTCTTCTTGGAACTACTGAATGACACCTTTTATAAACCTACTGATTTTCACAGTTATCTTGATGATACCTCTTCCCACCCTGTCTCCTGAAAAAAATACTATTCCCTTTTCCCAGTCCCTTCATTTCTGCTGCATCTGTTCCCAGGATGTAGTTTTTCCTTCCAGGACATCAGAGGTGTTCTCCCTTTTCAAGGAAAGGGGTTTCCCTTCCTCTACCAATGATGCTGCCCTCACCCGCATCTCCTTCATTTTCTGAACTTTTGCACTCACC
The DNA here is from genome assembly GCF_030028105.1 of Mobula birostris. Taxonomy (NCBI): domain Eukaryota; kingdom Metazoa; phylum Chordata; class Chondrichthyes; order Myliobatiformes; family Myliobatidae; genus Mobula; species Mobula birostris. Next base: position 28,036,592 of record NC_092383.1, on the reverse strand, counting down.
TAACTTCCCACTGCCTTATTAGTCTTAGATTTCCTCTTGTCCTCACCTAACACACCATGAGCCTTCACATCACATTCTCTGCATGTTCCATCTCCAAAGGGACCCTACTACCAAGCGTATCTTTACTTCAACCCTCCCATCCATCTTTTGCAGGGATAACTCACTCCATGAATCCTTTGTCCATTCATCTGTACCCACAAACCTCCCCCCACACCCCCACCCTTAAACCTTGAAGCAGCCAAAGTGCTAAACCTGCCCGTTCACCTCCTCCTTCACTTCCATTCAGGGCCCCAAGCAGTCCTTCTAGGTGAGGCAACACTTCACCTGCGAATCTGCTGGGGTCGTCTATTGTGTCCGGTGCTCCCTTTATGGTTTCCTCTACACTGGTGAGACCCATCATAAATTGGGGTCCTGCTTCATTGAGCATCTCTGCTCATATGCCAAGAGCAGAACATCTAGGTAGCCAAAGATTTGAATTCCAATTCCTATTCCCGTTAATGGTCTCCTTTTGCGCCACAATGACGCCACCCTCAGGGTGGAGGAGCAACACCTTATATTCCATTTGGTAGCCTCCAACTTTATGGCATGAATATCAATTTTTCCTTCCTGTAAAAATAACTCCCCCTCTCCCCTCTTCTTCTATTCCCTACTCTGGCCTCTTACCTCTTCTCACTTGCCTATCAACGCCCCCCCCCCCCCCGGTCCCCTCCTATGGTCCATTCTTCTCTCCTATCAAATTCCTTCCTCTCTAGCCCTTTACCTTTCCTACCCAACCTGGCTTCATCAATCACTTCTAGCTATCTTCCTTCCCCTCCCCTCTTTTTATTCTGATATCTTCCTCCTTCCTTTCCAGTCCTGAAGAAGGGTCATGGCTCAAAATGTCAACTGTTTATTCATCTCCCTAGATGCTGCCTGACCTGCAGAGTTCTTCCAGCATTTTGTGTGTGTGATGCTTTGGATTTACAGCATCTGCAGAATTTTCTTGTGTTTATTCATGGCGGTTGGGGGCTATATGTAAGGTGAAAGTGTATATCGGGGTCGAGATGGTCTTGACCTACCGAGTTCCTTCAGCAAATTCATCTGCGAATCTGCTGAGATCATCTATTGTGTCTGGTGCTCGCTTTGTGGCCTCCTCTATATTGGTGAAACCCTTTGTAAATTGTTTGTTGCTCCTAATTTATTCATCATAGGTTTGACACAAACAATCAGTTACTTTATGACCATAACATGGTAAGGCTTGGAAATTATTCTAACCGGTGTGGGAATTAAAAATATGGTGTTGAGCTGAAATAGTAACATTAGAGCATAGCTTTCTGAAAGTGGTTTGAGATGTTATACGTTTCCCACTTAAAGGATGTGGTTATATGCATAAATGCACAAAGAAAAAGGAACAGAAATGTATTTTGTTAGGATGAGATGAATGTGAGTGGACTAGCCCACATGAATTGAATAGAATGCTGTAACTCCCATGTGACAGTATTCAGATTCCATTGTTGTGCTGGTCGATCTGTGTGCTAGGTTTTTCATACGCCATTCTCAGCTGATCCGAGCAAAAGCCTATTGCATTGATCGAAGCAAGTCAGGTGGCTGTGAGTTTCTTAAAAAGGAGTGAACTCTACAATGAAGAGTTGGAGTACCCTTTTTTTTATTACAACTATTACGAGGAGCAGCAGCAGAATACCGACCAATCGCAGTGAAGCATGTGGCTTGTCGATCACAGCGGAGAGCAGATTTGCATGTTCTAACCAAACCCTGTGCAGCTCTGCTGCATATCTGGAGGTTTTAAAGTGGCAGCTTAGTGAACTGTATAATATCCAGCAAATGTCTTATGAATCAAAGCACAGTTAATGTCAAATTCACCTACTATGAGTAAATAATAAATTGTGACCATTATAAACAAACAGTAATGCGTTTGCACCAGGAATTCACTTACAACAAATAACCATATAAGTAGATTTGCATATATTTTAATAACTGGTGCTACATATATTTAGGAAAAAGTGTTCATTTAATAAAGGTTAAAAGGGGTTGACATTTTAACTATAATGAGGTTTCAATTAGAGCTTTTGCTTTTCATGCTAATTCTGACAAAATTCACATTCTTAGCATAAAATAAAGTATAATGTAAAATCCCCGACTAATCTAAGCTGGTGTAAGATGAAGGTACTGGAATATACAGACATCAGGTGTTCATGTAATTGTAAGGATAGAGGATAATGAATCTCACTACCCTTCATTTGAAATGATTTCAGCAGTGTCTGCCGCTTTGAAAGTCTGTTGTCTGAAGCCTGGAGAAGGCCATGAACTCTGCCATTCATCCTTTCACACCATCAGCTGAGCCTAATTGCTAGAAAGGACACGAGACCCTAGACCTGATTGTTACTGATCTTTCTTTGAGGTTCTGAGGCATGAAAAGCGAAAGGATTGCTTTTGATCTCTACTGCTTCTTTTCTTTCTCTTCAAAGAATGACACATTCTTTATGTGGCTTCTTCTTAGGGACAATAATTAATAAGCCAGTTCCATAAAATAAGGCCCGAATTGGCAATACCTCAGGGTGGTCTCAGTCAGATGTAGACCTTGAGGTTCTGATCACTTGCTCTAAAGATAGGTAAGGTCCAGTGTATCAACCTTGGTTTGCATTTGTGCTCACTAATGAGCTGAATTTAAAAAAAAAGCAATATACAGAGTCAGAGGACAGGAATTAAATATTTAAACTTGAAGCAGCAAATGTCAGAAACCAAAGTGAGTGAGTCAAGATGTCTAACTTGTTGTTAACAAATGTACTGAAATAATCTCATACAATTCCAGAACTGCATATTTCACTGATTAAATACACTGGCTATTTATTGGAAATCTTGGGAGCTCATGATATTGAAGGCAGGATTTAGCAGAGTGTGGTACATGCAGAATACTTCAGCAGCAGGACACATATTCAGGGCAAGCACCTGCGATTTTCCAATTGCTCTGCTTTTAGCTAAGCCTTCATTCTCCGCATTTATGCCTGTAAATTTAGCTTAATAAATGCACTTCATTTAAATCAATGTATATTAACACCCTTAGCTGTGAAATGTGCTAAAAATGAACAGTACTTCTATTAACATTGCAACTGGAATAATTACCAACAATTTCCACCAACTGTTTCCTATTAAACATTGCAATATTTAACTATATTTAATATAGAGAAATTAATAATATTAGAAATCAGCAAGACTCTCATTGCTAACCAGGCAGGGAAACTTTTAACTGGGTGCAGCTGGTGGTGATGTATGAATTAACCACTGCCCCTTTGCCATCAAATTAAATCTTAGGTCATTTTAACGCCCAAGTCTCACACAACTCATTGATCGAATAGCCACTAGAAATGCACAGGGAAAGGCAGCTGGCCATCAACTAGCAAGGGAAGATCAGATGGCCCACAGAGATAAGTTGTGGGGGAGGGGGGAAAGGTTATGATGAAGGTTGATGAGGTAGGCGTCCACTGTGTAGCAGATATTTAGGCTTTCCTTGTGAAGCCTAGAGGAGCATTTTTGCAAAAAATGTTTGGAACTCTCCTTTTAAGGTTTCTTTTTCCTCCTGCAGCGATGGTTTCATTGAGTGGGTAAAATCCAGTCAGGATCCTGATTATGTTGTAGCATCTCAACTTACATTGGTTGGCTGACAAAAACAGAGAGCTAGTGGTGGGAGAAATTTGTTTTCAAAGTTGTTTTTAATAGTCCACCCACCTTGTTTTCACTGCACAAGATGATTAAAGGATCTGAACTACAACCCTTCTTTTATCTAACCCTGACAGAAAACTCCTTATTTTCACAAAATTAAAAGAATGTTTCTCATCCCAATGTTGAAAGATGTGAGATTCATGACATATTGAGATAGGGAAATGGTTTCCTATGTTGAATTTGTCACTTGAGCATGTGTATTTGCATAACTATTGCAAACATGTTTAGTAATCAGATCTTTACAATTTAGTGCTGAGTTGAAAAGTAGTCAGACTTAATGAAGTTACATTTCCAAACCAAATATGCATTTGCAAAGTTTTGAACATCTAGGAGGGATATGAGTTCATTAAGCTGAGTGATGAAAGCACGGGCCTGGAACATTTGACCTTTTGACCTGAGATCAACAGTATAAATCCATGCCTCAGGTTAGAGACAATTTAGAACTGGGTCAAACTAGCAAACTTCATTAAAACTTGATGATATCAGCACACATAGTAACAATAGATTTCTCTTGTGTGGCTGCAACCCATGCACATAGACAAAGGTAGAAATATAAACAGACCAAGTTGGATTGGTGAGCCTTCTCACATCTCTCAAGCTCCCCTTCATATCCAACATGCCCAGTACCTACCAACATCAGTGCATTAGTTAAAATATACCACACACTAGATAACGTGAAACTCCTATCCAGCTACTTAGTTGAGCTATAACATCTCTAAGGTGGGCACGTGGCCAGGTGGTTAAGGCATTCGACTAGCGATCTGAAGCTCGTGAGTTGAGCCCCAGCCGAGGCAGTGTGTTGTGTCCTTGAGCAAGGCACTTAATCACACATTGCTCAGAACAACACCAATGCCAAGCTGTATGGGTCCTAATGCCCTTCCCTTGGACAACATCGGTGTTGTGGAGAGAGGAGACTTGCTGCATGGGCAACTGCTGGTCTTCCATACAACCTTGCCCAGGCCTGCACCCTGGAGAGTGAAGACTTTCCAGGCGCAGATCCATGGTCTTGCAAGACTAACATCTCTAAGTCAATGCCTGTAGTTTCTCCTGTGCTTTTCCAACCATACGGAGACACAGGTGGAGATATGAGCAGAAGATCCTATATTCAAGTTGGAACTCTCAACTCAATATCAGTGTCTGAATATAACGATATATTGGAATCTTACCAGTCCTTAAAGGGACTCTACATGAATGTCAAGTAGCAGTCATGTGTCAGTATTTCATTCTTATGACTGAAAAAATCTGGTATCAAAGCTCCAATACTGGCGGGGTGGACATACGTCTCTACCAAAGGAAGTGTAAGGTGCCTTTTCCCTCTGCTAGCTTGCTAGTCACCCTTGGGCAAGGTGTAGCCTGCCGATCAGCATTATGTGAAGCCACGGGAGCAGGTGTTGGATGGTCGTATGATCAGCTGATGTCAGGGATAAGTTTTTTTACATGGAGGGTGGTGAGTGCCTGGAATGGGACACCAGCGATGGTGATGGAGGCAGATACAATAGGGTCCTTCAAGAGGTTCCTGGATAGGTACATACAGCTTAGAAAAATAAAGGGTCATGGGTAACCCGAGGCAATTTCTAAAGTAAGTACACATCCGGTACAGCATTGTAGGCTGAAGGACTTGTATTGTGCTGCAGGTTTTCTATGTTTCTATATCACAAATAGTGGTTGTCCAATCACTGATTCCAGGAGAACAATCTCTGAACAGCATTGAAAATGGCTGTGGTCATCTGTCTTGTAAAGACTCTGGCCTAAAGAAGGCAATGGCAAACCATTTCTGTAGAGCAATTTGCTAAGAACAATCATGGTCATGGAAAGTCTATAACTGCCTATGTCATACAACATGGCATATAATGAACAAATAAACTGGAACCTAAGCAGTTTTTGTTTTATAGATTAGGGAACAAGTTAAGAAAGTGGGGAAGTATGAATTTGCAGAAGGATGAGCTGAATGTTATGTCAACTGGTGGTGGAGATCGAGTTTCCATCCCACCCCCCATACCTTTTGATTACACAATGAAGGCATTTGTCAAAGTCATAACAACCCCTAAAACGTGTTTTTCTTATATCTTAATCCTTGCTCATGACACCAGAATATCCAAAATTGTCTGGTCGGAACGCAATATTGAAAATGATGAGTGGTCCATCAGCACCTACAAATATTTCAATGCCACCAGCAATATTATCAGTCAGTATGACCAATATTGGGTTTAATGGTTTGGCAGCTTTCTCTGTGCACTAGAGGCTTTGAAGAATTTCTAAGTATTTCCAAGTCATCAAAGTGCAGCTAGTGTCTGATCTGAAAAAGAAATGGAAGTGGAGCATTCCCAAGGGGCTGCGATATTGCCTTCATTCTGTGGGATGGAAGCAACATTGCATGCACCATGATCTCAAATATGCAAGAAGACGAAAATGGTAGATACAAGTGACAAAAGCAGTCAGCTTCAAGCCTGGCTGAAAACTCCGAAGGACCCTAAGCCAATGATACACCTTCAGACTTGAATTCTTTGAAAAATTGACAGATAGCTAGAAATGCAGGTAATTTGAATTCACCTGTTGTTTTGTTGGTATTAACTACGTGTGTACCGGAATGCTTTCACCTTGGCTTTCCTCTCCACCCCCACCTTGACATAATGACATGATTTCATTTCCAAACAATGGAGAATTCTTTAAGCTTCTGAAACTGCTCAGTAATCCAACAGAATAGACTGCTTATCCCTTATATTGATTTCAATGGTATAAAGCAAAACAAAAGCTCTAAGAGAGACAGACAATCCATTCCTCTATGTTTCTGTATAAGAGTTATGGACATAATTGACTCCAATGTTTTTATCCAATTTGCTTTTTGGAGATGATCAGCGAATAAGCATCCTTTCAGAACTTCGTTTTTGATGTGTGAAGTAATGAAGTTGTGTTATATTGACAACAATTGTGTTTGGAGCAGAGGGACAAAAGACGTAGTGTGAGACTTGCAGCTTTTACTAGTGTACCCCTGGTGTGTGGGCAGCATGCAACAAAAAGCTATATTGCACCAGCTACCTGGGCAACACACTTTCATGATATCAGCAAACAGTCTTAGTGAATAAAGTTTTGTCATCTGCTCTCACCTTAACCAGAAAACAGCAAATCAGTCAAAGATAATACTTGAAAGGGGCAATTAATTTCTGTGACACTGCATTTTATGCATTGCTGCTTTTCATAAGGATATGAGATTGACCCAGGTGAGTTATTAATGGTGGCACTGCTTAGTGACTGAAAAGTAAGGCCTTTGATCCCTCGATCAATTGCTGCATTTGACATCAACTCAGATGAGATTTTCAATTTGAGCAAGACAAAGTGTACAAAAGTCCGAGGTGTGCTTCATTCAACACAAAAAGGAAATATATCCCTCAGTCAAAACACACAAAGGTCTCCATTGTTTATAGTCATCAGCTGATTTACTGCCATTGCCCAAGAACTGACTTTTACTGTTCAATCAAAAACATCTTTAAAGAGATTCCATTACCATGCTGTGTATCCTAAAACCATTCAAGAACCCAGAGTCAAACAGGAATTGGATTTTTCTGGTCATAATGAATAAAATATATCTATAATGTTACTGTAGGACAAACAATAGGCATCCTAAACTCCAAAAAGATGCATCCATAGTTTTTTTTTAGTGTGCCATTTAGGTCATAGAATAGACAGCTCAGGAGCAGGTCCTCTGACCCACTATATCTGTGCCAACAATGATGCCGAATTAAACTAACCCATCTGCCTGCATGTGGTCAGTATCACTCCATTCCATGGCTGATCATGTGCCTCTCTAACTGCCTCTTAAACGTTGCTATCATCTCTGCTTCCACTATCACCCCGGCGAAGGTTTCCAGGCACTTACAGCTTTCTGTGTAAAGGCTTGTCAATCTCCTTTAACCTTTCCCCATTTCACACATCTGGTAGTTAACTGTATCATTCTAGGAAAATGACTTCAACCATCTATGTCCTGAAGAAGGGTCTTGGCTGGAAATGCCAACTGTTTCTTCTTTTCCATTTATGCTGCCTGACTTGTTGAGTTCTTCTGGCATTTTGTGTGGGTTGCTTTGGATTTCCAGCATTTGCGGATTTTCTGGTGTTTGTGTTCAACTATCTACCCTGTCTATGCCACTCATACTTTTACAAACCTCTATCAGTAAGCCCATCAGCCTCTGACTGTCAAGAGAAAACAATTCAAGTTTTTCCAAACTTATAGCTAATAATCTTTAATCTAAGCAACACCTTGGTGTATCTCTTCTGCACCATCTACAAGGTGTCCAGAACAACCAGAACCGTACACAATACTCTAGATGTAATTAATCAAAGCTTTATATAGTTCTAACATGACTTCCTTACTTTTATACTCAACATTCTGACTGACAAAGACAACTTTATCACCCAATCCGCTGGTGTTGTTACTTTCACAGAGCTATGGACTTGCATCTCAAGACCTTTCTGTATATCAGTACTTCTGAGGCCTTTGTAATTTGCTCTATACTCCTTCATTTGACCCTCTCAAAAGGCAAAATCTCACATTTGGCTGGACTAAACTTTATCAGCCATTACTCCACCAGTGTTTCAATATTCTGCTGTATATTTTAACAACATTCTTCACTATCTTCAACTCTGTCATTAATTGTGTCATCTGCAAACTTACTCATCAGGCTCCCTATATTTTCATCCAAATCATTTATATACATCACAAGCAAAAAGGTCTTGGCCCTGATTTAGTAAAACAATTAGCAAAAGTAGATATAATATTTTATGAAAGCTGGTCAACTTTTAAGTAAGAACAATGACTGGCCATAGCAGTCCATGAAAAGTGGTACCAGGTGGTAGACATACTCTTAAATTAGACCAAGGGTTCCCAGCCTGGGGTTCATAGCATAAAAAAGGTTGGAAACTCCTGAATGAGACAGACAGACACACACAAACTCAAAATATACTATATTAATCAAACACAGCACCCCCAATATCCCAAACTAAAGATTGTCTCTTTAACCAAAGATCAAATCTGTAGGATAGATGCCCAGTGCATTTTGGGGGAAGTTTTAAAGAGTATCCCCTCTGCTGGTACCTGGTGTTGTGACCTTGTGAATGGACAGTTTCCTCTGGTGTGATTTATCTGTTATAAATTCAACAATCTGAAGAGAAACCACCTCCACTGATAGTCATTTTTGTATAGCCTCTACAGCATATGTTTCCCATGAACTGATTATGTATTCCACAGTACAGCAAAGCCCTTATCATTGTTCACCATAATTCAGAAAATGCTGCGGATATTCTCTGGGTCAGGCAGCATTATGGGGAGAGAAACAGAGTTAATGATTCATTTAGATGAATTTCCATCAGAACTGTCCCGAACCCTGTACTAGATAGCACAAGAGTGCCACTGTTTCATGTTATCAACAACCTTACTGCCAATGATGCAAGAACTGACTTTCACCTTATTTAATCAAAAGCATCTGTAAAGAGAATCTGAGATCCATCAGCAACCTAAAAGCTTAACTCTGCTTTTCTATTTACAGATGTTGCCTGACCCTATGAGTATTTCCAGTTTTTAGTTCAGATTTCAAATATCTATAGTTTTTTTAATTGTTTTTTCATGTGCAATCCATAATACTGTCCTCCTTGAAAGGAGTCAGCTTTCCTTCAAGACCACATGAAAATCAGGATTCAGCTGACAGATTCTAATGCTCCCTGAAAAATTGCTACATTAAGCACTAATAGTATATGTTGAGCCAAATCTTCAATATTAGTAATGGACAATTGTATGTTAGAAGGTACTTATGCTAATGGAAAAACTAAACAAACTAAGGAATACAAATAACTATTTTGTGGAATTTGTGTTCAAAAATGATTGAATTTAAGCCAAATACAAATAGAAGCAAAATAGGTACAAGGCTAGACTTGAAACTAACATCTCCACTTTAAAAAATGAATCCTGGATACATAATAAGTGATGTATATTCTTATTCCTGATTGTAAGAAACTGCTGCAATAGAATCAATCTTTTACTGAAGAGCTATGGAAAATATTTTTTGAGGTAAAATCCCATCATACAAAGGTTAATGCCATCCAAGAGCACAATTTAGATGGACTAAGATATTTATGAAATATGGGATTATTGTGCTTCAGATGAAAGAAGCTGTCATTTTCTCAGTAGGCTCCTGATACAGATTTTACTTTTTATCACTTTGGTGGCTGATTTCCACACATTTCACCTTGTGATATCCTGCTGCTTGAGTCCCTTTTCAAGCTGAGGAAGTAAACTTGCAAAAAGGAGGTTGACCATGGACCTGCCTAATCCTGCTATTTGGAAAGTACCTGCCACCTAATTTAAAGTTCTGACCTCTTGCTAGGGATTACCACACGCAGAAGTGGGCAAGTATATGCAATTTACAGTTGATATCCATAACAATTAAGCAGTCTGGCTTTAAGTCATTTGAAACGGACAGACTTTTTTAAAAGTCCTAATTTCTTCATAATCGCAACTCCTGCAAACTCCAATAGCTTCTCTTTTGAAAATGGAATCCCTACCCTCACTGTTGTTCTTTTAATGTACCCTTTTTGTTTATTATTTCTCTTCATGTTAAAAATGCAAGTCCTGGTCATTTGTAAATGCAAAATAATCAAAGAAATTGATTTCACTGCTCTGTTTGTTTTTTTTTATTATTCAGAGCAGAGTCCCGCTGAGGAACTAAATTGAATCTGGGAAATGACTCAAAATTTCCACTATTTCATTCCTTCCCTTAATGGCTAAGGCTATAATTATTCAGGCCTGGTGAATAGTCTACTTATAAAATGAATACATCAAACAAAACAGATGAAACCATAGGTTCTCAACCTTTTTTATGCCATGGACCAATACCATAAGCAAGGGGTCTGTGGACAACAGGTAGGTAACCCCAGAATCAGATTATGGTAAATTGCAGATTAATTATCTCTGTAGTCCCTTTTTGTTGTTTTCCATTTTTGAGTTTATCTGTCCGAAAACATAGGGTTGGGTTGTCCCAGTTGGGTGAAAGTTCAAGTAAGATGACCTTGGCAACTTTGGGTGAGAAGACCTGGCTACAAAGTACATGATCACGCCAGGCACAAAGAATAGACAACAGCCATGCTACTAGCTAACTGGCAGGGGTGGGGATACTCCTGATGGGATACTTGTGCTCCATGTGCAATCAGTGCCACTCCCTTTGAGTGGTGCTCAGTAATCCTAGTAATCTTCTAGCAGTCCGCCTGCTGGATTGCTACAAAACCCTTATACACTGCAATCCACCTGCAAACTGACCTTCACAGAGCTCCTGTACAAGATGAGAAGAGCCAAATAGAGATTGCAGACAAATTATATGTAACCTGTCAAGCTGAACGAGTAGAAGCTGAATATCAGAGGAGCTATAACCTTGTCTGCAGGCAGACAGGGTAATTGTTGGTAACAAAGAAGCCTCGGGATCACTGATTATAAATAAAAGGTAAGATGCATATCATTCACCCGGATTACCGAAGATCTGGAAGTGGTAAAAACTAGCTTGAGTAGTTTAAAAGGCTATTAATTAGCTATGAAATAGAGCAGAAATCCAACTCTGTAGGGCAGGTAGCTTCTGCAGGAAAAGAAGTGGAATTAACATTTTGAATCCAAGACTTTTCATCAGAACAGGGAAACTGTTTCTGTTATGCTTTGTAACTTACAAACATTAAAAATAGTTGAAAGCAAAACAAGGAGCTGGGTGATAAACATGTATACTTCATTTGTACTGTACTTTAAGCAAGACTTGCATGTATCACATTATGCATATGCTTTTCAGGTATTTTTACATATAACCCATAATGAAATATTCAAACAATTAAAGAATTTTTACTCAACAATATATTTACAATATTATTTAAATATTACTGAAATATTAAATACACAACATTCCATCCTGCTTAGCTATACTCAAATTCAATATAGAATGCATCTCAACCTATATACACAGTAATTTATATAATATAATGACTATATAAACATTCACAGCATACTAAATCTTAAATTATCTCATTCAGGCCTAAAAATTTAATCACTGTGGAGGATTTCTTACTTATACAGGGTAACGCCTTCCCTCCTTGGGAAGTGGGTGGTCACTTTGCCTTCCAGGAGAGACTTATGGCCAGGAAATAATCTCAGGCTCTGGGGCATTCTTCATGGTGGCTGTAGGAGTTGGCTCTATGGCTGTGCAGGAAGTCATTCTTACAACACTGGACCCCTTTCTTTTGGATGTGTTAGCATCCTGAACAGTGCAAGACAAGCCTCACAGGACAATGTGAATCATAATACGTGAGTAAAGCACCTGATGTCACCGTTTCCTTTACCTTTTGCAAAGCCAACTCACACTGCTTTGTCCATTGCGATTTCTTCCTGATCTGTAGTGATGAGTTCAAGGGTAGAGCACAGTAGCTATGTTTGACAGGAAATTGTTATAGTAATTGACAAATCCTAAAAATGACCACAACCTTGGCCTTCATGCATTCACCACTGCTTAAATGTTCTCAGCTCACTTGTGTAATTCTTATGCATCAACAGTGTGATCACAGTAAGTGATGCTTGGTTTAAATAATTCATATTCATTGTATTGTGCACTGAACCCATAATATTCTACTCTTTTTAAAACTGTCTTATGATATTGGCAATGTTCCTTGTCATCCTTACTGGTAACAATGATGTCATCCAGGTAACATTGAGTGCCTAGGCAGCCTTGCAGCACCTAGTCCATAGCTTTCTACCAGGGAGCAGGTGCAGATGCTACTCTAGAAATAAGCCTATTATAGTGATAAAGCCCTTTTGAGTGTTTATGGTGAGAAAAACTTTGGACTCTACTTCCATCTCAATCTGTAGTTGGGCCACTTGGCTGAAGTGCTTTCTTCTAGAAAGGTTTACAACGATATCCTTTATCTTGGGCAGAGGATACTTTCTACTTTCAGTACTGGTTTGATGGTGACCTTAAAATAACCAAAGATCCAGACAGTCTTGCCTATAGGATGACTGCCGTTGCCATGGGCTCAACTAAACCTTCGAAAGAATTCCTTCGGTCTTCATGTGATCTAGCAAACTGGCTGCTTTATTACAGATGGTAGAAGGAACCAGATGGTCTTTGCAAAACTTAGGAGTGGCATTTTCATTTTACATTATTTTACCCTTGATATGCTTTAGTTTTCCAATGCCATTCTTGAATGCTGTTGTGGCATCATCCAGTACCTTTCTTAGTTCACTTGTAGTTGATTCTATAGCTGGTAATTTGTCATGAAAATGGTGGATGGATCTCCAATTAAGTTGTAGCTATATTAATCATTCTTGTCCCCACAATGCTGTCCTTTCAGTTTTTACCACATACAAGCCCAATGCAGCTTGTTGGTTGTTATATTTCGCTGTTATGAATGTCATTCCCACAGAAGTTATCTTTTCTCCATTATAAGTTCTTAGTTGGATATCTGCAGGCTTCAGTTCAGTATCTTTGAAGTGCCATTCAAACTCATTTTGTGGAATAGCTGAAACAGCTATGCCAGTCTCCAATTCTATTTTAATTAATTTGCTGTTCACTTCCAGTGTAAGCCATATTGCATGTGCATTGTTAGTTTTCACATTTTAAATCTCAAGACTGCTTAGCCCTGGGTCACTATCAGCAGATATTTCATCAACAGTATGCAGATTTGTTCTTTTTGAAATTGCAACTTGATTTTGGCTTTTTGCCTTCCCTGTGTAGTCCATTTATTTTTGACTGCCCGATATACTCTTTGTAGGTTTCCTATTTTATTGCATTTTCTGCATGTTTGGCCTTTAAATTTGCACTGGTCCGATGCATGTGAGCCCCTGCCACAACAGTAGCACAATTTGTTTGGCCAGACCAGTTTCTGCTTAGACATTGCTATTTTGTTCATGCTCATATTCATTCCAGGCTGCAATTCAATTTTGTCTCTGTCTGTTATTCCCATTGATACAGCTATTTCAACTGTTCTTTTGAATTTAAGTTCTGCTTCATTTAGGAACCATTTTTGAATGTTCTCTTGTGAGATTCCACAAACTAAATAATCTCACAGTGCATCATTAAGCTCAGTACCGATCTGACCGTGCTCAGACATCTCTTCAATTCAGCCCCATATACTGAAATAGACTCCCCATCCTTTTGGTTCCACTTATGAAACTGAAAATGTTCTGCAGTCTACAATGGTTTCAGTTCTAAATGTTCTTACATTAGGTTCATGATTTCAACGAAGCTCATTTCATCTGGCTTGATTGGAGCAGTTAAACTTCTAAGCCAACTGTATGCCTTTAAATCCAATGCACTCTGCAAAATTGGCACTTATTTCTCATCGACTATTCTATTTGCATTAAAGCACTGCTCAATTCATTCAGTATATATGAGCCAGTTATCCATTGTGCACTGGAACCTACCTATCTTTCTGATGTAGCCAGCCATTTCTGTTTTTTTAATTATCATTATCTCTTGGTACTTATTGTTTATGCACCTGTGAATTCTTCCATTTTCTACCTGTTTTTTAACTCAATTATCTTCCTTTTTTCAAAGAAAACATACTGCTCTAAAGAAAAAGAAAGCATGTCGTGCTGTTTTTCTTTTAACTTGACCATTTCTTGCTGTGTTTGTTTTTTAATTTAAATGTCTCACTGAGCTTCAATAGTTAAGTAGCCATCTCAGATTCATTTAAATCTTCCTTGTGATCACTGTTCTGTTTTGTAAATTCAAAACATTGAAACTAATTGAAAGCAAAACCAGGAGCTAGGAGATAAATGTTTATATTTAGTTTTTACTTTAGGTGAGATGCACACAAATCACATGGTAGTATCATGATGTATGTATTTCACATATTTTTACATATAACTTGAAATGAATTATTTAAACAGAGAAAGAATTCTTAGTCAAACAATATATTTTCAATATTTCTCAAATATTACTGAAGTATTAAACACACAACACTTTATCTTTCTATAGATAGTGCCTGACCTGTTGTGCATTTCCAACATCTTCTGTTTTCATTTCAATTTTCCAACAGCTGAGAATTTTTATTATTTTGATTCTCAAAAGGTTATGACAGGTATCTTAGAGACATATATCAGGTTCTACTTTGTGAGGCAGGTTAAAATCAAAACAGGTAAGCATAGTAATACTGGAGGAATTCTGCTAATCAAGCAACATCTATGAAAATTATCTATAGAGATACCCTTCCTGATTGCTGTTAGGCAGACAGATTTCCTTCAGACTATTACCCAACATCACTGGAAGAGGAAAATATTGGTGGTGTCCATTCAGGGGGCTTGGGCACAATGATGTTACTACATACATCCTGCCTATACCGTTACAAAGACTGGGAATGTATCATTGGTAAGTTATTTGCAGATGGTAAGCAGTACAACCATGAGTTCCCATAATGGAAGTAGTAAATGTTTACAGTGATGGGTGCAAGTGCCACTTATATGTACTTCCTTGTCTTGAGTGGTGTTAAGCTTCTTAAGTGACATTCATTCAGAGAACTAAAGAGCATTCCCTGGCATTCCTGAAGTAGGCTTTGTAGATAGAGGATATCTTTGAAGAGTTACATAGTCATAGAACACTACAGCACATAAACAGACCCTTCAGCCCATCTAGTTCACACTGAACAATTAATCTGCCAAATCCCATTGACCTGTGCCTGGACCATTGCCCTCCATACCCTTCACATTCAAATTTATCTTAAATTTGAAATCAAACCCGAATCCACCACTTCCACTGGTAGCTCATTACACACTCTTACCATTCTCTGAGTGAAGAAATTCTCACTCATGATCCTCTTAAACAGTTCACCTTTGACCCTTAGCCCATGACCTCTAGTTCTAGTTTCATCCAACCTCAGTGGAAAAAGCTTGTTTGCATTTATCTTATCTATATCCTTGATAATTTTGTATACCTCTAACAAATCTCCCCTGATTCTCCTACACTCCAAAGAATAAAGTTCAAATTTATTCAACCTTTTCCTATAACTCAGTTCCTGAAGTCCTGGCAGCACCCTTGTAAATTTTCTCTGCACTCTTTCAATCTCATTGATATTGCCCCTGTAGGTAGGTGACCAAAACTGCACATAATACTCCAAGTTAGGACTCACCAACATTTTATACAAGTTCACCATCCCATCCCAACTCTTATACTCAATATTTTGATTTATGCCAGAAGCTGTCTATATATCCCTGTCTACTTGAGACGCAACTTTCAACTAATTACAGTGTGAATCTGTATTCCCAGATCCCTCTGCTCTACTGAACTCCTCAGTGCCTTATCACTGATCATGTCAGTCCTACCCTGGTTTGTCCTCCCAAAGCATAACACATCACAATGTCTGCATTAAATTCCATCTGCCATTTTTTATCCCATTTTTCCAGCAGGTCTAGATCCCACTGCAAGCTTTGATAGCCTTCCTCATTTTCTACAATACCTCTAATTCTGGTATAATCTGCAATTTGCTGATCCAGTTCATTACATTATCACCCAGATTGTTGACAGACTGTAGATGACTAACAACATTGGACCTAGCGTCGATACCTGCAGCACAGCACTTGACACAAGTCTCCAGTCAGTGAGATAACCATCTACTTTCACTCTCTGGCTTCTCCTGCAATGCTGATGTTTAATCCAATTACTACCTCCTCCTGAATGCCAAGTGATTCAGGCTTCCTGACTAACCCCTGCCCCCATGCAGGACCTTGTCAAAGATCTTGCGAAGATCAATGTAGACAACATCCACTGTCTTGCATTCATCAACTTTCCTGGTAACCTTCTCAAAAATCTCCTTAAGATTGGTTAGACACAACCTATCACACAGAAAGCCATACTGACTAATCCTAATAAGTCCCTGTCTATTCAAATACCTATATGTCTAATTCCTTTGAACACCTTCCAATAACTTACCCATTATTGATGTCAGGCTCACCAGCCTCTAACTTCCTTAATTATTTTTAGAGACTTTCTTAAACAACAGAAAAATATTAGTTACCATCCAATCCTCTGGTACTTCACTGGTTGCTAAGGATATTTTAAATATCTCTGCTAGAGCTCCTGCAATTTCCACACTACCCTCCCACAGGGTCCAATGGCATACCTTGTCAGGCCCTGGGGGGTTGATCTACCCTGATCTCTCTCAAGACAGCAAACACTTCCCCTTCTCAGCAATCTAATCTAATATTCAAAAGGACCAATTTTGTCCCTTGGTATTGTTTTGCTCTTAATATATCTGTAGAAGCCCTCAGAATTCTCTTTCACTTTGTCTGCTAGATGAACTTCTTTTAGCCCTCCTTGATTTCCTTCTTGTGTTCTATTGCATTTCTTATACTCCTCAAATACTTTGTTCCTTCCTGCCTATATCTGTGACGCATGCACTTCCTTCTTTTTCTTAACCAGAAAAAACTAAAGCTTCCTTAAATGTGTTATATTTGTCTTCATTCTGACAGGAACATACAAACCTTGCACTCTCAAAATTTCACTTCTGAAGGCCTCCCACTTACCAAGCACACTTTTGCCTGAAAACAACCCGTCTCAATCCATACTTGCCAGAACTTCTCTAATATTATAAAAATCAGCCTTTCTCTAATTAAGAAACTCAACCCAAGGACCAGACCTGTCCTTCTCCATAATTATATTAAAACTAATGGTATTATAATCACAATATGCAATATGATCCCCTTCACAAACGTACATCACCAGCCCTGTCTCATTCTCTAATAGGAGTTTTTGTATTACACTCCCTCTGATTGGGATATCTATGTATTTATTCAGGAAACTTTCCTGAACATAGTTGACAATCTCTATGCGATCCAGCCCCTTTACACTCTGGGAGTCCCAATCAATATGTGGAAAGTTAAAATCACCCACTATCATAACTATATGCTTCTTCCAACTGTTTGCAAACTCTCTACAAATTTACTCTTCTAAATCCCGCTGACTATTAGGTGGTCCATAATAAAATCCCATTACAACACAGGCAAACCGCTAGAAGAACGCAGCAGGTCAGCAAGCATCTATGGAAATGAATAGGCAGTCCATGTTTTGGGCCAAGACCCATCAACTGTCTATTCATTTACATAGATGTTTCCTGACCTGCTGAGTTCTTCCAGCATTTTGTGTGCGCTGCTTTGGATTTTCAGAAGCTGCAGACTTTCTTGAGCATATAATCCCATTAACTTGGTTATCCCTTTCTTATTCCTTGATTTCACCCATAAAGCCTCACTACACAAGCTCTCCAATCTGTCCTGGCTAAGTACTACCATTTTCTCTGACTAGTAATGCCTCCTTTCCACTTTTAATGTCTAAGGCAATGGAAGCCTGGAACACTGACCTGCCAGTCCTCCTTCTCCTACAACCAAGTCTCACTAATAGTTGCAATATCATAATTCCATAGGCTGATCCATGCCACAAGCTCACCTGCTTTTCCCATAAGACTCCTTGCATTGAAATATATACAACTGAGAACATCAGGCCACCACGCTCAACCTTTCAATTCCTGACTTTATATGTAAGCTTAGCAACATCTTTTCACACAAATACTCCACTATCTTTTCTACCACTTTAGTTCCCACCTTCCTGCAACTCTAGTTGAAAACCCCTCTCATGCAGCAATAGCAAATCTTCCTGCAAGGATATTAGTTCCCACCCCACTTCCTCCAAGTTCAGGTGCAGACTGAAGCCCTCCCTCTTGCATCTTCTCCTTATCCATGTGCTAAATTGTATTACCTTCCTATATCTGGCCTCACTACCACATAGTAATCCTGAGATCACAACTTTGGAAGTCCTGATGTTTAACTTGACACCTAACACCCTGAACTCACTCTGCGGAACCTCATCACCCTTTCTACCCACCTCATCGGTACTGACGTGGATCACATCCTATGGCTGGTCACCCTCCCTCTTAAGGATGCTGTGGACTCGATCCAAGATATCCCTGATTCTGGTACCCGGGAGGCAACATACTATCTAAGAGTCTCATTCATCAACAGAACGTCCTGGCTGTTCCCCTAAGGGTTGAATATCCACTATCAGTACAGCACATTTCTTCTCACCACTTTCCTTCTAAGAGGCAGAGACAGACTCAGTGCCAGAGATCTGACCATTGTGGCTTTCCTCTGTTAGGTTGTTCCCCCCAAGAGTATCAAAAGTGGTATAGCTGTTATTGAGGGCAACGGCCACAGGGGTACACTGCACTGGTTGCCTATCCCCTTTCCCCCTCCTGACGGTCACCCAATTACCTGTGTCCTGCACCTTGGATGTAACTGCCTCCAAGTATCATCTGTCAATCAAACCCTCAGCCTTGCAAATTATCCCAAGTCCATCCAGCTCCACCTTTAATTACTTAATACAGTTTGTAAGAAGCTGCAGCTGGTTCCCCTGTGGCCATTCACCTCAACAACAAGTATACCGCATTGGATACTGTTGGGGGGGGATGACTTACCTGGGACGAGCTGCAGTAGCCGGATCTCTGGCACTGAGTCTGGCTCTGCAATGCAGAAGGGAGGGGGGAGAAAGAGGAGAGCGGTAGTGATAGGGGACTCGATAGTTAGAGGTGCAGATAGAAGGTTCTGTGGTCGTGACAGAGAATCCAGGATGGTTTGTTGCCTCCCAGGTGCCAGGGTCAAGGATGTCTCTGATCGATTGCATGACATTCTGAAGTGGGAGGCTGACCAGCCAGATGTCGTGGTGCACATCGGCACCGATGACATAGCAAGGAAGAGTGAAGAGGTCCTGGACAGTGAGTATAGAGAGCTTGGTAGGAAGTTGAAAAGCAGGACCTCAAGGGTGGTAATCTCAGGATTGCTACCTGTGCTAGGTGCCAGTGAGGGTAGGAATAGGATGCTCTGGAGGAGGAACAAGTGGCTGAGGAACTGGTGTAGGGGGCAGGGTTTCAGATCTCAGGATCATTGGGACCTCTTCTGGGGCAGGTGGGACCTGTACAAGAGAGACAGGTTACACTTGAACCACAGGGGGACCAATATCCTTTCAGGGAGGTTTGTTAGAGCTATTGGGGAGGCTTTAAACTAGATTTGTAGGGGGATGGGAACCAGAGTGCCAGAGCTGACAGTGTGGCTGGGGTGAAAATAAATGATGTTGAAAGTTTAAGCAAATCCGCTGATAGAAAGGTTGTGAGTGGTGGTAAAAATCTTCTGAGGTGTATATATTTCAATGCTAGGAGTATTGCGGGGAAGGCGGATGAGTTGAGGGCATGGATTGACACGTGGAATTATG
This sequence comes from Mobula birostris, assembly GCF_030028105.1. Classification (NCBI taxonomy): domain Eukaryota; kingdom Metazoa; phylum Chordata; class Chondrichthyes; order Myliobatiformes; family Myliobatidae; genus Mobula; species Mobula birostris. Next base: position 28,016,613 of record NC_092383.1, on the reverse strand, counting down.
ATGTTGTAGCAATTAGTGAAACTTGGCTACAGGAGGGGCAGGACTGGCAGCTTAATATTCCGGGGTTCCGATGTTTCAGATGTGATCGAGGCAAAGGAATGAAAGGTGAGGGAGTAGCATTGCTTGTTAGGGAAAATATTACAGCAGTGCTCAGGCAGGACAGATTAGAGGACTTGTCTACTGAGTCCTTATGGGTGGAGCTGAGAAACAGGAAAGGTATGGCCACATTAGTGGGATTGTATTACAGACCACCCAATAGTCAACGAGACTTGGAAGACCAAATCTGCAGACAGAGAACAGGCAACTGCAGGAAACGTAAAGTTGTGGTGGTAGGGGATTTTAATTTTCCATACATTAATTGGGACTCCCATACTGTTAGGGGCCTAGATGGCTTAGAGTTTGTAAAATGTGTTCAGGAAAGTTTTCTAAATCAATATATAGAGGGACCAACTAGAGGGGATGCAATATTGGATCTCCTGTTAGGAAATGAATTAGGGCAAGTGACAGAAGTCTGTGTAGGGGAGCACTTTGGTTCCAGTGATCATAACACCATTAGTTTCAATATGATCATGGACAAGGATAGATCTGGTCCTAGGGTTGAGGTTCTGAAGTGGAAGAAGGCCAAATTTGAAGAAATGAGAAAGGATCTAAAAAGCGTGGATTGGGACAGGTTGTTCTCTGGCAAAGATGCGATTGGTAGGTAGGAAGCCTTCAAAGGGGAAATTTTGAGAGGGCAGAGTTTGTATGTTCCTGTCAGGATTAAAGGCAAATTGAATAGGAATAAGGAACCTTGGTTCTCAAGGGATATTGCAACTCTGATAAAGAAGAAGAGGGAGTTGTATGAAATGTATAGGAAACAGTAGGTAAATCACGTGCTTGTGGAGTATAAGAAGTGCAAGAAAATACTTAAGAAAGAAATCAGGAGGGCTAAAAGAAGACATGAGGTTCCCTTGACAGTCAAAGTGAAGGATAATCCAAAGAGCTTTTACAAGTATATTAAGAGCAAAAGGATTGTAAGGGATAAAATTGGTCCTCTTGAAGATCAGAGTGGTCGGCTCTGTGCGGAACCAAAGGAAATGGGGGGGGATCTTAAATAGGTTTTTTGCGTCTGTATTTACTAAGGAAGCTGGCATGAAATCTATGGAATTGAGGGAATCAAGTAGTGAGACCATGGAAACTGTACAGATTGAAAAGGAGGAGGTGCTTGCTGTCTTGAGGAAAATTAAAGTGGATAAATCCCCGGGACCTGACAGAGTGTTCCCTCGGACCTTGAAGGAGACTAGTGTTGAAATTGCGGGGGCCCTGGCAGAAATATTTAAAATGTCGCTGTCGACGGGTGAAGTGCCGAAGGATTGGAGAGTGGCTCATGTTGTTCCGTTGTTTAAAAAGGATTGAAAAGTAATCCGGGAAATTATAGGCCTGTGAGTTTAACGTCAGTAGTAGGTAAGCTATTGGAGGGAGTACTAAGAGACAGAATCTACAAGCATTTGGATAGAGGGGCTTATTAGGGAGAGTCAACATGGCTTTGTGCGTGGTAGGTCATGTTTGACCAATCTGTTGGAGTTTTTCGAGGAGGTTACCAGGAAAGTGGATGAAGGGAAGGTAGTGGATATTGTCTACATGGACTTCAGTGAGGTCTTTGACAAGGTCCCGCATGGGAGGTTAGTTAGGAAAATTCAGTCGCTAGGTATACATGAAGAGGTGGTAAATTGGATTAGACATTGGCTCGATGGAAGAAGCCAGAGAGTGGTGGTAGAGAATTGTTTCTCTGAGTGGAGGCCTGTGACTAGTGGTGTGCCACAGGGATCAGTGCTGGGTCCATTGTTATTTGTCATCTATATCAATGATCTGGATAATAATGTGGTAAATTGGATCAGCAAGTTTGCTGATGATACAAAGATTGGAGGTGTAGTAGACAGTGAGGAAGGTTTTCAGGGCCTGCAGAGGGACTTGGACCAGCTGGAAAAATGGGCTGAAAAATAGCAGATGGAGTTTAATACAGACAAGTGTGAGGTATTGCACGTTAGAAGGACAAACTAGCGTAGAACATACAGGGTTAATGGTAAGGCACTGAGGAGTGCAGTGGAACAGAGGGATCTGGGAATACAGATACAAAATTCCCTAAAAGTGTCGTCACAGGTAGATAGGGTCGTAAAGAGAGCTTTTGGTACATTGGCCTTTATTAATCGAAGTATTGAGTATAAGAGCTGGAATGTTATGATGAGGTTGTATAAGGCATTGGTGAGGCCGAATCTGGAGTATTGTGTTCAGTTTTGGTCACCAAATTATAGGAAGGATATAAATAAGGTTGAAAGAGTGCAGAGAAGGTTCACAAGGCTGTTGCCGGGACTTGAGAAACTCAGTTACAGAGAAAGGTTGAATAGGTTAGGATTTTATTCCCTGGAGCGTAGAAGAATGAGGGGAGATTTGATAGAGGTATATAAAATTATGATGGGTATAGATAGAGTGAATGCAAGCAGGCTTTTTCCACTGAGGCAAAGGGAGAAAAAAATCAGAGGACATGGGTTAAGGGTGAGGAGGGAAAAGTATAAAGGGAACATTGGGAGGGCTTCTTCACACAGAGAGTGGTGGGAGTATGGAATGAGCTGCCAGACGAGGTGGTAAGTGCGGGTTCTTTTTTAACATTTAAGAATAAATTGGACAGATACATGGATGGGAGGTGTATGGAGAGATATGGTCCATGTGCAGGTCAGTGGGACTAGGCAGAAAATGGTTCGGCACAGCCAAGAAGGGCCAAAGGGCCTGTTTCTGTGCTGTAGTTTCTATGGTTCTATGGTTCTATGGTTTCACTTTTGCAGGTGTAGTCATTAAAGATACTGGAGGTCTCCCTACCTTCTCACAACCTGCAAGAGGAGCATTCCAATATCCTGTCTGGTATCCGTACTGCTCTCAGTGTGCAATATTAAATAAATAAAGGAAGCAAACTTTAATGAAAACATCTACCTACAGCCTCTGCCTCTTCTCACCGAAGCCTCCATGAGCCAAAGCCCACTCTAATGCCAGCCCACTCACACAATGGCCACTCCGCTTAAACCTAACTTCTTGTTCTTGGACTTTGCCAAGTGCCTAATTCCAGCGTCTTCTAGTGACATGTTGTGTATAGAATTTTCCAACTGCCCCCATTTGATTACGTTGAAATCTTTCTCTCTTTCTCTCACTCACTACACAGACTCCAACATCTCCTAGTAATATGTGGAATGCAGAATGTCAATGGGTGATCACTCACTGCAAAGTTTCTGACCTCTGACTTGGTCAGGGTATTTATCTTATTGATCTTGATTTTCTTCAACTGTGATATATCAGGGGTTGTTTTGATGGGCATATGTGGAATAGCAGAGATTAGATTGCCTCCTGTTAGAGGCTGCATTGCCTGTGAATGTTACTTGCTCCTTAGTCTGAAACTGCAGAATTGATGTTGTATGCAGTATAAACTGCTTGGATGTCTAAAAATCTGTGACTGGAACTGAGTATGATAGAATCATTAACAGACCTCTCTGTATCTGACTTTTTGGTCTTTGGCAGTTCATTGAAGAAGCCTTCACTTTCCACATCATTTCTTTGTGGCCATGGTCTGTACTTAATATGAAATCTGTATATAATAAGAATAAGTAGTGAACAGCCATGGACCTTATACCCAAAGAGCTGAGTTAACTTTAATGGAACAAAAAAAAACCTCTTGCATTAGTCCATGCTGCAGAGGTAAAGGAAAGACCTGAAGATCCTCAAAAGATGTAGCTTTCTAGTTTGGAGCCCTGCTTTGCATTCTCCCCTTATCTCCTCGAATGTCATGGTCTGGATCGGGATCCCTTTAAATTTACCTTGTTTATGTTACGATCCAGACCATTGATTCCCTGTTTTCCCGTGTCCCTCGAATTTGGTGATTAGAGGCAATTAATGCTCGGCTGAACCGGTAGTTTACAGTCTCCGGCTTTCAGCCGTTCGGCGCGGGAGCATTTACAAAGTCACCAAGGTACGGTGTGCTAATGTCATCTGGCCGGAGCAAGCCTAGTCTCTGCCGAAGCGAGTGCCTGTAATTCACCTCTCCTCACCGGAGCAACCCTGTCAAGTTACCCCGCTAAAGCGAGCCTGCAAAGTTTCCTCACCGAGGTGGGTCCGCCAGAGGGAATCAAGAACCGCTGTCTACTGTTCCCGGGCCGAGTCGAGAGCTCGCCACTACCCGGAGGCTCCAAGTCAAGTCCTGCCTCCAGGTGGCGTTCAAGTACCATGTCAAGTCCTGGCCCTGGTGGCATTCAAGTACCATGTCAAGTCCTGGCCCTGGCGGCTTCCAGTTCTGAGTCTAGTCCTGGCCCTGGCGGTCTGTGATTCCTGTCCTACCCACTTGTCTGAATCCCTTCTCTGACCCTCTCGCCTCTAACCCTCGTCTGCAGCCCCCGCCTGCACTTCGGTCTAGTTCCATCATCGGAGCTAGATAGGTACTGTCTGGTGTTCATTCGTGTTGGTCTTGTCTTGTCTTGTCCTCGCCTCTGTGGGGGTAAGTCAGGCCATCTTGCCGTTGCTCCGCGGGGGGTCCTGTTTTGTCTTGTCTTGTCCTCGCCTCCGTGGGGTAAGTCAGGCCGTCTTGCCGTTGCCCTGCAGAGGGTCATGAGTCCCAGCCCTATGTCCTGTACCCAAGGAGGGGTCCCGGCTCTCTGTTCTGTGTGTAATAAATTTCATTTCACTTCCCCCCCACCCCCCACAACCACTGAGTTTATTTAATACCCTGTCTTCTCTACAGCGTAAAACTAACTTGTTTCTCTTTTCTCCAGTTTTGACAAAGTCTTTAAACTAAAGCACTAACATTCTTTATCTTTCAAAAACTGCTGCCTAACCTACTGAGTGTTTCAAACATTTTATAGTTTTATTTATGATATCTTGGGCTGTTCAGAGTCCTCCTCATTTTTTTTTCTTTGTTGCTGTTGAACACTGCTCCGATTAGGAAATCGGTAAGTAGAAAATCACATCCATGAATCTGTGTCTTATTCTCCCCAAAGCACAGCTCTCACTCTCTGCAGTGTTCAACACCTATTATGTACTGTGCTTACTGTCTTGTTTATTATTTATTGTAATGCCTGCACTGTTTTGTGCACTTTATGCAGTCCTGGGTATGCCTATAGTCTAGTGTAGTTTTGTGTTGCTTTACGTAGTTCCGTGTAGTTTTTGTATAACATTGTCTCATTTTTACTGTGTCCAGTACCAGCAGTTATAGTTGAAATGACAATAAAAAGTGACTTGTCTTGACTTGACTTGATGATTCCAGTCATTGGATAAGGTAAATGTATAAAGAGGTTGGGAGTCTATATGTTGTATAGTTCACATCCTACAAGGTGCACAATGGACTAGTGCGATTTTGATTTAACTCTGAAAACGAAATATATTTTTAGAGAGCAGTCACCACTATGCTTTCATTAAGATCAAGAAATATAAACAGTGATTAGCACATTCACATTGATATGACTGGTGCAAGAGAGCTGGCACCAAAGTGAACCAAACACAAAATGGGCACATGGTAAAGTAAACTTGAAAGATTCTGGTAGGAGGTAACACCCCCCCCCCCTTACTTTCTAAATAAAGCCAACAAAGTTGTAACTTCTGATTTATTGACTTGGATATGTTTGTGTTTGTCATGTCTTCAAAGTAAACCCAGAAGTCTTACTTTGATAGGTTGGGTGAACTCCAAGACTTTGGTTGAGATGACATTGAACGAATAAATGCTAACAGCTCCTTAAAATGCTGCACATATTTTCACACCAATTTCTTTTAGAATAAGGAATCTAATTAATATTAACTTTAAAAATGCAAAAAGGGTATTTAATACATGAAAGGAAGAAGAAATGTCTAATTCTTAAAAAGTGAAATAAATGCAGAAATTATAGTTTCAATAATATGTCAGCTGCACCTTTTTGTTTAAGTTAACAGACAAAGGAAGTACGCAAATCAAACATGTCTGGATGGATATGGTTCCAAAACCTCTGTGGAATAGTAAAATAATGACCAAACTGTGTGAACTGAAGCAACATTACTATTTCGAACTGCATCACTGTCTCATAGTTGAGCGTAGTTCTGCTTTCAGCACTTAGTCATGAAGCATTCCGGCACTGTTATTTGACCACTGCATTCTTAGCTCCCCAACCATTGTTCTAATAATCGCAAACACTGTCATTTATTCACTGCCTAATAATTTCAACCCATCTGGGAAGTAGGAGAAAGTACATAATTAGATAAATAGGTTGCCATGTTTGACATACCAAATGTCTGACAACTAAATGGAAAGTAAAAATGAAGCATACCCACGGTTTTTATTAGATTCTAACCAGAGAGAGGCACAATTTCCCATAGAAAGATTGTACAGAATTTTATTTCACTTTTATTCACAGACAACCCTGGAACTGCTAATAATTATTCCTTACCTCAAATTGCTCCTTTTTGAACCACTCAGTACATTTAATGAAGTTCCCCCTACAGTGCTTCCGAGTTACGAATTCTCAGTACCTAGACCCAGTGATGGCAAAGAATTAGCAATATACTTCAGGATAGTATGTGACCTTTCTTAGTTCATTAAGTATCTTAAGAACGTTACTAGCAAGTTCAGCATTTACTGTTTAAACTTATTTCCCCTGGAGAAATTAGGAGGGGATTTTTCCATGAATTCCTGAAGCCTTCTGGTGAACATATTCCCACAATGTCAAGGAATTCCAGGATGTAAATTCAGCTATGATAAAGGAAATGGGGAATTAGTTCCAAACCTAGATGACATGTGACTTGGAAGGAAACACATAAATGATAGAGTTGCCAGATGCCTTTGGCATTTGTACCTCCTGTTCATTGGGGTCACAGTTTTGTCAGATATCTTTATATTAGCCTAGCCAAGTAATGCATTGTGCTGATGGTATATGCTGCACCAATGGAGTGCTGATGGTAGACAGAAAGGATATTTAGGGTAGATATAGTATTAACCAGTGGGCTGCTTTATCCTGGATGGGGGTTAAACTTGAATGTTCTTGGTGGCCATGAGATTCCATCCACACTTTTATCAGTGGTGGAGAGGCCAAAGTGTTTCAAAAGGATAGCCAGCCCTAGGTCTGCTGTTGTAGTTATTGTGTGTATATGGCTGGTACAGCTGGGTCTGTGATAAATGGTAACCCACAGGATTTTGATAGTGGAGGCTTAGAGATGATTATACCGTTGAACATTGAAGGATTTTTTTTTAGATTAGATTATGAGAACACTCAGTCCTCTTTTATTGTCATTTAGAAATGCATACATGCATTAAGAAATGATACAATGTTCCTCCAGAGTGATATCGCAAAAAAAAGGACAAACCAAAGACTAACACTGACAGAACCACATAATTATAACATATATTTACAGCAGTGCAAAGAAATACCATAATTTGATAAAGAACAGACCATGGGCACAGTAAAAAAAAGTCTTAAGTCCTGATCGACTCCCGAATCCCCGATAGCAGGCGGCAAAAGGGAGAAACTCTTTGCCATAAACCTCCACGCACCGACAACTGCTGATGCATTGGAAGCACCCAACCACAACCGACACTGAATCTGTCCGTCCGAAAAACCTGAGCCTCTGACCAGCCTCTCCGATACAACCTCCGGAGCGCCATCCTCTGCCGAGCAACTTCGACCTCGCCCCGGCCACCGAAACAAGCAAAGCTGAGGATTCGGGGCCTTCTGCTTCGGAGATTCCGGTTACCACACAGTAGCAGCGGCAGCGAATCAGGCATTTCAGAAATTTCTCCAGATGTTCCTCCGTACTCTCACGTCTGTCTCCATCAAATCAGAATTGTGCACGGTACCCTACTTGACAGATTACAGATATCATTCACCAGACAGGCCACGTGTGCTGCATTGCGCCGCCATCTTCTCCTCCTCTAGCTTGTTGGAAAGCTTATTGGAAATGATCAACATCTGGCACATTTACGGACTAACTGCTGTGTACTATTAATCAGCTGTCAGCACTGCTTTTGACTTTATGATGGAAAGGTGGTTGCTGATGAGATCATTGGAAATAGTTGAGAGGGTGACATTGACCCGGCCTCCTTTCATGACCTCTTGGGGCTTGAATGAATGTCCTCCAACAAGTGCAATCATCTTTATTATGAGGTATGATGTTCACTATAGAACGATTTCTCCTTGATGCCCACTAATTTCAGTTTTAGTGGGGCCATTGATGTCATACTTTGGAATTAAAGGCAGTCACTTTCCCTTTACCTTAAGAATTAACTCTTTGGATCAGTACTGTGATGCCGAAGACCCAAGTGGTACTGGCAAAACCCAAACTGGGCACAGATAAGTATGTTGTTAGTGAATATATTTTGTTATATGGGTTTTTTGTTCAGAACTCTCAGGGGAGGAGATTACCACAGAGAAAGATTAAAAGAGTAAAAGACACACTCAACATGTCCTTAAAGAAATGCAATATCCCTGCCTTCTGCTCTGGAGATTCCCGTTTCCATATAGTGGCAGCGGCAGCAAAGCCGCATTTCAGAAGTTTTCCAGATGTTCCGCTGTCCTCTCACGTCCGTCTCCATCAAATCAGGATTGTGTATGGATACTTATAATGCTTTTATTGAACAAATTATTGATTCACTATGTTAAATTCCAAATAATCAAAGGGCATGAAACACAAAAAACCTGCTAGTTCATTTAAAGTGGAACGGCATAATGAAACTGTAGAAACTGCCATATTGAAAGCTCATGAGGTTAGGAACGTGCAGCTGTGAGAAATATTTATGTACAATACAGAAACTAGTGTTACCTGTGTGTATTGTCATGATGCAGAAGTTGCTGGAGAATTTGCAAGTGGGAAGAAGTGGAATGATATTTGGAAACATGACTTTTTAAAGTGTCATTTAGCAAGCAAATCACATATGGACAGTATGCAGAACTTCTGGCAAGTTCTTATTGACAGTGTTTTGCTTGCTGTTAAAATGAATACCTCTATATAAAAAATTCAGTGCACATATATAGTTGTTCACTTGGCAAAAAAATTGCACAGCACAAGATTTTTGCACACCCTGATCATTACAAATTACGGGGAATATTAATACTTCAGAACCCCTCAAAAAACCTTGAGGGGGGATAATCCAACCTCAATCTTGGCCAATTGCCTAGGAATAAAAAGAAGATATCCATGTTGATCACATTTCCATCATTTCATTGATGATTGAGTAGCTGAATAGGAACTAATTAGTCAGACTGAATAATGTTCTTATAATAATTCAGTAATGGCCCAATTCCCTCTGTCATAAGGAGAATCCAACACAAAGGAATTTTCATTTCAAAGTCAGGAAAATAATATACTTGAGTCAATCAGGTCATGGACTACTTCAGGACCAGTGGTGCTTTATCTAGTCCACTTATTAGTAAATTTTATAACATTTACCAATAAAATGAAGAGAATACAAGAATCGCATAATTTAATGGACAGGTTTAAGAGAATCTCCTCTCTAAACAGTTATATTATTTTCTTCCAACTGGTGTAGAGTGGAGTCTTCACTTTAGATGCACATTGAATTACATAGCTGCTTCGAATTAAATTAGCCTCCAAATTTCCACAAAGAGATATCTGGATAATTAGAAATGTAAAAACTTCCATAAAGCAGCATCATGAACAACATCACATTTTGTATCAGTAAGCATCCCTTTATGGCAGAGTGGTAATTTGGCAGAATTTGATGATTTGAGCAGAAAAACCGGTTTAAAGGTAATAAAGCACCATTGGTACAAGAGCAATCTTCTGAGATAACTTGATTCAAAGTTATTTGAAATGACTTAATAAAAATATAAGGAACCATTAAATAGTTTCATCTGTGTTCTCCTGTCAGTTTTTTGAGGAAATTAATTTTATGGGCATGTAAAAAAGTGTCAGTTTAAATTTATGCATGTAAGAAAACTCAACCCTGTATTAGTTGTCATCCCAAACCAATGCACTTAGCTGTTTTGGGTTGGGGCATCACAATTTTGTGAATAGGCTTGATAAGGATGCATTGAATATTGAATCCTGAGCCTAAGTCCACTTACAAACCATAGCAGGAACTCTCCCCATAAAAAACTTCCTGATAAGAGTCCCAAATATACGTTTTAATCCAAATTGTATTTTACATGGTTACATTCATTGTGTTTAACTTGAATTAATCATTCTTGTTAACTTAGTACTTGTCACTAATGAAGCCAGTCATAAATGACTATTTAAAAATAGATTTCTAGCAAATCATCAGTTCATCACAGGGTGATGAACCAACTATTAAGGACTGGTTTCATTCATGCAGGTTATAATCTGCAAAATAAAATCTCTAATGTTGACTATTAAATATAGAAATAAGAAAATAAGTTTATCTTGACATCATTACTTTGGAGCAGACCTCCCAATGTTTATTAAAACAGAGGTTCACTGTTTTAAGATTGGCATTGCATGACATATACATTTTCAATACTGTGTGACTAATCATCATTGACTTAAAACAATGACTGTTTTTCTCTCCACATATGCTTCCAAGCCTGTTGAGCATGTCCAATATTAACTGTTTTGTCAATGGTGCCTTAATGAAATTGAGGCAGGAATCAAAACACTGTTTGGTTGGCACTATATTGAAGAGCACAGTTAAATCAAGTTCTCACACTGACTACACTCTGTGCTTAACAAAAATACACTGAGTAGAAGGTAACAGTAACACCATTGATTCCACTATTATCAACCTACATACGTCTCTATTATGCCCCTGTGACTACAGAAGAAAAGCAGCAAGGTTTCACTTCATTTAGATGCGCTTTAAAAAAAAGTAAATCTTATTTTTTGATCTGCTGTTTAAACGCTTAAAAATGTATCTTGGTTCTAAAAGTAACCACAAAACATATAAATTTGACAACAAAGATATAATGATTATTGTTCCTTTTTAAGAAAGATACACAGGCAGTCAGGCTGATAGAGATATTCAAAAAGCTAGAAAACTTACAAAAGAAAAATGTGTATTTGTCGTGCTATTTATTGTCAAGGCAATTATATTGATGCCATTAGGAGAAAGAGACAGAGGGTAGAGATTTGTCATATAACACAAGAGAAAACAAACCTGGTAAGCAATCATGTACAGAACAGTGAACATCTTGTGTCTGTGATAGAACAAAGCTTGCCTCTGTCAAGATTTTATCGATCTGTTCTTAGAGGTGCTCAAAACCACATGGCAGCGATTGCCTCCCCCCACTGGGCGCTGATGGGAAAGAGAGAATGCAATATTGATCCAACCAAGTTCTTTGGAGATAATGCACCAATAATGTTGAATGGTTTGCAAACCTAAATGGAAAATGCAAACTTTCAGCATGGCAGTTGCACAAAGTGAAGGCTTAGCTTCCAACCATTATTAGCATTTTATCCTAAAATAATGTCTACACCAAAGACCTTTATCACCACAGGATTCCTGTTTTAAATTACACAACAGTGCACTCTTTTTGTTCCTCCACAGCTGAACTGTTTCACAAATCAAAATGAGAATCATTATTCCCCCCACCTGACAACGACATCAACAACAGAATTCTGGAGCATTGTCGAAGAACTCGAACTCTGAAGATGACAACATTCATAGCTATTATAATTTACAAAAAACTAGCTGTGGCTTCTTAGACCCCTAAAAGGGAGAAGAGGCGAGAACATTGAACTTCAATTTGTTAACATTGTCACTCCAAACATCAGCTACATTTGACTTAGTGTGAAAAATTATTTTTTTATTTAGTTTATGTGTGATTTATTTCATGATATCTAAAAGGGAGTATTGGATTCAGAGGTTCAAAGTACATTTATTATTGAAGTATGCATGCAGTACACAACTCTGAGATTCATCTTCCTTTTAATATCTAAAAGGGAGTATTCTGTTAAATGATTACCATTCTGATCATAGTTATTTCTCATGATTTAGACATGTCATAATTTGACTGATTCAAGTGCCCTTTGGACTTGGTAATATTAAAGAAAGCATAAAATGATTTTGCACAAATGAAAACTGGAAATTGCTATTAGCGAACAAATGCTTAACCAATTAGCTCAATACTTCTATGTCCGCTACTGTGCATGAATTAAATCCTCTGCTAAAATATTGGACCTGAAAGCATTCAACGTTCACAGGTCATCTGAATTCATCACTTTTGGTTTAAAAAGACTAATTAGTGCTAGTTAACTTGATTAAGTCTGTATTTCCTATAAGCATTAGTACAAGTGATGAACTTTCCTTACAGATTTAAGAAAGATTTGCATTTATATACAGCCCTTCAATTTAAAGGTTGTACGGAGGCAAGATACTTCTAGACTTGGGAGGCTTTGTGAGACTTCTTGAAAATGAACTTGATCTCGAAAATGGAGAGAAAATAGGAACAGGTGAGGAAAAAGAGAAGAGGAAAAGAGGCCCAAACATATTTCCAGAACAGCAAACAATTGACGCATCCATCTGTTAGCTTTCCTCTGCAGCCTGGTCCACTAAACTCCTCAGGTGTGTCAAGAACAATTTTCCTTCCAGTGTATGATGATTGGAGAACAGTGGTTACACCCACTGCCTACTAAAAGGTGCCTTGGCTCCTTTTCAATTTTGCCACGTTGCTTGCCATGTGTATATCCTCTTACCAAAGCCTCCAAAATTGGTATGTCAGTGTCTGAGCTCATGGTTACATTTTCATTGTTTGAACAACATGGTTCTCAATTTTTCTGGATAATTTATGCTTCTGCATCTCATTGAAGCATATTTTAATAAATTGATGAATTAACCATAGTATTCAAATAAGTATCCTGATGAATAAAAACATATTCTGATTAATTGAATAAATTAAAAAAGAGCAAAACAGTACATTATTTTTTCTCATTTTATTTCACTTTCTGCTTTTGATTCAGTATTCAAATCCTTATCAGTCCTTTCACAATCTTTCAACTGATTAAGAATTTACACAGTAGCTTGCCTTGGTCACTAAGATTGCAAATGCTTGGGTTTTCTCACTGCCTGCTGCAACCTCACACTTACAAACTCCTATGCAAATAAAATGAAATCTAAACATCCACAGCAAATGTTCAGTCACAAATTATAATCCACTATCTGCCTTAATGCTAATTAAGGCATGCCCAATACTTCATCAGAATTCTCAAGCCCAATCAATGAGTGAGTTGCAGGAAAAATCTATGCTGCTTCATACAAGAATAAAATCTTCCAACCTGGTATTTTTTTGATTTGCACATCAGCTGTAATTGCCCGGCCTACACCATCACTATCCACTGCTGTCCAAAATCTAGTTATTCTGTTTCACCCTTGTTAATCATCTTTAAATTTCTCCTGCCTTCCAGTTGGTTCCTAATTAATTTCAAAGGGTTATTTACCATTTGGTACACAAGCGACTCAGGACGTGGCTTTTTTGAAAACTAACATACAAAGGAAATTTGAATGATTAAAATTTTTCTTTGTACATAACTTCATAAAGTAAAATCTTAAAGGTGCCCTGGGTTAAGGTTGAGCTGATCTTTATTCATAATATTATGCTTCCATTGTATAAGGACCTACATGAAGTTCCCAATGACTTTGGCTATAAAACTTGCTGTCGGAAAAATGTTTAAGAACCAATAAATGATAGAGCATCTGCAGTTCAGGCAGCATGTATGGAACTGAATAAACAGTCAATGTTTCAGGCCGAGACCATTCTTCAGGCCTGCTGAGTTCCTCCAGTATTTTGTGTGTGTTGCTTTGGATTTCCAGCATCTACAGAATTTATTGTGCAAATGGAGTATTATATTTAACATAAATATTTAAACAATGGAAGCTTGTAAATATGCTCCTTTCATAAGCAGATTGATGATATATAACATAATGGTACTTAAATACATTTAGAGGCTTAAATATTTCTCTTTTATTCCACACTGTATCTCAATAAATAAATCAATAGCAAAGGGTAAGAGAGATGTTACCATTTCTCATGTTAATTAGGAAACATGGGCAGATTCCTTTCTTCACCAGCTCATCAACCAAGAATGGACAATATATTTATAAAATCAGCATTAAATCTCACCTGAAGCAGAAGGGCCACGTAGAAGAAGCTCAGTATTTGCCAAATATAGCTCCTTATGCTATTCATCCAATGTACCATCAACTCAATATTTATTTATTCAACTGTATGACATTGTCAATTTTGTCATCTGGTTTGCAACAAAATATAATAAGTTGACTACTACACTTATAAAATGCTCTGCATTTTAATATAATCAACATCAGTTAGAAGATCCCTACAGCAGGTGAATGATATACTCTTCTATGTTTTCATCTGGTTAACAAAATTAAAAATGATACTCCCTTTATCCTTGTGAACGTTAGAAATCACACTGTGTTTTCTCTCTGCTCACTTTTCATGCTGCACATTTCTCTGCATGGGTGTTTTTTTTCCATTCGATTGTTCATAGAAAGTTGACGTTGCTGGCAAGATTGATACTTAATGTCTGTCCCTAAATTCTTCTCAAACTGAAAAGGAAATTAAGAGTCACCTGCTTTGGTAGGTTTAGGATGGTATATCAGTCAAAGTGGATAAAATGGGCGGATTTCCACCCAGATGAGTGAACAATGACAGTTTTATCGACAGCCTGTTTGGTTTCATGATCGTTAATTATCACAGACTAACTGTGTTCCAGATGTGCTTAATACTTGAATTTACTTGCTTTTGCTTCTTCATCTTCAAGCTTATGCTTCCAAATTACTGGATGCTGGAAACTACTCCAATAACGTAGTCACAATATGGCTGCACTCTATAACTTTGAAGGACAAGGACTTATTATCTCTTCCAAAAACTATTATACATTTCATAGGTTTTCAGTGTTGAGGAAAGATCTTAATTACAGTTCTATTCCTAGAAATCAATATTTATGGAATTGATCAGGAATGATAAACCTGGCCCATTTTTCCATCCATGATTCAAGGGAATGTAAGTCTATTATAGTCATCGATTGCTAATGTGGACTGCTCTGCACTTCTCTACTGATGGCTTAATTTCCTGGATTATCGGGTGATAGTGCTGTACTATACAATGCTAATTGTTTACCTTCAGAGTGTAAGGAACATATTTAGCATTCATATCAATGGTGGTATCCACCCACGCTAAACATAGATTTATGTTTGTGTTTAAAGTGGCCACTTTATTAGGTACACTTGCTCCTTAATGCAGACATTCAATCAGCCAGTCATGTGGCAGAAACTCAATCCATAAAAGCATACAGAGATGGTCAAGAGATTCAGTTATTGTTTCAGCAAAATAGTAGAATGGGGAAGAAATTACTTTGACAAAGGATGATTGCTGGTGTCAGATGGGGTAGTTTGAAGATCTAAGAAATTGCTTATCTCCTGGAATTTTCACACACACCCTCTAGAGTTTACAGAGAATGGTGTTAAACAATTTTAAAAAAAACATCCAGTGAGCAGCAGTTCTGTGGGCAAAAGCATTTTGTTAATGAGAGAGGTCAGAGGAGAATGGCCAGACTGGTTCAAGTTGATCGGAAGGCAACAGTAACTCAATAACCACGTTACAATAGTAATATGCGGAAGAGCATCTCTGAATGTACAACACATGGGCAACAGCAGCAGAAAACTATGAACATACACTCATTGGCCACTTTATTAGGTATAGAAAGTACCTAATAAAGTAGCCACTCATTGTATATCTAATAATTACATGCCTGGTACATATTTTGAAAACAGTACACATAATCAAGTACCTTCTAAATAGAAAATACAGTGTAATCAATTTAGATTCAGCCAAATGTTAGTATAATCATACCAGTATAACTAAAATCCAATGGTAACAAAACTACAAACCAGAATTGTGGAAATTTTTTTCCCCAAAAGCGCAGTGAATTGCAAAACAGTCTTATTTTGATGTCTGCATGTTGACTCACTTTATAATGCTGTAAAAATAAAAAGAATGCATATTTATTTATTGAGCTAGAACCAGGAATAGGCCACTCCAGTCTTTCAAGCTGCGCCACCCCAGTAATCCCCAGATTTAACCCCAGCCTAATCATGAGACAATTTACAATGACCAATTAACCAGTACATCTTTGGACATTAGTGGGGCGGGGGTGGAAATCTAAGGTGCCTGTAGGAAACCCACACAGAATCCAGGTCGCTGGTACTGTAAAGCATTGTGCTAACCACTACACTCCTGTGCACCCCAAATTTATCTGAGAATTTGTTAATTCTCTATTTCCCTATTCCATTGGACAGATGTTAAGAAAAAAAATCTAGCATTTATTCAACAGTTTTTCCCTTTTATTCTTTACAGCCAATACAATGATTGAATATTGATTTTTCTGGTGTAAAATGGGGAAAACAGATCCGTTAAAATGCACATAGCAAGCTTGCAGAAATATCATGGATATAATCAGCTAACCTGTTTAGGGATGTCAGATAACAGGATTGTGGTGGAGCCTTCCTCAGTTAGCCTTCTGAAAAAGAGTGGACCATGTGCGGTTTGTCAACAATTTGTTAACTTAATGGCCATTATTAAAAGCTAACTATGGTTTGAGCTGTATTTAAAGCTTGAATTTAATTTTTCTTGCTGCCTCAGTTTCAAACTCATGTCTCCAAACCAATGATCTAGGTTACTGGATGCTGACAACCTCAACATGATTTAGATTTGCTCAAAGTGTATAAAAGGTGCCAATTGGGATAGTGTAGCATTGCTTCACCACTTTAAAATATGAGGCTGGATGACTTGTTCAAAACCCTATATTGGGTCTTAAACCTTCTGATAAAGATATGAGAGTGCCACCTTTGAATTAAGAACAATACCTTTTTCGCTAAGATTACGCAAACGAATCCTGATAATGTATTTAGTCATCGAGTTTCATTATAAACAACACTAAAGAAGATGTAAATCTCAACAATGATGAACTTACATGGAAATGTTTCCATCTTCCGCTATAACTTTAAATGACAGATCAGGAGCATACTCAAGGTGATGGGAAAATGGTTTCATTTTTAGTGGTTGGAATACTTCCCTCTCAGAATGAGGCAAGTCATTTTACTTATTTCCTGATGAATATTTCTGTGGAAATTCAGAACATTTAGTTACATTTATGATCGAATTACTCAAAACTACTCGTGGTCAATTACTCATTACCAATTTTGACCAACCAGTGTTCTTCTCCTAATTCCATTAAATAAAGTTGCAGTTCAAAGTTTCAGCTTGCATAAAGATAATTGGATAAGAACAGCTACCACATTTCCGACTAAGTACAGAACAGCTGGGATTTTTAACAATAAAGTGTATTAAAAGATATGAAGCATCAACTGTTTATTCATTTCTGATGCGCTGAGTTCCTCCAGCAATTTGTGTGTGTTCTTCTGGATTTCCAGCATCTGCAGAATC
Organism: Mobula birostris; assembly: GCF_030028105.1. Classification (NCBI taxonomy): domain Eukaryota; kingdom Metazoa; phylum Chordata; class Chondrichthyes; order Myliobatiformes; family Myliobatidae; genus Mobula; species Mobula birostris. The sequence goes on along the minus strand of NC_092383.1, from coordinate 27,999,202 downwards.
TCTTGTATTTATATAAGACAGTTGATGGGTTGGTACATCACTGCTACCAATTATCAGAAACCTTTTAGTGCACATATAATAGGCTATTTAAGATTAAACATATTCTTTTAAATCAGAATGACAGTTATGTACAATTTTAAGGAGATTATCTCTATTTTGACCTTCTCTAGTACTATTTGTTTATGATATCATTCATATTCTCAATGGCATAAAAATGTAGAAAGGAGACAAAAACATCTTGTACTTACCCAGGTTGTCTAATGAATTTTAATGTAATGGAAGGAGGTGAGCAACGTTAATGTTACATGGGTAGAAATGACCAAAAATGATCTCATCACATTTAAGCTCTAATGCATTAGTCTCAAAATTCACTATTATTTTAACAGACTTATTTAAGATGAACAAAAGATATTGATACAATGTTGTTACCAGCAGTGATTTTTCAAGCTTTCTTACTGTTCAAATGGAAAACAAAACTTCAGTTCCAACTGTAGTTTATAAAGAAAGGAACCTCTGTGATCACTGGAGAATATTTGATAGAGGCTTAGTGGATCTATTTGAGCCGATATGAAACAGGTGTTATTACAGCTTTTTGGTGAAATGTATATTGTAACTCATTGTCTGAAGAAACAAGGAAATAATAAACCACTATGTGTAGCTGGGTCAAATTGTAATTATTTCCTACCTTGTCATCAAATATTAGAGTAAAATTAGAACAATCAAATGAGATCCAGGCAAATCCTAGCCTAAAGCAAGTATTTGAAGCAGCATTACCTTCAGTCTTTTTTTTGCCTATCACAGTGCAAGAGACTGATCTTCCATAAGCAAATATCTCCAATGTGAAAAGAAACAAAAATTACTAAAGCTCTGAAAAGTTCTCATTCAATTCCAAACTGCCTAGTAAAACCTGTGCAACCATATGGAAGGAAAAAACCTTGATTCTACTTCTGCTCCCCCATCCTATTACCACTATTACCCGGTAATATAAGAAGAAGATTGCCATTGTCAGCTTACATTTATCAGTGAACACCTACTATTTGAGAAAAACCTTCAGCTAATCATAAGTATGTATATGCCACTCTTAGTGGCTATCAAGGTAACCCTATTCATTAAGAATACCATCTAAGCTGCTGTCTGCAGATACATTAAACAGATGACCAGTACCTTGTTTAAGGTACCAAAATCTTCAATCTCCTTTCCTTCTGATTAGCCAATTTCACCAGATTGCTGGCTTCACAAAATTAGAAGTCGAAATTGAATCTTTTCCAATGACCTCTCAGAACATAGAAGCTGTCCTTCATCAATATGAGTTCTCAGTAAGGTTGAGTATTGCATTATTTACTCTCTAGCAATGAAGAGACCCAGATTTTTTCCTCATATTACTTCTCATGCAGGCAAAGTCCTGGTGAGTTTGTGCTGCTTTTGCTCTAGAGCTTACCCATAGTGCAGAGACCAAAACTGCAAACAGTACTTCAAGATGTTTATGCATACCTGTTCTGATTGCAGTTTCTGTATCTTCTGTCATAGAACTCAGTTTATATTACATACTAATTACTGCATCTAAGTCAGGGGCTCAAAAAACTCAATGCTCATACCATTCTGCTTTTCAGTATCATTCAAGATTTCCTCCTTCAAAGTCTAACCAATTTTGTAACTATTTACCAGAACATTATCTTTGCAGGCTTTGAAAATCACTCCTTGAAGATAATTTTAACTATTTAAATTATCTGCAATGCCATTTACTTCAATAATGGGTAAATCTTTGAAGGAATGTTGTCTACCTTGTCTTTTCACCCAAGATGAAGTATCTAGGATTTCTAAGCAACAGATACAAAATGCTGGAGTAACTCAGCAGACCAGGCAGCATCAATGGAAAAGAGTATACAGTTGACGTTTCAGGCCGAGACCCTTCATCAGGACTGGAAAATAAAGATGAAAAGTTCTGATGAAGGGTCTCAGCTCGAAACATTGACTATTTGCTCCTTTCCATAGATCCTGCCTGGTCTGCCGATCTCCTCCAGCATCTTGCGTGTGTTGCTTGGATTTTCAGCTTCTGCAGATATGCTCGTTTTTTAACTAGGATTTCTACAAAGGAAGTAACAGTATTAACCTCTCATACTCTGCTGACTACGAGCACCTGCATAGACAAATGTCACCTCAACAAGATACCATATATATTTTAATGTGATATCATATATTGCTTTACAAAGTTATCCCCTGAAAGCATATTCGGAAACTTTAATGCTTCTTAGTAATTCTACTGAAAATTTGCATTGTGTCAGCACTTAAAGTAAGGATCGAAAGCTATTAATTGTTAATTGTGATAAGTTGTTTGGTAATTGGAATAAACTAGCCAGATCCAAGCCTCAGGTTTCTCATTAGTTTCACATCAATACCTGCACTAAAACTATGGGTCAGTAGCTGTATCTTCTTGTTACTCAAGTGAATTCATTAATCATCCTGTTCTAGGATGTCCACTAAAATAGCTAAGATTTCAAAGTTGAATGAAACCATGGAGAACAGCTGTCACTGGGGTTTTTGTGAAAACTAAACGCATCAGGTCTCATTACAGTTTTAACAAAAGTGACCCAAGGATTAAATCTATTGTTAATACCAGAAATACTACAAGTTTATTTGGGATCCATGTAAAAGCAACATTTCACTGTCTCAGTCAGTGTGAAGAGTGCAAATTTTGTTTCAGTGAAGTTACGTTATTTTCTTCTGGGATGTGTTACTTAAAAAACTGCACTTGCTTTATTGTGGACCAAATTTTCTACCCATTGATGAGAATTGAGTCTTCAATTTAATGGCTGCCAAACAACTCCTGTTGTCAGAGAATGAAACTTCAGCTTCAACATATAATCACACTATTAATAAATGCAACCACTTGACTGACAGCCTTGTGGGCATTACTTGTCATCTATTTTTTTACTTGATAGATGTTCATTATTACTGCACGTATTCATCAGCAATGGCAAATACCTGATATCAAAACAAAGATGTCAATTTGGATTATAGAATATCAAGCAGTACAAGTGATTCATATCCTTACCTGTCACTAGATATTATTTGACTTCAAAGTACAGTGAGTTTGCCATAAATGTCTGAAGCATCTTTAGGAGATACATTACTGAGAACCAATTACTCAACACCCCTGAACAATGCTCTCAAAGATAGCAACAAGCATCACAATGTTAGATCAAAGTTACCTTTTAAGATTTCTCTAATAAGCAGCAGTGTCTACAATGCTTAGATGACGTGAATTTGCCCAGCCACCAACCCCAGGGTCACTGTGGTGGAGAGCACTAATTAATATTCTCTCTCTAATTATTATATAGAAACAATTACTGAGCCACTAGAATCAGAATCAGTATCAGGTTTAATATTACTGGCATATATCGTGAGATTTGTTGACTTTGTGGCAACAGTTTCAAACAATACATAATAATACAGAAAAAACTGTGAATTACAGTGAGTGTAGTTAAATTGGGGTGTATGGGGTGTCTAGGGAGGGGTACTACCTCTAGTGGGGGGCCTGTCATGCTCTTTTTCAGGGCAGCTTGTCCACCTTTGGTCCCCACCTGGCGCTCAGCTCTCACCTGTGGCTCCAAGTAGCTGTAGTACGCGCAGCGGCCACAACCCGGTAAACCGTCTCGGCAGATGGGCAAAACCAGGTGAGGGTAGCTGACGGGTCTTCGACCCTCAGTGAGGTAAGGGATCTGTCTATCCCAGCATGTGAAGTCTGGCCTTGGCAGATGGAGCGGAGGAGACCGATTAATGGTCCAACGGTCAAGAAAGCAGGCCAGCAGGCGCTGGTGGAGCACTAAGAGCACGACAAGGCACTTAGATGTCCTGGTCATCCACTGCAAGAGGTGGTGACCTCTTTAAACTCACCTGGCAGTAGGCAAAAGCAAACTACTGCTGTAACCTGCCAGGTACATGATTTCCCAATACGTTAGAGTGGCGTGGAGGGAAATTGTCTGCCAACTGGAATTTCTAGTTGCAACCTAAAGCGAGTGAGCATAGATAAATTAAGTAAGTAATAGAAAAGATGAAATTTTTAAAAAGTAGGGAGGTAGTATTCATGGGCTCACTGTTCATTCAGAAATCAGATGGCAAAGGGGAAGAAGCTGTTCCCGAACCATTGCATGTGTGCCTTCAGGCTTCTGTACCTCCTTCCTGATGGTAGCAATGTGAACAAGGCTTGACCCAGATGTTGGGGGTCCTTAATGATGGACGCCACCTTTTTGAGGCATCGCTCCTTGAAGATACCTTGGACACTATGGAGGCTAGTGCCCATAATGGAGCTGACTAACTTTACAACTCTCTGCAACTTACTTCGTTCCTGTGCAGTAGCTCCCCCATACCAGAGGGTGATGCAACCAGTTAGAATGCTCTCCACAATACACCTGTAGAAATGTCCAAGTGTTTTTGGTGATATATCAAATCTTCTCAAACTCCTAATGAAACAACCTATCAATGTTTATTGAGTACTAGCTAATCAACTTCTAATGATGTGATTCCAAATACATTTCCTGTAGCTGTGCCCTTTCACGGAATGTTGCTCCCGGCTTGTTATGCTCAGACAAGTATCTACAGAATTGTCACCCAATACAATACAGGTTATTCTGATGTATTTAGCTTACTACTTGCTCTAATAATATCCAGGATGTGTTTCTTTCATTTTGCAAACATCTGTAAAAATCGTTGCTTACAAAACAGAAAGAAAAATGAATTTTGTCTGCATCTGTGTCCCATTCAATACTAGTTTCTAAAATAAAATCCATAGTGGTTTTGTATATAGTGTTTTGTAATTGTGCATGCAGTGTTTATCTCCAAAAGAAGAACCATTCTCTAAAATGGTTTGATGGCTTTAATGTTTCCTAACCCAGAGCAAAAGTGGGAAATAACTAGTGTCAGATTTTTCCAGTAGCAGACTCAATGTTGAAACAAAAATATCAGCCATGATGTGTGAAAATAGAGGTTAATACCCTGAGGATGTACCATGCAACTGCTATTGTTGTCCAGGTTAAATCCGAGGGTCCAGATGACAAATACTAGCTCTGCCAAAGTTATGTGTGGGGAAATGTTGGAAACATTTTTTTCTGAATTAGCAATCTGATGAAAAACAAACTAAAACCTTCTTAGGAAATGCGAATGGTAATTATTTTGACCAGAAGTTTAATGTACCTGTAACAGCTTTTCTTTTCTATTTTTTTTCCAATACAAAGTATTTAAATGCAGAGGGTTAGATTTATTGTTAAAAATCTGCAGAGAGCAACTTGATCCTACTGCAGATAAAGAAACATCTGATGTATTCCTTTCCATCCATCAATGAAAAATATGGTGCAAAGTTTTGAAATGGGCAAAATCAACAGTTCCACGTTTGCAACAGAATTCTGCCCTGAAGTGATTGACTGGGAAAGGAGTAAGTTACAGGGGTGGTGGTCTGAATCTCAATATGCCCTTTGTTTCATGAGTAGAACCAACATCACTCATAAGTTTTCCTTCACTTCTCTTCTGTTCCAATACTCTCAACATGCAAACTCTCAGCCAAAAAAAACATTAAAACGTGGCATGGCATGTTCTAAATTAAATACATTTTTTTAAAAGCTCAATGGTCAGCAGGTAGGTCAATCATAGCACCTAGCTCTCATGCACTGGGGTCATTGAGAGTATCACAGGGGCATCCAACCTGCAAATCATTGCTTTATAACACCCAGATTGTTAGTGTAACATCAGAGGACCTTCTTAATAAGCAGCTGACTCAAAGGAGTCTGCCCTTTTTTAATGAGCCAACTCTCTCAGGGCTTTGCTGTCAGTCATGTAATAGAAATTGCTGCACACAAAATGTTATTATTGTCTTCCAGCAATGCAGCAAGTTAACAATACCAGGTCTATTTTTATAATGTTATGAATAAGGATGTGATAGCTATTTAATAACATTAGTATTTTTGCCAATACTAAAATAATTTGGTCATCTCTTGGATCCTAAAAATCCCAAGAGTTAGGCAGTCAAAATATTATATTTATTTTAGTGTGGAACCTAACAGAATTAACAAATGGTTGCTGCACTTAAAAGTGTATCCAATGTGTCAGGACAAAGGTAAAATTATGCACAATTTACTGCCATAATTTACTAAATAATTTTAGCTCTCTGTCATGTAAATTTTCTGCTTGCAGCTTTGAATTCAGTGACTTTTCCCTAAGCTTTAGACAGTGTATTCTGTTATTAAAGACAAATTTGACTAAAAAAATGAGGGAGTACTATCAGAGAAAGACAGCAATCCCAGAATTCCTTTGAGGCAGTGAATAACCTTTTCCCGTGATTTAGGGATCAGAGATTGATCTGTCACACTGTTTGTTCTAGAGAAACTCCCAAAGGGACATTCAGTTTGAAATGTTAAGGTTAGTTCATTAGCTGTCTGTACCTCATTCCTCCCAAGGATCAAGATAATACTGTGGTTAGTTAATGGCTTTCTGTTGTTTCCCCAAGAGCCTGACTGTCTGAAGCTCAGAGGCAAAGAATGGGTCTTCTCTATTAGTACTGGTTCCTAAAGCTTATAGAAGGCAGCTCTGTTTGAAAACAGTCAGATTACACAAATGTTACCGAGTGGACTGCAGCACAACTAACCCAGCCCTCAAAACCACACAGGGTTTCCTATTTCCTAACAGACTTCAGAACTTTAGTTATCCTGCCACCCATCTGTTCATCCTGTTTCAAAAAGAACATTAAAATATACAGGAGAATCTGATTAGGATTTAAATACTAGACCCATTTTCTCTGGTGTCAAGTCTTATTCTGCATGATTATTATCAGATCTGCAGTCATCTATAAAATAAAAGAAGGTGGAAAAGGTGCATTCCAGATTAACATTTTTTTTGTAAACTACAGAGCACCACATATTCGTTAGCTGGAAATTAATATATTAAACAATTTTAAGATCCTGGTTAGATTAAATACCATTTCTTGAGTGCATTTTCATTATGTGATTCCCTGCAGCATATTCCATGACCCTGAACTTCCACTCTGTTCTGTTGCTGACAGAGGGGAGGAAAACCCTGGTTTAGAGCTTCAGGTTACTTGGAGTTTTCAGGGCATTCCACAAAAGCAATTCTATTAAGGTCAAAGTCAACAGGCAGGAGAAAAGATGAGAGGTTGCTGGTTTTTCTGCCTTGATAACAGGTATCTGTACTGCAGAAAGATGGTAACTTACAATAATAGATCATTGACTAACATCTCCCAAACCCACAATAGAATCATAGAGAGCCACAGCACAAAAGCAGTCCATTCAACCTACCTAGTCTATACTGAACTGTTATTCTACCTAGTTCCATTGACCCACACTGGGAACACAGCCCTCCATACAACTCCCATATATGTACTTGTCCAAACTTTTCTTTAACAGCAAGAGGGACGAATTTACAAAGTTTAAAATTTACAAGTTTAATGTAACTGTATTACCGAAGTACAGTGTGCATAACCATACACAGCCTTCGGAAAACAAAGAAACACAATAAAATCCATGAAAAAACACACACTATAAAGACCAACAAGCACCCCATGTGCAAAAGAGATCTAAGTATGCAAATAATTTTTTAAAAAGTGAACAAATAATATATAGAACATGGGCTGCAGAGTGAGTCAACAGCTGCGGAGTCAGTTCAGTGCTATGCCGCATGAACCCGGTCCGGGAGCCCAATAGCTGTAGGGCAATAACTGTTCCCCAACCTGTCAGTTTAGGGCCCAAGACCTCTGCACTTTCTGCTCGATGGTAGTAGCAAGGAGAAGGTAATGAGTCCAATGCAGACAAACATGCTAAACACTATTTCCTTTTCCACTGTGGGCCTCATAGCAATGGGACTGAGCACTGGTTCATTTTCCACTCTCAGGCCATTTAATCTGGCTTGATGTGCACCCCAGTAATGGCTACACTAAGTGCCGTACGTACATTTCCAAGACTGAAGTTAACAAATCCTTCAGGAGATTGTAATTTGCTAGTTCATTTGGATATTTTAAATGTTTGCTTCTTAAAAGGAAATCACAGGCTGCAGATTACAGTGATTGTAGTTTACAAGAAGTTTATTTAGTAGAGTATCTGGTAATTTTGTGAGCTGCCTGCAGAACATCACTGTTACCATCAGTACCATCTTGAATTTGGAACACCAATGTGAATAGGTTCCAATCTGAGTAATATGATCATCTGAAATAATGAAGGATCTCAAACCTGAAATATTATTACTATTTCTCTTTCTACATATACTTTCTGAGTTGTCAAGTACTTCCAGCAATTTTGTTGTTTTATTGTGTATTATATACTGTATATTCTACCTTAAAACTACTTACAATTTTTAAGCATTGGATGGTCACTAAATTTGAGTGGATATATTTAGTATTTTTTAAAAATGCTGCATATTTTAAGGCAAATGAGAATTGGATGGAGTTATGCTTTATCTTCAGCGCTAGGTGTGGATTAGAATTTAAGTCTTTGTATACTCGTTGACACCATCATAGGTGGAAGTCCAATTATAATTTTTAAATAAAACAGGACATGGTTATACTATGTATTTTATTTCCACTATTCCTTCATTTGTAGCACAGGAGCACAAGGAAGGGATATGTAGCAAAAGGATCCATCTTACGTCTTTCCCCTAAGTGGATAGTTCACTTCCTGAAGCCCTGTGAAACTCCCAGTATTGCAATAGCTGCCAAAAAGTTTGTAGGATTTTCTGCCTGTTACATTACTTTATCAGTATCTTTACGGTGCACAATTTTAATTATAATTATAACTCATCTTGCAAATAGCAGCTTCTATCCACTTCTAGCAGAGCTCTTGTGCAATATATTGAACTCTTGACCTCACAATTTCCACAGTCATGGCCTTTGCACCTTACTGTCTGCCTGCACTGGACACTCTCTATAACATCATATTGTGCATTCTGTCATTGTTTTTCACTTATACCACCTTGATGTACTGAAGTGAAGAAATGATCTGTATGGATGGCATGCAAAACAAGGGTTTTCACCATATTTCAATACACGTGATGAGAATAAACAAATTATCAATACCTTTTTAAAGATGCATCGCTTGAAGCATCCTATCCAGATGCTTTACAGCTTGGCACGGTAATTGCTCTGACTGTGACCACAAGAAACTGAAAAGCAATGTCGCAACAGCTCAGCACATCATGAAACACTTCTACACTTCTTGCTGCATCGGGAAAGTAGCCAATATTATCAAAGACCTTCGCCACACTGGAAATTCTCCTTTCTCTCCCCATCTATCAGGCAGAAGACACAAAAGCCTGAAAGCACATACCACTAAGGTCAAGGACAGTTTCTATCCCATTGTTATATGAGTATTGAATGGACATTTTATATAATAAGATAGACTCTTCATCTCTCAATTTACCTTGTCATGACCTTGCACCTTACTCTGTATCTGCACTACACGTTTTCTGTAACTACTCTGTATTCTCTTATTGCTGTTCCCTTGTACTACCTCAGATGTAATAAAATCATTTGTATGCATGGCATGCAAAACAACTTCTTTTAAGCTAACTCGGTGCATCTGGGAAAAGATACACCCAGGTAAGAAAGATAAATAAGTCAATAGCAAGCTGTGAGTGGCATGTTTGAGAAAGTAAAATGTGCTATATTAATATAGTCCTGAGGAAGATTCTCAGCCCGAAACGTCGACTGTGTATTCATTTTGATAGATGCTGCCTGACCTGCTGAGTTTCTCCAGCATTTTATGTGTGTTGCTTTGGACTTCTAGCATCTGCAGATTTTCTTGTGTTTATATTAACATGATATTTTTGTTTATTACACTTGGAACGACAGCCTTCTATTACTTTTGAAAATTAGCTTTTGCCTATTAGTGAAAAATGCAAGGAGCCTGCCAGATTCAAACCAGGGACCATTGGCCTCGAAGTCCGATATTAATGCAACCGCACCACTGGCCGGCTGGAGTTTTGTTTTGGATATTTTTTAATGTTTAAATGATTTGAAGCAAAATGAGTATCATTTGCCAGGGCGGGGGGCACTTCCATGAAAATAGCCTCCTTAATGTCGAAAAAGATGCTTCAAAATGAGTGAAAAATAAGACGCTAGGAAGAAATGTGGTAAAATGCAGAAAAAATAAACTTAATGGAACAGATGTTTTTAGGATGATAGTCGAAGAATAACTGGAAGATTTGCATGAAAGTTCTATTAAAAGGAATTACACACAGAAATCTCACCTAATAAAGTTGAGGCAAAGGGAGAAATAAAAGATTGAGACATGCTGTATGTCAAAGGTATGTGGTACAATCAGGTCGAATAGAACAATAACACATAAGGGATATAGGAGTCAAAGCAGTGAGATAGTTTCTTCCAATAATATTTAACACATTAAATGTGTGTATAGATGTACAAATCTGTTTAGCATTTGTCTATTTCTTGTTAAGCAGCCCCTTAGGTTTGAGGATGATTTGCTTCTAGTTTGCATTTTGCATATCAGCCCACCAGTCACCTGGTGGGTTCTGAGGTGACTGGTGAGGCCGATATGGGAAGTACAGTCTCTTCTGCAGACAAGTCCAGGAACAGCCTGAAGGAACAGATAGATGGGTAGTTTAAGAGGTTTTGCACACTTTCTGCCTTTTATGATGGGCTGCTGTTTAGTGCACGGATTTGAAGTTCTCTCTGCCATCTAATAGAAGGCAGTCAATGCTGGATTATTAGAAATATTTAGAGTGAAATTAGATAAATATTTGATAGATTGAGAAATGGAGGGGATTGGAGAAATGGCACAACAGAGGAGTTGAGGCCAGCATAGTTCAGCCACAACAACATTAAATGGCAGGGCAGGTTTGAAGGCTCTCTGATGGTTTACATTGCTTCTATGATATTATGATCTTATTTGTTGTATGTTCAAATGCTCCTTCCTCACTTTACGCCATAAATTCTTGGGAACCAATAGAAGTTTGAGAGCATAGAATTCAATTTATGGCTTGACACTCTGCTCTACTTGTTGGAGGGACCAAGGATTTGGTATGAAACAATGGTACAGAGAGGTGAAGGGTAGCTGAAAACAATAACTTTGATGCTGACTCGTCTGAAACGTCTGCAGTAATCTTTCCATTTTGATCTTCCACAGGATCCTAATCTGCTGGTGGCTCAGACGAGAAAATTAAAGGTATGATGAATTGAATTTTCTGGTTATTCCTAGAATACTTCCAGCACATGTTGATGATACTACATCAGTAGATAGGTTTTCCTCATCCAAAATTGGTCCTTTAATGCTTTATAGGATGGTCACAGCATTGAAAGAAGTGGTAAAGAGGATTCCAGTGCCTTCCAAAGTTGATTAACAGTACACAAATGTGAAACTTTAAAAAAAGAGTGACAAATAGTTAAATTTAAAAGCAACAGCCTAGTATGTGCAGAGTTGTTGAGCTGAAAAAAAAGGCCGTAAGTAGAAGAATTTAGGGTTCATAAAGAGAGAGTAGCTGATCATAATCATTATTACTCAGTTTTGAAGTTTCAAAACATAACAGTGCGAGTAAGAAAAAAGTCATTGCTGGTTGTATATTAGGGCAGAGAGGGGTGTAATCCCAGAAGGACATTCTTATGGAGTTGGGAGAGTAGGACAAATGCCAACAAATTCTGACATAGAGAACCAAATGCAACTCCTTTGATTAAACTGATGGAAACTCACAGGAAGGAAATTAGGGTGGTCACAGAGAGTGCAAAGCTGAAAGAGTAGAAAGGTTGTGAAGAGTAGAAGCAAGCTGTAGGTTTGCTCAGAAAAGGCTTGACACAAACCTGCACTCCACCCACCCCCCTCCAGATCAGCAGAAGCTGAAAGAATGTTCAACTGGGTGGGAAATACCGATGTGTTGGGGGAGGGGGGGGGAAGTGGATGAAGAAAGGTGGATAAAGGACACATAATATTGGAGAAAGGACAACTAAACTGAAAGGAGGATATGGGGAAAGAGAACAGGGCAAAAAGTGGCTGAAAGATATAGAGAAAAGTTCAAAGAGACTTACACCTGTTAATGTGCAGTGGTCTCAGGGGGTATAAAGACATGGAATCAGCATGGAAAAGAAGATGTTTAAGGAAGGAGTGGCTAAGATTATATTACCAAGCAATACTTGGAGGACCCCTCTGAGGAAGACTCCTAAATAATGGAGACATCAAATGAATCAAGCCTAGTTCACAAGCAAGCAAAGCAATAGAGATATAGTGTGAAGTGGAATCATATTACATATTGTTACTTCTTTATCCTCATTATCTGCTGTTAGGAAACCCCATGATATTTCAGTAACACAAGGCACATAATGCTTCATGCAGGTCACTCTCACTATTACTGATATTAGCCTATCTGCTACACCATTTGTTTCACAGCAGCATCGTAAGCAACTCAAACCTTCAGAAATAAATATTAAAAGTCTAAACCACCTGGCAGGCTTACAAGGCAGCAATTTGCAGTTCTGGTGATGTAGAAGATTGCTTCGCTTTCACAGCTTACAGTGTCATCAGAGGCTATTGATTCAGTTATTACTTTCTATCTCCCCAGCAGGGCGCCATTATCTGACATCTCCTGATACCCGTACTAAACATAAGCACTCCTATGTTCTGTATGTAATGCACTTCGACAACTAGTTCATATTGTGAAATACAGACATGCAAAGTATTTCCACAAAAAAGGCATTATTTCTGCATAATAGAGTAAACCTCATTGAATTTTGATCAGCTTTTAAAACAAGGCTGATGATTACCTTGCAACCCTCATTTTTTTTCCTCCCAGTATTAACCAGTCATGCAGCAACTCATCACAGGCTTTGGATGCAATGCTGAACGAAAATAAGATGAATGGGAATTCAGCATTTAATTGGACTAACCCAGGTTTATATCTCTTAATACATGAACCAATACAGCTTGGGCTTCCAGCTCCTGCTGAGCGAGGTAGGTCTGCAGTTTTCAATTGATTTAACAATTTAATTGCAACATTAACATCCATTAACATTTAACTAACCTTTTCAACTAATCTCAAGTGCAAACCTGCAGGGTAAATGAACAAAACTGCAAATATAAAGAGGAAAAGCTAACGCATATCTGCATGGAGCAGTGTTGGATTGTAGGGTGGATTCAGGAGTGGAGGTCTAACACTGACAACCTGGTTCTCCCACAATTAGCTTCTGGAACATGTATCACCTCAGTCACGTATTCAATGGTTGGAATGGTGTTTTAGTGACTCAAAAGGACACTGGTATTACAGTACTTCAAAAGACATATTTATTCAGATTTATCCCATTTTTAAACCAGTGTTGTCATTTCATTTATACTGGTAACTTAAACCATTTATAGATACTGCAACAACTAGTTTGAATTAATCCCATCATTGGTTTAATTAAATTTTATTGGTGCTATTTATAGATGGTATTGAAAGTTGTGTAAACATGTGTTTTTTTCATCTACATATGCCAAACTGTGTTTCTACCAGAACTGTGGGAAAATGCAAAAATGACATTGAAAAAATAAACAGGAGGGACTCTGAAAGCAACATTGTTCAAGTACAATTTTTGCATCTTATTGAGACTAGTACTTGATTTGGTTTTCCACCCCTTAATCGATTTTATTTTGCCCCTCCTTGTGGCCTTTCCCACGATCTTTCTCAAGTCTCAAAGGAGCCTGTTCACATCTATTATGATGAAGAGCAGTGACATTAGAGCTCTTGTACTGTAACACTGGAAGGGTACATTTGAAGGAGGCCCAGCGCTTTCTGGAGAGAGCAGAGACCGGTAGAAAGCAGGAATTTAGGAGAGCATGGAGAATTCTGTTGTGTTTATGCGTGCCTGAGAATTTTCTCTGCAACAATTCTTTTGTCCTCTGCCTGATGAGATAGTGACTGTTTCTGGGGGTGTGAGAAAATTGGTAGATTTTAATAATCTTCCGGCCACAGTGAATGAACTTGGAAAGCAGTTATGACAACTCTTTAGGTATGGAATTGTATGTTCATTATTTTGGAGAAAGAGAAATGAGACAGCTTTTAATAAGATTATAATCTGCCAGGTGATGTGCCAAAATGTACCTACCCCGAGCCAATGGTTCCATAGAGAAAACACCAGGTGCTTCTACCTCATGGATCAGCCTGCTTCCAACTTTGGTGACTGTTTGAAATATGGACATCAGCACTGAGCCAGAGGTCAGACACCAATGCTCTATTGACCCCAGGGCAGGAATCTAAGATATTCCTTTACACTGTTAGTTAAGTTTCAAACTTTATGACATAAAATCATTTTTATAACAAGCTTTTGAAATTATTTAATCTATTAAGTTAACTAATCTTTAATGGATTGGTTTCAAATCTCCTTGATTACCAGGGATTTTTTTTTTAAGTTCAGGTACTTAGCTGCAGTATGATGGAAAAAGTTGACATTGGTGTTCTGGGTTTTTAGGCCTGAAGATTCTGAGGCCTTAGTCAATATATGCAACCTTTGCTGTTTTATAGGGCGCTAGAATTTCCAATCCTTCTGGTTGGTTAGTCTTCCAGATGTGTAACACCTAAGTGTGGTTTGAGGAAAAAAGTGCGAATGAAATGTGGACACATAAACTATACACACAATCTAGAACAAGTGTGTTTACCCAAAGAAGCAATGAAGATATCTTACAACTTACTGTATTCATAGTTATTTACCTTCACTGTTTTCTATGTGAAAGAGCAGTGATGGCCACAATCAACATAAGCAAATCTACTGGAAATCTCTGTAACGCAAACACGAGGAAATCTGCAGATGCTGGAATTTCAAGCAACACACATAAAAATTTCTGGTGAATGCAGCAGGCCAGGCAGCATCTATAGGAAGAGGTACAGTCGACATTTCGGGCCGAGACCCTTCGTCAGGAATTCAGCAGGTAGAGCTGGTGCCTCCCAAGCCCAGGAACACATGTTCTATCCTGACCTTGGGTTACCTTTGTGCAGAATTTGTACATTCTTATCTTTAAAGTGTGTTTTTCGCTGGGTACGTTGGTTTAATTGAAAACCCTAAATTGTACTGATGGGCTAATTGAACTGTAAATTACCCTGTAAAATAGATTAATGATGAAAAGGATTAAAAGTTGAAGAGGACACAAACAATTTGCAGGAGGAACTTAGCAGGCTGAGCTGCATTCATGAGAAAGAAATGAATTGTCAACGTTTCCAGGGTTTCAACCCAAAATGTTGAAAATTACTTTCCAACTAATGAGATCGTTCTCCTTGGAGCAGACATGGACTTAACCAATGAATTGTCTACTCCACGTTATATGTATTAAAAAATATATATTTCTGAAAGAATAATTTAACAAGCAGCAAAATATTTTTCAGGATCAACATACTAAAGAGACTAAAGAAATATATCACCCATCCTATCACAGCTAGACAAATGCCTGAGGTAGTTCTCATAATTTTTTGGCTTACGTAAGGTCTAATGGAGATGACAAATAACTTGCTCAGACAGATAGGCCTCTGCTCCCGGAGCTGTTGTTGAATATAAAATCTGCACAGGATCCTCCACCAGTTGTCACTTTGCCTTCATTTTAATAATGACTTTAAAATACATTTAGGCATGTAGGTGGAAAGGAAAGGTTTAGAACATGGTCAAATGGAACTAATGTAGCTTAGGTAGGCACCTTGTTCAGCATGGATGAGTTAGGCTGAAGGGCCTTCTTTTGTGCTGTGTCATTGTGTCTCTATTTCAAAATATAGCTATCCTTGAAATGAAGGAAGCAAATCATGGATGATTAGTAAGTAATAATATTTTATCACCTCTTTGCAAGGTTAGTATCAACAAGAAGTAACACTAGAAGATCTCAATTCAGTTCAGTTCTCAATTTGGGAAATTCAGCACATATTCTAAAACAGCACTTCAATATCATTCTGAGAACAGCCAAGTCAGATAAGCAAAGTCTATTCAATCCAATCCCTTGGGTAATTGCAAAATATTAAACAAAAATTCCTGCCTAACATTGATTTTTCAACTAAAAACCATATCATCTGGTCATTGCCCTATGGGAGCTGGCTTTGTATACACTGGTTGCTTATATTAAGATAGTGAATAACCAGAACCTGTATTGCATTTGTTACAAAGTAACTGATGTCATATAGGCACCTGTCGCTTTCTTTTGAGTTTATAACTCTCATTTGGGGTTGGGTAATGTAGAACTGTTGATCCTGTGTTAAAGAGTGATAGTGAATTTAGTTATTTCTCTCTTTTTCTTGCCATCCTGTCTTCCTTCCAAGTGCATGTTAAAAATTCCTTTGCACTATTGTGAAGCTGAGCAGGATTATTATCCCCAGCATCCTGGCTGGTATCTCAAGATATACGAGAAAGTTGCCAGGACACAAGGGATTGAGTTATAGGGAGAGCTTAGACAGGATGGACCTTTACTCCTTGAAGTGGAGCAGACTGAACAATGGTCTCAAGAGATACATAAAATTATAGAGGTAAAGATAGTGTGAGCAGTCTTTTTCCAGGTTTGGGAAATCAAAAAGTAGAGGCCATAGTTTTAAGGTTTGAGGTGTAAGTTCTAATAATATCCTGAGGGGCAACTTTTCTTTTACACAGTAGGTGGTAGATATATGGAACCTGCTGCCAGAGGAAGTGGTGGATGCAGGTACATTACATGCACTAAGTAGCACAGTATGTGGACAGGTATACAGAGTTTAGATGGTTATGTGCTGGGAAGTGGGAATAACTACAATATACATTGTAATCATCATGGATAAATATGAGCTGAAGGGCCTTTACTGTGCTGTACAACTCTATAGGTCTCTGACTCTCTACTGGAAATAATGGGGAGGGAATGGTGATCGAAATTGTCTGTCCTCACGTTTGAATAGCCTGGTAATACTTATTGTCTTCGGTTGCAAATGAAGAATGGGTGCTTGAAACTGACAGAGGAGCAGAGATTTGCAATTATACCTTACCTTCAGAAAAAAATAGGACAAAGTAAGAGCTTTAATTCTAAACGGGCTCATTCATCAGGTGTCTTCTTTTTGTGTTGTTGGAAAGGCCATGAAAAAATTATAAAGAAATAAACTGATGATGTTAGAAATGAGTTAAAAGCAAAAATACTGGATATTCTCTGCAGGTCAGGCAGCATCTATGTAGAAGGATGTTTAATTCCAACGGCTTTTCACTTGCTTTAAAATTTGTTCTAGCCCATGTTTCCGAATGACCCCAGAATATTTACTCTTTCTCTCCTTGTGTTACTTTACCTTCAGTGATTCCACTATGTGTAGAATTCCAATTCACACATTTAAAGTATGCTTCCAACAAAATTCCACCAATCTGATCTCTTAGAAAATTCTAGAAAAGAAATGACATGGTGACCACACAATGTGCTTATTAAGCCATCAATGACAGTTTGAAAGACCATGAAAGAATCAGAATTAAAAATAAAGTTATATTCAACTATTGATGTCCTGAACCTGGGAAAGTGATGCTAACAGTGGGGAATAGTTACCTTTCGCTGACCTCAATGCTAGTAAAAATTCATGTTGCCTTTATATTTAAAAATAATCGGGGCAATTACCAAATTTCTAGTATAACATTAAGACATCACCGTTGTTAGTTCACACAATGTCTTTTAGCATATCTATGCAAAGAAAGCATGGGGTCTTTGGGTGAATAGAAGAGAGACAACAAGTTAAGACTCCCATTGTTTCTGAAAGGGATGAAAACTGAACCTTGACCCTCAATTGATGTCTTGGAAATCTGGCATTTTTTTTGTCGGAAAATGCAACCCCCCCCACCCCCCCCAACTCCATCCTTTTCTGTGGTTTCATTGTCCCTGCTGCATATAAAATCTTTTAAAGGGATACACACATTAGAGAGTTTGGAGATCCATTTTGAGTGGCAGAAATAAGGTTGGATGTGGCAGCACGAGTGAAGGAACACAATTCTAAACCTTTCTTGTTTTTAAAAGGAATGTAAGGTATCAGCTCAATATTAGTACACTGACAGGAGATGAAGGATTAGTGGAAGATTGAGCGGAAGAGTCCCCCTTCAATGCTAAGTTTCGGAGAGCAAGAGTAGACTTGAATGAAACGTAGAACACCCTGAGAGGTCTTGACAGGATGGACATAGAGAGGATGCTTCATCTTGTGTGAGAACCAAAAACTGTGTGAAAATAAGGGATTGCACATTTAGACAGATTAATATCTTTTTACTTCGTGGATTGTGTACCTTTGGAATGCTCTTCCTCAGAGGGTGATGGAAGCAGTGTAGTAGACGTTTGTTAAGCCATTATTAGATAAGAAACAGAATGAAAAGTTACCTAGTACTGTATATTCAATAATCTGGCATCAGATCAACCTGAATCTGAGTGAATGGTAGAGCACATAAACATACAAAAGCGATAGACAATTGATACTGCCATTTCTCCTCATTTTAGTCTTAAGTAGATGATGGCTTATTGTCAGACAGTGATTACTGGTTCTAATTTCTCTCACCATATGATTCATCCTCTTCTTCCAAAACATAAGCATTTTCAGTAGTTTTAATTGCTTAATGGTCTACTTATACTCCAAATTCAAATATTCATATGTGCATTTTTTGCTGGATTTTTTTGATTTAGAAGAATAGAGCTTTGTAGAGCTGGGCAGAAAGCAGTTATCTGTGTGTAAATGGGGCTTTAACTTTGAGGTTAAGGTGTTGGAGTAACTTAGGAGCAGGAGAGGTGAAGGTGAATTAACAACTTGTGCGTGCTATGTGACTCTTGTGGTATAGTAGAAGGTGGCTAAATTACCAGGTGGATCCAAAAATCTGCATTATTGATCCAGAGACTGGGAGTGAATTACAGTGTAATTCTGGGACTTAGTTTGGTTCATGAAACAAATCTAGAACAAAACATGATTTTGGGTAATGGTGACCATGAAGCCAACAGATTAAAAGATCTATCTGAGTCACAAAATTCCTGAGAAAGGAACCTATCAACCCTACTCCATCAGTCATACACCAGACTTTAGCTAACTCTGAACAGCTCTCGAAAATAACCCTGCTAGTTACTCAGTTCAAAGGCAATTATTAATGGACAAATAGTTTCTTGCCTGGCCAATACCATTTACAGTAGTAAACTTTTTTCTTGCAATGGGAAAAGGGAGACTTAATCTATTCTGTAAACTCCTTTAGATGTCTTTCAATTCCTTAGTTAGATCGCTTCTCAGTCTTCATTATTCAATGAAGTATCTTGAGTCTACAGCATCCTTGCATAAATTCCTGGATTACCATTACGTGATCGTCTCAAAGAGCTAACAAATTGGTAGACATGGCTTGGCTAGCGCTTTGTTTCGAATATCTATCAGATAGTATTTAGATTTCAGTTCCCTTCCAGTGTTAGAATGGTCAATGTATGACATGGAAACACTTTAATATTTTCCATGAGGCACAGTTTCAGGGTTAAGGTCAAGGATTCAGAAGAGAGGGAACTGAATGTTTGCAAAAGATATTTTGTGTTAAAATATTGCCAGATATTGGCAAATTAGACAGAATCTCTCTTTCATTGATGTTGGTGCCAAACGTTAGATTTTTTTTCTGTTGTGATCACATGTAATGATAAGTTCATTATATAATCACATTGGAATGAAATGACATACATGTACAAGTGTCTCTCTAAACAACAGAAAATCTGCAGATGCTGGAAATCCAAGCAACACACACAAAATGCTAGAGGAACTCAGCAGGCCAGGCAGCATCTATGGAAAAAAGTACAATTGACATTTTGGGTCAAAACCCTGCAAGTGTCTTTCTGTTGAGTTGTATCTCCTGCCAGCCTAGCCTCAAAATCCTGTGATTCCCACTTCAGCTGTTTTTCTACTTCTGAGTTAATGTTATCTGGTTTTCACTGAAATGAAACTCTATTATCAGAGCAGAAATCATTGTTGCAATGTGTGCAAGTACTGCCATCATTATAGCAGTTGGGGAAAACAACTCAATGTACTTTGTGGCTCAAAGTTTGTGCAGGCAGTTCCTGGCCATTGCCATCAATCCATTCCCCTCATCAATAGTTCAAAATTCAAAGTAAATTTATTATCAAAGTACATATATGCCACCATATACAACCTGTGACTCATTTTCTTGTGGGCATACTCAATAAATCCACAATAGAATAATAACCATAATAGAATCAATGAAAGTCCACACAAACCTGAGTGCTCCACCAGTGTGAAAAGACAACAAAGTGTGCAATACAAAAAGAAAATAATTAAAATGCTAATAATAATAAGTAACTAAACAATAAACATCAAGAATATGAGATAAATAGTTCTTGAAAGTGAGCCCATAGGTTGTGGGAACATTTCAAAGATGGAGCAAGTGAAGTTATGTGACATTATTGCCTTTGGTTCAAGAGCCCTGATGTTCCTGAACATGGTGGTGTGAGTCCTGAGGCCCATGTACCTTCTCCCGGGTAGAGTAGCAAGAAGAAAGCATGTCCTAGATGGTAGATATCTTTGATGATGGATGCTGCTTTCCCATGACAATGCTTCATGTAGATATGCTCAATGGTTGGGAGGGCTTTACACGTGATGGGCAGGATCTTATCCCCTGTTTTTTATAAGATTTTCTTTTCAAGCCGTTGGTTCTTCCATACCAAGCTGTGATGCAGCCAGTCAATATATTCTTCACCACATACCTATAGAAGTTTGTCAAGGTTTTAGATGTCATTCCAAATCTTCGCAAACTCCTAATGAAGTAGAGGCACTGCCATGCTTTCTTTGTAATTGCACTAATGTGCTGGACCTCAGAAAATGTCCTCTGAATTAATAACACTGAGGAATTTAAGCTTACTGTCCCTCTCCCCCTCTCATCCTCTGATGAGGACAGGCTCATGCACCTCAGGTTTCCTCTCTCTGAAGTCAATAATTAGCTCCTTGATCTTGCTGAGGTTTTGATGCTGTGCAACATTCAGCCAGAATTTCACTTTCCCTTCTATATGCTGATTCTTCATCACCTTTGATTTCGCCTATGACAGTGATGTCATTAGTAAACTTGAATCTGACATTGTAGCTGTGCTTAACCTCACAGTTATGAGTATAAAGTGAGTAGAGCAGGGGGCTAAGCACACAGCTGATGGAGATCGTGGAGGAGATGTTGTTGATGATCCAAACTGACTGGAGTCTGCAAGTGAGGAAATCTGACCAAAGAGGTGTTTAGTCAGTGTTCATTGAAGAAATAGATTGATGCCATTACAATTTGTGTTCAATTAGGTCAAATCACAGAGTGTAACTTTACCCTAAACCTCCCTCTGGTAGACAGGCAGCTGGAGTAAAGCATGATTATCTTCCATATCCTGTTTCTTTCTTCATTTCCATCATTGATAGTAATTCCAGGCAGCGTGTGAATCTGTTTTCCCTCCTGATCCCAAAAGATATCTGGTTCATGTATTCAGCTACCTTCACCACTCCAACATTTAACTGCTAGTGGGAGGAGAATGATAGTGAGAAATTGTCTGAAATCCAGCATATTAAAAATCAACAGGAGGGGCCTAAGATATCCAAGGAATAATGTTTGCTTTGGCAAACTGTTTTAACAGATTGCTGCAATACATTTTTGCTGTAGTTCTTGCAATATAAGGGTATTAGTTTAGAAGAAAAACCATGCAGCATTTACAGATGACGTTCAACAATGAGATTTAGATCTGCTCTTTATCACAGTAAAAATGCAAGTTATACAACTATCAAAGTTTTATTTGTGGATCAACATGGCCACCACATTTGGCCATAACAAAAGCTTAGAAACAGTGTCCAAATTTTAACAGAGAAATGTTTTTGCAATCTTATTGTTACTAATCTTTCCTTTGTCACAATACAATGCCTTCTCAATGAGATGCAAGTTTCTATAAAACAGTCTTCCTTTCCTTTATTTTGTGATTGCAAATATTGCAACTGAGGTGAAACAGAGGACATGTTTTTTTCCCCTTAAGTTTAATTTGGTTGTCATTCTGCTGTGAAAAGTTTACAGTTGTCTACCTTAAATTTCTAACTTTATTTTTAATTTTTCACTGTGAAACATTATTTTTGCTCTTCAAAAACTAGCAAATGCTGAACTTGCAGTAAATCAATAAACTCAAGCAGCAGCTGGTATATTTTACTGACTTTTTCTTTAAGAGTCAGAGGTCACTTCTGCCATAACAGGGCACTGAACCATTGCTGGACCTTTCTAAACCTCTTCAACCACTGCCCGTAAATCTTTCACTTTGTCATGTTTAACCAAAACCAATACTTATTCAACATATCATCCATCACTGTTGCTCTGTGAATGATGACAGAGTGCTTTCAATTTAAACAGTGAAACAACTTATTCTACACCCCTCCCTGTAGCAGCCTCTATTCCCCCATTACTACTTGAAAGTCTGTAAAATGATAACCGACTCTCTCTGTCTTACATTGTAAAATGTCCAAACAATCGAGATAAAATATTTTAAACAAGTGCTGATTAACAGACTGCTGTCAGCATGTTAATGTCAGATGTTGATGAAAGTTATAAGGATTGAAAGTACGCTGAATAGACTGGTGTAACATACACTCATTGAGAGCCTTCAGAACAAACCTGACATGGCTGACGTAAACACACATACCAGACCTCCTAAATAGTGCAGGTGTTTCTAAGTATCCACATGCATCCACTTACCATAAAGGACACTCTGAAATATAGTTTCAGAAATTACCACTTCATCTATCTATCACACAGACATTTTTCAAGACCTTCCTTGGTACGTTTCAAAAACAATTACAGACCAGGAATGCTTGCCTTTAGTTCCTCGTTCAGCCTTTTCAAAGTTGCATTTAACTAAACCAGAGTGAGCTCTTGTACTAGGGTATGTGCAATCTCTGAGAGTGTTTCAGAGCAAGAGTAGGAAAATTTGGTATGAATTCCATCTTTGACCTTTTTTCTTGGCTTGATAAAATTTGGAAAATGAAAATTTGACTTGCATTTGCTTGTTAATCAAATTTATTTCTCCACAAAAATATTGGCCATATTAGCAGGGAAATTAGTGTACTTAACCACTATTCTATTTCAAACCATTGCTGAATGTGCACCCTGCAAAGTGTCATGCTATTGACCAAAAGGACACCGGCTGTTTCATACAGTGCCAGGCTGTTTTATATTAGAAACCTGCACCAAAACAGAAGCTGCATTAAAGTCCCAGTTTTACACCGCTGCTGACTCTTCATTGCTTTGTAACAATGGAAAGGTGCTAGTCATTATAGTCAAACCTCACCCAGGCAGCCAGACACCAATGATATACACAGTGGATGCCATAGAGGAGGAAGAGGCTGCAGGGAGAAAGCTTGCTGGTTTTGAGGAGCAAATAACTGGAGCCTGTGAGCTGCTAGCTTTTGTTCACAGGGTAGTAGTGCACATCAGCAGATCATGCTGTTACATGAACAGGGAGATACCATACAATCTTAAAAGGACAGAGACACACTATATGGGGTCTCGAAGGTACAGTAGTCCTTCCTCACTTTAAGAGTCCTGTTTAGGTTGGGCAGTATGGCAAAGCAAAAAGAGACCAGTCCTTTGTGTTTTGTGGCCTACCAAGTCCAGATCTAGTGTCTAAACCAATGATGTGTGGTTTGAATGCCAGCAACGCATTGCATTATAGTCTACCCAATGCATCACTTTCTGTGCAGAATCAAGTTATTGTTGTCTCAATATACAACATCCTAGTCTATCATACAAGCTTGGGCCACAGGGTAGAACAAATGAATGTCGTTGAATACTAAGACTCTATCACCTTTTCTATTGCTTCCCACCGTACCCTCCCAGGTGGCACTCTGACTTGTGCTCCATAGCCATCCATCCAAGCCTGCTCACTCACTTGGCTATGGACATAAACCTGAATCTACAAATCAACTACAAGAGACTTTCAAGTCTCCTGAAGGACATTCATGTGCAATCAAAGGAAAAAATAGTAGTCTTCCATTCTTCAACCTCAGGTTGAAGGCATTATGTCGTCTATTCCAATGTAGTGAATTGTGAAACAGGAAAACCACGGGTTAAAGTTCAAGTGCAAAGGAACCTGTTTTTTACATCATTGAAATTATTGATTTCCTGTTTTTTACATTATTGAAATGTTTTGTCATTACAACCAAATCTGAAAACTCAAGAACTATTCAAATACACCTTCATCTGGAGCAAATCACATTCTTTTTTGTGCAGGGATAAGTGACATTGGTGTGGCATCTGCTAATGTTATTGCAAAGCCTACCATAACTCACCTTGTAAATGCTAATGGTATGTTAACTATAGTGTCACCACTGAGGTACCAAGGTACTGAATAGATCAGCAGCTAAATCTTATGGAAAGTCTTCTCCATACTTTTTGAAAGATGCCTGAAAGGTCTGTTCTCTTCATGTCTGCAGACCATCCCAGTAACTAACAGGAAACACAACAAAGTCGTGGAATGCATCTCTAATGTGTTACAACTGTTCAACAACAGTCGTACATTGCAGTCCTTAAATCCAAGTTATGCTGGTAAAGGAGTAAATAATATTATAGTGCAAATAATCACATAACTAGGCATACACCTGAAACCAGAAATGTCAGACACACGAACTTGAGCACTACATGGAAGTGTAGTTCACAATCAGTGTGATTTCACCAGGATAAGATGTTAAGCACAATGTACTAATGACAAGGTTGATCTTTGTGCAACTCACACATTTCTATCAAATTTCCAGTTCTGAATGCTGAAGTCTTCCTACAATATTTACCTAGTTTTCTGCATTCAAAGAAACTATTAAATCTTATTACTATTATTCATTACACTGAGTATACATGGCCAGCAAGAACATGACTGAGCGCTGTGATTGAACCAAGTAGCCAATTCCCCAGTGTCTGCAGAGTTTTGTTTGCATTTTCATGGACTTCAATCTTCCTTCATTATGTCCAACATCAGTCATCGGGGAAAGAGTTCATCCATTCAATCTCCTGTTGATTTCTGACAGAAAACAAGAACTGAGCAAGTAAATTCTTGCTCTTCTGGCATCCAGCTCAATGCCTTCATTTTTAAAATGAGTTTCTGTATCTTTCCTCCTTCACCCAGAAAGGGATGTCTCTGATTCACTCCTGGGAGGTCGTTTGAGCATCCCTTGCTTTTGTGCTAAAATTCCAGCTTCATGCTGCCACTAAGTGGAGCACAATACTAAATGTACTCCAAGGACATAGGTAGTTCTGTATTATAATCTACTATACACTCAGTGACTATTTTATTAGGCACAGGAGAGCAACCCAGTGGGATCTGCTGCCGCAGCCCATCCACTTCAAGGTCCAAAGTGTTATGCATTCAAAGATGTTCTTCTGTTCACTACTGTTGTAATGCCAGGTTATTTGAGTTACTGTCACTTTCCTGCAAGCTTGAACCAGTATAGCCATGCTCCTCTGAATTCCCTCACTAACAAGGTATTTTTCCTCACAGAACTGCCACTCACTGGATGATTTTTGCTTTGTTTTTCACACCTTTCTCTGTAAATTCTAGAGACTGTTGTGCATGAAAATCCCAGGAGATCAACAGTTTCTGAGATACTCAAACCATATCGTCGGGCACAAACAATCATTTCATGGTCAAAGTCACTTTGATGGCATTCTTCCCCATTGTGATGTTAAGTCTGAACAATAACTGAACCTCTTGACCACGTTGACATATTCCTATATATCAAGTTGCTGCCACATGATTGGCTGATTAGATACTTGCAAAACCCAGCAAGTGTGCCTACTAAAGTGGCCACCGGATACAAGGCTCATGCATGAAGAAAGTATGCTGTTAGATGTAGAGAAGGAAAATGGTCGAGTAACATGGACAAGAATTAGAGAAATGTACTGGTATAATATAAAGAGGCTACACACTACATCAAATTAATTATAGGAGGTATTCTTTTGGCATTCAATGCTTCCACGATACCAAAGATATTTGTCCTTCCAACACAACAGTTCCATCGAGTCATAAAGTCAAAGAAAAATGCAGCACAGACAGTCCCTTTCCACCACCAATTTTATTGATACTTATCATTGGGGCTGAGAGAAAAATTGGATCAGCCATGATGAAATGGCATACTTGATGGGCCAAATGGCTTATTTCGGGTCCTATATCTTATGGTCTTATCATTATTGACACCAATGCTACTTTAATCTCATTTTTTATTCCCCGTACATTATCATCAATTCTTCATGTATTTTCTCACTCACCTATGCACTGAGGACAATCTACGTGGCCAATGAACCTACCACCCTACATACTTTTGGAAAGAAGGAGGGAAGCAGAGCACCTAGAGAAAATCTACATAGGCACAGAGAGAACATGCAGGCTTCACACTGACAGCATGTGAAGTGAGGATTGAATCGAGGTGTCCAGTGCAGGTGGACTGGGTTCAGTCCTGACTCCATACATTTACCCACGGGACTTCAATATAAGCTTCCAATCAAATCCATTTTCCAAGCTTATCAATAGTGATATCTAAATTACAGCATAATTTTTTAATACTTTGTTTTGAACTTGGAGTGTACACCCCCCACAATTCCTAACAGCACTGCATCGTCTTGATACCACTATATGTAATTTTAAGCTTCCTGCTCTTCCCACACATGGTGGTACTGCAGGATGTGGCCATTTCCCATGTGTTTAGTTGATGACTAGGTGTCAAAACATTCGGATGTGTGAGTGAGAGAGAGAGAGAGAGAGAGTTAATGAGAACAGTTGCAGAATTTAAAGGAAAAGAAGAACAATGAATGCTAGACCAGCAAGGCCATTCACTTAAACTCTCAGACTGAAAGTTAAGTGCCAACACTGTGGCTGGAAACAATAACTAAATACTGAATGAATGCTACACCTTTACAGCGTCAGTTGAAACTGTAGTCCTCTCTCCCAGACAAGGACGAGGGTAAGCAGGGTGCATAAACGTTGCTGTGCTTTTGGTCAAGCCTCAACAAGACTAGAACAATAGGAGGGAATTAAATACCACCATAATGGAACACCAATTTGCTGGAGCATGCATACTCACCAGCACGATTGCCGATCCTGTTCCGCAGCTTGTCTGCACGTGCACATAGACCCTGCAGCAGAGTCTGTGGTTGTGACACTAGGTATTGTAAAGGCCTTATCTATTAAGACCTAAATCTAAAAAGCATATGTCAAGCTGCATTGTTGACAGTATAGTATTTTTGGTACTATTGCAGTACATTTGCTCAAGGAACCTGGTGGAATCTGGTCTGTGCTGTAACCTGAGAAGCAACAGACTAGTGAGCACCTTACAATAATGTTTTTTAACAGAGACTGGTTCTACATTAGCACTGATTATGAAGAAGCAGATCAAATGATAGCAATTAGTCAGAGCTGGAGAAAGGAATTTTCATTCTAGTCCATGGACTCTGTAGTGCCAGAGTGCTTTATATAACCTGGAGGGTAAGAAACTGAAAAGACTCATAAATGTCGAATTCAGCTCAGCATGAGAGCCTTGTCAAATTGGTTCAGCTGCCTCTACGGACAATTGCAACCAGACATCTGATCACATGATTGTACTTAACGAGGAAACATTTTTACAGCTGATACTTAATGCACTGCGAACTCTGAGGTGAAAGCATCTGGCTCCTGAATAACTGCCAGAAAGCTTGAGTTGTCTGAGCATTCTGCAATGGATCTTCAATTGAGAAAGGTAACATCATTTGGGGTTTGAGATATGATGATTTATTTCAAAGAGGCTCCTTCATGTGGTATTTATATTCCTTTCTGTCATGCCACGTCTAATAAATTTGCATATTCCTTGATATATTGCAATTTCCATGGTCTGGAAATTCAGACTCTTAGCACCTTTTTTTGCAGTGCCCTATATCGAAACAGTACCTATTCCCAGAGGGGATTGTAAATGAAATCATATCTGGTTTGATTCACACTACTTTGGAAATTCAACCAGTCACACTGGGTGCCAATCATGGTGGTGCGTTTTCCTTCTCAAAAGAACACAAGTAATTCAGTCAGATTCCTCAGAGGAATGTCTGTCCTCACCCACATCCAAAATAGCCATATACTGCAATAGTGCTGTTAAATAGGGGTCACCTAGAACTATCCTCTTTGGTTTTCTTATCTGTTCTGCTTGTGTTCTGATGTTCTGTTCTCTATTCCCCCTCCCCCCCCCACCATCCTTCATTGGCCAAAATAAGGTATTTCCCATTTTCTGGGGTTTATCTGCAAGCACTCTCATCTTCTCAGCAAATCTCCAATCACAAGGCATTCTGCACACCTCCAAGGATCCTCCTAACTGCCAGGCCGATTTGGAAAGGTCGAGGACGGGCCAGAAAGCGGAGTCCAGGCCCATCACAGAGGTGGACCCGGTGTTTGGACAATTTGAATGCCGGGAAAGATGGACTGAAAAGGCAGGGTGTCAGGACCAGAGATGAGGGTTGGGGCCAGTTCAGCGCCATGATGTTTTCTCTGCTGTCCTCGGTGCTGAGGACAAGCCCTTCTCCAGCTGCTCCAGGCTTAGTGCCTGTGTACCTAGTGGTGATTTGCCCCACTGTGTGATGAACTGAGCTATGGGACTGCTCTGGCTGCTGCAGGCTTTGGATCTATGAAATCAATTTCATTCTGAAAGCTGTTGCTTGCTTTACTGTTTGCATGATTTTTTTCTCTCCCTGTGCTTGGGGTTTTGGTCACTTGTTAAAATAGGTTCTTTGGGGTTTCTTGTGTTGTGGCTGGCTGTAAGCACAAGCTCTGGTCGCAATTTCTGTTTCTCTATCCACAATTTGCCGTGGACCCGGAGTTTACAGAATTTTCACATGAAGTGAAGTTTGCAATTGGGGAAGAGAAGCTTTGGGCCTCTGATACCATAGACCAACATCTGAAGTAGTGATTGGTTTACCATGCAATAAGTCTTCTTCACTTATTGAAGGTTTTGATGAATTTATTGGTTCATGTTAAACACTAGTAACGAAGTCTGCTATCTGACATATCCATAAATGTCTTATATTTGATATAGCGCTGGCAACTACTCATAGTTCCAGAGCATGGATTTATACTGGTATCTTAAATATCTGTTAACCTATTACAAATCATGATTCTTGATAACATTAGGAACCGGTTTAAATCAGTATCTTCATCACGATCACCAAAAATACCAAATTTAAGCCTTTGGTATCTCACTAATCATCACTGCCTTAACAAGGCTTTGGACAATGCTGACTGTCAAATGTCAATGAAGCTGCTATGAGAGATATCTGAACTCTTTTAATTCTGTGCAAAGTGAGTGAAATAAAAATCAAAACTGTTGTCAAATGCATATAATTCACATAACTATAATGTTCTCAACGTCTATCAACTCTTCCCTCAGTTCGCAAAACACCTACTCATTAAATATAAATTTCCTAAAACAGTGCATGATCTCACCAATAAAACTCACCTAAAACTCACCAATAAAAATAATGCTAGGTCTGTAATTCCTGAGCATGAGTTATCTGGTTGTGATGTGACTATGTTAATACCAAGAACAAACACCAATTACAATTTTGGCAAAACGTTCAAAATGCAGTACTCAACCCCAGCATCTGCAGAGCATTTTGTGTTCAAAATGCAACACAGTTACTTTCTGGATTTTAATTTATGGCTGGAAAAAGTTCCATAAACATGCTCATGGAAATTTGTAAAAGCATAGCACATTCTTTAAAGTGATAGAATTTTTTTTTCTGATGGTAATATACTGAAAACATATGTATGAGATGCAAAATTGATATAGAATGCATTGCACAAGGGTTAGTATGTGTGTTGTCGTCATGCAATGGATGGTGCTGTTTATATTATGAATCAAAAGTAAAAATATTATATTAAAAAGATTTCACCAAATATAATATACTGACTAACACTAGGAAGGAAAAAAAAAGCCTCAGGTCAATAGAAAATTTGGTGTTGGACTGTAATTTAGAGCTGTTTCTCAATTACTGCTACGTCCTTCACCATGTAACAGGACCTCTTACATCTTGATTAGTTATTATTGAAAGTGACAGGACAACTGGCCTAGGAACTATTTAAAGGATACTGCTCTCTATGGGCAGGAAGCGTGTCTTAACCTACTGCATGTGATATGTAATCCCTTATCAATTATTTCCTGATATTTGACTCTTTGTGGAAATGGAGATCAATATTATTAAAAACTCAAACCATTAAACAACATCTATTGAATTACCTGTGAGTTTGCAGACTTGTAAAATATTGTGACAAAAGACTGGGCAGATTCCTTCCTAAGAATCAGTATACAGCCCCATATTAGAAGAATTTTATGCATTTGTTGTCTCGTATATTTTTTAAATGAGACAGAAAAATAAAGAACTTGGAGAAACAAAATATGTACGCTGAATGTATGTTCAGGCTCAAAAATGTAGTTTAAAATGAAATTAAATTTAGCTTAAAAGGGTCACAGTGGTATAGTGGCTAGCACAATGCTTTGCAATACAGCTGACCAGGGTTCAATTCCTGCCACTGCCTGTAAGGAGTTTGTATGCTCTCTCCATGACCGCGTGGGTTTCTTCCAGGTGCTCTGGTTTCCTCCCACAATCCAAAGATGTACCGGTCGGTAAGTTAATTGGTCATTATAAATTGTCCTGTGATTAGGCTTGGATTAAATCAGGGGATTGCTGGACAGCGTGGCTCAAAGGGCCGGAAGGCCTACTGTGCCCTGTACCTCAATAAAAATAAAACATAAGATAGAAGCACAATAATGTTAATAGCAACATGCTTTGTACTTTTAATAATTCCAAATAATTCTCAAGGATCTTGCAGGAAAATGCTGCCTGCTTGATTGGTATCTGATTCCTGTCCTCCACCAGTGGTACACCATTTCTTTAATATCTCCAAAATGCACAGCAGATACTCACTAATCTGCTTCAATAGCACCTTCAAATCCCATAGAATACTTCTCTCCAAGAAAGATAATGGCAGTATGTACAACCAATAAGTTGCACACCAAATCATATCACCATTTCTTCATTATCGCTAGATCTAACTCATCGGATAGCCAGTCCTTTAGCAATACCATTTTCAGGAAATGCTGCATTTAAAGAAATTTATCATGATACTGTCAGACATGTGATTTAGGAGCATGAGTCATCCTCTTGGTCCTTCAAGCCTGCTATGCCATTTATTAAATTTGTGGCCGGTGTGTTTATAACATGACTCTTCATATACAGTTAATAATAGCTAAGGAATGCTAGCCATATTAGTGATATTGATATCCAGTAATAAATAAAAAATATAAATCACCTGCTTTATATTGTCACACAAAGTCAAAGTCTATCCCAATATCTGATTATTTGTATGAATTAAGTCGTAGTGTTATAAATGAGCTTCCAAGAGGACCACAGCCTTGTCATGCTTTGAAGGCTTGTGTACCTCAATGACCCAGAGAGTTATGCGGGCTGGAGACAGGGCTTTATGCCTTAGCACTTGGTAGGGTCAAACTAAGAGTGGTCCACCAATCCACTATTTTCAGGGGTTCAGCTCAGGGCCAACAACCCTAAGTGGTCAAACAAAACTGCTAAGAATCTATATCTGAGTACGACGGTATTCCTGAGTCTCCACCCAGGACCTGCATGGCTGACAGTTAAATGAGAGGAAGCTACTGACATGAAGAAGGAAGCCGTGGATTCCACCATAGATGGAGGACCTTCATTGCTGCCCTAAATGCCAGTGGCAAAGTGGTCAAAAGAAGTTATAACAGAGACAAAACAATTAAAGAATTAACAATGCCTTGCACTTCACTTTTGGCAGTTCCTTAGATTCAGACATGGCTTGCTTCGACTCGGGCTTTGTGGGTTCTGAAGTGGCTGATGAGATCGAGGTGGGAACCTCAGATCAGGCAAGAAGTAAGAGTTAGCTGATGGGGTGGAGGGTGGCTGCTGGAGCAGAATAGTTTGTGAAGCAATACAATCCTTCCAATGTTAATGCAGAACTCTAGTATGCATTGAACGGTCAAAGGACTGAGGATTCCAGGAATCAATGGGGATGTTGCACTGCCCCAAGAAAGCCTTAATCACACCTTTCAGTATTTTTTTTTCTGTCTACCTGCCCTACTAAGTAATTGCTTACCACAACAGCTCTTTAATAGAATGGCTGTAAAAGTTGGCTTCCATTTACATTGACATGGAAGCTGAACCTGCAGTGATACTTTACTTTATTGTTGCCAAACTATTAATACTAGAGCATACAATCATCAACAGCAATATTTGATTCTGCGCTTTGCGCTCCCTGGATTACAAATCGATAGTAAATAGTAAAAAATTTAAATTATAAATCATAAATAGAAAATAGAAAAGGGAAAGTAAGGTAGTGCAAAAATAACCGAGAGGCATGTCCGGATATTTGGAGGATATGGCCCAGATCCGGGTCAGGATCCGTTCAGCAGTCTTATCACAGTTGGAAAGAAGCTGTCCCCAAATCTGGCCATATGAGTCTTCAAGCTCCTGAGCCTTTTCCCTGAGGGAAGAGGGACGATAAGTGTGTTGGCTGGGTGGGTCGTGCCCTTGATTATCCTGGCAGCACTGCTCCGACAGCGTGCAGTGTAAAGTGAGTCCAAGGACGGAAGATTGGTTTGTATGATGTGCTGTGCTGTGTTCACAATCTTCTGCAGCTTCTTCTGGTCTTGGACAGGACAACTTCCATACCAGGTTGTGATGCACCCAAGAAGAATGCTTTCTACGGTGCATCTATAAAATTAGTGAGGGTTTTAGGGGACAGGCCAAATTTCTTTAGCTTTCTCAGGAAGTAAAGTAATAAATGGTTTGACAGAAGTTACCTTGCAAATAATGCATGCGGAATACTCAGGGTGATGTTCTAACATTCCTCCAAGAGGCTCACAATCCGGTAGGATTTGGAGGCTTGCGTGCCTCAGTGACCTGGAGAGTTCTGTTGGCTGGAGTCAGGGCCTTGTGCTTTGGTGCTTGGTAGGGTCAGCCATACCAAACAGCAAAAGGTAGAGGCCAAATAAGAATGGTCCACCAGTCCTCTAGGTTCAGGGGTTTATCTCAGGGCTAACAACTCTGACTGGTGAATAAACAATGAAGAATCGTTCTGCTCAGACAGAAAAGGAGAACCTTCATTGTTGCCCTAAATGCCAGTGGCATTATGGGCAATAGGTAAGTAACTAAGTTTCAAGGAACTTCAAAGGTGGCAGTAAAAAAATGAGGAAGTAAAACTTTAGCCTATATAATGATTTTGTTTGAAAAGGTAAAACTATATATTGATTTCCTTGGAGGTAAACTGTGAAGGATTGGATATTTAAACTTAAATAAAAAGCAAGCCTTTATTCACATAACAACGTAAAAGCCAAGGTGAAAATAGCTTCTTAACCAGCTAGCCAGGATCTATAATAATCTAAAGCGGATGGTGCAATGTTACAGTGGTAAAACAGATGTCTCACAGCCCTACAGAGCTCTACAGCTGTCTGTGTGGAGTTTCCCTGCAAGTATGGTGGTTCCCTTCAGTGTGAATCCTTATTCACACTTACAAATATTGTGCAGATTGCTAGGTTAATTGCCCAATGTGAATTGATCTTGGTGTGTTAGTGAGCGGTAGAATCTGGAGAGACTTGATAGAAATGTAATGTGAAAAATAATGGAATTAGTGTAGAATTACTGTGAATAATTGTTGGATTATTGGAGTAGATTTATAGGATTGAAGGTGTGGCTCTAGCACTGCATATGAAAGCACCTGTAATTGCTAGAGTTGCTTTTCTAAGTTTTCCTGTGTGTGAAATGATTTCTATTAAAGTATTATTCCTCTCTTCACAGAACATATACACTTAGTGTATTGAAAAATTGCTTTAACTTGCTTTTAAAATTTATTTTGTGTCGTCAGTAAAATAGTTTAATGCTTTTTGATGAATCAAACTGACATCAAAGATATTAACCATGAATGCAGCATAAATAACAGTTTTTAAAAAATAGTCTTGCAACAAGTATGTTGAAAAATATCCGTGCAGCTGAATGCTTTGCTACAAATGGTGATTGAGGCAGAAAATATAACATCACTTAAAATGGCATTGGATAAATATTTGAAAAGGACCAACATAAAAGGATGTAGAGGAAGGATAGGAAAATGCGATTAAATGGCTGCAAATTAAGAGCTGCCACCAGAAAAGCTTGCTGAGCTGGTGTCCTTCGACACCATAATTTATATTCTATGATCTTTTATGAAAGATTTTCTGCCTTGTTCTCATGAAGGTTAAGCTTGGGAAAATAATACATTCAATTCCCACTTAATTTTGAAGACTTGGTGTACTCATCTAAATAAATTATTAAATAAATGCTAAAGTGATAGACTTTAATACATGATATCAAGTTAGTATGAATTTTAAGAACGTTTAAAGTCAACAATGTTTCCCAATGACTTGAAAATAGTTTAAACCTTCTTGATTTGTTCAAGGGGATGCTATTAATTATCTCCTACTTGAATAAATGCATGATCAAATACTTCATGAAGGACAAAATGCAGTGAATGCTGGCAATTTCAAATGAAAATAAGAAGTATTGGAAATACTTAGCAGGCTAGGCAGTACCTCTGGAAAAAGAAACAGAATTAACTGCTGTGGATTTCCTAGTAAATTGCTGGCATTTACCACATAAGTGTAGCAAGCTTGGGACTTCTGTACGTACCTTTCTCAGTACAGAAGTCCTGATCTTGTTGACAGAATCCTACCATTGAAGCTCTCACTACATTTGGAGTCTATGGGTGGAGGATGAACCCACTGAAATTCTTCAGCAATTTCCATGATAATTTGACCAATGGTCATGCATCAGGTTGGATCTAGTACAGGATTTACATCTGTTTTCACAGCTGTAAGAAAGACAGTTACTAAATTACAGCTTTATTAATCATTAGTCTTTGCTGTAACATTTTTTATGACTTGTGAGTGATTTTTGTGCATTTAAAGTTTCGCTTCTAAAAAACTGCAATGTCTTAAATGCGTTTTTTATTCATTTCATCTGTAACTTTTAGGACATCAGAAGGATTAACAAATCTTTACAATAAAGCCATATATGTGGTCTATCCAAAATGGTGTAGGAAGGGTTTGCTCCAGCTCACACACTTAACTCAATTACATTGACAACCAAGGAGGTTAATCTACTCGACAAGCAAGATTAGGTGGACTGAATGGCCTGTCTCTTTAGGCTGCGTATTTTCCTCCCCTATGTTTGGGATGTGATTTTGTTCATCACTCATTTTAAGAAGACAAGTTGTGCACTGGATTACAAAGACAGCCCACATTGACTGATTTGTACAACATGGCCCAGCCTGTCCCCCAAAGAATATGTTTAATTGCTGGTTTTACAATTGGCATTTAAAACTTGTTTCCAGCATCGTAAATCTGTTAGAAATTCACGATCTCTATTCACTTTTGAACTATTTATTTAACTAGTACAGCACTGTTACATCAGGATGTTGTAAGTTTGTTCACTACATGCCAACGTGCATACTTTTATCTTCCCACCTGCCTGAAAATGATGAAGCCCAAACACATGAAAAATTGTATTAAAAATACTAAAGTGTTAAGAGGTTACAATGATAATTTCCTCTCATTCATCTTGTTTCTCTTGAATGCACTTATCCTCCCCAGAGCAGACCGCCAATGGGTTTACAGTAATTGGGACTACAGTTAACTGGGAAAAGATGCTAAAATAAAAGTCAAATTTAAAAAAGAAATGACAATTAAATCTCGGTTATTAATCACTGCTTTCATGCATAGATGCAAACATCTGTACTATATTAAACAAAAGAAGATGACTACAATATGGGTTAAATTATTCAATGTCGATTAGCCATTTCAGAAAAGAAAACATCTTTGCCAAAGGTTATAAAGTTACAGAGTGGATTGGACTTCACACAGCCTTCCAGAAAAAGTCCCAGAACTTTGTTTGAAGGCTGATTCACATTAACATTATGACGTGTAAGCTTGATGGTCGACAGCCATGAATTATAATCTACTCAAGCCGACAAAAAAGTTGAGCCAAAAAAGTAATCAATTCTGAGCCACATAGTACTTGCTCTGGGTAATACACTAATGATTTCCTGTATAAGGTTTATGATCCTGGAAATTTATTTCAACAGAACAGGAGATCCAGCACAGCTGCAGAATAGAGGGACGTGCAGCTTTTATGTTACAATTACTCATTTGTAAAATCTCTTCTATAACTAAAAACATATAAACCAAATCTTGCTCATGATACTATTTAGTAAAGCCTTAGCAGGTTTATGTGACGTGCCTCCAACTGTGAGATTTACAAAAATCTTAACTTCTGTTTAAAGTACATAGGTTTTGTCTCTGCTAAAATGCAGATTGATATTAAAGCAATGTCATATGAATCTCATTAAAATGGATTTTTTGTAATTTTTGGCCAGATCTCAGTTCCCCTCCTCCATTGCTTGGATCACTGTTGTCTTTTATCATCACTACTGCTTACAGTCTCCAGTGAAGTTTTCCTTCTCCATTTCTCTGCCATCTGTCTCTATTCTTGTCAGTTCCTGTGTCCACCAGGTAAGGTCACCTGGTCAGACCCATTAATTAAATAGTCAGCATGTCTATGCATGTGGCTAATGGAGGGTGAAGGTGTTACAGAGACCTCCTCTCTCATCCTTTCTGTCTCTTGCATTTTCAAACATTTTAACTATTTACCAGATCGAACTTACACATTACAATCCAAAGCAGGAGTGAAGCACTATGAAAAACTTGAAGAACTGGTTTTGGAAATTATTCCAGTAAGATTGAAAAACATGTAGCAAAAGCACTCACAGAAAGACGATTGTGGTCCTTCGCCCCTCTTTGGAGACCTTTTATGGAGGCATCCTGAAGGAGTGATCTGTTCCTCCCATTATGCTGGCAGTTTAGACTCAGCTGCAACTAGTGATAAATCCAGATGCATGAACAATGGAGGCTGTCAAACCTTCAAGGGAGCAACAGTCAGTTAATGAGTTATCTGCCAGGCAGGTCCAGACTGAACTACAATGCACTGATCGATGTGGGTTTTCCTGGGTGCTCAGGAAAAAGGGGAGAAAGGATTTGTGGGGTCACTCTGAGAGCCAGTAGGGACTTAATGCAGGGGTCCCCAACCTTTTTTGCACCATGGACCGGTTCAATATTGACAATATTCTTGGGGACCGGCCGACACGAGGGGATGGGGGTAGGGTTGCCAACGGACAAGAGTAGCAGTCAAATACGGGACACTTGTGTTTACCCCGAGAAAAACTACCGCGACCATGAAGCCTTGCACGGGCACCTGTGTGCGCATGTGTGTACATGTCGATTTTTTTCTACTAATCGTTTTTGGCAATTCTGTTCAGTGAAACCACTGTACATACATTATTTCTACTTTAGATAGGCTGTGTATTTATCATATCATTCCTGCTTTTACTATATGTTAGTGTTATTTTAGGTTTTATGTGCTATTTGGTATGATTTGGTAGGTTATTTTTTGGGTCTGGGAATGCTCAAAAATTTTTCCCATATAACTTAATGGTAATTGCTTCTTCGCTTTACGCCACTTCGGCACAAAAGGTTTCATAGGAACGCTCTACCTTAGCGGGGGAAATACGGGACAAGGGCGGTCCCGTATGGGACAAACCAATTTAGCCCAATATACGGAATGTCCTGGCTAATACGGGACAGCTGGCAACCCTGGGGAGGGGGGGGGTGGGGGTGTTAATCACGACCGGAATATAGGTGATGAGTCAACTATAAGTCACTTATAAGTGGCTAATAAACTCAATTTGTTTCTGAAAGGGATTATCTAACGAATTTAATATTAAACACACAGCGCATGTCTTCCTCGCATGAATATAGTGGTAAGTCAATTATAAGTCACTTATAAGTCAATAGCATCATAAAATTTTAAGTAACATTTGGATATTAAACGCACAGCACATATTTTCCTCGTATGAACATTTAAAATCATTGCAACACACCAATATCAGTGAATCAGTGGGAGCCCTGGGCTTGTTTCCCTGCAACAAGACAGTCCCATCGAGGGGTGATGGGAGACAGTGATAGTCGAAGGGGATTCCTTATGTCCAGTCTATTTCGCAATTTAGTTTTCGTTGCATTCATTGCAGAAAACCCCGCTTCGCAGAGATATGTTGGAAATGGAAGCAGTGTTTTCAGTGCTTTCGTGGCTATCTCAGGATATTCAGCCTTGACTTTGATCCAGAATGCCAGCAGAGATGTTATGTCAAACATACTTTTCAGCCCACCATCATTTGCAAGCTCGAGGAGTTGATCTTCTTCCCGCGCTGACATGGATGAGGCGTAAGTAATGACCTCGCGTGCGTTCAAGATCAACAGTTGGTGTGACAGGGAATGAGGAAAGGTGAAGCTGACTCATATCACCAAATCATATCATTTCCTCGCGGCCCGGTAGCACATGCTTTGCGGCATGTTACCGGTCCGCTGCCCGGTGGTTGGGGACCCATGGTCTCCTCTTTGATGTATAAAACATCTGCTGTTCTGAAATGCCTTAAGTTTCTTGTGCCTGATGCTCACAGGGTGTTGTTGGGACTGCTGACTGCTGCCAACCATGGATGCACGGGTAACAACACTGTCTACACTCAACCATTAGGTTATAATTTCACCTCAATGACTTCTGAACAGAAATCAACAATGCATCAGGCATGCTGCAGTATCTGAATAATTACTTTTCAGATGAAAGGATTAACCAAGGCTTTATTTGTCCTTGAATGTATACGATTACATGGCACTTAAAAGCACAGTGGGCCTGTCCAATATCTTCATCACCTTTCATTGTTCAACCAAAGCATGTAGAGTCAAGAGACTGCAGATAATAGAATCCAGAACAAAACTAAACTGGGGGTGTAACACAATGAGTAAATTCAGTGGCTGTTTGTTACACCGTGCTCCCTCTGCAATTTGCTTTTTTGCAAAGAAATAAAGTAGCAGAAGGGTCTCGGCCCAAAACATCAACTGTTCATTCCTCTCCACAGAAGGCTTCATGGCCTGCAGAGTTTCTCCAGTGTCTTGTGTGTGCTATTCTGGATTTCTAGCGTCTGCAGAATCTCTTGTGTTGAAAACCAGCTGCATGATTTAAATTCATCATCCTGAACTTTTGGAATTAGTTCAAAGGTGAGTGCTCATGGGTGAATGCCAGTCCACTTATTGGCACATCCTGAAAGAAGAGCTAGGCTTCAGGGGCCTTGCAATCTATGGCAAATGATCAAAACTAGTTTCACCTAGATTGCAGCCTGGAGCCTGTCGAAGCTAAACCACTTTCAGCTATTGAACGATACAGTCTGTCTTCGTGCTCATAATCTCCACACTGTTAGTTGTGTTGCCACTAAGAAGAAGTGGGCTCATTCCTCTTA
The DNA here is from genome assembly GCF_030028105.1 of Mobula birostris. NCBI lineage: Eukaryota > Metazoa > Chordata > Chondrichthyes > Myliobatiformes > Myliobatidae > Mobula > Mobula birostris. The sequence goes on along the minus strand of NC_092383.1, from coordinate 27,959,828 downwards.
TGTGACAGGGTGGGATGGGAGATTTTCCCTGCCTTGCTCACAAATGTTCCCTGGCAGCTGACGTTAATCAGGCCCAGGACCTGGGTATTTGTCTATTCACCCAATTTCTGAGTTAAGTTACCTGAGCTCAGTATTCTACATTTTCCTGTCAGGCATTTTTATGCTTTTTACTTCCCTTGATAAACAAAACAACTTTTCACCATATTCTACCTCACCCAGAATTTCACTGAATGAAAACTGCCATGAGATTCTTTGTATATAGTAGCTGCTTTATAAAGGCAAATTATTCTGTACAATGTATGACTGCTGGGAAAGATAGTAAATGATTATTTTTTGTGAAAAGGTAATCTTGCTCTGAAGAGGCAGATGCTAATGAATAGGCTCTTAAATTTAAATTAATTATTTGTGACAATTAGGTGTACACTTGACTAAAATCTGCAATACTTCTGAGACAATGTTAATCTATCTAAAGATAGACATCCAGGTGACAACAACACACAGATAGAATTGAAATATAATTTCTGCAATTACAATATATTTCTGGTGATTTCATCTTTACACTATACAAGAGCAGACTCATTTCTTATCATGTATCTGCTTTAAAGACACTGGCTGGTGATTATGCTAATTAACATCACAGCTTGAAAGACAATTTAAAGTGCTGACCTACCAATGGCTCTTTGCAAAATGTCCTATGTTTTGTTAAGAGTACCATTCAATGATTCATTAATCACACCAATCTCAGATTGTTTGCAGATGTTATTAAAGTGTTATTTAATATTTTTAATGAGTGCGCTACTAAACAATTTTTCAAAAAGCATTATCAGTGCAAAAGATTCATTCATGACAATCTCATTGCTAGTTTGATAGAACAATGGTTCTATCACTCTGCTTCATTGGCCATCTTCTGGCCTAACTCTCTGACCAAACTAATGGCCTTGTTTTCAAGCAACACACACAAAATGCTGGTGGAACGCAGCAGGCCGGGCAGCATCTATAGGAAGAAGTACAGTCGACGTTTTGGGTCGTGACCCTTCACCAGGACTAACCGAAGAAAGAGATAGTAAGAGCTTTGAAGGTGGGACGGGGTAGGGGGAGAACTGAAATGATAGGAGAAGACAGGAGGGGGAGGGATGAAGCCAAGATCTGGGAAGTTGATTGGCAAAAGGGATACAAGGCTGGAGAAGGGGGAGTATCATGGGACGGAAGGCCTTGGAAGAAAGAAAGAGGGAGGGGAGCACCAGAGGAAGATGGAGAACAGGCAAGGAGTTATTGTAAGAGGGAAAGAGAGAGAGAAATAAATAAATAAATAAATAAATAAGGGTGCAGTAAGAAGGGGAGGAGGGGCATTAACGGAAGTTAGAGAAATCAATGTTCATGCCATCAGGTTGGAGACTACCCAGACAGAATATAAGGTGTTGTTCCTGCAACCTGAGTGTGGCTTCATCTCGACAGTGAAGGAGGCCGTGGATAGACATGTCAGAATGGGAATGGGATGTGGAATTAAAATGTGTGGCCACTGGGAGATCCTGCTTTCTCTGACAGACAGAACGTAGGTGTTCAGCAAAGCGGTCTCCCAATCTGCGTTGGGTCTCACTAATACTTAGAAGGCCATACCGGGAGCACCAGACGCAGTATATCACACCAGCAGACTCACAGGTAAAGTGTTCCACCAGTATTTTGTGCGTGTTGCTTGAATTTCAGGCGTCTACAGATTTTCTTGTGTTGGACTTGTTTTCAAACCCATTTTATCTGGCTCAGTACCAAACTCTTGCCTAAGAGTCCAAGACCTTTCTCCCTTTTCTAGTTCTGATGAGGGATCTTGGACCTGCAATGTTAACTCTCGTTTCTCTTTCTGCAGGAGCTGCCTGACTTGTTGAGTACTTACAGTATTTTCTGTACTTTTTTTTATCTAATAATGGTCCTGTGAAAATATTTAGATTAGATTAGATTATGAGGACACGCAGTCCTCTTTTATTGTCATTTAGTAATGCATGCATTAAGAAATGATATAATGTTTTTCCAGAATGATATCACAGAAACACATGACAAACCAAGACTGAAAAACTGACAAAATCCACATAATTATAACATATAGTTACAACAGTGCAAAGCAATACCGTAATTTGATAAGAACAGACCATGGGCACGGTAAGGTCTCAAAGTCTCTCAAAAGTCCCATCATCTCACGCAGACGGTAAACCTCAGGCACCGCAAACTTGCCGATGCAGCATCCTGGAAGCATCCGACCACAGTCCGACTCCGAGTCCGTCCGAAAACTCCGAGCCTCCGACCAGCTCGCCGACACCGAGCACCGAGAACTATCTCTGCCGAGCGTTTCGACCCCAGCCCCGGCAACAGGCAATAGGCAAGACCGTGGATTTGGGGCCTTCCCCTCTGGAGATTCTCGATCGCGCAGTAGCAGTGGCAGCGAAGCAAGCATTTCAGAAGTTACTCCAGATGTTCCTCTGTGCTTCTTCACGTCTCTCTCCATCAATTCAGGATTGTGCATGGTATCCTACTTCACAGATACGATATCATTCGGAATGGCCGCGCACGTTGCATCGCGTCGCCATCTTCTCCTTCCTCCCAACATTTAGAGACCATTAAAATATAATTAATTGACTCACAGATATGAACTTTCTGCAAAGTCATTGGTTGGCTCTTATTTATTTATTTATTGAGATACAGCACGGAATAGGCCCTTCCGGCCCTTTGAGATCACTGCCCAGCAACCCCCAATTTAATCCTAGTCCTATCACAGGACAATTTACAATGCCCAATTAACCTACCAACCTTGGATTGCTGGAGCAAACCGGAGCACCCAGAGGAAATCTACGAGGAGAACGTACAAACTCCTTGCAGGCAGCGGCAGGAATTGAATCTGGGTCACCTGTACTGTAAAGCATTGTGCTAACCACTACACTATTGCACCACCTCAGATGCCCTATGGTGATTGCAACACCAATAAGGGCTCCCAATTACCTTTGGAATCATGGATTGCAGCTCAAAAGCTCACAGAAAGACCATGTGCAATTATAAGTTTAATGAGCAGTATTGCGGGCAACAGAACTTGGATCAGCATCAGCTGTAACATAATTTGGGCAAGTATAATGTAGTAAAAATTAGAAGAAAACAACTAATGATGTTATTGGAATAGAAATGGTTAATTGCCATATTGAACCAGATTTTAGTGTTAAGCTAAATATTCATTGTGTCTGATCTCCACTGGACTACCATGAACTGGGCAAATGATGTGTTAAACTCTATAGTTAAACAATATAACATAAGCTTACCCATACACCAGCTATGTTTGATTTTGAGCATCAACAAAGACCTTCAGGCCCAGGAGAAATTATTCAATACTTTAAGACTGATGGATCGTGAAAACGTCAGTTCTGAGGAAATATTGAAGAAACGTGGGCTCTTTGGTGAGAGGAAATGAGTTGAAAATTGATCTTATTGTGGTACATTAAATGAAAAGTTACAGTTAAATTGATACTTAGTACAAAGCAGGATGTCGAGATTGAAAATTGTGAAAGGCAAACTTAGATCTGACAGCACTAGGTTATTCTATGCACAATGAGTCAATTTCCAACTGTCTTGTCTGGTATCCTTGGCGGGGTTGTGCTCTGAAGTCAGCTGCCTTAGCTCCCCATTAACCTCAATGATGTGGTAGCCCCCATGTTGAAAAATGTCTGGATATCTATATGCCATGAAGGTTCCAGTTCTGAGGCAGGACAAGGGACACTGTTACCTTATTGGATTCATTTCCCTTTCTTTTTACCAAACCTTCACCTCTGAACTATCCAGTGTCCACCAGAAAGAGAGGATATTAATTTACTGCATAAAAATTGTGTGCTAATGTTAAAAAATCGCATTCAGGTCAGACAGTGATGTGTGTTCTAAGATTTAATAGTCCTGATTAATTTCCTCATTGATGCACATGCTATTTCCTACTCATTTGCTGGTATTCTTTTTCAATAGGGGATATTTTTATTGTGTTTTTGTTTCCTCAATTCAACGTCTCAGTCCATGCTAAGATTCTTGTTTTGCTGGAAGTAGAGTTTCTTCAGTGGCTACTTTCATTAGAAGTATCAAACTGTAATATGTGATCCATGTGCAATATTGTCTTTGGGAACTCCCAGGGGCAATTTAAGCCAAATTCCACCTGGATGCACTGGACAGCAAACAATATAAAAACTGGTAAAGTAAACAACAGAGTCATCTGTTGATGAATAGCTGTAGGCTTTGCGAGCTTTTGATGGAGTAGAGTAAATACCTCTTGCAATCTACTTCTGTCTCCCCATTCCCTCGACATTTTCCCTTCCGACATTCTTTTCACAGGCTTTGAGAGGAACAGTAGGCATGCATTATCTAATGATGCCATACCTTTTGTTCTCTGTTGAAGGTGTGAGGTCTAATTTGTTCAATACCTTCGGCATTCTGTTGTTTATTGTGACTCCAGAGGACTGGCGTACATCATCTGTGTTCACTCATGGGATGGGTTGATCCAGCTTCTGTCCCTGCAAGGTGTTGACTCTACAGTTCATGATACATTTTGTTATACTTGGTGACTCCATCCCAGGAGATCCTGAACAACCCAAAGAGAGTCTAGACTCTTGGAGGAGCTGAGATAACAACTTAATGAGAAGAACATATTGCTGGTTCAGGTTTTGGGCTCAGATTTATCAGGGTAAATTTGGAGGCAAGGGAAACGTAAGCTCGAAGTCCAGATTGGTGTTCCATCAGAATACTGAGACATACAGAGCTGCTAGAAGTAACTTCTTTCAGCTGTTAAATGGAAGCCCTCTCTCCCCTCTCAGAGGTACACAACAGTAAGAAAACAGCACACATCAAACAATACTGGTTTCATTCCCTGCCTTGACATTACTTAAAATTAAATTTAGCAACTGGGCATGGCACATATCAGCTTCCATTTTTCCAAATGTAGTGATTACACTTTGCTTATAAAATACTCTTGGATGTTTCGAAGATGTAGAAGACCCTACATAAATGCCATTTTTTCTTGCATAATTATGATGTTGGTACAAAACAATCAGAATATTGTGATCATGAAACTACTAACTTATTACATCTCCTCAAATTTCAAAGGCGATCTTAGCCTATGAATATGTTTTTGTTGTTCACTACTGGTGAAAATTTAGGAGTCCTCAATGATGACTGTACTATGAAACACACAGATTTCATTTCATGCTGAATAAAAAAGAAAATATTACTTCAATTGTTTTTTTAATCTAATGAACCAAAACTACATAAGACAATAATATGGGTGTCGCTACGGGAGAATTCAGAAAATAATAGTGAACAGAAATTTGCCTTAGAAAAGGATTATAATCTCAGTTTTGGAGGAATCACTTCACTTCAAATATAAATAGTCTTTAACAACATTTTTAACATCATCGTCAGTGTAGAAAGATAGAGGTAAAAATCCATAAAATTCTGAAAATGTTCATCTATGGAAGGAGAAACTGAATTAACATTTCAAGTCAAAACTCTTTGGTCAGACCTGCAAAGATTGATCTTCTGAGTGTTTCCAGCATTTTGTTTCAGATTTTTAACATTTTAGTTTTTCTTTAATTTAAATTTTTTTGTAATACTGTAGTGTGTAGGCAGAATAAAAGTTTAGCTAGACTTCCTTAAATGTTGAAAGATGAGAAGTCATAGAATAGATCCTAAAACAGCATGAGGATTACTTTCTATTTTCTTATGTTATTTTGTTTTTGTTTCAAAAAAAATATTGCATAGAGAACAGAGTGATGCCATTAAAAAGTCTCTACTTTTATTTTTGATTGTTGGAGCCTAATTCAGCTCAGACTAATGGATACCTGTGATTTTTCCACATTCTGAGTGGAGAAGGAGAAGGCTTGCCTAGCCTCTGATGAGCATGTACCTCCAACATGGAAGTGCTGTTATTGCAGCATTAATTGGCAGTCTTAGAAGGCTTCAGATGAGAAATCTAAAAAGTCAGGCCAGTGTAAGATACATGCACTTTTAGGACTGATGCATGTACTTTGGACCGAGCTTTATTCTGCATCAAACCCAAGATGATCAAAGAATAGGTCTCCTTTCACTCTGCACTTGATTCCAATTGTACTCCTTTTGGAAGTACTTGATGTTGACACTCAAGAATTCCTTTAATTTGTCTATGTTTGCAAGTCAATCCTGCTAACCAAAAAAAAAATAAATTAGGAGATCACAGATGTGCTCTCTATAACTTTTGATCTAATGAAACAAACTGGAAAAAAATCAGACGTTTTATGTTTCTAGGGGATTCATATTCCAAAAAAAAACCCTCCATGGTTTAAAATCAAATTGTTCTGTTCGCTGATACTATTGTCACTCACCATGATGAACACAATGTCTGGCAAAATATAACTTACTTTTTTTTTCCGGGGCACCTGCTTATTACTTCTGCTTAATAGAAAAGAAAAGATTAGTTTTGAGACAAACTTGGCAGAGGTTCAAGTATTTGATCCTTCCTCAGTCTGAAAAAAAATAGTTGACTTGAGTGCAGTAGGTGTACAGAGATGTGCTTGAGATTTGTCTATGCAGTAATCTCTAGACACTCAAACTAAGCTTTCATTAATATTGTAACAATTAATTTATGTATCTGTTCAAATCATTGGACTGATTAATAAAGTCATTTCAGATTTGTTTCTGGAAGATTATGGTTTTAATTGTTCTTGTTTTGGTATTAGTTCAGTGTTTTGAAATGTCTTTACTTCACAGCAGATGGAACATTAAATGGATATCATTTCAGTGCATGATGCAATCAAAATGATTCATCAGGTTGCTTTTAATTATATATCTCATCAAGATAGATGGGAGAAAGAAATGCAAATTATATATTCACAACAAAAAACTTGTGTTGGTTTATGCACATCAGTGTGATGACACAAATTCAATTTTTTATACTTAAACCTGATTTTGCATGTTAGAATGTAAGACATTTGCTGTCAAGCATTCTTTGCAATGTAGCCATCATGCCTTAACACCAATGGCCTGTCAATTAGAATTAAAATTATCACAGATGTGATAGAAATATTTATATTGCTAGGAATGATTCATAGCCAATACATTTTGCTTAGAATACAATCATGCTATTTAAGTGTTCTAATATTAGTTGTCAGTTAAACAGCATTTATTTCTGTGAGCAGTTATGGGAATGATCAATAAAGAAGGCATTTACTGTAAAGGGTGGAGGACATCTTGTACAGGACAACCACAAACCTACAGAAAAGTTCTCTGACCACATGTTCTTTCATAGTCAATGAGTTAATGGTGGTTGTCATCACACTGCTAACTACAGATAAATATTAATTCCTCTCATATCCAATAAAGCAACATAGATAGCTCAGTGTAGTTTGGTAATGAATAATTCACTATTATCTATTTTTGGCTAGCAATTGTCCATGCTCTGAACCTTTAATACAGATTCTGGTTACCCTTACAACTGACTTACAAGTCAGAAAAGATGGAATATATGCAAAAGTAGTGGGGTTGACCTAAATGAAATTTAGATTTGCTTATCTGTTGCATATTGCAATGAAATTTAAATAAGCTCTTTCTCCAGACAGCTGCAGGGTGAGATTTTGCCTTTTGATTGAACTATTTATCTGGCTTAATATGGAGGCACCTGGGCAATAAGAGACTCTTAGTGAAGTGACGTGGATGAAATTATTGATTAGCAAATAAACAAAGAATGGCGGTTATACACATGGATGTTGGCTGAAGGGGTATAAATTACAAATTATGCAACACTATTAGAACTTAAATAAAGTGGAGAATGATAGTAAGTACGAAGTGGAATCCTACCTTTGTGTGCGAGCAAAAGTGCTGTGTGCATAGTCTAATTAGCATTTTAAATATTCAGCTGGAAAAATGCTGCAAAGTTTACGGTGATACTGATCAATCAAATTTATAATGAATCGTAAACTTTAATCAACAGCAATTTAAATACCAATTAACTGGTTTATCATTAAAGCCAGTCAGAGAGGGCATGGTGCATACTGTGCATACATTTGATCTGATAATTCAGTTCCCGTGCCACAGGAGAGTCATTGTGACACTATGATGATAACAAAATAAACATTGTGAACAGTGGGCCAAATATGTGACTTGAAGTGAACCAATTTAGGCATTTTTCTGCATGTGTGTTATGAGCAAAATTAGCTCACTGTGAATAAATCTATGAATAAATATCTATGAATAAATCTTCTCCTAAGCTTTTGGGTCCTTGTTTGCGGTGGACATCATTCTGCGGCTGGAGTGATTGCAATGCACAGTTTATTTTCTTTTATTTTAACCTTGAACAATTTGAGAATAATACTCTGTGCTTTTGCGATGAAAATTTGTGATTTCGATTTCCGAATTGGAGCTGTGGAATGGTGCTAAGGTAGTGTCATTGCAATGAACCTCTGATTACAGTTCACTGTGGCTATTTTACAGTAAAGTTGCATACAAATCAGATGATTTACAACTTTGTATGAGGTACATAACAAGATGCTCAGGAACATTTCATCACTGGTTTGTACATGGTGATGACTAGATCAATACTAAAGTCATAGCTCGTAAACAACCTAAAGGGCATGAAGAGCTCCCCAGTGCAGATATCCAAAGTTGGAACATTCTGCAGCATCAATCCTCAGACAAGCAGAAGGCCTGTCAGACAGCTAAACCAATATCAAGACACAGATAGTCTGAAACCTAACAACAGGAAAAATGCCGAGACTCAGTGAAGCACATAGATAAAGAGAGATATTCTTAGTTTTAGTAATTTGACCCAACAAATATTCTCCATACTGAAAAAAAAAACAACAGTCAGAGCTGCAGACATGTAAAGAAATCCATCTGATTTTCCATGTTTAACCTAGAATGGAGGAAACTTGGGCTGCTGTCTGTAATGTATCCAATTTTTCAATATACACTGTGCCAGAATTCAGATCATAGAAACTTTCCCATAACTTTTCTCTGCACACAATCAGGCTCAGACTATATCATAAAACAAAATAAATGGAGGCAAATTTATCTACCAAACAATACACACAAAATGCTGGAGGAACACAGCAGGTCAGGCAGCATCTATGGAAAAGAGTAAACAGTGGACGTTTTCGGCCGAGACTCTTCTTCAGGACTGAGAAGGATGCCAGAATAAAAAGGTGGGAGGAGGGTAAAGAGGCTAGCTGGAAGGTGATGGGTGAAGCTGGGTGGGTGGGAAAGATAAAGGACTGGAGAAGAAAGAATCTGATTGGAGAGGAGAGTGGACAACAGGAGAAAGGGCAGGAGCAGAGAACCCAGTAATAGGCAGGAAAGAACAAGTGAAAGGTCAAAGTGTGGAGAACGGGGGGGGGGGGGGGGAGGAATTAATTTACTAAGTTGACCAAAACCTCTTAACATCAATAACTTCAGCCAATTAAACTCATTTGAGTGTCAGTTCTGAAATCTAACCCACAAATATTCGTCATACAAGTGCAGTGTATAATTCCCAGACTACTAAAGTTTAAAATAAAAAAGTCACTGTTCAGAATGACTTTACTAATAGCAGAATATTGAAAATGAGTTTGCTTCTTGAGAAAGGAAACATTGCAAAGGGAAAATGGAATGTAGGAATGAACAGGCCAATTATTCGCTGCGACCTTATCCTGAATGCTATTAGAGAGCAGATGATATATATCTGTCTGAATAGTTAGTGTTAAACCAAAGTTTTCAATATTGCAAGTATGTTGAAATGTAAACTCTAATCAGGAAAAGACAAAAGAGAGACCAGAAATCATGTGGCATTATTTTGCTTCTCTATTGAAGTTATCGCTATAGTTTTTGAATCTGTATACAATTAATATTGAATTCCAATATTTGCCCTGATAATTTACCACCTAAGTACAAATTATTCTACTTTTTTGATTTCAGGTGGAGAAAAATGAGACCATATCTGAGACACTCTAGCATTCAAGCCTCATTAATTCCCTGACTTAGTGCAATTTTGCCAAATGCTTTTGTTAAAACAAGGCAAGCTGGGCCAAAGCATTTGCCATGCAGATCTTGATCACAATAATTAGCAAGTCACATCTGGCTGGCATGAAGTCAAAATTGTAGCTGATGCTTATGATTCCAATATTTGATTATGCCAACCGCAGATGTGATTGTTTTTTTTTATCTTTAGCTTGGATGTGGATATACCAAAAAGAGAAGACAACTAAAATTTTATGCTATAGATTACTCCACAGATTTTGTTTGTGAATATGAAAACCACTCCTACACTCAAAAATGACCAAGAAGATTAATTTAATAAACATTATCTTGGATGTGTGATGAATATACAGACACTTTTGAGACAATATTTTCAAATAGCCTTGTGGAACCATATCAACATACACTTTGGTACAAAATGCTTAGGATTCTTAGACCACAATCTGTGCAGATTGGTGATAACATCACCTCCGCGCTGACGATCAACACTGGTGCACTTCAGGGGTGTGTGCTTAGCCCACTGCTCTACTCTCTCTGTACCCATGATTGTGTGGCTAGGCATAACTCAAATACCATCTATAAATTGGCTGATGATACAGCCACTGTTGGTAAAATCTCAGATGGTGACGAGAGGGCGTACAGGAGTGAGATATGCCAACTAGTGGAGTGGTGTTGCAGCAACAACCTGACACTCAACGTCAGTAAGACGAAAGAACTGATTGTGGAAAAATAAGATGAAGGAACACATACCAATCTTCATAGACGGATCAGAAATGGAGAGAGTGAGCAATTTCAAGTTCCTGAATGTCAAGATCCCTGAAGATCTAACCTGGTCCCAACATATTGAAGCAGTTATAAAGAAGGCAAGACAGTGGCTATACTTTATTAGGAGCTTAAAGAGATTTGGTATGTCCACAAATACACTGAAAAGCTTCTATAGATGTACCATGGAGAGCTTTCTGACAGGCTTCATCATTGTCTGGTATGTGGGGGCTACTGTACAGGACCAAAAGAAGCTGCAGAGGGTTTTAAATTTAATTGGTTTCTTCTTGGGTGCTAGCTTACAAACTACCCAAGACATCTTCAAGAGGTTATGTCTCAGAAAGGCAACGTCCATTATTAAGGACCTCCAGCACCCAGGGCATACCCTTTTCCACTGTTACCATGAGGTAGGAGGTACAGAAGCCTGAAGGCACACACTCAGCAATTCAGGAACAGCTTCTTTCCCTCTGTCATTCAGTTCCTAAATGGACATTGAACCCTTGAACACTACCTTACTTTCTTAATATATATTATTTCTGATTTTGCAAGATTTTTAATCTAGTCAATATACATATACTGTAATTGATTGAGATATTATTAATAATAATAATAATAAATAAAATATTATGTAATAAAATATTATGTATTGCATTGAACTCCTGCTGCTGAGGTAACAAGTGTCACGACATATGCTGGTGATAATAAACCTGATTTTGATTCTGATTCTTCTGCACTAAGCACCTTCAGTGTCTGTTGGACCAATGTGCTTTTCTCTTAGGAAGATAAAAGCAATGTGTTACTCTGTCAGAAGATCTGGAAAAGCATCTTCGTTCTCGGTGGTATTCAATCTTCAACAACCAGCTGGAGGGCAAACGTTTCACACTTCATCAAACAAAATTGTGTATTGTGTAGCACTGCATTGTTGACTGAGAATCTGCTTTTCCTCCTTAAAATTAACCACCGTAGTGTATTGTGATCACATGTAGAGAACAATATAATTTCTATTAATTAGTCAACCCATTGTTAAGAAGAAAGCTTTTACATTTCCTTGCAGTCATGTGTATTTATTCCTGATTCCTGGCCCTATGTTATTATTCTAACAGCTCTAAAATATATTCTTGTTGTTCATCATATTAGTTATTCAAAGACAATTATAATGTAAACAAATTGCATTCTGATAAGCAATGTGTGAGATAATGATGTACAATTAACCAGAGCATTATAATGTGTATGCTTAACATACCGTTAATTGTTCCAATAATCAATAAGAGTTGTTGACAAGTGCTGGTGATTCTTTATTTATGGGTAGTTACTATTTGTACTAGGCAATAATATGTTGTATCACACCATTTATAATCCTTGGAGGGTAGCACTAGTAAATCTAGAGTTCGTGTTGTTTCTAATTCCTAACACTAAGAAGTCAGTGTGGCTCTGATAAATATTTTATGGATCCTTCTTTTATTGGCTATAGAGGCTTTAGGCGTTGTTTCTATCTTCAGTGATGCATAGAATAGATGCAGGGGTATCAAACCACTTAATTTTGACTTCCTGTGACATTCCTGACTCAAAATGGCAATTTAGAAGGCTTGCAGTACTGTATAAGGCCCCTGGGATGCTAGTTATAAAATTGCAATTGCTGCACTTAAGGAAGATCATCAGCCTCTATACTCTTTATCTAGACATTGTGGCTCCAGTTCCATCCATAAAACTAATACTAGTCTTTTCAACAATATGGAAAATATGAACCCAACTCAAAACAGATCTATAATACACTAGTTCTGAAATCAAATGCCAGCTATATACAAAAAGTTCTATTAATATTATTTTATATTTAGCAAAGCACGATGTTATTTGCTTTTTAACATTTCAAATTGAACTATTTTCAGTCCAAACATATTTTCCATTGATGCTTTCCAAGTATAACTCTTTTGACTTGGGACCTTTCACCTGGGAACAAGGAATGCACAGGTTCTTTTCCACTAACTCCAATGCAAAAGTGCAGATATGAGTTCTAGCATTAATGCTACCAAAGTGTTTAAAGTCTGAAGCCAAAGGTGAAATGTTTACTGTTCAGTATCATATGTTACAAGAGCAATAGTAAACTGGCCCATTAAACAATTAAGACAACACTTTCAGTACGCTGGATGAACTCAGCAGGTCGGGCAGCATCAGTTAGAAATGATGAGTTGATGTTTCGGGCCGGAACCCTTCGTAAGGACTGAAGAATGAAAGATGGGGAAGGATTTGAAGAATGCTTGTAGCTTCAGTTGAAAGACCAGTAATTTGAAAGACAAAGGAGTGGGGGAGGGGAAGCATTGACATTATAGCCCTGAAAACAATGGGTAGTAGAAGAAGGAGGCGGAACCATGAGGGAGCTGGGGGAGGGGGTTAGAGTGAAATAGGGATAGCAGAAGGGAGGGGGAGGGAATTACCGGAAGTTGGAGAATTCTATGACCATTAAGAGAGCAGCCTTACCTATCTTGAATACTTATTTCTGATCATTTCTTACCATGGTGTAAACTCAAATATTACCTCTTGGAAATTAACTCTCGAATCCCTTAACATATATTTTAATAGCTATGGCTAAATTGTAGAATTATGAGAGAAGAATCACTTCTGTTAGCCATTTCCCAAGAATTTCTAACACACTGTTCATAGATAAGAATGAAAGCTCAATTCATTATTTCAATGTTTTCAATTGCGCAAGCACTGACTTTAAATTGTCTCATACATAGATTTGCACAGATATATGAGCACAGAATATTTGCCATAAAACTTCAAGGGGTTTCTCAATAGAATAAGGAGTACATTAATCCAATATGTCATTAAGATTCTTGTTGCAATTTAATTTTGAGTTTCAGCTTCAGGGCGAATCCAAGCAGTCAATCAGTAAAATGCTGATGGTGTTCTGGCCTCTCATGGGAACCATCTTTTGGGTGTGAACCTATCTGCTGATGTACTGTAGGTTTGTAATTTACTCACTTGGGATATGTGATCTTCAGTGGAAAAGCCTGTACTTACTGATTTAAACCTAATTACTCTTAAGAAGCTGTGGTCAGCTGTCCATTGGCAACCACTGCAGTCCTTTAAGTGGAGTTACTCCACCTGTGTTGTGGGAAGGAGAGTTTCTGGATATAAATCCAGTGCCGCTTTCAAGCCATGGTCATGTGCAATATTGAGTGAAGCTTCTAAATGGAGGTGCTCCTGTGGAACTGCTGCCTTTGCCTTCCTTGGCAGTAGAAGTTGTAGTTAAGAGATGAAGACAATGTGCTTTTGGGAAGTACCTGCATAAAATCTTGTAGATAGAGCACAATGTTGCCATGGGTTGTCAGTGATAGGGTTATGAAATAGCTATGGTGATTAAGAAGGCTGTTTAGTCCTAGTGTATGTGATAGAATTTGCAAAAAAACAATAGTAATGCAGCATATTGTGCAATTATTGTCAACGATGATGATGGCTTTAAGGAGGATAAAGAAACTCAATAGAGCATGTAGCATACTATTTTGAAGGATAGAGCTATGCAGCTGCACCATGACTACAGAAAGCCTCATTGATATCACATGATCAGATTCTATGTTTTATCTCCAGATATCAGTTTTGAAAACAAAGTGACCAGGAGTTGTGGGATAGGCATTTCTATTGAAATTAAGTTTGTGGCATTTGGTGTTGTGTAATTGGCTGGCACTTTTTGCATTTCCTTTCCCCTCAACGTTTTTGTTTTCAAAATGGTGTAGACTGAACCTCCATTTGAAATTCCGCCATTGGCATTATTTATTTGATGATGATCGCGGGAGTAGGCAGGAGGAGAAGATGGCAGCGCGACGCAGCATGCGCAGCTCTCCGGTGAAATGATATTGTATCTGTTAAATAGGGGCCGTGGACAATTCTGATTTGATGGAGACAGACGTGAGAAACACAGAGGAACATCTGGAGAAATTTCTGAAATGCCCGGTTCGCTGTTGCTGCTACTGTGCCATCTAGAATCTCTGGAGGGAAGGCCCCAAAATCCCCGGCTTTGCCTGCCGCTGGCTACCAAGGTTGGGGTCGAAGCGTTCGGTGGAGATGGTGCTCAGTACTTGGTGCTGGAGGGCTGATCAGAGCTCGAAGTTTTCGGACGACTCGGAGTCAGACTGTGGTCGGGCATGGCAGGGAGAGTTTTTTCCTTCTCCCGTCTGCGTGAGATGTGGGACTTTCGAGAGACTTTGAACTTTTTTGCTGTGCCATGGCCTGTTCTTCATCAAGTTATGGTATTGTTGCACTGTTGTAACTATATGTTGTAATTATGTGGCTTTTGTCAGTTTTTCAGTCTTGGTCTGTCCTGTGTTTCTGTGATATCACACTGGAGAAATATTGTATCATTTCTTAATGCATGCATTACTAAATGACAATAAAAGAGGACTGCATGTCCTCATAATCTAATCTAATCAGTGCCAGTTTGTGAATAATGTACATCAGGAATGCCATCATATGTGGTCATTTCCTGGGCCCATCATTGCACTGAAGCATATATTTATGTGATGCAGCCAGAAGTAACAAGTATTTTTCTTATACATCTTGTCAACCAGGAGTCACAAAGTTGTACTATCTTTTGCGGGATGATAGACAGACCACATCTGGTTTTAGGAAAAGCTCTTCAATGTAAATTCATCGTTACTTGGATGCTCTGAAACATCTGTGGAGGCATTCAGCACATCACAGTATGTGTAACATGTCCACATACCAATCGTGTAAAAAACGGTACGTTTTTGATGGGCATCAACTTCGTCAGTTTCCCTGTGGTTAAGAAATATCAACTTGAGTTTCTCCCAGCGCTTCCTTGACAGCAAATGATGGCACCTGTTTGCAGTCAAGGCTCTTCACGTCAATGCTATTTCCTAAATGAATAGAAAGGGTTTGCACTCAATTAATTTCAAGACGGAGCTGACCACAAAAACATCATTAGACACATCAATAGCCATTACCGAAGAAACAGTTACAATGCTTTCTTTCTGCAGCAGTTTGTGCTGCCTGCACTTACTGAGGGAGACGATACAATGGTTGCATGACTTGAAGAAGACCAGAGTTTTCCTCTGTCTTTGGTTGCTGACCCCACTTAGGAGCCCACAAATGGCAGAGGAACACCTTAAGCTGGAAGACAGCATCAATTTGCTCTTCCTTGGCCAATGATACTATAAGAAAGAAAATTGTCTTACATGATGGGGCTCACAAGAAATGTCTGCAATGAATAAGGAGCTTCTTTATTATTTTCTTTTGATAGCTGTAAACATTTATCCATTTGTATTCTACTATAATGGATTTGAATGACCGCACTTTTTCAGTTATTGACTTGCTTTATACAAAGCACACTTGTGGCTTGACTGGAAGGCATTCTTCAGTTCTAAATCTTGGCTGCTATATCCAGCAAACTATCCACTCTATGACCTTTTACAGTTCAACTTCAAACTGAGAAATGCTGACCCTTTGACTCAACAGAGAACAATAACTACTTTTCAATGTCAGAACCTTTCTTAGGGTGGTGAAGTGCTGTCTTTTAAAAGCTGCTGGATTTTGCAATTTGTGGCTCAACCTACTGCAGGTGCAGCCTGCTCGGCAAGCAAGTCTCATGCCAACAGAATCCTCCAGTTGCACAGAGGCTCCTGTAACACACAAGTGCAATCATACTATCGTGACAAAATGTGGACTAGCAGAGATGGAATCCCTGTAGTGCATGGCTAACTAACCAAATAAAAAAAAACTTTCTTCAAAATCTAAAGAACCTAAAAAAAAAACACATCACTTATAAAATGACCCATTGCTATCTCAATCCTCAGGAATCTCACTGCTACAGATACACTAACATTAGAATATAGACCTAAATCTTGAAATAAATACCATTCAAGATATAAACTGAAGCATTTGTATTCAAAATGGGTGAATATTAGTTTGAGTAATAGAATAGTGAAAGCTAAGTGAGTCTTATTCTGTAAATAAGTATATAATTTTTAATTTCTTGTGAAGTATTGTTGTAAGCTGACCATGCTTGATAGTGAATAAGTTGAATCCACTGATCTGATCAATGTCAAAAGATTGAAAATTTAGGTCATGAAAATCAATGTGAAAGGAAAACTCAATTCAAATGTGAAATGTTGGACTTTGGAAGAACAGATATAAAGAGACTGAACATTGTTAATGGCAAGATCATGAACAGTGTTGATGTATGGAGGGGTCCATAGCTGCCTGAAAGTGTCTGTACTGTTTGAGAGGATGGTGAAGAAGCCACATGGCATACTTCCTTTATTAGGCAAAGCATTAAGTTCAAGGGTCAGAAAGTTCTATAATACTCTAGTTAGGCTATGTCTGAAGTATTGCATTCATTTCTGGTTGCCATTTTATAGGGATGATGCAAAGATTTTGGAGAGGGTGCAGAAGAGATTTACCAGAATTAGAGGGGATATGCTATGAGGAGAGGTCAGACAAATTTTGGTTGTTTTCTCTGGAACAGCAGCGGCTGAGGAGAGACCTGGTAAAAGTTTACAAGATTATAAGAGGCATAGGTAGACAGTCGGTATCTTTCTTTTAGGGTTGAAATGTTCTGATAATGGAGGCAATGCATTTATTTGTATTTTATTTACAGATACAGCATAGAACATGTCCTTCCCTCCCGATGAACCGTGCCACCCAGCAACACACCTATTTATTTTTAGATAATTGCAGGATAATTTACAATGACCAAATAACCTACTAACTGGTACGACTTTGGATTGAGGGAGGAAACTGGAGCATCCGGAAACCGATGTGCGCGCCAGAAGAACATACAAGGTTTCTTACAAAAGACGCTGGAATTGAGCTCTGAATACCCAGGCCCTGAGCTGCTATAGTGTCGCACTAGCCACTACATTCCTGTGGCACCATTTAATGAGGTGCAATGTCAAAGGAGATGTGCAAGGCAAGTGTTTTTTTTCAGAGAGTAGTGGGTGCCTGTGATCGGTTTCTAGGGATGGCAATAGTGGTTAATACAATTCTAGCTTTTAAAAAGTTTCTTAGAGAAGCACATGAATGTGCAGAGAATAGAGGGATATTGACATTGTGTCATCAGCAGGGCTTAGTTTAGTTAGGCATTTTATTACTAGTTTAGTTACTTCAACAAAACAATGTGCACCGAAGGGTCCCATTCTGTGCTGTACTGCCTGATGTTCTATGCCGTTGTAGATCTGAATCTGAGCAAGTGAGTTTGCCCAAAAACAGCAGCATAGGAAATAGCAGCAATAATAGGCCACTTGGCATTTTGACTTGCTCTGCCATTCTAGATAACCATGACCGTTCATCCAGATTCAGTACCCCGTTCCTACTTTCACTCTACATTCCCCAATCCTTTTTTAAAAAGCCAGAACTCCACCTTTCACTATTCTACCACAGGGGAAAACATATAGATGTTTATCTAATTCAGTAATTCCTCACAATCACAGCTATAAACCTGTCTCTGTTCATTTCCCTATGCTCCTACTAATTACAAGCACAAACATTTGGAAAACCTTTGCGTTTTCATCCGATGAATAAGTTGCCCAGGTACTTTGTCCAAGCCAATCAAAGAAGCAACTGTTGAGCCTTGAAGTTCTTTTTCATGTACTATTCAGTATAATTGAGAGAAGCATCATGAGGGTTTCTTCGAAGTAATCACTAAAATCATTGTGTTTTAGTTTGTGAAAATCGAAAAGATTCAGAAGTTGTAGGGCAGATTTAATGTTCTTACCAAACATCATGTCGTTGATTTTGAATGCAATCATTGTTATGCAATAGTACATAATAGATATTGAAATTTTTATATCCCACAAGTATGAATTAGAGCCTTTTCTGCATTGATGGAAATTCAGCTGATAAAAGGTAATTGACCTGAATATTAAATCTCAATCTCAATTTCTCTCTCTATCTCTCTATCTCTCTCTCTCTCCACAGATGCTAACTGGCCTGTTGATTGCTTTCAGTATTTTCCGTTTTTACTTCATATCTTCAATACCTGCAGTTTTTTGCCTAAGGATGATTTTTCATTTATCCCTGTTTGCCCCAAGAACATTAAGAGCTGGCCCCATAAGTTAGGATCAAATTCCCTTGTAGGCCAGATATGGAAAGCTAGTAGCTTTTATTCTCTGAAGGACGTGAGTAAGCTAGTTAAGTGTTCTTAACAGATAATAGGTCTCACATTTATTTTCTTGCTTGAAGATGAATTTCATTTAACAACTGGCCAGAAGAAGATATGAACTCACAATTCCAAGCTTATGGATAGTGTACCATGAAGTGTGCTTAGCTCCCTGCTTTACTCACTTTATACCTATGATTGTGTGGTTAAGTATTGGTCCAATGCCGCTTTTATGTTTGCTGATGACAGCATCGCAGTTGGCTGAATCAAAGGTGGTGAAAAGTTGACACATAGGAGGGAGGTTGTGGTGCCACACAACCTCTCAGTCAACATCAGCAAAACTAAGGAGCTGATTATCGACTACAGGAAGAAGAAGCAGACTTCATGAAGTCCATGAACCAGACTTCATCGGGGAGCAGAGGTGGAAGGGGTCATTAGCTTTGAATTCCTTGATGTAAATGTATCAGGAGATCTATCCTGGAACCATCACATAATTGTCATCACAAAGAAAGCACAACAGTGCCTCTATTTTCTTAGAAATTTATATATAATTGACACGTCACTAAAATCTTTGACCAACTTCTATAGATGCACAGTGAAGTGTATCCTAATTGCACAGTAAAATATATCCTAATTGGTTGCATCACAGACGGGTATGGAAACACCAAAGCCCGGAACGGATGGAAAAGACTACAGTGGTGATACCACCAGTCCATCGCAGGCAAAGTCCTCCTCACCACTGAGTACATTTACATGGATCACTGCCACAAGAAAGCAGCATCCACCATCAAAGACCACCACCATCCAGCAAGAAGAGGGCATTGCCAACAACCAACAAGACTCCTGATCAAGCATGGATAACATCAATCACCACTATTCTGAAATGATTCTAAGACTTGGTCTCACTTTCAATGACACTTTACAACTCATGTCAATATTGTTTTTTATTTGCACAATTTATCTTCTTTTGCACATTGGTTGTTTGTTAGTTTTTTCCTGTTTATGTATAGGTTTTTTTTGTATATTTTATCGTATTTCATTTCTTTCCCTGTAAAAAAAAATGAATCTCAAAAAGTGTTTGGTAACATATATGTACTTTGATAATAAATGAACTTAAGCTTTGAGCTTTCCAGTGTGCCTCAGTTATGAGTGTGTTCTAAAATTCCTTCAGGAGTAATCCATATCATCATATGTTAACATACAGACACTACTTTGGTGTAAATTTGACTTGTTAAGGCTCATTGAGCAGCAATTAATGAAGAACATATAATTTTTTTTCATTCTTGCCTTCCAGCACATATCATGATAATGATGTTTCAGAAACACGTGGCATTCAGACTGTGAAGAACTTTTTGCTGCATCCCAGTATAAAACAAAGCAAAAGACATTCACAGAAACGACTCCGCATTTTCAGACTTTGGACACATGAGAATTGGCCATTGTGAATATTGAAGGGAGATGTTTAGAGAATGGCTAAGGTATATCGAGATATGAAGAGGTGAATCAGAATCCATTATTTCCCCTCGGAACCTTGTTATTCTTCTTTTTTCTCAACTTATACTAATTTCAATGTCTTGCGCTATGTTGCTGCCACAAACAACATATTTCACAATATACAATTAGTGGCCACTTTATTAGGTACACCCGCTACACTTGCAAATATCTAATCAGCCAATCATGTGGCAGCAACTTGATGCATAATGCATGCAGGCATCCTCAAGAGGTTCAGTTGTTTGTTCAGATCGAACATCATAATGGGGAAGAAATGTGACCTAAATGATTCTGACTGGGGGATGATTGTTGGTGCCAGTCAGGGTGGTTTGAGTATACCAGAAACTGCTGAAATGCTGGAATTTTCATGCACAACCATCTCCAGCGTTTACGAAAATGCTGCAAAAATCAAAAAAAAAATCCAATGAGTGGCAGTTCTATGGGTAAAAACACCTTTTTAAAGAGAGAGGTCACAGGACAATGGCCAGACTCGGTCATGCTGACAGGAAGGCCACAGTATCCCAAACAACTATGTTACAACAGTGGTGTGTTGAAGAGCATCTCTGAATGCACAGCATATTGAACCTTTATAGTGGATGGAACACAGCAGTAGAAGGCCATAAGCATACACTTGGTGGTAGCTTTATTCGTTACAGGAAGTACCTAATAAGTTGATAACCGGTTGTTTGTCAGTGATAATAAACCTGAATCTGGTTCTGACGCTGATTTAGATGAACTTGTGATTCTAACCCATAGGCTGCTGCTATAGCACCAGTTCTCACTTGTGTACAAGCCTCAGCAATTTGGAAAATATCTCAGAATCATTATTGTCTTCTGCGCAAGTGTGAACAGACAGAGTCACACATATTGTATACTAGAAGTGCAATGCTGAAATATACATCCCTCCCCACAAAGGCTGTTGAACTTGTGCCCACTCATGAAAAAAAATCTTGCTAAGTGTGAAGATTTTTACAGCCTAAAGATTATACAAAATTTTGATGCCTCAGCTAAGCATGTGTCAGGGTTTCATTCCCAGTTGTATTCATCTCCGTTCAATTGATGCCACTGACATTTTAAAAATATTCTCAGATAATATAAAACTTACATCTTGTATTAAGAATAAAAGTAATATTAACATAAGACTTAAGTCTTATATTAAATTCAGTAATTCATTAATTTACCAGCTTTCATTATAATTCCATTAATTCTAGGGGGTAGAAAGGTCTTTGATTTACAAAATTTTAGTTCGCTGTAGTGTTTAGTCCACCACTTTGTGCATAGGACTGTACTCTACTATTAAATACACAATGTATTTCACCTGGCCTTTGCATCAATGAAATAAGGAATTTTAAAACATAATTATGCTTTCCATAGTTATAGGTTATATACAAGTATAAGTTACAAAGGACTGAACAAAAAACACTGAACGTTCCTGCACAATTTGCTGGGAAATGTTGATATTGTTCTTTAAACAACCTATGGTATTTATCAGGCACGAGTACATCTTTTGACAATGTAAAAATCTGTGCCATTTGTAATATTTTGCATGTGAATGTATGGTTCCAAGATTAATACTTCAAGGGTGCTCATTTTACTGTTAGTTTGCTCTTTCAGATATGACTCGAGTTAACTAATAACAGTCTTCCAGAAAACCTCCTACAGTGGAAGTGATTTGATTGTATTTTTTGATAAAGCCTCTCTCTGGGGGTAGTGGAGTGGAGGTACATCTCCACCAAATGGTGGTTAAGGTTCTCCTTCCCTCCGCTAGCCTGCAGGCTTCCCTTGGGCAAGGTGTAGCAACTGCTTAGCCCCCTGATCATGCTCACGTGAAGTCATGGGAACAGGGAGTGAACTGTTTTATGAGCAGCCAGAGCACATCCTAAGTCCTGATTATGTGACCACTGATGCCAGGCAGACAATTTCTAAAGCATATGGATAATGGCTGGGGTCACCCTTCTAGTTAAGACATTACCCAGATGAAGGCAATGATAAGCCATGTTTGCAGAAATATTTGCCAACAACAATAATGATCAAGACCAGGATCATCCATGAAGATGATGATCTCTCTGATGGCAGGTTGGTGCAATAGGTTGATTTGGCTACAGTTGTCAAAGGCTATTCTGAAAGACAGAATGGTGGGACAGCTTACCTACCACCACATCAGTTTCACAGCTGCAAAACGTGATTGCAAAAAGGAGCATGTCTTGGTGAAGTGGAGCACCATTAAAATGTTGTGCAGAGAAGGGGGTATAAGAAAATGCTTGTAGGAATAGTGCTAAAAGCAACATGTGATTTATTAATTGTTGGAGAAGATTAAATTTACCTGCACAATCTCCCATCATGATAGGAAATCTTAAATCTGTAGTTCTTAAAGAAAACAAGGTGTATGTTTGATTCAACACATCTAATATGGTATACACGAGTGGGAAGCTCGTATACACGAGCTTCTACTCTGATGCCCCATGAGGCTTTTGAAGAAAACTGGGACAGGGATGCAAGTGTTGGGTTCCCTCTCAAAAAAAGTAGAAGGCTTTACATCTGATCCTGGAATAAATTTCTTCCCATGAATAAAAATACTCCTTAGGCTTCTACTACAAACTCTCCAACCATGGCTCAGTTAAAGATTGCCTTTAGCAATCATGTCATGACAACAACCTTTCCCGCAATGTCATCAAAACAAAAAAAGCTGGTCATTGACTTCAGGAAGAAGCGCTGGTGCACATGCTCCTGTCTACATCAATGGTGTTGAGGTTGAGAGCTTCAAGTCTCCAGGAGTGAACATCACCAATAACCCGTTGTTTTGTGTCCAAGTAGATGTCATGGCTGAGAAAGCTCACCAGTGCCCCCAGTTCCTCAGGAGGCTAAAGAAATTTGGTATGTGCCAAATTCAACTCTTGCCAACTTTTATCAATGCACAATAGAAAGCATCCCATCTGAATGCATAACAGCTTGATCTGCCAACTGGTCTGCATGTAACTGCAAGAAACTGCAGAGTTTTGGATACAGCTCAGAACTTCATGGAAACCAACCTCCCTTGCATGGACTCCATCTGTACTTCTTGCTGCATCAGGTAAGCAACCAGCGTAATCAAAGTCCCGACCCACCCGGACATTCTCTCTTCTCCCCTCTTCCATGAGGCAGAAGAGACAAAAGCCTGAAAGCATGTACCCCTTGGCACAAGGACAGTTTTTACTCAATTTTAAATAGTTCGCTAGTACAATAAATTGGAATCCTGACCTCACAATCTACCTCATTGTGATGTTGTACCTTGCTGTTTATCTGCATTATACTTTCTCTATGGCTGTTACCTTTATTCGGTATTGTTATTGTTTTACCTTGTTCTACCTCAATTGACTGAATAATGATTTGATTTGTATGAACAGTATGCAAGACAAGTTTTTCACTGTATCTCCGTACATGTGACAACATAAACCAATTCCATTTCTAATCCTCCAATCCCATTAAAATGTAATACTGGAGCCTGCCTTGACATTTCTATAGAGATCCACATTCCTGGCAAAGGCCCACACTTCTTTTGAGGTATGTTGCAATGTTGCATCATGGGGCACCAGTTGAGGTCACTGTGTTATATTCGCTGACATCCATTAATAGATACACCACACAGGCAGAATTGGTTGATTCATCTTTCCATTATTTCTCATTTGACAGCACCATTCATGCTTCATCCTTGAATCTACTTTTCCATTCAACCAGCTATTGAATAAATTCAGGAAAACTCACTAACACCTTACTTTCTGATAAGACTAAAGAAAGTTGGATTATACTCATCTATATTCAGTTTTTCTACAGATACGCAGTAGAGAACATCCTAACATGCTGTATTACCTCATGGTATTTCTACAACAGGTTACCAAAGCTGTCCAGTATATCACTGGAACCAGTTTACCCACCATCAAAGACATATATACAGAAATGTGCCAGTAAAAGGCCAGTAACATTAAGAAAGATCCCACCCACCCTGCTCATGGACTGTTTATCCCACTCCCAACAGGAAAGAGGCTACGTAGCATCCACACCAGGGCCATCAGACTCAACAACAGTTACTTTCCCCAAGCAGTAAGGCTGATCAACACCTCCACCAATTAACCCACCCTTCCACACCCAGCCCCATCATCACTATTTTATCATTTCCTATCAGAGTCACTTTATGTATAGGCACTCCTGTGCCTATATTCACTTTATGGGCAAATAATCAATCTATGTGTATATGATAATTTATGGATTTCTATCTATTGGGTTTTTATTAGTATTATTGTGTTCTTTTATCTTGTATTCTGTTTCCGTTTGTGTTGCATCAGATCTGGACTAACAGTTATTTTGTTCTCCTTTACAATTTTGTACTAGAAAAGACATTAAATGATCTTGATAAATTTTGGTAAATCATGGTAAATTCTGCAGTTATGGATGTTCCTAACATCTTCCCAACGTGTTTACTACATGTGAGTACATTCGCTCCTAGAAGACAGTGGCGCGGCTAATGTAGATGAACTGAACACACTGATGAGGGAGAGGGAGAAGTGGAGAATCCGTCGTCGTGCCCGACGCCAGCTCCCTAGGCCTGAATCGACGTGGTAGTAGTAAGTACATTCAGGTGACTTTGCTGTCTGCCAGCCCTGTTCTTTTGTTGTCATGCTTTTTTGGTGTTTGAAGCTACTTCTTCCATGAGGCAAAGAGGCATCAACGGGACATGGGAATAGAGACCTAGACATCACCTGCCCATCCCCATAGCAATTTTCATGACATTTATCATTTACATTCTGCCTATATATGCTTGCAACAATAAAAGCTCACGCTTCTCACATATACAGGTTAGATAAGGGAATGATATGGGATGGGGATGGAAATATTGTCATCAAGCTGATCAATTTGCTGCTTAGACCAGTTGTTGAGGAGTTTGGGGTTCTCGATACCTCTTTCCCACATATTTATAGATTGCTACTTGGTACTAAGAATATTCCTTGTTTATTAGTTCCAGTGACTTATTTTAAATCCACCATGGGTGAGGAGATAGGTCTTAGATATAAAATCTAATCTGGAAGGACAGCCACTGAAGCAGTGCAGTACAACCTCAGATCTGCAGTGGAATGATAGCCCAAGTATCTAAGGTGGAGCTTGCATTTCTGACAGAGTCCTGAGACTGCAAATCAGCAGATCTGCAAAATGTAATGTGCTGTTACAATTGATGCACGTTCTATCTAGTTGACTACTTTTCGTAAGCAATGAGTTTCAAGGCAATTAATTGATTGTTAAGTCATTAATCCATAAAGTCTGCAAAGCCTAGTGTTGCAACTAAATTACACATTTCACAATAAGCACAACCTGGTTTTATCATAGGTAATTCACCCTAAAACAAGTTTGCATTTGCTATTAGTGGACACCTGTCACACATCACAATCACAGCATTCTATACATCAATCCTGTCAGTTTACTGAAAATACATTGGAAGACATTTTTAAAAGATCGTATGAGCATTTGATGGAAGCCTTTTATCAGGACTGTTCTTTAATGTTTTACTATGTTTAATTGCAACATTTGTCTCAATAAATTAGTCAACTTAAATGTTTACAGGTTAAAACTTCACCAATTCTCATCATATATAATGGACCATTCTCAATTAGTACTGATAGCCTAGGATTTATTCTGTGCAATACTGCCCTATAAACATACCATATCTACATTAACTATTATTTTAACAACAATATCTGTTAACACCTCAGTTAAAGTTGTGAACAAAATAATTTCATCTGAATTTGCTAACCACTACACCATGATTTTGTAGGTGTTCAAATTGAGTAACACTGAAACATAATTATAAGGAAGAAATTCATCTTTGATTACTGGCACTAAACATATGCATGATTATGAGCAAACAATGTGTAATGAACTTTTGCAGGTTTGTCCATACTGAAAGTCAATTTTGCTGACAATATTGTGCACAGTATAATCTTCAGGGGATGAACATGTTTTTCTCTGGCACACAAGGTCAGATTTCTTTCTTATATCTCTTGTGTGGAGTTAATAATCAGGAGATTTATATTTAATAATACTCACAACTTTCCAGTTGTGTACAATAAATTATAGCTTGCCTGACTATGAATACTACTGCTCCACATCACTGTAGGTATTGCAACATGATATATAAAGATATATTTAAAACGCCGTGTATTTGGATCTTTGTAAGCTGTTGATAGAGTAACTGGTGTTAAATATACATGAATTTTTGCAGCAATGTAGGTTCTGGAAATTATCTACAATGCTTAAACTACAGTGTGTTAAGCTGCACCCCTACAAAGCAAAGAGATTTTTGTAGGAATGTTTAAGGAAACAGAAATTTAAGAATAAAATATTGGCATACTTCTGAAAGTATTGCAAAGAGAGTTTGAAAAGCACAGCTTAGGAGAACTGCACCTGATTGGAACTTTGGGTTTGATAATCAGCAAAAATATCAGAGAAAAGTGTTTTGACATAATTCCTAACCAGTAGGAGATTCCAGAACTGTGATTGTTTATGGCAGGTTTTGTTTCCGATCAAACAACTTGATCATCTCTTTGCTTGGCTCTTTGGGTTTAACTGAAAGTTTTCTGATAACTTGTGACAACACTCTATGCAGCCATGCTTCAATATGCTGAGGAAACTAACCAAGTAAAATTTATATTTATGAAGTCTTGAAGTTATAGAGCACAAAAATAAGCCCTTCAGCCCATGATGACCTTCATAATTTTGAACATTGCTCTCAGGTTACCTCTCAACTTCCTCCATCTTCAAGGAAAACAAAAGCAGCCTTTCCAATTCCTCCATATCGCTGATTCATTCCACCTCAGGCAATATGCTGACAAACCACCTCTAAATCCTCTCCAGTACAATCTCTAGTTTCAATGAAGAACCCAGCTGTGTAATTTCTTGATTTCCCCCTGAGTAGCAAATATTAACAGCTATTGTGTTGACCAGTGTCCTTCAATTTAGAGAAACAACATTGAGAGAAGTGAATTTCTTTAGGTATGATAGAATCAATTCCTTGTTCAACATCAAGGGGCCTTGAATTTCATTCCAAAGACATGAATTTACATCAGCTGGGAGGATATTTCAAATAAAAAAAAATGAGTATGACTCTAACTTCATGACTCAATAACTAATGGAGATAAGCCTTTGGATGTAAGAGAATCATATGACCTGAAATTAGAACAAAAATGATAAGAGTTTAAAATCCAGCTGTTATAGAATGGTGGAGCAAGTATGACAGGAAGCATTGTCTACTCGTTGCTATTTATTATGTTTTGAGGTTAACTTTTACATTATTGCACTGCCATAAATATCTTATGTTTCACTATTGTTCTTGCATAGTCTTGTCTAAATGTGACTCTAAACTCAATGGGGCCTGTTCTTACTTCCTGTCTGAAATTACGTGCAAGCTACTTACTGCACCGGGTAATTAAAGATGGACTACATAAGGTTGTGCAGTTAGTGTTGCTGCCTCGCACTTTCAGCATTCGGGGTTCAATCCTTGTGTACCAATTGTACAAAGTTTACATGTTCTCTCCTTTGGGACCTCCAGCTTCCTCCTCCATTACGATAAATTACTCATTAGTGTGGGCTAACAGTGGAAAGGATTAAAGGAGTGTTGGTGGACATGTGTGAAAGAGAAAAACGGGAGATGCATAGAGTAATAGGAGTGGGTAACAGATTAGCAGGAGTAATTCCCTAGGAGTTGACATGAACATAATGATCCATACAAACTGTTATGACATTATTAGATAAATGCTGGTTGAGAACAATTAAAATAAAAATTTAAACCCTGGTCTATGATGTCATTCATCCATTCTTGGAAATGCATCAATGAGCCATTACTTAGTCAAGCTGATGTAGCATATGCAATGATTGTGTAACCACAAAGGGCAAATTTCAACAAATTGGGTGGGAGACTTTAATAGGCAGGAACTGATTGGTACAGAGTCATCCAGCTCCTTGGTGGCAATTTCCAGATTTAAGTTAGACATCCTTAACGGAGTTCATTCGTGGTGACCAATGAATCTGGCAACTGAACAAGGAGCCGTTTCACTGGGATTTAAGTTCATTTCAGGCTTGTTGCTCCACTTCTAAATTTCTGCACTCAAGAAACCTAGTGGCAAAAAAGAGGAAGAGCTTTAACTGGACATTACAAGGATATATCAATTTTGGATTACATAATAAAAGCAGAAGAGAAAAAGAGGCTATTTGGCCTTAAATGTCCATGCTGGCATTCATGCATCATTTAGATCTTACTTTATTTCTTTTTCTCATTTAACACCATCAAAATCATGCTCTATTTGGATTGGCTTAGTTCTTCCACGTGATTTGTCAGTGCTTTCTGATATGTGTTCATTTAAGAGCTCCTGTCATCATATAGCTTGGAGACTTAAATGTTTTTGATAGTATATTTGAAGTGGAAAACCATTGGATTCCATGGCACTTATAATGCACTGCCATGGAATTAGTTGTGAGTTCAAGAGCTGACAAGGCATTTGAATATCATGTGCATTTTGGATCATGAAGTGGGCCAGGGTGTAGAGAAAATCCACAGGAATGATACTGGGATTAGAAGGCTTGAGTTATAAATAGAAATTGGATAGGTTGGGACTTTTTATCCCCTGGAGCATAGGGGACTGAGGGGTGAACTTACTGACAAATATAAAATCATAAGTGGCATATGTAAAGTGAATAGCACAGTCTTTTTTTTCCAGGGTGGACAAGTCTAAACCTAAAAGGCATAGATTTAGATGGGGCAGGGGTGGTTGTGGAGCAAAGATTTAAAAGGAGATCTCAGGGACAATTTTTTCTCACTGAGTGTGATGTCTATATGGAACAAGCTGTCAGAGGATGTGGTCCAGGTCAGTACAATTACAACATTTAAAATACATTTAGACAGGTATATATATAGGAAAGATTCAGAAGGACATGGGCCAAATGCAGGCAAATGGGACTAGCTCAGGTAAGCAACTGGTCAGCATGGAAACTTGGGCCATAAAGCTGTATAATTCAATATTCCTTAGTACCCAATGTTCTGAACTGATAATTTTATGACATACATTTGAATTCCACTGTGGAACACAAGGAGTTTAAACTCAATCACCAAAATAAACTAGAATGTTAGAAAAGTCATATAATTAATGGTGAACACAAAGTTCCAGGTTGTTGAAAAATATCCATTTGTCCTGTTAATTTCCTTCAAGAAAGGAACTCTTCCACACTTACCTACCTGACCTACATGTGATTCCCAACACACAGTAATACCCTGTTCGTAACTGCTCTCTGCAATGACCTAGAAAGTCTTTCACTGAAATTGAAGCACAATAATATAAGGGGAGCAGTTCCAGAAGGATTCACTGTGCCACCTTCTCAAGTGCTATTAGAATGGACACTAAATTCTTGCCTCTTGTAGCATTTTGCTTCAGCACTGAGGGAATACTTAGACTTGTTTTTTTTTTCAAGCTGAATCATTTCTGTCCTCCTAAGCATGTGTTGTTTGAAAGAATGCAGGGAACTGTTAAGGGCACCCAGAGAGCATGGTTTCTTCCACCAACAAGGCAAACGCAGATTAGTTTGTAATTTATTTGCAGATTTTGCTGTACATCGTCTGATTGGTGCTTTTCGCCCTATTGTTCAAAACTCTAAAATTCTAAAATACTACTTCAGCTGTGATTGGTAAATCCTAAAGTTCTGGTACGTGTTACAAGGGGGAGAAAAAACACTTGTTCTTTAGCACAGAGAGAATATAGTGAACAAAAGAACTTAAACAAACTTATTTTTCTATTGAGTTGTAGATACTGTAGGGCAACAAGGGAATGAAATTGTAGCACAGAAGATATCTTTCATATACTGTAGAATAATCCAATCCAATACAATTAACTTAAAATATTTATCAATTTCAATTTGAAATAGCTAATGCTAACCATCTCAATATTGTATATCTTCCTTCAAGTATTATACTACTAACATCTTACATGAACATAGTATCAAAGCTTTTGCAGTTCACACTGTTCGGGTAAAACAGCTGCTTTATTTAGTTTATTAATATGCATAAATTGTTAATAATATTTGTGAGGATAATTAAATTAGATAAAAGTATATTTGCGGCACTTATAAGTTTGGTTGTGGCATAACAGTAGGAATAATAGTTGTGTGACCAATCTTGAATACTGACCCATTTTGCAAAAGATTTCATGTCAAGAGAGCAAGCAGAAGAAATTAAAACACACTTGAGATTCAAAGTAACTGAAACATTCAAAGCTACCAATGATAGTACTCTCTTTTTCATGGAAACAAGTTAAATCCAGAACTTTTAACTGTTAAAGTGAAAGAAGGACATTTACTTTGCAGATTTTCTTTCGATTTAGTCTAAAAAGAACAAGCAATTAAATTACATTGAAACAATATTATGTAATGTCAGTAATGCTAAAGTGTAGTTACATATCATCTGGATCTGGTTTCAAAGTAAAATCGCACATCAGAAATCAGCTCATTTCCAGATGGCATGTGCACCTTCATAGGTTCTGACATATACAAGATCAGCATTCACATCTGTGTCAGGGAAACTTGGCACCTTGGAGATTCTTGAGCATTTTGCAATTGCCAATTGCCCCTATGGCATTTAATGTATCCTTGACTGAACTACAGGTACAGTGACTCCTTTCCACAATATACTGCTTTTTGGTGGAATAATATCACTCATATCATAGACTGCATTGATGGGATACAATGACCTCTCCTATAGATGAATGTAAAACAGAAAGATTAGGAGTTAAAGTTGACTTTTGTATATTATAAGGTTGGGAAATGAATACTGCACAATTAGGGATCAACAGATCTCTGTTAGTCTCATCACCCACTGAAGGATTACATTTATCAAAGGCAGATTTGCCAAACTTCTGCTGTGGATTTGAAATCCGCATCATTTTACACTAACATATGCCATATCCCAGATGAATCATACTGCAATCAAGCTCATTTCAATTTCAAACATTACTAGTGAGTAATTGGGATTGAGAAACTGTCACAAGCCTGAGAACTCCAAATTGGGAATATTGGCACATGAGCACATTCATGTGGTAATCCACAACTGACACAATCCAAAGGCAGCTAATGTATGTACATTAAAAATCTGTCAAAGGTATGCAGGACAGATGGATCACGATACACAAAACTGATTGACACCAGTGTTGTAATTTTGGAGCTGCTCAGTTCAGCATTGCCTTCTCAGTATTATGCAGCTGATCAGCGAAAAACAACAGAAAGCTCTATAGCAGAATTCCAACAATGCCTCTAAGACGTGAAGCTGGCTAGATGTTGATTTATTTCCACTCAATCTTCCACAACTGTGGGAGTATTTTCTGGTCACAGAAGGGATAGATCCATTTGATTTTTGCTGACTATGAGGCATCTGCATTAGTCTCAAACACGATTGCATTATTCAGCAATCTCCACAGAGCACAGGAGGTGGGATGAATAGTGATGAGCTGGAAGAGGGAGGAGGAGGAAGGTCATATCATTTTAACAGTGTTAAGGAAGCAAACTTTTTTTCCTGACTTTAGCGAAGATCAGTATTTATAATGCATCATCTCCATAAGATGTTTTCCATTTGCTGCAGCCACAACTGTAACATCAGATCAGGGAAAGAATTGTATTACCAATGGCTATCATGATGACTATGGCTACATACTAGCTTCTTCCAATCTGGGGCTATGGATTTTTGCAACATCTCACAACTTGTTATACATTGTTATATCACTAATGCTCTCTGTTCAAAGACAGTGAATGCCACATTTCTCACTTGCCTGAAACTGTATGATAAAGAAAGTACAAGACTTTGCAATTCCAGTAGATTTTTCTATAGCAAAGGGCACCACTGGCTGCTGTCTATCCTATAATATACTGGAATTTAAAAGACCATACTTCCTTAGCCCATGGGAAATGAATCGAAAGGTCACCATCTAATGTTCTGGCGGTACACATGATGTTTGCATTCAACAGTTGGTCATTTTGCATCTTCATTTTGTACATTTTAAATACTATCAATGAAATATTCCATTGAATTAACTCTATTTACAGGGTATCTCAGTTTAAATATGCAACCCCTTCAGTGGTGCCAAATATATCAGTAAAGATTGTTACAGCTTCCACAGATTGGACACTGACCCTATGTACGCACACTTGCCCTTGCACCCGTCTATACATTACGCTCACACCTTTTATGTCGCATATTGAAAGAAGCACTTGGAGCTGAGGGTGTATACTATATGAATTGAGACGGCTGAACAAGAATACAGGAATTTATTGCTAAAAATCCTCACTGTGTCTGGGAATTTGATTACTGATATTCCATCCATGAAGACAAATGGCTCTGACAATGTCAATGATAACTGCAGACTGCTAATTTAACATGGAAAACATATTGAACACATTTTTCTTTGTATGGAACAATACAATCATTGCGTTACTCTGAACCATTCAATACTTTAACCACTAGAACCAGCCCTTTAATATCTAACCACTTCAGATATTAGAAGAATTATAATCATGAACTCTTTTGAGGCTCTTTTGCCATTCCTTGAAATTGTGGCTGATCTAATCTTTGTACGTTATTATATATTGCAGAAATACCAACAGTGAAAGCTGGAAATATTCAGCTGGTCAGGCAGCATCTGTGGACAGAGAAAGAGTTCAAATTTCATGTTATAGGCCCTTCATCAGAAGAGGGAAAAGAAAAAAAAAGTTTTGTTTTTGCAGAGCATGCGGGCAAAATGTAGCTGGAACAAAGGAAATATCCCAGATCAGGTGTGACCAAATGACTTAATTTGGTAATTAGAGATCCATAAACATGAGAATGTCTGCTGATGCTGGAAATCCAAAATAACATACATAAAATGCTGGAGGAACTCTGCAGGTCAGGCAGCATCCATAGAAATGTATGCTGTCAACATTTCAAGCTGGAACCCTCTGTCAGGACTGAAAAGGAATGAAGAAAGACACCAGAATAAAAAGTGGGGGAGAGGGGAAATGGGTGAAGCCAGATGGATGGGAAAGGTAAAAGGCTGGAGAAGAAGGAATCCAATGGGAGAGGAAAGTGGACCGTAGGAGAATGGGAAGGAGGAGGGGACCAGGGGAAGTGACTGGCAGATGAGAAGATTTAAAAGGCCAGAGCGGGAAATAGAGCAAGAGGGGAGGGAGAGGAAATAAATATATTTACTGGAAGGAGAAACTGATATTCATGCCATCAGGTTGGAGATTACTTCTTCTAAACACTTAGATAGAATATCATTCATCATATTAGGTCTTTCACTCTCTACAATTGTTTTACAACATTTGATAAACAAATAAAAAAATTATCAATTTATAATACCGATAAAATATCATTTTATTTCTGTTATTCTTCATTCCCTTTGCTGCAGTAATCTAATTGGAGTCATTAAACATTATTTGATTATCTGATGTCTACTGATGTCAAAATACAATTAAATTAGTATTTCATTCTAACTGCATCTGTGTATAGGTTCAGTTTAGTCTTACTGAATTAAGTTTTTCTCTGGGCAAAAAATAGTAGGTGTTTCACAATAAAGCAGAAGTAGAATATTTAACCACAGGAGCCCACACAGGTCTTTTTGTCAAAACTCCTACCTTTACTTAAATATTCAGTGGGCAATCATTTATGTGAACGGCTGCAGTACATTCCAAAAAGAAGTTGTGCGAATTACCAATTATGCAGGATGAATGGCAGGGGTATTGCATATAAAACACTGAAAATAAGATGACTTCTCAGTAGTATCCAAGACATCTTGAAGGAGTGGTGACTCAGAAAGGCAGCATTGATTATTAAGGAGCCCCATCACCCAGGACAGGCCCTCTTCTCATTTTTACCATCGGCAAGGAGGTACAGAAACATGAAGGCACAACTCAGTGATTCAGGAACAGCTTCCTCCTCTCTGCCATACGATTTCTAAATGGACATTGAACCCATGAACACTAACTCACTTTTTTATTATTCTTATTTTTGCAATACTATTTTTAATTTAACTATTTAATATGCATATATATACCATATATATCTTACTGTAATTGATTTATTTTTTCTATATTTATAATGTATTGCATTGTACTGCTGCTGCTAAGTTAACAAATTTTATGACATATGTGGTAATATTAAATCTGATTCTGATTTTGATTCTGAACTACTTTGCTATATTGACTTTGATAATATTACAGATAATATTTGCTGTGGAACCACTATTGTCAAAGTACTAATAAAACTTCTATCTCTAACACTTAAAATTTTGACTTTTTTATTTTATACAAATTATGGGTATGCTTTTTAAAAGGTTTTACATGTTTTAGAAACAATTTCTTTGCAAGCATTGAATCTGCTTTAAAGGGACGACACCTTCATAAAGAATTTTATGGTAACCATTTTGTGTTTAACTATAATTCCTCAAAGCACAACTATATTGTGAGACAAGTAACCAACAATATCAAAAATAATTTCATAATCAAACATCCTAAACAATTATTTTACTTGTTTATCTAATGCACTGTTATAAAGTACATAATGAATCTATTATTCCTGCTTTAGAAATCCATCCAACACTTGTTTATACAAGACTCAAAACTTGGGTAAACTTCAATTTGGAAATAAAACAAAGATTTGCATGATACATTTCAGAGTAGATCCAATTTTTACCAGAGCAACACATACAAAATGCAGTGTAGACTCAGCAGGTCAGGCAGCATCTATAGAGATGAATAAACAGTCAACATTTTGGGCCAAGACCCTTCAACAGGTCTGGAAAGGAAGGGGGAAGGGGAAGGTGCAGGTGGAGGTAGGGGAAGGTGTACAAGCTAGTGGGTGAAGCCAGTAGGCTGTTGGTGGGGGATGACATAAGGAACTGGGAGACGATAGGTGGGAAAAGGTAAAGGGCCGAAGTAGAAGGAATCTGATAGGAGAGGAAAATGGACCATGGGAGAAAGTGAAGGAGGATGGGCACTGGGGGAGGTGATAGGTAGGTAAGAAGAAGAGGTAAGTGGGCAGAGAAAAGTGAGGAATTGTCCCTCACAATTTCCCTTTCAGCATTTTCCATTTCCTCCAAACTCAAGATGCAGCCATGGGCACCCAAATGAGCCCCAGCTAGGCCTGCCTTTTTATTGTCTGCATGAAAAACTCTATATTCTAAGCCTTCCCATGTAATGCTCCCCAGCACTTTCTGGGCTACGTTAGTGACTTCATTGGTGCTGCTTCGTGCATCCATGCTGATCTCGTCAATTTTATCAAATTTGCCTCCAACTTTCACCCTGCCCTTAAGTTCGCTTGGTCCATTTCTAACACTGCTCTCCCCTTTCTTGGTCCCTCCACCTCCATCTCTGGTGACAAACTGTCCATCATCAATTCCTTGCTCTGCCCTCCCCTTACCTCTTCTCTTCACCTGCATATCACCTCCCCTGGTGCTCCTCTCCCACTTCTCATTCTCTCATTGTTGACTCTCCTCTCCTATCAGATTCCTTCTTCTCCAGCCCTTTACCTTTTCCACCAATAACTTCCCAGCTTCTTACTTCATGCCCACTGTACCCCTCAACCACCCACCCAACTTCACCTATCACCTTCTAGCTTGTACACCATCCTGCCCCCCGCCCACCTTCTTACTTTGACATCTTCCCCCTTCCTTTCCAATCCCAATGAAGAGTTTCAGCCTGAAACATTGACCATTTATTCATTTCCGTAGATGCTGCCTGACCTGATAAGTCTTTCAGCATTTTGAATGTGTTGCTCTGGATTTCCAACATTTGTAGAATCTCTTGTGTTTGTCGATTTTTACCACTTTCTTTTCTGTTATTGCTGCCATGACATGTAGAAAATGTTGATGTAATACAATGACTGCAACACCGCCTGGGTAGTTTGATGGGTGAACTCATGTGGTACCGTACAAGGTCATGTCTGACTAAAGGCCTTTAACACACCCCCACTGGAAGTTTCACATTACATAGATTAACAAAGCCATACATCACAATTTCAACACTTTTTTTTTGCAACATGAACAGAATTTTAGCAAGTTTCCTTTTAAATTAAATGATGGTTAAATCCATACAAGGGCGCTAAAGGTAAAGCATTGGAGCATAGCCCTTGTTCATGCTCAGTTCCACACATTTAATAAAACTAAAATAAGCGGGAGGCGATGCCTAGTGACTAATACTCTGCCAGGTGTTTCAACTAGTTAGCAAAGCCAATTATCTCCTGGACTCCATTTGCTCTTGGGCCAGCCGTGTCACAGTTTAATTACTTTCCCAAATAAAAGTTGCAACTTCTTTTATTTTTTGTCAGATTTTGTCACACATCATTTAAGTACTTGGGTTTGGTACACTACAGTCTGTAAGGCATCTGCCTAACCTTCTCCAAACAGGAACTCCATTTTGTGATGTATGCTTTTGTGCACTCTTCTTTAATCATCCCTCCTGTATCAAAGGTGTCCTTGCACATTTACTCAGTTGCTGAGCAGAGTATTCCTCTGGCCCCATCCATTAGCATGCTTATATTCAGTGTTGGCTTCAGGACTTCTTAAAATATTTCACTCCCAATGACAGTAAAGCAGAAATAGTTTGCTGCATTTAGTTACAAACACAAGAGCAGATCGTTCTCTTTTGTACAAAGGTTTGAAGCATAGCACTAGCTGCATGCATATAGGAAAATCAGGAGGTAAGGATCACAGGTCAGTAATATTGCCGGCCTGATTTTCTGTCTGTATATGAATAAGTAAAAATTAAGCCAGCTGCATTATCAGCCCAATTTGCCTCTGTTCCATTTATACAGTACCTTATGTCTAAGTCTTAAAGAGAAAATTCTTTCCCCCCCCATCACAACTATTTGGTTTAAAAAAATCTTTGAATTGTGCCAATTTAAACGTCACTCCCCTTTGTACGACTGAATAATGAGCTATGCGTGAATTCTGCAGGGGGTTTTACAACGCCGGACCAAACACCCATGGTGTAAATGTTTGCGGCAAAATTGCATTTTCTAATACAGTCAATGAAATTATCAGATAAACAGTCATTGTGGCTGGAATTGTCCAATATAGCATTGTTGGATTAATACATTTTGTGAACCATAGTGAAAAAATGCTCGCAAACTGTTTTTATTTGGTGGTTATCATTTTTTTTTCCCAAAACCATACAAGCTCCTTGCCATATACTTACATACTGACAGAGGGGAGAGGGACCTGTGCTCTATCTACTCGGGGAAAAAAA
Organism: Mobula birostris; assembly: GCF_030028105.1. Classification (NCBI taxonomy): domain Eukaryota; kingdom Metazoa; phylum Chordata; class Chondrichthyes; order Myliobatiformes; family Myliobatidae; genus Mobula; species Mobula birostris. The sequence continues at coordinate 27,922,195 of NC_092383.1, read as the reverse complement.
ATCTGTTTAAATGCAGAATATAATTAAACAACAAACTTCAGCTGTAGATCACTGAAGCTGATACCATAATATTCCCCCCCAATCAGCAGGCGGAGGTGTATTATATTTTAACAGCTCATTCACTGAACGCCTGGAAGTTCATCAACAAAATGGAGATGCAGTGAAAGTTGACAATATTATAAGACGAAAGATGAAACAGGTAACCTTTTTTTTTGTTCCAATTCATTAATGGAAAAATTATCAATTCTGTCTTATAGGATAACAAAGATATGGATACCTAGATCAATACTGAATTGATTTTTCACAGGCAACCTTTTTTAACATAAGCCGACAACTTTTTATTAGGCAACTGTAGCTTGCTGACCCTCAGATCTCCTTTGATGCAGCAGATAACAGTGTGAACCTGGCAGAAGAGATCAGAGTGAAGGGTGAAGTGCTTAGGCTCAGACTCACGATCACCTAACCTCCTTCACATACCCCCATCCTGAGCACAAACCCTCTCCCCTGAAGAAGGTGTCATGTGACAGGAGTCCGTCTATTGTTCCCCCAAAGAAGAAAGAAAGACCACTGTGGTGGTGTAGCTGATAGAGATGTCAGAGCTGCTTGAGTAATCTCATGACGCCTTGGCCCAGTGAGGGGGCAGAGTGGGATTGCAGTTGGCGTGGTGTGACGGGCAAGACCACCCCGATCAAACCTGCGAGGGGCAGCCATTTGGACAAATCAAAGCAGAAGAAAGTAATTTTCAATAAATTAAAGAAATCTCCATGGAAATTAGCATGAAACACTTTATAATCTTCAGCTTTTCATTGCCGATAAGGGTCACTGGTTTAGGTTCCTTTTTTTTTCTTCTTAATTATTCTCTGGAAGTACAGGGGTGTTCTTTCTCTCCAGCACTGCTTTCAATATCATGCTATCTTCTCACATTTTATTCTGTGTTGAATGGCAGTAACATAAAACACAAAAACCCTCAGCCTTCTGTTTAACAAGCTGCTACCTGTTTACCAAGCACGGCTTCTGCGGCAAGAAGCAAGTTAGGGTGAAGGGGACACTATTTTTTTTTGACGGGAACTTCTTTCAAACAATCGTCTTTTTTTTTCACAAGCAAAACCACTTGAATTTCTGTAAAGGCAGAGGGACTCTGCGAAGGCTGACAATATTGTGCAGATGTAAATGTTGAACATAATAACAATCACAAATCTTTCAGAATGTGCTGCCACTTTAACATTCAAAGCTCTTTCTATTACTGACGGTGCTCTCAGTGAAACACTTTCACAGGAGAGTTGGCTTGACAGCCCAGCCTCCCTTCTCCATCGAAGGATCTAAAGCACTCACTTGTCTGCAGTGTGATCGCACACAGCAGGCCCACTGGTGCCACATTCTTAATGATACGAAATTACAACTTAGCAGTCCTTCCCATGTGGGCGGACTTTATTTTGTAGAGGCCACAAAGGGACAGGAGGAGGAAGGTGATTTGAACTCTTTGTTAACTGAACCACTTGGCAGTTTAGAGCACATATATTTCTCTGGGAAGTCCGGGGAGGTGGAGATATTTAATTGTGGTCTTTAAATTAAACTGTTTAAATAAATATTGAGTATTCTAATCCTTACTGCCTGGCTAAATTTACTACTCTATATTAACCAAGAGTGAGAAGCTAAGGATCTCTAAAGGAAAGATCCATGCCTTAAAGAGAGCTTTCGAATATTTGCAATGAACCCGTTGAAATACAACAAGATGTGATATTTAACCCAATGAGAGAAGTAAAAGAAACAATTATTCTAAATAACATTTGCATGAAAACCTTCAGAAAAAAATCCTAGTGATGCAGAATGTCTGTTTTATTTCTGCATTTGAACTTCGCACAAAAGCCTTATTTTTGCCTTTTTTGTTTAATTTTTTGTGAAGGTGAGATTGCGAAGACATTTCAGTTCTCCTTTATACGTCAGGTTATCAAATTAAGCTTGCTAACATGAAACTGACAGCTGAAAACAACTGTAGTAAGTCACAGGTAAGTGTTACCTAGTTAAACCTAATGAAATATCACAAGTACTTATGCTTAATCATGTCTGAATATACATTTCTGAAAAGTTTGTTAAACGTTACTGTGAATAGGTTACACATTAGCACTAATTAAGATTGCCAGAGACCCTCAGGTGTTTAATAAACTTATGCAGTTGGACTAAGTTTATGTGAATATCCTTCTGCTCTCACTTTACGCTTTAGTGCCTTTGAATTCCTTTAGAACTATTGCAGAAAGAAAAAGAAATGAATGCAGTTAAAATTGAATCATGATAAAATGGTACTTTTCATAGATACTCAGAAGCTGGGCTGAAACTATATCATGAGAAATGTGTGCTTGATACAGGATTTTATTATTCAGATAATGCCACCAACATGAAAATAAATAGAATTAATTAATAGAATTCATAATAAGTTTGAAATAAACACCTGCCTGTTAATAACATTAATAGTAAAAATAGTCAAACACAAAATTGTGATAATCAGAACTTTAAGTTGTTATTTTCTTAATAACAACTAACTGTTCTGACATAAATTCTTTCCCATTACAGTCTATAAATGGTAAGAATAATCTTCAGTATGAAGCTGTTCCTTACAAAGGCACTACTTTATTTGAAAAGCATCATAAGCAGTTGTTAAATTCTGCCATAAAGCCATGAGATGTGAATTTGCTTCCTTCTGTATCCCTCAGGAAAAGGAAATTTTGAAAGGTTACATTAACAATTCTTAAACTTGATCCACCAACACATTCTATTTTCTGTCTGCGTACGGCCAAACATGAAAAAAATCTTTGACCTCCCGTCAACATCTATCTGCTTTATGTTTTTTTTTTGGCAGAAATGAACAATAGTGCCTTGATTCTATTGGCAGCCTTAGATTTCCGAAGTCTGAAGAGGTAAAATTGATTTGATTTAATTTGCCTAGTACCTGGTAAATATGGCTAACAGGATCTCCCTAAAAGTATTTCTCCCATTTTTTTTAGTTAATCCTCATGTACCTTTAGTATGCAGTGTAGTAGATTAGAACTAAATGTTTGATACAGCTCTAATGTTCCCACAGCATTGACAAAAAATGTCAATAGCGTATGGAAGCTTATATCGGAAATTCAGGAAGAAGTCGACTTATTGTACAATGTTAATAAAACAAAATGAAAGTTTCTTCAGAACATTAAAATAATATTTAATTGAAATAATATTTAACCATAATAAATGTACTAAGATGGTTCTTAATTGTATCAGTCTTGCATTGCAAATAATCTTCAAAACAAATATATATTAAACACTGCTCATAATATTTTTATACATGGAATCCAAGGGCAATGTCCTAAACAGAGTCCACCATTACTAAATGAAAAAACTAAGAATTTCTACTCAGATTGTGCCATTATGCAGCATAGATTTTCAGTTACTCTATATTCGTGGAGAGAAAAAAAAAGGGCTTCCAACATGTTTCAAAATAATGCACTGTCTTTACCAAGCTTTTGAAGAAAATTAGTTCTGAATAGTGCAGTTTGAGATAAACCTCTGTTATGTAATTTCAGTAGAGCATCCTTTCGGTGAATAATATAAAATCAGGCGTAGATAAAAACATACACTTAAGTAATCAATTGCTCACAATCAATTCATAAACTGTTATTGCTTTAGGATTTTTATTTCATTGTCCTTTACAAATATTTATGAAAATAAAGCCAGTAGAGGCTTTTATTCTGCAGGTATCTCCTCAGAAGTTAGGTCAGCAGTGATCCATAATAATACTGCAATGCCTAACAAACAGCAGTCAATTCCTGCAGCTCCTAATCACTGCCTACATCATTACCCTTTCACCTATTTCACGCCACTTCTTCTATCTCGCACGTGTCCTCGGGAAAAGCAGAGTAGATTTCTGTAAAAAGAACAGTTCAGTGGACAGTCAGTTCAAAGGTTATAATTCAAACTGGAGTGTTTCGAATGCCCAGGAAGAGCAGAACTTTCCCTCTCATGGTTTATGATGTCACAGCTACTGGATTGAATTACAACCTTGTTAGTCACTGCTAGCTAGCCCTTGTGTGCTGCTCTGGACTGGTTGTTGTGCAAGTTAAAACTTTGTTTCCATTGTCATTGAAATAGGTGGTTAAAAATGTGATCGCGCCAGCTGCTAGTATTATATTAAGATGACCTAAATTTGTAACCTACCCCACATTTTTTATATATCCTTCAAATGCAAAAAATAGCTGTCTGCGAAGAATCAATGCTGCAGTTTTCTGGGTGCTGGGTAGATGGCACTGTAGCCATGGTGGAGATCAGGCTGTCATCCCTTTGGGTCTTATTCCCATTATATGCTTGTAAATTAACCTGTCAATTTATCAATCAACACCATCTTGATTTTTTTCATCCATGGTAGCAGTCGAAGTGAATTTGCCTCGTAAATAACCGGGAGCCTGTGTTTGTTAGTATTGTGAATGAGTTTATTATCACTTTGATGACTGCTATGAATCACAAATGCTGCCGGGAGGCTGATAAGGAAGCACGAGTTAACAGGGTTTAAGCCATTTTAGATGAAGGGGATAACCATGCATGCAAATAACATAAATTAAAAGAAGGGCAAGCATGTCCCTGTGTTAGGAAACATTTTTTTTAGAACCATGCAGAAGTAGTGGAGATAATGTATTTAAGAAAGAGTAGCACATTTTAAATACATTTCTTCAAGACTTTAGCATAAAACTGTTTAAGAATCTATGAAGAGGAGAGACTAAAACCCTACCTGTTTCATAGAGCATTCAGAACTTTTCAAAAATGTTGTATCCCTATTCAATGGTCTGCGGGCACAACGTTAAAAGCTAAAGGATTTATTCATTATTTCATCCAAACCCAGCCACTAAGTGATAATCTGGAGCTCCCCATGGCAAAATGAGAAGGAGGGGACCTCAATTGCCCTGATTCAGTCTGCCTTTCATTTTTAAGTCTGTCATTTTCTCCCAGTTCACATTATTAGCCTACACATGAGTGCATAATAAAAAAAAGTCGTGCGAGATAGGCTTCCCTCAATGGCTGAAAAGCATTTCAGTCCACTTGTTGTTGTTTGCGAATGGTGTATTGTGAAAACGGTCGGCCCTTTGCAGTGAGCTTGGTGGTTGGTCTTTTACGTGAGGGTACAACAGCTGGTAATTAGTGTCAGCAAGCTTAGCCTTGCCTAACTATGTAAGCAGATTATTTCTAACTGGAAAAAAATACTACAGCTGAGCTACTCAATGGACTATTTATGGTTATTAGTCCTGTTTTTAGCACTAGAACATAATTAACTGATTCATTTTCTTTTAGGGACTTCTTAAGAATTTTTTGAGATGAGAAACGTGGGAGTTCTCGGTCTTGTCGACTTTTTTGGTGGTCTATAGTTGTTCGCTCCACATGCTGGGCCCCATATTTTCATCCTTGCAAGGATGATTACCTTTTCTGATTAGATTTTTTTTCTTCCCAACGAACATCTGGGGAGCCCCAAAGCTTCCAATGGGTCAGGATTATGGGTATGTTGGCTGCAGCTGACTGAAGATAAAAAAAAATTGAAGGGTGGTGGCTGTTAAAGATAATTTATGGTTAACCTGTCAAGGAATTCAGAGCTTTGCTGTTTGCCTCAGGAAAGTAAACTAATGAGCAGAGGAGATATTTAAGATGTAATTAACAGCTGTAAGTCTTGTTTCTCTGTACATTTACTTAAACAAAGCTGAACTGAAAAGCGGCTTCAGCTGGGTAAATTGGGCACTTAAAATACTGCAAATGTCAATACTTCCTTGACATCAATACACATGATACAAGCACAACAAAAATTATTTATAAAAGAAATCGCTTATCTTTAATTAAAGAGAGGTCTGCTCACTGAAAATTATTTATTTCCTTTACCGAGTGTTACCTCATAATTTGGCATGGTCTATAGGTCAGAAAATGTAAACTCTCAGTGTCCAAAAAGAATGTAAATTTGGTTCATCTAGCCTTTATTAAATGCCAATGATTTACACTTAAGCCTTTTGGAGTAATAGCTGCATTATTATTAGAATCCTAATGCAACAGATAAAACTGTAAAATTAAATGTTGTGCAATATGATTTATCTTAAAAATGTAATAATGTGTATTAGCCTTTTTGTATTTTTCATAAATAGACAATATATGTTAACTTTAGACAAAGCAATCAGGATGAAATTACACTTTTAGATGTTAATATTCAAGTGAATTAAACTTCTTGTATAAAATTCCTTTTGCCTCACTTTTAACTGACAAAAGGATGTCTTTCAGGCTTTTGGCATTATATTAACAAATTAATTCCCATTAAAATGTAGCTGAGTAAATTAATAAAATATTTTAATGAAAACTGTCTCAAAATAGATTTCTAAGTGAAAGAAAAGTTGATTCTGCCTATAAATTGCTTTCACTTTTAAATATCTGCTGATCATTCTTTTAAAATTTCTATCCATGGAATCAATGTAGTTTTAATAGAATCACTGAAGTATATATAATCTTTTGAAATATATATATATTATGAAATATGACAACTGTATTTATCTTATAACTCCCTGAATGTGTAGTTTTAGTAACTTCAATTAACAATGAAATAATAGACCTTTCAGACTAGTTTTTAAATCTTTGTATTTAACAATATTTGTTATAAAATCATATTAAGTTTAATTTGCACATTCATTATTAGTTTTGCACTTTTTTTTCCTTTCAAAATTTGAAATCCTCAAAAATCATTGGGAAAAAGGATGAAAATAAGTAACAAAAAATTGAAGAACTTCAAAAGGTCATAAAAATACTTACAACCCTCTGTTCATATAATTATACGTGAAGAGAATATCAATAGAGGTTATATGATGCGCAATGTATAGATGCGATTATTGATAATTTTGATTCCAGTCTCTGTCTGCCAACAATAAAATGATACTGCAGTCTTAATACTATACACACAATTGGAAGAAACCATTTCATTTCATGCATTTAGGCATTTGTCTTGCAGTTGGCCATATAATACACTTGTCCAACGTGCTTGGAAGCAATAGGCAATTAGGGGTTTGAAGGGTTGCTTTTCTGCCTGTGTGAAAGGTTTCAGGTGTGAAGGGCTTATTTTCAAGAGCACTGCAAATTTATAAAGCTTTCAGGGACCCCTTGTTAAAGGGGGAGGGGGAAGTAAGGGCGCTCAAGTGCAATTTTCTATTCAGTGTCTGAACACTGTGCAGTGTTTCGTGTGTGGTTGGTAACAAGGGCTACGGTAATGGCACAGACAGCATCCTTTGGCACAAAGACACAGAGGAGAAAGCCATTACTTAGAAAAAGTGTAGGCAAATCTGAAGCAAGTTGAAGAACTATTTGACAATTACAACAGCAAGCCAGGGCTCTCCACACAGATACCCACTTACGCTGACTCCGGATTTTGCTACAGAATGTACCAAATCAATAATATTTTAGTTGTGGCTTTGAAAAAGATTAGTACATAATCATCTTTAGTAAACTTTTTGAGCTGCAAATAATCTTGTTGAATATGAACAGTCCAACTCAATAAAATAATATTGTAATAAAATCTAACTTATTTTACATCATATGTTTACCATTCGTAAAATCGATATTTATTGCTCATCATTAATTTTTCCTGGGCATTTGAGGCAAATCCATTCCTTCGAACCACTAAATTGCAACAGTGATGTTGGATAGGCACTTCATGGTGTAGAGAGTGATGTTGAAGGGACATAGATCTATTTCTGAGTCATAATGATGTGTCGATTGGAGACACCCCGCAGGTGGCGGTGTTTTGATATATACCTGCTGCTCATAGTGCTAGAGACTGCGGATCAGGAGGATGCTGCTTGAATACCGTTGGCCCATACTTGTAGCGTGTTAAACAGGCAATACTTGCAGCAGTCGTGGTGTATCGATGTTGGAGGGAATAAATATCTAGTTTGTTGGAAGTGTGGCCAATGATTATCATGATGGTATTGATCTTTTTGTGAGAAGTTTGAGTTACACTCATCAAAGCAAGTGAAAAATATTCCATCATGCCCCTGTTTGGTGCCTTTCAACTTATCAATTGAACAACTGTGAACAGTTGTATTTTGGGAAGGTAAACCAGGGAGGATATACACACTAAACAGTACTAGCCCTGAAAAGTGTTGTAGAGTGGTGACACAGGTAGACAAGATAGTGTGGAAGGTATTTGTCATGCTTTCCTTCATCAATCAAGGTATTATGTACAAGATTTGGTGGATCATGTCGCAACTATACAAGATAGAAGTGAGACCACACATGGAGCATTGTGTGCAGTTCTGGTTGCCTCACGATAGGAAGGATTTCATTAAGCTGGAAAGGGTGCAAGAAGATTCACCAGGATGTTTTGAGACTGCAGGGCTTGAATTATAAGAAGACTGGGGACTTATTTCTTTAGAGCATAGGGGGCTGAGAGACAACCTTATAATATGGCATACTATATTATATATAATATGACCTTATACAGTGTGTGACTTAATACCAAGGGGGGAATAAATAAAATGAATTGTCACAATCTTATACTTTATACTTTATTGTCGCCAAACAATTGACACTAGGACGTACAATCATCATAGCAATATTTGATTCTGCGTTTCCCACTCCTTGGATTACAAATCAATAGTAAATATTAAAAATTTAAATTTTAAGTCATAAATAGAAAATAGAAAAATGGAAAGTAAGGTAGTGCAAAAAAAGACATGATGCAGGTCCGGATATTCGGAGGGTACGGCCCAGATCCGGGTCAGGATCCGTTCAGCAGTCTTAACACAGTTGGAAAGAAGCTGCTCCCAAATCTGGCTGTACGAGTCTTCAAGCTCCTGAACCTTCTCCCAGAGGGAAGAGGGATGAAAAGTCTGTTGGCTGGGTGGGTGTGACCTTGATTATCCTGGCAGCACTGCTCTGACAGCATGCGGTATAAAGTGAGTCCAAGGACAGAAGATTGGAGGAACTCAGCAGGTCGGGCAGCATCCGTGGAAAAGATTGGTCGACGTTTCGGGCCAGAACCCTTCGTCAGGACTGTAGGGGGAAGGGGCAGAGGCCCTATAAAGAAGGTGGGGAAGGGTAGGAAGGAGAAGGCTGGAAGTTTCCAGGTGAAGAGCCAGTAAGGGGAAAGATAAAGGGGTGGAGGAAAGGAGGCAGAGAGGGAATAGGCAGGAAAGGTGAAGAAAGAATAAGGGAAAACACAATGGGTAGTAGAAGGAGGCGGAACCAAGAGGGACAGGGCAGAGTGACATAGGGATAGGGGAAGGGAGGGGGAGGGAATTACCAGAAGGTAGAGAATTCTATGTTCATACCAAGGGGCTGGAGACTACCTACATAGTATATGAGGTGTTGCTCCTCCAACCTGAGTTTAGTCTCATCATGGCAGTAGAGGAGGCCATGTATGGACGTATCTGAATGGGAGTGGGATGCAGAGTTGAAGTGGGTGGCTACTGGGAGATCCTGTCTGTTTTGGCGAATGGAGCGGAGGTGCTCGACGAAGTGGTCCCCCAATCTGCGTTGGGTTTCACCGACGTAAAGGAGGCCACACCAGGAGCACCGGATGCAATAGATGACTCCAACAGACTCACAAGGGAAGTGTTGCCTCACTTGGAAGTACTGTTTGGGGCCCTGAATGGTGGCAAGAGATGAGGTGTAGGGACAGGTTTAGCACTTGCGCTTACAGGGATAAGTGCCAGGTGGGAGATCCGTGGGGAGGGACCGATCCCTGCGGAAAGCAGAGAGAGGTGGAGAGGGAAAGATGTGCTTAGTCGTGGGGTCCTGTTGAAGGTGGCGGAAGTTGCGGAGGATAATGTGTTGGATCCGGAGGCTAGTGGGGTGGTAGGTGAGGACAAGGGGAACTCTGTCCCTGTTGTGGTGACAGGAGGATGGGGTGAGAGCCAAAGTGCGGGAAATGGAGGAGATGGAGGTGAGGGCGTCATTGATGACAGCAGAAGGGAAACCATGATCCTTAAAGAAAGAGGACATTTGAGATGTCCTGGAACGGAAAACCTCATCCTCGGAGCAGATGCGGTGGAGACGGAGGAACTGGGAATAGGGAATGGCATTTTTGCATGTGGCGGCGTGGGAAGAGGTATAGTTGAGGTAGTTATGTGAGTCAGTGGGCTTGTAGAAGATGTCAGTGGACAGTCTGTCTCCAGAGATGGAGACCGAGAGATCGAGAAAGGGGAGAGAAGTGTCCGAGATAGACCAAGTGAATTTGAGGGCTGGGTGGAAGTTAGAAGTAAAGTTGATGAAATTGACGAGCTCAGCGGAGGGCTTTGAGGCCTTCTTCATGGGGTATTATCCAGAAAGTATTGGAGGGCTTTGTATTATCCATGAAGAAAGTCTCAAAGCCCTCCGCTACTTTCTGGATAATAGACCTCACCAGTTCCCCACCACCACTACCCTCCTCCGGTTGGCGGAACTGGTTCTCACACCAAATAACTTCTCTTTTGGCTCTTCCCACTTTCTTTAGACCAAGGGTGTAGCTATGGGAACTCGCATGGGCCCTAGCTATGCCTGCCTCTTCATTGGTTATGTGGAACAGTCTGTGCTCCAAACCTACTCTGGTAGTGCTCCCCAACTTTTCCTTTGGTACATTGACGACTACGTTGGTGCTGCTTCCTGCACCCATGCTGAGCTCGTCAATTTCATCGACTTTACTTCCAACTTCCACCCAGCCCTCAAATTCACTTGGTCTATCTCGGACACTTCTCTCCCCTTTCTCGATCTCTCGGTCTCCATCTCTGGAGACAGACTGTCCACTGACATCTTCTACAAGCCCACTGACTCTCATAACTACCTCAACTATACCTCTTCCCACCCCGCCACGTGCAAAAATGCCATTCCCTATTCCCAGTTCCTCCGTCTCCGCCGCATCTGCTCTGAGGATGAGGTTTTCCATTCCAGGACATCTCAAATGTCCTCTTTCTTTAAGGATCATGGTTTCCCTTCTGCTGTCATCAGTGATGCCCTCACCCGCATCTCCTCCATTTCTCACACTTCGGCTCTCACCCCATCCTCCCGTCACCACAACAGGGACAGAGTTCCCCTTGTCCTCACCTACCACCCCACTAGCCTCCAGATCCAACACATTATCCTCCACAACTTCCACCACCTTCAACAGGACCCCACGACTAAGCACATCCTTCCCTCTCCACCCCTCTCTGCCTTCTAGGGATCGGTCCTCCGCGACTCCCTGGTCCACATGTCCCTCCCCACGGATCTCCCACCTGGCAGTTATCCTTGTAAGCGCAAGTACTACACCTGTCCCTACACCTCCTCTCTTTCCACCATTCAGGGCCCCAAACAGTACTTCCAGGTGAGGCAACACTTTACTTGTGAGTCTATTGGGGTCATCTATTGCATCCAGTGCTCCCGGTGTGGCCTCCTCTACATCGGTGAAACCCGACGCAGATTGGGGGACCGCTTCGTTGAGCACCTCCGCTCCATCCGCCAAAACAGACAGGATCTCCTCACTTCAACTCTGCTTCCCACTCCCATTCAGATATGTCCATACATGGTCTCCTCTACTGCCATGATGAGGCTAAACTCAGGTTGGAAGAGCAAAACCTCATATACCGTCTAGGTAGTCTCCAGCTCCTTGGTATGAACATAGAATTCTCCAACTTCCCGTAATTCTCTCCCCCTCCCTTCCCCTATCCCTATGTCACTGTGCCCCCTCCACCAGCTGCCTACCACCTCCCTCTTGGTTCCACCTCCTTCTACTACCCATTGTGTTTTCCCCTATTCTTTCTTCACCTTTCCTGCCTATCACCTCCCTTCCTCCCTTCCCCCACCCCTTTATCTTTCTCCTTACTGGTTCTTCACCTGGAACCTACCAGCCTTCTCCTTCCCACCCTCCCCCCACCCTCTTTATAGGGCCTCTGCCCCTTCCCCCTTACAGTCCTGAGGAAGGGTTCTGGCCCGAAACGTCGACCGATCTTTTCCACGGATACTGCCCGACCTGCTGAGTTCCTCCAGTGTGTTGTGAGTGTTGCTTTGATCCCAGCATCTGCAGAGTATTTTGTGTTGACAGAAGATTGGTTTGTGTGATGTGCTGCGCCGTGTTCATGATCTTCTGCAGCTTCCCTTTTTCTCAGGGTAGGGGAGTTGAAATCTTCAAGGCCTAGGTTGAAGATGACAGATGAAAATTTTAAAGAAGACCTAATGGATAACCTATCCACACAGAAAGTGATTGGTGTATTGAAAGAGCTGGCAGAGAAAATGGTAGAGTTTGGTACAATTATAATATTACACAGCCAAAAGGACAAGTAATGATAGGTAACTTGGATGAATTGGGCTGAAGGGCCTCTTTCATGCAGTATAACTCTATGACTCTATCTTAAGAAACTCGTCCCTCTTCATAGGATACCCAGCGTTTATAGCCACTCAATTTACAAGTCAGTCATGTTTCTGCTGTCCACGATTTCTGAGTTGAAGGACATGGTCAATCTAAAGGTTTAAGTAGTTAAACTATCGTTGTTTAGACATATTAATTCACTGGCATTGTGAGACACAATTATCACATCAGCCCATGCCTGAATGTTGCCTAGACGCCGCTGCATATGGGCAGTAATTGCTTCTATTCCTGTGCAATTGTAAATGGAATTGAGCAACGTCCCCATTTTTGACCTAATGGTGGACAGAGAATCATTGATGAAACAACTGAAAGTTGGTTGCCAATCTTCTCAGTCCTAGGATATTGCCCTGAGGAACGTTGACAGTGATGTAGTGGAGCTGAGTTTGACAGACACAACTGTCTTGTGGTAGGGTCTGATTCCAGCCACTACAGTGTTTTGCTCTTGATGACCATTGACTTCACTTTCATATAAAACATGCTCCAGTATTTTATTGCTCTTAAGAACATTAATTCCAATCTTGCCTTTAGAATTCATTTCTCCATGTTTGTATCAAGACTGATGAGATCTGGAGCTAAATGTTCCTGAGGAACACCACACTGATCATCAATGCATGTATTATTATGGAATAAGTACTACTTTGATAGCAATGTTGATCACACCTCCCATTACACTGCTGATGGTCAAGAGTAGACTAATTAGATGACTTTGAGCCACACTGGATTTTTTCTGCTTTTTTTAGGACTAAATTTGCCTGGGAAATGTTTCATCTAACTGGACAAATGCCAGTGTTGTAATTGCGCATGTTGTGTCTGTGCACAGCTACATATCAATTAAATAAAAGCACACATGCCGGTGATGGCTTTAACTGGTGTATTCACATTGCAGTGAGTGAGAGAGAGAGAGAGAGAGAGAGAAAGAACAATGTGCATACGTAGACAAGAGCACATGTGCAGACGATAGATCAATAAGGAGTGCCGGGGGGGGGCGGGGGTTGTGGGGTCATTGCTCTAAAAAAATAGATCTATACATTACATTTCCTCCCCCTTTAGATTAATACAATATAAAACTGTATACGGTATGTACAAAACATTCAATTCCCCTTTCATAAACACATATTCCAAATAAACATGCTCTCACACAGCCCATAACAACTTTACAGTTCAAAAGTTTCAGCCTCTTGGGTGGCACTATTCTTTCAGGATAGCGCCTCTGGACCAGTGGAGGGGCATCAGGTTTGGCAGATATCTCATCAGCGATAATGTTCTTGTCGCGCCTCTGGACCAGTGGAGGGGCATTAGGTTTGGCAGATATCTCTTCAGCGATAATGTTCTTGTCGCGCCTCTGGACCAGTGGAGGGGCATCAGGTTTGGCAGATATCTCTTCAGCGATAATGTTCTTGTCGCACCTCTGGACCAGTGGAGGGGCATCAGGTTTGGCAGATATCTCATCAGCGATAATATTCTTGTTGCGCCTCTGGACCTGTGGATTGGAAGGTGTCTTGTCTAAGACAACATTCTTGGTTTCCAGTGTCACATTGCTGTCAATTTCATCATTACTGAGAAATAAGTCCGGTGACTGTAATGTGTCCGTCTTGTTGGATGCAGTCGATTCAGGTGTGTTCTGCAGTTGGGCATGCAGTATCTGGTCCATATGACATCTCCATGTCTGATCTCCAACATACACTGTGTACATCAGCGGTCCAGTTCCTGCAGCTATCCAACCAGATGTCCACTTGTCTTCTCGGTAATCTCACGCTTACATTTCCTGTCCATCTCAAAGTTCATTGCAGCTTCACATAGTAACTGGCTGAACTGTTTATTTTGCATTTGCCTCCATAGATCTGGTTTCAGGAGGTCTATGTGAGATCTCAGATTCCTTTTCAAGATCAGCATGTTCAGGTTCATTTGTTGTCTCAGGAGCAGAGTTCCAATACACAAGAAGGAAGTTGTTCACTTTGTGCTGAAGAGAAATGTCTTCCTTGTCCATTGTTTTAATGAACCTCTTGAAGGTTTGGATAAACATTTCAGCTAACCCATTCGTTGCTGAGTGGTGAGGAGCTGACTTGAAATGTCTGATGCCATTTTTCTTCATGAACAGTCAAATTCTTCTGACGTGTATTGTGGCTGGTAGTCACTCACTATTTGCTCTGGTAAGTCATTTCTGATGAACATTGTCCTCAGGGTGGAGACAGTCTTTGCTGATGTAGTTGACTTCATTAGTATAACCTCTGGCCACTTCGAATGAGCATCTACAGCAATCAGAAATATTGAGTCTATGAATGATCCTGCAAAATCAATATGTACTCTTTGTCATTGTGACGACGGCCACTCCCATGGGTGTAACGGCACCTGAGGGGGTGCATTTTGAACCTTTTGGCATCTGGAACAGCTTTTGGCCAGTCTTCAATCTGTTTATCTATTCCTGGTCACCGCACATAGCTTCAGGCAAGACTCTTCATCTTGGCTGTGCCCAAGTGTCCTTCATGCAGATTTTCTAACACTCTGGTGTGCAGTTTAGAGGAACCTCACAACACGAGAGCCACACATCAGTGTTCTTTGACATATCAACAGTTGGTCTCGTTTCATTGAGAACTCTGGAAACATAGGGTTACTATGAACTGGCCATCCTTGCATTATGATTTCATAGACTTTTGGCAATGTTGGGTCATTCCTTGTTTCCCTTTGTATTTTGGAATTTGTTACCGGCAACTGGTTCACCAATGTGGTGTGAAACACTTCTGCTGGGTCATGGTACGAAGACTTTTCTTCTTCAGTTGCCAATAGTGGAAGATGTGATAAGCCCATCAGCATTGTTGTGTTGTTTATTACCTTTGAACTCTACATCATAAGAGTGGGCTCCTTGGAATGGTAACCAATTTTGTAACAAGGTAGCGGACACACTGGAATTCCCTTCCTGGTATTGAACATGGACTCAAGGGGCTGGTGATCTGTCACAAGCATAAACTTTTGTCTGTAGAGGTAGTGGTGGAAGTTCTTTAGTCCCCATACTGGACTAAGGGCCTTTTGGTCAATCTGTGCATGGTTTCATTCTGCACTCGTCAGTGATCTTGAAGCAAATGCAATTGGATGTTCAGATCCATCTTTCACAATATATGCTAAAATGTCTCCAATGCTATAAGGGGATGCATTGCACGCCAGTCTCATGGGCAGGGATGTGTCATAATGGGTCAGCAGTTCATTGGATGTTATTAGTCTCTTTGTTTCCTTGAATGCTCTTTCACATCTTTCTGACCACTTTGCTCCTCTTCGTAACAGTGTGTTCAATAGATGCAGCTCTGTACCAATGTTTGGGAGAAACCAATGGTAGTAGTTTGCGCAGCCCAAATATGACCTGGGTTTGACACATTTTCTGGTTTGGCTGCCTGTAGCACTGCTTCAATCTTCTCTTGTGACTTATGTAAGCCATGCTTATAAATGACATGTCCACAATATGAGACTTTGTTCTTGAAAAGCTCACATTTCTCTCTCCTTATGCAGAGACCGTACTCACTCAGCCTGGTAAGCACTTTACTAAGGTTCTGGAGGTGCTCTTCATCATTCTTGCCAGTCACAATCACATCTTCAAGGTAACATTGTGTTCCTGGGATATCTTGGAATATTTAGTTCATTGTTCTTTGCCAAATTGCTGGAGCCAAAAGATGAGGCAATTATACTGGAACAGTCTCTTATGATTGTTGATTGTGAGAAACTTCCTGTTTGACTCCTCAATCTCTATTTGCAGATAGGCTTGTGACAAGTCAATCTTTGAAAATCTCTCCTTTCCTGCCAAAGATGCGAAAATGTCTTCTATTCATGGCAGGGGATACTGCATAGTATGCAGCACTGGGTTGATGCTTATTTTGAAATTCACACATATCCGAATGATTCCGGCCTTCCCTTTCTTGATCATTGAGACAATTGGCATGTCCTAGTTGCTCCACTTGACCTTGGAGAGAATTCCAGATGCCTCCAAGCTCTGAAGTTCAGCATTCACTTTATGATGTAGTATGTAAGGCGCTGGACGTGCTTTATGGAATCTTGTGTTGCTGCTTCATTCCATTCAATTTTGGCCTTCATGTCTTTGAGTTTACTGATCACCGTCTCATTAGCATTGAACAGCTGTGCCAGTCTCTGGTTAGAGTTTCTATTTAGGCTGGCATTGCCTGTTGATGTCACACTGAGAGCTTTGATTGAGCGCCAGGTTAGTTGGATTTTTCTCAACCACTCACGTTCATAAAATGCTGGTCCTCCACTTTTCAATACACAAAGTTCCAAACTGCTGTGTTTGGCCTCCATACATCATATTCGCCTTTGGTTTGCCTTTGGGAGACGCTTTTTCGTTTGCGTAGGTCTTAACATCACTGAGGTCTTCCCTAATGGTATCTTTGAAAACAATCCGTTGTCGTCAGCCTCTGCAATTATAGACAAAGCTGACCCTGTATCCAGTTCCATTTTCAGTTTTACGCCAGACACATCTATTGTGATCCATGTTGTACAACGATCTGCTTCAGTAATATCAAGCAGTTCTAGCATGAACACCTTTGACAGACTCTGTGTTGTCTGATTCTGTTTTATATTCGGAAATTTTATTATATTGCCTAGTTTTGTATTTCAGATTTTTCACTCGGTTGTGCTTTTTTTCTGCCTTGCTCACTCTCCTTATGTGACCTTGTCTGTTGCACTTTCTGCAGACTTTTTCTTTGAACCAAGTCATTTGCATCATGGGGAGGATTTGCCACATCGATAACATTTTTGTTTTTTGCACAATTCAGGGACATTTTGTGCATGTCTCATTCTAACCTCCTTTTCTGTAGTTCTGCTGCAACCTTGGCTGCAGCCTCTAACAATATTGCAATGGTCAATGCCTGTTCTAAGGTTAGGTCTCTTTCGGATAATAGCCTCTTTTGAGTGCTTTGACTATGGATGCCACATACAAACATATAAGTCCATCTTTAACGTCACAGTACTGAGAATGTTTGCGCAGTTCTGCAATGTACTCAGAAATGCTTTCATTTTCTACTGGTTCGTTTTGTAAAATCTCAATCTCTCAGCTATTGCCAGCAGTTTAAACCTCAAGTGATTTTGTAAAATTGTAACAATTTCATCGAATGTCTTGCTTGCTTGCTTTTCATGGGTTACTAGGTTGCGTGAGAGGCTGTACGCTCTTGGGCCCATTAAGCTAAGGTTACGTCCACACTATGCCGGATAATTTTGAAAACAAAGCTTTTTCTCTTCGTTTTGACCGTCCGTCCACACTGAAACGACCTTTTCAGCCCTCAAAAACGGAGATTTTCAGAAACGGTCTCCAGAGTGAATGAATCTGAAAATGCCTAATATCTGTTGCAGTATGTATGAGGTAACTGAAACTTTTTAAAAACGCTGTCATAAAGTGCCGGAATAAATGGCAGCAGCCCGGCACTTCATTGTTTTCTTCTTCTTATTATTATTATTACTACTTTATTATCACCAAACAATTGATACTAGAGCGTACAATTATCACAGTGATATTTGGTTCCGCACTTCGCAGAACCTAACAATTTCAGAACAGACGGCAACGAGACTGAAGCCAGAAGAGTTAGAAATGTACTCACCAAATACTTTGACCCATAGCTTACTGAATAAATAAGTATACTCACTTTGCCCTGTTTTTTGCCCTTGCTTGTATGAAGGTGGTTTACCTATTTATGCAAGTACTTCTCTGACAATAGATGTGTAACAGCCTAATGTAAAATTGTATGGAAATACAAGATAACACTGATGCAGACATGCTTTATACATTTAACAAGGTGCTTTATTAATGCAACAGAGTTAGTCAGTTTTTCAATGTTCATCGTCAGCCGGGGCATACTGTCCATGAACTCCCTGTCGGTT
Source organism: Mobula birostris (assembly GCF_030028105.1). Lineage (NCBI taxonomy): Eukaryota > Metazoa > Chordata > Chondrichthyes > Myliobatiformes > Myliobatidae > Mobula > Mobula birostris. Next base: position 27,903,960 of record NC_092383.1, on the reverse strand, counting down.
GCCTCCATACACTCCAGTGTTTGTTTTTTTCAGTTTTAAGTCCTCTTGCACGAGAGCCAAGAGGAATTCCTTTAAATTTTTTTAAAGTTTTTCTACTCAGTAACTGGACAAACACACACTAAGTATACCGGTTCCTCTTCGCTTGTTTTCTGTGTGTCCTGCACATGCCCAGTAGGAGGAGATTCGCCCAAATATCCGTCTAATGTGGACGGAGGTATTTTGAAAAATGCTTAGTGTGGACGCCTGTCGTTTTTACTCCTAAACCTAAGCAGTGTATGGGCTCTCTTTTACTCCTCCATATTATTTGCATTACAATACAGTTCCACCTTCTCAATGTACAACTCCCAGACTTCATTAGTGCTGTTTAACTCTCGCTGTTTCATATTTCCTATTATTCAGGTTTGTATTCATTGCCAATTTGTTGTGTCTGTGTACAACTACATATCAATTAAATAAAAGCACACATGCGAGTGACGGCTTTAACTGGTGTATTCACATTGCCGTGACAGAAAAAGAGAAAGAAAAATGCGCGTGCGTAAACAACAGCGCATGTCTAGACGTGGTGCTAAGGGGGGTGGATCATTGCCCTAAAAGAAATAGATCCATACATTACAGTACTGGAACAACTTGTCTAGAGTTATGCCTCATTTTAGAGTGCAAGTCTTCATTACTGTTGTAGGGATGTTGCTTCTTAATCATTTCTGGAAGTTCACATTTTGAATTAAACTGGTTGAAAGCTTTCTTCTGTGAGGGCAGAGACATCAAGAGGGAGCAGAAATTAATCATTCAATGGCAGTCTGAGCTGAAGATTGTTGCAAATGCTTCCCCTTTGTCCTTAGATCTCAGGCTCTGCCCTCCACCATTGTTGAAGATGCAGATATTCTAGGATTATTCTTTTCTTACCATCTATTTAATTGTCCACTACTATTTCATAACTGGTAGGAGGCTTGCAAATAAAACAAATATTTGTTTTATTTTCTCTGTGTGATTCCTGAGCTGTTCAATTTTCTAGAATCTGCAGATGACCTAAACCAGACCAAAATGATCTCTTTCATTAGGATATTGGAATATAATCAGTAATTTAAACAACAATGTTGTTTTATTAAATAAAAGGAACATTTAGTGTCAATACAGCATTCTTTTCACTATGCTTTCTCACCAGAGACAGACAGGCTCTTCAGTAATAACTATTTACATCACATAGAATAGCACAAACTAGTATTATATGTTACATTTATTCTTTAATATATTAATTAATACATTCAAAGTAACTCTGCTGTCTTTGTGTTCTATTTTGAGTCATCACATTCCAAAAGAATTTTGCCTCAATATCAGCTCCTAGTTAGCTCCATTTCTCCTGGATGCGCTCTGTGCAGTGTGGTGTCCTCATTCTGTAAAGTTTGTACTTCATCCTACCTACAGAATGTTCCTTGGAGGTAATCCTGAGAGAATGCCTGCTCCTCTGATATGTAACCCCCCCCACCCCCTCTGTGATCCTGTCTCATCTGAGGTGTAATATTTATTAGTCACTATTACAATTCATTACACCTAGCATTAACCTGATGTTGGCTTTATTTACACTGTTACTAGTGGCAGGTTTAGTTACTTTCATCAGAATGATACTTCTACCTTGTTTTGGCTACCTTCTACTATACTTATATTTCTAGTGTCCATGTTTGATGATAAATGTCTGCTTATTCAAAAAACTGGATAGCTATAGTGATTGCTGATGTTCAGTTGATCTTCATGGTACTCCTGAATCAATCTCGGTGATTGTTTAGCACTCCATATAGTCTGTTGGATGGAAGTGACCAACAACTCTGATAGAGGCAGATGCTAAGTTTTTAAGCTCACCAGTGGGAGGTGGTGCTTTAGTACTGTTGGCCTACCACCTTGAGGGAGTCTTGATAATAAGTGGGCCGAAACTCCTGAAGACAGGTGGCAGATCAACTGATGATCCCACTGGTGATAGCACAGGGCAGTTAACATCTTAGTCCACGTGTATTTTTAATTCTTAGGTGTAGTATTGTAAAATTCATTTCATTGTTTTCTAGGTTTTTAAAATCTTATTTGAGATGCAACGTGGAGTAGGTCTTTCCAGCCTATCGAGTCACACTGCCCAGCAATCACCCAATTTAATCCTAGTCAAATCACGGGACAACTTACAAAGTCTGAGCAAGTGGTATATCGTTGGACTGTGGGAGGAAACCGGAGCACCCGGAGGAAGCTCACACGGTCATGGGGAGAACGTACAAACTCCTTACAGGCAGATTCTTAGGGTTCCTCACCAAAGAGCATCATTGTACATTGACCGCACCTGACATTTTGGTTTCATTAGCACTACCTGAAGACTGATCAACAAACAATCTGCTGGAGGAACTCAGTGTGTAGAGGGGCCTCTGAGGGAGGAAAGGAATTGCCGGTTCTTCAGATTGAAAATACAATTAACCCAATAAGTTGACATCAAGTGGGTGCTCCTTTCAGAGAGTTGAGTCCTCCTTTGACACTGGTGTATTGTTTTTAACTGGTAATCTGAATCCTAAAAATATTACAGATGTTCTACATCTGAAATAAAAACAGAAAAGCAGAAAACACTTAACAGGTTGAGGAGAGATAAATGGAGTCAATGATCTTCCTTCAAATCCAGATTTGTGTTTTTTCTCATCAAAGTTGCTGGTGAATACAGCAGGCCAGGCAGCATCTCTAGGAAGAGGTACAGTCGACGTTTCAGGCCGAGACCCTTCGTCAGGGCTAACGAAGGGTCTCGGCCTGAAACGTCGACTGTACCTCTTCCTAGAGATGCTGCCTGGCCTGCTGCGTTCACCAGCAACTTTGATGTGTGTTGCTTGAATTTCCAGCATCTGCAGAATTCCTGTTGTTTGTGTTTTTTCTGTTGCTTTTTTCTCCTTCCTCCTCTGTTGTCATTCATCCTTTCTATTTACATCTCTATATTGATCACCTGCAATTAGCAAGCTTTCAGTACCCTCTCTCACCAGTCACTACCATTACTTGTGTCATTCAGACCCTTTCGGTCTCCACCCTACTGCAGACACTCCCTTTGTTCCCTTCAAATGTTGGAGTGATAGAAAAGTACAGCACTGAAACAGGCCTTTCAGCCCACCTGGTCCATGCTGAACCATTTAAGCTGCCTACTCCCATCAACCTACACTTCGACCATAGCCCTCCATCCACGTACTTCATTTAAACATTGAAATCAAGCTTGCCTGCACCACTGGTGCTGACAGCTCATCCCACATTCTCACGACTCTCTGAGTGGAAAAAGTTTCCCCTCATGTTCCCCTTAAACTTTTCACCTTTCACCCTTAATCCATGATCTCTGGTTGTAGTCCTACCCAACTTCATTGAAAAAAAAGCCTGCTTGTATGGTTTCAGTAACTTACTGAAAGTATGAATAAACTCTCCTCGGTCTTCCAGCCATGTACCCGTATCGATGATAACTGACGCTTTGATGACAAACTCCGGCATCATCATCAGGGATCCCTGATGAAGATGGCAGAGTTTGTCATTGAAACTACGGTTATAGTCGATACCTGCAACAAGCTGGAAGCCCGAGAAGAGTTTATTCGTCATATACGCTGGGAAAGCACTAGATCCCTTTTTACTTAAAATACTTTTAATATCGAATGTTCTCAGTTCTGATTGATCTGTTCCTCTCTCCATGAATGGCTCCTAGACCTCACAGAAATTCCACCGCCTTGTTTTTAATTCTGAATTTGACCTGTTCTCTGAATCTGTACAATTCATCGACTTCATGAAGTACTGATGTTCTTGTTTTTGCACTAATTCCAGCCCATATTGTTTGCAGTTATTTTACACAAGGGAGATTACTTTCACAACTACTCATGTTTATATTCACAATGCTTGTAACAGCTCAGCAACGATAGCAGTAATTTACTTTATATTTGACTATCACCATGGGCACTTCCAGCTGTTGGCCACTCAATAATTCTAACTTAGCTCCTAAAAAGAACTCTGGAGTTACTTTCTCATTTAATAACTATTGCTTCTGTTAGAATACAAGATCCTACAAATAAACTGATTTATAAAAAGTAATCCCTTCAAATATATAAATTACAATTACTTGTGAACAATCTTAGCTCTGCTAAGGAAGTAGCAAATTATTCTCTCCACTCCTGGTTGCATCAAAAAATCAGCCAACAGTCAACAATTACATTTCTAGATGGGTTACAATGTATTTGTAATTCTTCTAATGCACTCTCCAGTGTCTCATTTTACAGCTTAATGGTATAGTACAATTCTCTTTCATAGTGACTTGGGAGATATAAGAATATATTTTATTCCAGTCTGCTCTAATTTGTCATCCATTCTTAATTCAATATATTGTGTGAAGATTTCCTTCCACTTTCCGCATTCATTGGCTGGATTTGACTGGAAATGCAGCAGATGAGGTATTTTTATTTACTCCACCCTGTACTCTGTTAGTAGAATCACACAGTTCACTACCTCTTGGCACTCATCCATGTTATATCTGTTGGGAAGGATCATGCTCGGATCTTGAAAGTTTGAATCAGGCCTGTGTCTATATTTCATGGCTTCATCAATCAGCACTTCTGACACCATGCTCTAAGATACCTGGAATGTCTAATTGGTAATTCAAGCAATAAGAATACTTCAGTAATCAAGATCACAGTGCTAGGACAATACTTTTGTATTGTATCTCTCTCCCCTTTACTTGCAGCTCCTGGAGGAAATTTCCTGTGGTCTCTCTCAATGCTATTGGAGTGGAGGATGGTACCAGAGTCCTAGGTCTTAGGCAAGGTTTAATCGACGTGGTTTGTGGATTGGACTCTGTAGTTACTGTTGTGAGGTGCTTTTGATTTCTGGCTCCTTTTCTTGTTGCTGTTTGGGGTGATTTGGATCGGAACGGCCTGCAGATAATGAATGACGCAGCACAAGATTGAACTGAATTGAATATGCCTGGACTCTTTTGATGATGGCTTTGTGGGTTGGTGTTTTGTATTCTGTGTTTTTCGCTCATTTTCTTTTGCTGTTGGCATGATTTGTTTTTGTTTGCACATGGGGTGGAAGGTTGATGTTCATCTTTGAATGGGATCCACGGTTTTTCTTTGTTTTGTGGCTGTCTGTGGGAAGACGTGTATACTTTGATAATAAGTGTACTTTGGATCTTTGAATTCCAAGAGGGTGAGAAGATCTCTGACAAGTTCCACACCAAATAAAGTTGCAACAGCAAAATGGAATTTGGTCACATAATAAAATCCTTAAAGTGATGGCAACTAATATTAAATATGCTACAAATGTTACAAAAACTGCATTAATACAAATATATATTATATAATGTAAGTAACACAAGCAATCCAACTTTTATTGCAGATCCTAAATTGCCAATGATATGGTGATAATAAGCCATCTTCTTGAATCCTCAAAGTGAAAAAAAAATAGATTTATTATATTGCAAGTATTAGGAATAAGGTTTGTGACATTTAAAGTATACCAAAAAAGAAATCAACCCTTTAGATAGAGTTCTGGCATTTATTCTCTTTAGCTAAAGAGACTCTGTAAGCCATCATCCATAGTCACAGATGTTCATCTGTGCTGTTATTCTTGTAAAATGCTTTTAAATCATTAATATCGAGGCTCTTTCTGTTGGCAATGTCTATTTTCTGATGAGATGTAAAAGAAAAAGCAATGGATGTCATTATTACAAGCAATTAAGGTTATTTGAATGTGAGCAATTTTATGAAACATCAAACACCAAGAAGTAAAGTTTGAACTCCTAAAATTATTATGAAATAAATTAAAAGTAAAATATTGTATTTTTCTCACTATCTAGCCAGCAACTTTTTTTGGATACTGTACTGGAAATGAGCAAGTCAGGTGGAGATACAGGCAAAAATGAAGATGAGGGGTGAGTTAAGATTCACATGGGAACAGTTCAAAGCAGACCTTTAGTATCTGCAAGGCATTTTAAGTAGTTACAACAGCTGCTTTTTACTTCATTTATTTTCATAGAACGTAGAATATAGAACATAGAAATCTACAGCACATTACAGGCCCATTGGCCCAGAATGTTGTGCCGACCATGTAACCTATTCTAGAAACTGCCTAAAATTTCCCTACTGCATAGCCCTCTATTTTTCAAAGCTCCATGTACCTATCTTAGAGTCTTTTAAAAGACCCTGTTGTATCCATTTCTACCACCATTGCTGGCAGTGCATTCCATGCACCCACCACTCTCTGTGTGAAAAAATGTACCTCCAACATTCATCAGCTCCTTCCAAGGACCTTAAAATTATGCCCCCTCATATTAGCCATTTCAGCCCTGGGCAAAAGCCTCTGGCGAACCACATGATCAATGCCTCTCATCATCTTATGCACCTCTATTGGGTCACCTCTCATCCTCCATCACTCCAAATAGAAAAAGCCAAGTTCACTCAACCTATTCTCATAACGTACACTCTCCAACCTTTCATACTGAGAACTTAGATCATTCAATTACATTTGTAGGTATAAGTATTAGGAAAATGGTATTTTATTTTGTGGTTCAAAATAAAAATAAAATGAAGGTCACTTGAGTGGAGTCAGTGACTGTCCTGCACAGGCAGAAAGCCAGCAAAGCTGACAGACAACTCTGCCCATGTTGTCACCTGCTGCTCAATGAAGTTAAAGTAGTAAAAGATAATTTCTCCATGAATAGTGTTCCTGGGTGACTTCTCCAGTAACAATTTAATAAGGACATATGGCAGAGATCTGCTACAGTGCCTTGGCAAGGAAACTGAAAGTTAGTGATGGACAAAATGTCTTTGTGAAACAGTTCAAATGCTTTGTGAAAGCCTTGGCAAATTTATGCCACCTGATACATTGCTCAGTAGAGAGCTCCAGGTTGGATGGTGTACCTCAGAACATTCTGTGGGAGTAAACTTTTTTTCTTGATGGGCAGCTCTATAGATTCTGACCCACCCTGAGTTGCCAGCTATATCTATCCTAAAGCTTCTAGCAAATAAGTGGTAAAATCAAATATATAAACGTACACATTAGGCACAGGACAAGTCTATTTGGTCTATCATGCCATTCCACCATTTAATAAGATCATATTTAATCTGATTCCAACCTCACCTTTGCATTCTTGTTTATGCTTGGTAACATTTCAGTCCGTTCCTTATCAGGAACTTCTCCCCACATTCTCCACCCTTCAAAGAAGAGATTTGCAAAAAAACTTCAAAGCTCGCAACACACTACAAAGAAGTCTCATCTCTCTCTCTTAATGAATGATAACTTGACTTGTAAATTGCAACCATTAGTTTTAAATTCCCCTTCAAGAGGAAACATTATCTCCACATGCACCCTGCCAAGAACCCTCAGGAATATACATGTTTTAATCAGGACACTCTTCTGAACTCCAGTAGATACAAACCTGGTCTGTCACTCATAAGAAAACCCATACATTCTTGGTATTAATTAGGTAAGCCTTTTCTGAGTAGATTCCAATGTATTAGCATTTGTCTTTAAATGAGGGAAACAACATTGTACATGTGACTCCAATTGCAGTAAACAAAAAGCAGTGGCAATAGTGAAGGATCAAAAGAATGCATAACTCAGCAGTTAAATACTGAAAGGCAGAAGCACACCTTACAAAGGTATGTGACCTGCTTGCAGGCACTTCTGAAGGTGCCTATAAGATCTTCCTTGGTCAGCAAAGTGTCCCTTTAAATAGCATGAAAAAAAAACAACCTAATGCCATGTGCTCCTAGTTCTACAGAGAATGCTTCCCCTCAGTTTTAGTGTGAAGCTTTCTGTTCCAATTAATGCACATATGGGTAGAAGTGTGCATGAAGTAAGTAATGATATTTCTTCACGTCTGACACCAGGGAAACATTAGGCACACTAATGTGAACAGTGCACTGAAGTGGCCAGTCTAATTTTGGCCCTGGTGCAAGTGCACCTGGAAATGATATCCAGTGTGATCTACTCCTTGTAAAATCAAAATTGGATCACAATGTACCTAAAAGCAGATTATGTACAATCTAATTATTAGCCTCATAAATCAGGCAAGATTATTGAACTGAATTAATTATCTTCTTTTAAGTTAATCTATCCTTTAATATTAAGGCTTTAACTTAGCTCAGTATATTGAAACGGTAAATATTGTGTTAGCCCGACAGCAATACCATTACTTAAATGGCAGGAAACGATATGCACATCTGTTAAAGTCCAAACTTATTAAAAGGTTTTGAGACAAACGGTTTTGTTAGGTAAGGTGTAACCAGGCATGGACAATAGTCAAGCCATTAACATTCAAGATTACAGGAAACACCTGTTAGTTACTCTGATGTGCTCATTACCAATTTAGCAAGCCAAACTGATCTAGCTCCAGAAGAATGTTCATATTTTCAGAAAAAGGTCAATGTTGTTTTAATTTAAAAAAAGGTTTATTCTGCCTCACCCCCAAGAATTTCAAATGCTAAAATCTCTGAAGGGTCTGAATTATATCTTGCTGATATTAATTAATTCTGCAAATATATTCAGATGCAATATCTCATCTGTGTTACCTTTTGTTATTCTTGTTCAATTAATATTGTACATCTAGAAGAAAGATCAAGATTTTGTCTAACTTAAATGGAGGGCTGTGTATATGGCAGAATGCAGTTGAAAACTCTCCAGTGTCTTAACCAATGTTTCGATCACTGATCATGGCATTTCTGGAGGATAACTTACACTGATTACATCATGTGATTTAGGATTGTTTTTCTGGTTATTTTAATATCAACAAAATTTTCTATCAGCCAACATCACAGGCTCAGCTCATAATGTCAGAGCTTTGAAAAATTACATTCACTTTCAACTCTTAACGTTTGTGGTTCTCCAATATCAATGCTATGACCAAGTAATAGGTTCTTGGGTGCCACAAATTGACAATATTTTGTCTTTATTGTTGAGTCTTTCTCTTTCATTATTTGTAATTATTCCTCAGTGACAAAAACTAAGTAATTTTCCAATCCTTTGCAGAAGTGTTTATTTTTCTATGCAGAACTGCATCATTCCTAATTAATTTCTGGTCAAAATTTACCATTTGCTATGTTAGGACTCATGCAGTTCTCAGTGTGAAATGTAAGACTTTTGAAGCAAGATGACATTGATTGTGCAGCAAACGCAGATGTCAGCAGGACTGTGACCATCAACAGAGCATTCAAAGCTTCACAATGATATGGTCCATGCATCACAAAGGCTGGATTTCACTGGGGCTTTTAACAAAGTCTTGTAAACTGCACATATAATCTTAACAATGATCACCATAGCAAACAGCGAGTCTTTGAGGATCTTCTATTCCAGATGTAAAACCTTGTGTACTTTTTTCTTCATATTAATTAATTAATTACCTGAAACTTCATTAGGCTAATGGTGCCAATCTCTAATGCCCAGAGAGAAAAAAATAAATTAAGCTTAGCTGAGCAAATCAAAGATTAAGTGCAGAAAAACCCTGTAACCTTCTACCTCTGTTGTTGATATCCTCTGAGTTTTGTCCTATGGAAATCCCACTTTCTGCTACACTCACATTATTCTCTGTATATCATATGATATAATGATATTCATAATTTTCATATCTCTTCATTCATGTTACTTATTGTATTTAGTTGTTATTGTGGCAAACTACACACTCTACGTTTCCCAAAGACTGATCCATTCTGTGATAAAGTTATCTTTTCTAAGTTTAAATTCTAGAACCTTCTTAGTAGTGAATTTTCTGATCAAGCATTTTTGCTCATTGTCCATCTATCAGACATCCAAAAAAAAACAGCACAGATTAATACATTGTTTTTTATGGAGCAGAATGAAAGAGTTGTGGTTGGTTTTCTGTCACATATCTTTGCATGTACCTACAACAAGATGCTGGCCAATTTTTGTGGTACTTTTTCTTTTCTGTGCCAGCCCAACCAGCCACCAGTTAATGTCAGGTTGTGACTAATGGTGATGCTAGTAGATTGTTAACCTGGCCACTGAATCCATAGTTGCATATCTGACAGAGAAGTAATGTTTAATCAAAAATGAAATTTGTTTGGAATATTCAATCTATAAAAATATTTCAGGAAATGGTAATCCTGGGTAAAAACTCCCTTCTGTCACTTGTTGGTGCAATGTAGGAACAAATATTTTGGCACACACACACACACACACATGCACACACACACACACACACACACACACACACACACACACACACACACACACACACGCACACACACACACACACACACACACACACACACACAATGTTTTCACTATCATAACTTTAATCCAAGCAAAATTGTAGATGGGAAAGTATGAATTTGTAGTGTGAAACAATAGTGGAATTTTCCCATCTATTTCAAATGATGTGTTGTTCCTGTATATGGAAAGATAAAGCCTAGATATCGAAATATCTATTTCCTGTTTATTCTTTACATCTACTTGCTCCACTAAAATAATGTGTACATTTCCAACAGACGCTATTAACAGAGAATACAATTTTTACACTTACTTTTGTTTAAATTATTATACTGAGCCACATCCTTAAAATAGGCATCCATCAAACTAGCAGTTCATACGCTCTTTGTTGTCCTAGTTTAAATGTTCTTATAATTCTCCATTTTATATCAAATCTGCCAAATATGTAAAGAACACCACTGGCTTCATGCAAGTGGGCGATCTTCTTTCAACCACATTTTTCTTGCAAAGCACCATACAGCCTTATTGACTCAGACCTGTTTCATTCTTGTCCCAACCCTGCACATTTCTGTATAATAGTAAATTTTTGTCAGCCTCTCTTTAAAAGCTTTTGACGATCTTGTGACTCTATGTGGAGAGTTCATTCCAAATGCAGCTTTGGTGGTATACACGTTGAGTACAGTACTCCTTGTTCCTATTCAGACAGAGCTTTCTGTTGTTGGACCACATTGACTGCATCCATTGCAGTAATTCAGCATTGGACTGGTTACCATCTAAGTTACTAAGACCATTTGACGTAATTTTAGATCAGCGTGACAAGTAATACTGAACCTTAAGCATGTACTGTAAGACACTGTAAGACAGCACTGTAGAATGAAAACATGCAGGTAAGTAGATGGAGGTGATTGTGAGGAATGAGAGTAACAGAAGCTTCAGTCAGGCTTCAGGATTGGATGTAAAGGGATAAGGCTTAAGGGATGAGGAAGCTGGAGTTCAGGACTTGAGTATTAAAGATCAAATAGAAAATCCAGTTTATGTGGGTGGAGGAAATTCAGGAATTCTGGACATCAGATGTTCAGATTGGAAAGGGGCACACCAGCTGTCTAGAGTAGTGAGCAGATATTTTTCCCCAAATAGTGCATTAGTTAGAATTGTTTATCACTGTAGCAAATCACTATCCCAACCTGCATCAGATCTGGATCCCTTATATGCTTGATCAGCCAGCTGGTTGTGTAGTGGCATCAGCACCGGACTTCTTGGTTCGAATCTGGCTGGCTCCTTGCACGCTTTCCACCTGTGCTGGGTTGATTATCAAGCATGCGACTCAGCTTCGTAAAGAAACAAAGTGCTAAAGCAACAGCATGGTTGCCACCCGATGTGCCACAAAGCACGAAGAGGAATAACATTTGCTTGGATACCTGTGGAAACAAACTCACTCATTATATCATGAAGTAGCTTTGTGGAGGTCATTATAAAACATACAATTTCCTTTCATCACAGAGTGATTTACTTTATTAGGGCTAACATTTTATTACTCTTCATCATTTCATATGGCAATGTTCCAAAGAGATCTGTGGTGTCCTAAGGTTCCTATTATTATATTCAATAAGTACAGCAGTATTTGCAGTAGATTTGATTATGTTGTACATCATAATGTGTATGTATGCAGCCCAAGGAGAACTTCAAGCAAACCAGTGTATTTACTGCATGATACTCCATATATTATTCTTCTTACTGTAGTAAGACCCAATAAAGTTGGTAGCATGGTAGTGTTGTGGTTTAGGTAATGCTATTACAATGCCAGTGGCCCTGGTTCAATTCCCTCCACTGCCTGTAAGGAGTTTGTATGGTTCTTCCCGTGACTGTGTGGGTTTTCTCTGGGTACTTCCTTTTCATCCCAATTCCCAAAGGTGTATGGGTTAGATGGGTTAGTTGGTGGACTGTTCACATGAGTATAATGGATGGTATGGGCTCATAGCCTGTTACTGTGCTGAATCTCTAAATTAAATAAAGAAATAAATAAAGAAAGAAAGTGACAGGCATGAAGCCAGCAGTATGGATCAAATAGAAAGTTCCTTAAAGTTGTGAAGTTATTCAAAGCATCAGGATACTGCACCCTCAAACTGGAGAAGTGAGTCCAGGTAATGAAAATATGCAGACTAGAAGCTACAGGACTCAAGAGCAAACTCAAAAATGAGGGAGAAATAAAAGCTAGTGTGCAGGATTGTGAAAAAACGCTGCACAATTGATAGATTAGGGCTGATGAAAATGAGAGCAAACTGTAAACATGCCCTATGGTAAAGTGTGAGAGCCCTATATCATGGTAAACAATATATTCAAAATTGGAGGCAAGAGAGAAATGCTATCTGGCTAATATAGAAAACCATCTGGAATAGTTAGCTTGCAAGTCCACTTTATTCCAAAACTGTTGGTCACAGTCACCAAGAGTATCATTCCAAATATAGAAGGGTATGCAGAAACAAACAAGGCAGTAGAAATGGATATATGAGGAGATTCAAGATTTCATAGTAAGATTCACATGTGAAGTGCTCCAGGTGGTTCGCAGATGGAAATGTAACATAATCACAAGAAATTCTGCAGATGCTGGAAATCCAAAGCAACACACACAAAATGCTGAAGGGACTCCACAGGTCAGGCAACAGCTATGGAAATGAATAAATAGTCGATATTTCGGGCCGATACTCTCAATCAGGACTGGAAAGGAAGGGGTAAGATACCAGAATAAGAAGGTGAGTGGAGGGGAAGGAGGACAATCTGGAAGGTGATAGGCGAAGCCAGGCAGGTGGGGGAGGGGGGGATGAAGTAAGAGCTGTGAGGCAATAGGTGGAAATGTTAAAGGACAGGAGAAGAAGGAAACTAATAGGAGAGGAATGTAAACGATGGAAGAAAGAGAAGGGGGATGATCAATGGAGGAGGTGATAGGTGAGGGGAAGAGGTCAAGGAACAGAGTGGGGAATAGAAGAAGAAGGAATGAGGAGGGGGAAGTACTGGAATTTGGAAATATCTGTGTTCATGCAATCATGTTGGAGGCTACCTAGACCGAATATGAAGTGCTGCTCCTCCAAACTGACAGTGCCCTTAACATAGCAGAAGATGAGGCCATGGACTGATAAGTCAGAATGGAACGGGGATAGGAATTAAAATGGGTGGCCACCAGGAAATCCCACTTTTTATGGATGCTTGACAAAGTGGTCCCCCAATCTGTTGGATCTTACCAATGTAGAGAAGGCCACATCAGGAGCACTGGGTACAGCAGATGACCCCAACAGGTTTGTAGGTGAAGTGTTGCCTCACATGGAAGGGCAGTTTGGGGGCCTGAACGGAGGTGAGAGAGGAGGTGAATGGTCAGGTGTAACACCTCTTCCACTTGCAGTAAGTGCCAGGAGAGAGATTAGTGGGAAGGGACGAATGGAAAAGGGAAATCATTGCAGAAAGCGCAAAAGTCGGGGTGGGGGTAGGTGAAAATGTGTTTGATGCTAGGGTCCTGCTGTACATGGTGGAAGTTGTGGGGAATGATGTGTTGGATGCAAAGACTCATGGAGTGCTGGTTGAGGGCAAGAGAAACTCTATCCCTGTTAAGGAGGTAGGAGTATGGGGAAATAGATGTCTTAGAAATGGAGGAGGTGCAGATGAGGGCAGCATCAAAGATGGAGGAAAGGAAATCATTTACTTTGAAGAAGAAAGACACCTTTGATGTCCTGAAAAGGAAAGCCTCATCCTGGAAACAGAAGCAGTGGAGGCAAAGGAACTGAGAAAAGGAATGCTATTTTTTACAGGAGACAGGGTGTAAAGAGACTATAGTCAAGATAATTTTGAGAATCGGTAGGTCTATAAAAGATATCGGTAGACAGTTTGTCTCCAGAGACAGAGAGATCAAGAAAGGGGAGAGTGGCATCAGAAATGCACCAAATGAATTTAAGGGCAGGGAGAACGTTGGAGACAAAGTTGTTGAAATTAACGAGCTCAATATAGGTGCTTCAAACAGTGCCAATTCAGTCATCAACATAGCACAGAAAGAGTCAGGGTGCATTACCAAGGAAGGCTTGGAGTATGGACTGTTCAACACAGCCAACACAGTCATGGATTACTGGGGTTCATGTGTGTTCCCTTGCTGCACGTTTGAGTTTGGAGGTGAAAATTTAACATGTTGGAAAAGTTGTGAATATATACATTTCCAATAGTTATTTCATGCAAGTTGTTGAGGGATTTAGAATAGTTCACATGAGTACCTTATCTATTGCAAAGTAGTCAAGAAGGTACTGAGGAAGACTTTGTTTAAGAGTACTCCAGAAGTGTTTCCTACTTTGCTTGATGAAGATTCCATAAGAAACATAAGTGAAGTATCTTCCAATAAGTCCTGAAATGGATGCAGCACCAACAAGATCTACACAAGCATTAAAAATCAAAAAGAATCTCAGGTAACCTTATGAGTGCTGAGTGTTTCCTGTGTGTTGCTTCCTGTTGCCTACACAGTACTGCATTGAGAACCCACAAACGATACAGACACAGTCGGCCCATTAGCTATGCCTGGTAAATAGCAGAGTCGCACAGCATTGTGATGAACGTGCATTCAATGATCCTTCTTTTGAAGTGATGATACCCTATAATGCTTAGTAGACTCAGGATTCTGATTGAGGTAACTTCAGGAAAACTAGCATTAAATATAAATTTACATAAAGTTTGAAAGGATATTCCTTTAATCCTAATTCTACCCAATGAGTCTATCTAACCTTTGAAGGTTTCAAGAATATTCATTAGATATGATGTTAAAGTGAGTAATGATTGTTTAATTTGATTGCATTATATTTCATTTACATTTTCTATTTTTCTTTTATTCTCACTCTTTTTACCTTCCACCCTTTACTTTATCGCTTTCTTTATCTTTCTTTACATCTATATTGCCTTTCAAATTTTCCATGCCCTTTCTCTTTTTAAGTTCCATATGATTGTCTCTGATCTTGTTTCAAGTAATTAGAGGTATCACCAACTTAGACATTCTGGGATCACTACCTGCTTTGCCAAAGCAGGACATAGAAGACAATTGTGATTTATACCTACAACTGCATAAAATTAGTTTAGATCAAACATCTTATAGCTCATTAGTTGTGCTCTCCTAGGAGAGTAATGGAAACATGTTTGGGTACATTCAGTCCATCCATGCTGCCTTCAAAAACATACTTATAAAAGATCACTCTGTTAGGATAAATTATTTATTTACTTATCCATTGATTGATTGAGATGCAGTGCAAAATTTGCCCTTCCTGCCCTTTGAGCCATGGTGCCCAGCAACCCCCAGTTTAATCTTAGCCTAAGCATGGGGTAATTTACAGTGCCCAATTAACTTACCAACCAGTACATGTTTGAACTATGGGAGGAAACTGGATCACCCAGAGGAAACACATGCAGTCACACGGAGAACTTACAAATTCATTAGAGGCAGCGGCAGGAATTAAACTTAGATCACCAGTACTGTAAAATAAACTTTTTAAAGTATGCAGTTTTTTCCACATCATATAACTGAAAAACTTCAGTGACAGAGGTAACACACATCAAAGTTGCTGGTGAACACAGCAGGCCAGGCAGAATCTCTAGGAAGAGGTACAGTCGACGTTTCGGGCTGAGACCCTTCGTGACAGAGGTATTGCTTAATAGCAGGAGTGAGAAACCAGAAGCGAAGAAAACATACAGATATGGGACAGAGAGAGTGCCACACCGTCAGAAGGGCTGCACTTTAGGATTAGAGATTACACCAATGTTCTGTCATCTTTCGTTGGCAGGTATTAAAGATCCTGTCATTATGCAAAGAAGAATAGTAGAATTCTTCGCTTCAATATTTTCCTCAACCAACATTGCTTAAAAAGCAGATTATTTAATCATAATTTCATTACTGTTCATAAAGTAGGTCTGCTTTATAAAAATTGACTATTATTTTTCCTATACTGTTGCACTTTGGAAGTACTTAATGCTGATAAAAGAATTTTCTTTGTATTTTCTTAAAAACAAAGTTTATAAGAAAAAGAAGACCTTGCCATGTGTAAAATCATTATATGGATAGAATGAGATGGGTCAGTCTTCTTTCCTTACTCTAACCTCAGATGTTAAATACTGAAAGAAAGGTTTCAAAGCAGAAGACAAGACAATCAGGCGAAGGATGAGGGACACCAAGGACAAATATCATGGAGAGAAATAGAATAAATAACTGCACATAGTAGAGATGAATACACATTTAGAACAATATATCTCGCAAGTCAGTTGTTTCCAAACACAGCTGCTGTTTACATGTTTATAACTTTCTTTTCTGTTTTGGTGCAAATGAAAAGCTACTATTGCAATAACAATCCCCCATGCTAAGACTTTAGCAATCATGTATATAACTCCTCACTTCCGTGAGTCTGAAGATTCAATAAGCTTTTGGAGAGACAAGGCTTTATGAAGGAGATGAATGCGATCTCTAGATTTATATTCTATAAATGCCCAAAGAGCTTGGGGGAGGTGTGGTGAGAGTAGTGTGTGGGCATCTGCAAAATACTTGTAGCTTCTCTTTAGCTTCAGCCCTGTGTTGTCAAATTGCTTCTAGCTGAAGACTGTGATTATATACTGCAAAAATAAACCTAAGTTAATATGTATTTGTTGTGATTGAGCTCTTCTTCACTACAGGGAAGCAAGTGTAAACAAGAAGTTAAATTAACAGAAATATATATATATAAATAACTGTCGAGTTCATTGATATAATTGAACTGATGGACTAATTTCTAGGTATTAGAATGGAATGGTCGGAAAGGGGAATAGAATGTTGAGCTGAATATGAAATAGATGCCAGCAACAAAATCATCAAAACAGAAAGCAAATGCAGATCTTGAAAATCTGAAATAATAACAGAAGATGAGTTGCAGTCCTTAGGATTCAATAATAGGGCGCCTCGGCAGTATTGTGGTTAGCGCAACACTATTACAGCTTAGGGCGTCAGAGTTCAGTTGTAGCATTTTCTGTGAGGAGTTTCTATGTCTTCTCTGTGAACATGTAAGCTTCTTCCGGGTGCTCCAGTTTCTTCCCTCAGTCCAAAGACGTACTGGTTCGTAGGTTAATTGGTCATTGTAAATTGTCCTGTGTTTAGGCTAGGGTTAAATAGCTAGGTGGTGCAGCTTGTTTTGCTGGAAAGCCCTGTTCAGCATTGTATCTGCAAATAAATAAATACGCACAATAAAATAGAGTAATTAATTCAATGGTTTTAGATGTCCAGCCATTCCTGATTCTGTCAGAATTAACCAGCAACCTGTCCGTCCCAATATCTCCCTTTTCTCTCTCTCCACAAATGCTTCCTGACCTGTTGACTACTTCCATCAGTCCCTTCCATTTCTGATTCCCAGCACCGGCTAAGATCCCAGTCGCCTGTATTTTAATTTTTTTTCTTCTTCCCATAGCTTCACTCATCACTCTTATTTACATCTTCGCTAGACTGATCAATTATAATTAACATGGTTTTCTTTCACTACCCTCATTCAGACAAAGCCAACACTATTTGATAATCGAGATTTTGATCTCCACCCCTTCTTCTCTACCATTCAAACTTGTCTTCTTCCTCATTCTTCCACTATAGTTAAAAGGTCATTGACTTGAAATATTATCTCTGTTTCTTTCTCCACAATGCTACACTTCCAGTATTCTCTGTTGAGGCAACACATGGCAGTGTGTATTTTTTCACTGTGGAAATGAATGTACATGTTCATGCATCGTTTATAAAACTTCCTGCCTATTTGTGTAGGTATGAAAATATTAACATAGATAAATTTAATTAGTCATTCCTTTTCAGTGTAATTATTATCATGGTTTACAACCATATTTTCACAATGATCTCACATTTCTCCTTTCTGAACATATTGCAGTTTATATAATATTCTGAACATAATCATATAAAGAAAGGATCCAGTGCTTTCCTGATGTATATGACGAATAACTTCGTCTAGGATGAAACCGGTACTGAAAATGTTACAAGCCCGGTCTTATGCCAAAGTTACTTTTAGGTCTGAAAGGGTCAAAGTTCACCTCATCACTATTAGACTATTGTTTCTGTTTATTCAATGTTGGTATGAGGATGTTACCAGGAAAGTTAGCATTTACCACCCACCTTAAATCCATTGAAAAATATGATAAGTGCAACACCTGATAACTCTGTGGTAAGCTGCATCTTACAGCTCTTCCTGGATATTGGGCAGGTGAAGATATAGATTCAAGAGAGATTGTGTGTGATATAATGGGAAACACATACAAAGCCATATTGACCTGTTAGACTTATCTTCAGAGTGCTGGAGGTGCAAGCTTTAACAAGTCTGAATGAAGAAACTTTGTTCAGTAATTAGGAGCACCTGCTACATTTGATGGCTGAGAATTTGGGATGTTGAATCCAGTGGTCCCCAATCTCTGGGCCGTGGACCAATACTGGGCCGTGAAGCATGCAGGGGTGCGGCGGTAGCCGGGGCGCACCCAGCACATCTTTAAGAAAAAAGCCGAAATAAACAAGCTAATTAATTAGGTGCCGTCTGGCACGTAAATTTCAGCCCAGATCAGAGGCAATTGCCGATTTCACTTGCTCTACGCAATGTTCACTTCTCTTTTCAAGGCGCTGGAGCCTTTTCCTGTTCCATTGTTTGGTTAATTTAAATGCCAGGCCAGACAGGCTGAAAAGACAGGGCTGTCAGGATCGAGGTGACATGTTGAATCTACACAAACTTCTAATAAAGTATAGACACAGCCGTGCTTTCTTTGTAATGACAGTTACGTGCTGGTCCTAGGACAGATCCTCTGATACTTTTCAGAGGGAGAAATGTCGATCCTTAATGCCGAAGAATTTAAAGTTATTGACCCTCTCCATCTCAGTTCCTCTGATGAATACAGACTTCTGGGTGGCACATAACTAATTAGCTTGTTTATTTTGGCTTTTTTCTTAAAGATGTGCTGGGTGCGCTCCAGCTACTGCTGCACTCTTGCATGCTTTGCGGCCCATTATCGGTCCACGGCCCAGATGTTGGGGACCACTGGTTTAATCGACTCGAATAAGAAATACGTAACAAGAGGTGGAGTTTCAGTTCATCTGTTTTCTTCCTTTTGTTCCTGTAATGGGGAAATGCTCAAGAACAGTGGGTTGCAACCAGTAAGACCATAGAATCCCCTTGACTTCATCTGATTATTAAGCATATTTGTTCTAATTGAGCAACACACATGGTGAAGCACTAGCTATCGGGTCAGTCTGTGTCAGACCACCACCAATGCAAGATCTAAACTGAAGTCCCAAATGAGCTTAGATCAAATGGCATTGAATCTGGGCTTTTACTTTGCCCTGAAACCTCTATTTATCCCAGCAAAAGAGCACTGACATTTTAAAAAATCAAAATAAACTTGATTCATAATCAAAAGTATTTACAAGATTAAACTGTGCAACACCTTTTTATTCTTACATTCATCGTCAATGCATTTAGTTTTAAATGGGAATTGTTTTAAAACCAACATCACTGTTACTACTCATGTGGCCCCTGGAGTGACACAATAATTGAGGGGCTTCCTTACTTAACTCAGTCCCTCCCTGTGAAGTAGCAGAAGGCTCATGAGCAGAAGGGCCAGGTGTGTTTATATCAACATTGTGGTTGGTTGGAGTCAGAAACCAACCACCTTTCGATGATGTTGCCTATCTTCTGCAAAGCGTTCAGACAAAATAAGGAGTTTACTTATTTCACTTTGTTCTGATATTTTCAAAAATTATTTGTAATAATTTAAATTTAATTATCATATTTTAATACTTTTACTTTTCAAATGCTTAAATTTATTTGAATTATTTTGAAGTGTTTCTCATTGACTGTTTCAAAGGCAGCCGCAGAAGAGGCTTTCTCAAAGTCTGAAACCTGCTTCACTTTGTTAGATGTCTTTCAGGATGAAAGGTCAGCTTGGTTATCCTCTGTAACCAGAACAGTCTAGTGTGCGGGATAATACCATGGGGGCTGTAACTTGGGGTTTCCAGACCAGATCCAGGATACTCTGGCCCACTAAGGACCAGTTCACATGCACCCATGGATATAATATATGCTATTCAAAAATCAGTCAAAATTACATCCTTACTCTCATAAAATTATGAGAAGCGTGGACAGAGCAGGGAGCTGGTATCTTTTTCACAGAGTCAAAATAATAGGGGACATGCATTTAAAGTGAAGGGGAAAAGTTTCAAGGAGATAGGCAAGGTAGGTTTGTCACAGGGTGGTAGGTTTTTGGAATGTACTGCCAGAGGTGGTGGTGGAATTAAGATCGTTTTAAGAAGTTCTTAGAAATGTACAGAATGCAGGGATATGGAGCATATGCAGGCAGAGGATTAATTATTCTGGCACAATATCATGGACTGGAAGGGCTTGTTCCTCTGCTGTACTGTTCTGTGTTCTAAGTTCTATGTACATATACACTTGTCTAGGAGAATTATTTATCAGTATAAAAGGTGAGACAAGGCTTTCTAACTTATCAATTAGCCAGACCTGAAGCATCTCTCTATGCAATCATTTAAAAAAAATCCTTTCACCAAACACCAGAGATCTGGTTTCCTTCTCCACTGAAAGAAATAAAGCAACTGCCACCTCTGTTATCTATCCAACCAACTTCAAACCAACAGCGCACCATGTCACAATATATATCACCCCCCTCACAGAAGTTACACTCCTGGTGATATGGATGTAAACCACTGGTGTTTAAATTAAAGGCTCAACCCCTGCCTCTGGAACCTTTAAACAGGTTTTGCCTGATATTTAATGAGCCATTTTTTATCGATATCTGACCAGTACGTATAGTTCTTCTAGTTGAAGTACTATAAAACACAAAATGATTCTAATAAATAATTTTTATGCTGAGAATTACTTTGGGCAATTTTATGAGCAAATTTTTTAAACAACACAAAAAACGAATCTACAAGCTCTATCTAATTCTTACCTTACATTATCTTTGCTGGTTAGTGATCAGAGTAAATAAGGAAAGTAATTAAGTCCTTATAAACTTGCAATTGGAACATTTTGAAACTAATTTTTGCTCAGAGCCTCATGATAAGCATAGTTTCACTTTCCTAAAGGTAGTATAAGAGCCTTCCCAAAGTCCATCTCCTTCACCACGAACATAAATTAAATATCTTTGCAGTAGGGGAAAGATCAATAGGGATAGCAGAGTATTGTAGATAGTACAGCCATTGCCCCACAGCACCAGAAAATGGGTTCAATCCTTTCTCTGTGTGCTGCCTATGTGAAGTTTACAAATTCTCCCTGTATTCATGTGAGTTTCCTCCAGGTGCTCGAATTTGCTCCCATGTCCCAAAGACCTGTGGTTTAATAACTTAACTGGCTGCTGTAAGTTTTCTCTGGTGTATAGTTAAATGACAGAATTTGTGTGGGAGTTCATAAATATGTAGCCAGAATGAAATACAGGATTAATGTAGGAGTGATGTAAATGGCTGTTGATGTTGATGTAGACTCAATGTGCCAAAGAACCATTTTCCATGCTCTATGTCCGTACAAATATAGTTTACTGATGTTTAAATGCTACAGCAAAAACTGAGTTATTGACTGATCATTTTCATCAATCAGTACACAGCAGGCCTAAATATGAGGCCAAAAATGGTGAATAATCCCACCTCCGTTTGCAATGAATAAGAGAGACTTGGGATTGCTAAAGATGCAAAATCTGACCCAGTTCACTGGATGAACCCATTATATCCATTGTTCTACCTCTTTTTCCTCCTTCCTGTGATCTCCAGCAACAAAACTGCTCTGCTCCCAATAGCCATAAACTTCCTTTTCCTACAACCTATGGCATCCTTTGCTCCACCTTGGAATACTCTCTCTCACTCGCTTTCTCACTATTGTCCAAAATGTATTACCCCTTCTCAGCTTTGGGTTCCAAACTGTTATTTCGGACCACAACCTTTCCCAGCTAGTTGTTAGCTTTGCTTTCAATCTGACCAGCTGCAGGAGAGAAACATTAGAGAATGAAATCTACTTTGGTTCAGCCAGTAAGATCAAAAACCAAGAGTTCCTAGTGTTTCAGGTCTCCCTGCCAACAATACTCTGCTGCACAACCATCTCCTCATAGATATCATGTGCCCAGGCTACGTAATTACTTACTGCTCCCAAATATGCCTTTTACTGTGATCTATCCATCATTGATCCTCTTGTTCTATCATCCCCAGTGAAAAGGTACCATGGAATATTTTGCATTCAGATTGTAGCAAATTTTAGTCAACTGCTGTTCTAAGGTACTCAAAAATGCAATATGATTTGAGAGTTTAATTTTTTATTTTCTTACTTTGAGAAGGGGTATATTAATACACATGTAGAGAGCTGGTTGATGGAGTCAACATTGATATTTCCTATTGACAATAATAATGCACCCTGTGGATTGTCAGCTTGCTTGGGGCTGACATATAGGCAGTAGAAATTCATTCTAATTCATTCTCAGTCACACATGGACCTAAATTTCAGGAGTAGACTTCAATACACATGCATTACCTACATTGTAGTTTTACCTCTTGTTCATACAGTCATTATTCAGCAAGACTTGTGTTTGTAGATGTTTTGTACTTACACACCCAGTGGCCACTTTATTAGGTACACCTGTACACCTGCTCATTAATGAAAATATCTACAAATGTAATTAGCCAATCATGTATCAGCAATTCAATGCATAAAAGCATGCAGACATGGTCAAGAGGTTCAGTTTTTGTTTGGCCCAAACAGCAGAAAGGAGAAAGAAATGTCATATAAGAAACTTTGACCGTGGAATGATTGGTGGTGCTAGATGGGGTGATTTGAGTATCTTAGAAATTGATGATCTCCTGGAATTTTCATGCACAGCAGTCACAGAGGTCACAGGGAATGGTGCAAAATCAGTTCTGTGGAAGAAAATACCCTGTTAATGAGAGGGGTCAGAGGAGAATGGCCAGACTGATTCAAGATTACAGGAAGGCAACAATAACTCAAATAATTGTGTGTTACAACAGCGGTATGCAGAAGAGCATCTCTGAATGCACAACACATCAAACCTTGAAGTGAATGCGCTACAGCAGCAGAAGACCATGAACATGCACTCAATGGCCACTTTATTAGGGACGGGGGCTACCTAATAAAGAGGCCTCTGTGTGTATAGTGCCGACCTGAGGTTATCACACGTCACTTTGCAACCAATCTCCTTCAAACAGCAAAATGTGACCAGATGAGCCGCTTCGGGTATAGGGGTGTTCTGAACTTCTTCTTTATGAACAGTCATGCTGATTCTAATAGCAGATTGAAAATTAACCCTTTAAAATTTTCCACAGCAGGAGGCATTACAAGATTGATTAGATTAAACCTGTGATGGATTACACAGTGAAGATAATTTTAAAATATCGATACTATTTTGCTTTAGGAATACTAAAACATTCTATACATGTCCAGCTTGGTGTGTAAACCAAAATAAAAGTCATTCAAGGTGTAAATAGACCTGATACATTATAAATGTTATCACCCTGCTGGGTAGATCTTAACAAATGCATCCTCTGAACAATTTTATTGAGATTAGTGTTGCACTGATTAAACAAGTATAATCGATTTAAAAATTGTACTCAGCAGGAAATTAATCATCTAATTGTCTTGTCAACATGCCACCTGGTATGGGCACAGTACAGGAGTGTACACAGGCTGGATACAGTTGTTCAAATCCTACTCTGCGTATGACTTCTGGCAATTTTTCAATCATGAATCAAGCTAGTGAAGTACATGTTAGGGTAATAGTTCAGTAGCTGGGCAACTGACAGGAAATAGGATTGAGTAAATTGAACCAATCATCATACATTACTCAGCAATATTCCAAATGCACATTTAACAGGGAAGCTATCGTTTTATTCGTTGTGCTGTTAATATTGTACTATATCCATAGTTAACCAAATTCAGTTGCTTAATACTCATTACTATTAAATATTTATATTTCATCCAACAGGAATTCTGCAGATGCTGGAAATTCAAGCAACACACATCAAAGTTGCTGGTGAACGCAGCAGGCCAGGCAGCATCTGTAGGAAGAGGTGCAGTCGACGTTTCAGGCCGAGACCCTTCGTCAGGACTAACTGAAGAAAGAGTGAGTAAGGGATTTGAAAGTTGGAGGGGGAGGGGAAGATCCAAAATGATAGGAGAAGACAGGAGGGGGAGGGATAGAGCCAGGATCTCCCAGTGGCCACACATTTTAATTCCACATCCCATTCCCATTCTGACATGTCTATCCACGGTCTCCTCTACTGTAAAGATGAAGCCACACTCAGGTTGGCGGAACAACACCTTATATTCTGTCTGGGTAGCCTCCAACTGATGGCATGAACATCGACTTCTCTAACTTCCGCTAAGGCCCCACCTCCCCCTCGTACCCCATCTGTTACTTATTTTTATGCACACATTCTTTCTCTCACTCTCCTTTTTCTCCCTCTGTCCCTCTGAATATACCTCTTGCCCATCCTCTAGGTCTCCCCACCCCCTTGTCTTTCTTTCTGGACCTCCTGTCCCATGATCCTCTCGTATCCCCTTTTGCCTATCACCTGTCCAGCTCTTGGCTCTATCCCTCCCCCTCCTGTCTTCTCCTATCATTTTGGATCTCCCCCTCCCCCTCCAACTTTCAAATCCCTTACTCACTCTTCCTTCAGTTAGTCCTGATGAAGGGTCTCGGCCTGAAACGTCGACTGCACCTCTTCCTACAGATGCTGCCTGGCCTGCTGCGTTCACCAGCAACTTTGATGTGTGTTGTTTATATTTCATCCAGCTGTTTTTTTATCATGAATTTATCTTATAACCCTGTGATTTATCCCTATCTGAAGAAGACACTCTTATTACATTCTTTCACAATTTCCATTGACCCTCTGGGCTGAACTAAACTTCATAATATCTCTCCACCAAATGTAATTTTATGGTTCTACTTTTTTGGACCCATATCGCTTTGGCCTGAAAAAAATCCCTCTGTTCCTAATGACTTGAGTCTCATATTCTCACTTAATTAATCATGTTTCTTCATTAATGAGTTAGGTTGGAACATTGTTCGTACATGGTTAGTAATATCAGCATGTTATCTCAACTCACTTTAAACCAGGTTGCAAGTGGATGTGTATCATTGTTTAATTAGTGCCTCTGGCTTACATTTAATCAGATAAAAAAATTAACACATATTTCCCTTGATGTGTTAATTCCAAATTTTGGCCTAATTCATGCAGAATCCAAAATGAAGAAATGCTTAATTCCCTTTTGTTAATATGGCTAGAAAATTAGCATCCCTTCTTATCTAACATATTTAGCCAATCTTGAAGGTGAGAATGGAATAATTGTCTTCATTAAAGCCTCTTCAATCAACGTAGACAAGTCCGACACTAGGAAAGTTCTTAGAACCTTTAAAGAATTGCTGATGTTTAATTTACCTGATTAAATGAAATTTCAATATTTACACATATTCATAAGTTAACATTGGGACATACAGTACTGTGCAAAAGTCTTAGGCACACACATATAAATAAATACACACACACAGACACACAGACACACACACACACACACACACACACATATATGAACATAGCTAGAGTGCCTAGGACTTTTGCACAATACGGTATCTACTAAATGTTTACTAATATTAACAAAAACTTAAGACTCAAAGATATTGCTGTTTTAAGGGCAAATAAAGAGAGGATGGAGATGGATGTCTTCCCACTGTGTGATTCAAAATAAAAGAGAATTAACACACGCAAGTAATAATATAAGAAACAGCTTATAGTACTGTGGCAACACACATCAAAGTTGCTGGTGAACGCAGCAGGCCACGCAGCATCTCTAGGAAGAGGTACAGTCGATGTTTCGGGCCGAGACCCTTCATCAGGACTAACTGAAAGATGAGCTAGTAAGAGATTTGAAAATGGGAGGGGGAGGGGGAGATCCAAAATGATAGGAGAAGACAGGAGGGGGAGGGATGGAGCCAAGAGCTGGACAGTTGATTGGCAAAAGGGATATGATAGGGCAGGAGGCCCAGGGAGAAAGAAAAGAGGGAGGGGGGGAAAACCCAGAGGATGGGCAAGGGGTAGAATGAGAGGGACAGAGAGAGAAAAAGGACAGAGAGTGAAAGAATGTGTGTATATAAATAAATAACGGATGGGGTACGAGGGGGAGGTGGGGCATTGGCGGAAGTTTGAGAAGTCAATGCTCATGCCATTAGGTTAGAGGCTACCCAGACGGCATACAAGGTGTCGTTCCTCCAACCTGAATGTGGCTTCATCTTTACAGTAGAGGAGGCCATGGATAGACATATCAGAATGGGAATGGGATGTGGAATTAAAATGTGTGGCCACTGGGAGATGCTGCTTTCTCTGGCGGACAGAGCATAGGTGTTCAGCGAAACGGTCTCCCAGCCTGCATCGGGTCTTGCCAATATATAGCAGGGCGCATTGGGAGCATCAGACGCAGTATATCACCCCAGCCGACTCACAGGTGAAGTGTTGCCTCACCTGGAAGGACTGTCTGGGGCCCTGAATGGTGGTAAGGGAGGAAGTGTAAGGGCTTGTGTAGCACTTGTTCCGCTTACAAGGATAAGTGCCAGGAGGGAGATCGGTGGGGAGGGATGGGGGGGACGAATGGACAAGGGAGTCGCGTAGGGAGCGATCCCTGCGGAAAGCAGAGAGAGAGGGGGAGGGAGAGATGTGCTTAGTGGTGGGATCCCGTTGGAGGTGGCGCAAGTCACGGAGAATAATATGTTGGACCCCGAGGCTGGTGGGTTGGTAGGTGAGGACAAGGGGAACCCTATTCCTAGTGGGGTGGTGGGAGGATGGAGTGAGAGCAGATGTACCTGAAATGGGGGAGATGCGATTGAAAGCAGAGTTGATGGTAGAGGAAGGGATCCCACAACTAAGCACATCTTTCTTTCTCTCTCTCTCCTTTTTCTCCCTCTGTCCCTCTCACTATACCCCTTGCCCAACCTCTTGGTTTTTCCCCCCTCACCCTTTTCCTTCTCCCTGGGCCTCCCGTCCCATGATCCTCTCATATCCCTTTTGCCAATCAACTGTCCAGCTCTTGGCTCCATCCCTCCTCCTCCTGTCTTCTCCTGTCATTTTGGATCTCCCCCTCCCCCTCCCACTTTTAAATCTCTTACTAGCTCTTCTTTCAGTTAGCCCTGACGAAAGGTCTCGGCCCGAAATGTCGACTGTACCTCTTCCTAGAGATGTTGCCTGCTCTGCTTCGTTCACCAGCAACTTTGATGTGTGTTGCTTGAATTTCCAACATCTGCAGAATTCCTCGTGTTATAGTACTGTGGAAAAGTCTTAGGTATATATACGTGTCTAAGACCTTTGCACAGTGTTGTATGTATATTTCTGTCAGAAGGAATAAAGCCTTATGCTGCTGTAGTCATACCCGACCACTACGCAATTGTCCTGCCTCAGCTGATAAATAAGTATTTCCATATAATAAAATTAGAATCTGCTGGAAACAGTCAGTAAGTCAGACAGCATCTGCAGAAACAGAAATACATAATATTTCAAGTGGACGTCAACATTCATCAGAACTGTACACACAAAATGCTGGAGGCATTCAGCAAGTCAGGCTGCATCTATGGAGAGGAATAAGGAGTCAACTTTTTGGTCCATGACCCTTCATCAGATATTTTGTGTGCGTTACTCTGGATTTCCAGCATCTGCCGAATCTCTTGTGCTCGTGAGAACTCCAATAGGTCTTCAAACTGACATAATCACTCTTTTTCTTTTTCCATGCATGCCATTGTGACCTGCTGAACATTTTCTGCAGAGAATAAAATGTTGCTAAAATGTTATGGGGTGTTGTAATGCCACATCAAGAATACTGTGACAGTTTTGCTCTCCGTATCCAAGGAAAGATACAGTACTGTGCATGTCTTAGGCACATAGATATAATGAGGGTGCCTAAGACTTTCGTACAGTACTCTACTGAACGTTTATCAATAGTAACAGAAAGATAAGACTCACAGATATTGCTGTTTCAATGGCAAATTGAGAATGGAAATGGATGCCTTTCCACTTTGTGCTTCAAATCAAATCAGGAAGTTATATAGAAAACAGCTTACAGTACAGTGCAAACTCTAGCTATATATAGGTGCCTAAGACTTTTGAACAGTGCTCTATATTTAGCTTGGAGGTGTTTCAGGAATTTCTGGGATAAAGGGTTTTCCAACGATGGCAGATCATTCCCAGGTAGATTATTCCAAACAGAACTGTACCGACGAGTGGAATGAGAAGTGAGCACATGGTAGCATACAGTGAAGGAATGGCCTGCTAAGTCCTCTGAAGCTGCTCCTTTTTTTCTGGAAAGTCTAGAGCTAAAGGCAATTTGGATGTGAGATGAGCAAATATTTTCTTTTCTGAGGTGTTGGGAAGCTTTGTATTTCTTCAGCCATATGAATAGTGAAATCTCACTAGTGAAGTATACACATAGCTAGGGTTAATATGTTTTTGGGTGCCAAAGGAGTCAATATATATGATCATCAGGGAGGAAAATGGACAAAATGAAGGATCGCCCATAATGTTGAATTTATTTGATTTATTTATTGAGATACAGTGCGGAATATGCCTTTCAAGCCGTTCAAGTTGAGTCACCCAGCAAACCCCGATTTAACCCTAGCACAATCACGGGACAAATTACAATGACCAGCTAACCTGTGCGTCTTTGGACTGTGGGAGGAAAGGAGAATATCCAGAGGGGACCCAGGCAGTCATGGGGAGAACAGGCAAGCTCGTTACAGTCAGCAGTGGGAATTGAACCCAACCCACTGGCACAGTAAAGCATTGTGCTTACCACTACAATGCATCGTCACAACGCACCTGAAACTCAGCAATCTCATCTGACCTTACCTACCAAACAGACATTATTGGGGATGCATAAAATAGCAACCAGGGTGCCCAACAGTTCCCCTGGACTCGCAGCATGGAAAAAGTTCATGCAATTTAATAATTGGTCGTGCATTCCCTGTCTGATTTAATTTTTTATTTTAATTTATTCCTGTTAATGATAGATAAATATGTACAGTGTGATCTCTTGGAGTCCGAAGATGGTGAAGCCTTGAATTCTACTGCTGCTAAGAAATAGAAACTACTTAAAGTGTGTCAAAACAATGTTACATACATGGAGTATGGTTTTACGGTTTTATGGTTTTTCGTTCCCGTCAGATCAGTGGCGTTCCATGTGTCTTATTTGTAATACTACGCTGTCTAATGAAGCCATGAAACCATCAAGGTTGCAGGAACTCTTCCATGAAAAGACACTCTGAAAAGGCTACTTCTGGTATTACTCAGTTCCAGGAGATGAAAGAAGCATTTGAAAAGGATTGTACACGCAAGTCATTTGCCAAGAAAGATAAAAATGACCTTGATAGTGGTCTCTGCCTCTTATAACATTTCCAAGATGACAGTAAAGTGTGGAAAATCTCATACAATTGGTGAAAGACTGATAATGCCTGCTGTATCAGAAGTGCTTACCACTGTTCTC
This sequence comes from Mobula birostris, assembly GCF_030028105.1. Lineage (NCBI taxonomy): Eukaryota > Metazoa > Chordata > Chondrichthyes > Myliobatiformes > Myliobatidae > Mobula > Mobula birostris. The sequence continues at coordinate 27,874,210 of NC_092383.1, read as the reverse complement.
AAAGTGGATTCCAGTATTTTCAAAGCAATTCGTCTGAGTGATAACTCTGTAGCTCATCGCATTAATTAAATAAGTAAAGACATTGAGTATCAGCTATGCACAAAACTACAAAAAATAGAATTTGGGATACAACTGGATGAGCCAACTGTGCGAGACAACGAGGCATTGCTAAAGGCATATCAAAAATGGAGAAGTTTATGAAGAGATTTTGTTTTCTAAAAAGTTAAAAACAAGTATCAATGGTGAATCAATCTATGATAAACTCAAAATATATATTGAGGATAAAAGTATTCTGATTAGGAACATGATTTATTGTGCAACAAATGTAGAACAATATATGACAGGTCACTACGCTGGTTTAGTGGCATTTATGAAAAAATAAATTCCAAGCTTGTTTGCAACTCATTGTGTAATCCATTGTCAACATCTCACAGCCAAAAATCTGAGCTAGCAACTTGTTTTTCAAGCAAGACTTTTCTAATATCTGCTATCAAAAATTAAAGTTCATCCATTAAATTGCAGAATATTTTGCCAGCTATGCCAAGATAACGATGAAATGTTTGAACACTTGCTTCTTCACACTGAACTGCATTGGTTGTTAAAAGGCTGATGCTTAAAATGTTTCTTTGATCTTTTTGGTACTGTGGTTAAATTTTTGCTCAGAGTTGAGAAGAGACTGCAAAACAAGATTGAACTTCTACATGGTGATGTGACATACCTAACTGCTCTGTATGACAAAATTAACATTCTAAATGTGAAACTGCAGGGCAAGAATTTCAATTTAATCCAGGCAAAAAGTGCAGTGTCCGCTTGTATTGGAAAATTGGAGGTATATAGGTAAAACATTGACAGAAGAATGTTCTCACAATTTCCCTGCGTGGCAAGTATGGCACTATCTTTCACAGTGATTTGCAAAAGTACTGCTTACATTTTCAGTTACCGAAGAAGGATTTTCAGAACTGATTCAAGGATTTGAATGATCTGGAAATCCCAGTCTGGGTAATTAACCCATTTCTTTGCAAGGTGGAAGAACAGGAAGAGAGCTTGCAAGAAGAAATTATTGAAATTCAGAATGATGTAGAAACAAGGATGCTCTGCAAAAATGTCATGTCGGATGTGTGGTGTGGTTACACTGTCATATGATGCTTCCTGGTATTTGGAGAAGAGCCAAACTGCTCCTCATTGCATTTCCATCCTCCTACCTTGACGAAAGAGAAGTCAGTGCAGTGAACCACATACTCAGAAAAAAACAGAAACCACTTGGATATTGTTATGCGTGGGGACTTGAGGCTTTTGCTGTCACATCTAGAATCATATATTTCAATTCTTGCTAAAAGCCATCAAACTCAAGGATCACATTGATATCGAAGCTGCTATACAGCACACAAGTACTGTGCACGCAAGGTTTAAAGACAAAAAAATTAAAGCAGATCATCGTTCTCATGTTAGCTTATGGCAGACGTGTTTTTACTCTATGGGGGTGGCAGAAAATATATTGTGCCTAAGAGTGGCATTAGCAAGTATGAAGGTGCTTTCAGGGTGGTGTTGTGCGAAAAAAGGGTTGGGAAGCACTGAAATAAATGAAGATGAGACTCAATGAATATCTTTAATTTCAATTCTAGTATAAGGCAACATATAGCTGAACCATTTGCAACATTCCTCAGCAAGAATGCCAGATGTTTGTTCTATTTCTCTGTTCCACTTTCTACCTACACATCAACTATTCACTTGCTAATTCTAATAACTGTGAGTGATATCAGGAAATATTTGACAGGGCAGCCAAGGCAAAGACCATGGATCCCAACAGCATTCTGGCTGTGCTGTTTACTATCTGAGCTCCAGACTTAAATGCACCTCAGAGCAAAAACTTCAGGTGCAAATCCAACAGTTACACCTGTGTAATAAATTAGAAAATTGACCAGATACTGCAAAGATTTTCCGCCTGATTATCTCTCATCCAGTATGTTTTAAAGGCTAAATAATTTCACCATGTGTTGCAAAGTAATGAGATATGTCAGTTTATGGTTGGATGTTTGCAGAAACTTAAGTCTCCGCATGAAATAGATTACAGAAAATTGGGTGGTAAGAAATGTGTTAATGTACACGCAGATTTCTCCTGAGCTATTATTAATGTAGTTGTGCAGGGCTACCTTTGGCATTGTATTCAAGGTTATAAGGTTACTATAAGAGAACAGCTACTATCCAGAGTAAAGCAAAATAAGGGTAGAGCGGATGTCTTTACTTAAGTAAATACATGATGGTCAAATTTGCCTACTTTGAACACTTAAGGGAATGAAGGTGTTGCCTTGACTTTTGTGGAATAATTGATGCATCTGGAGTTTTGATAAAATCATTGACTAATACATGGTAGAAGCTCAGGAACATTGTTGTAAGATGGGACTTCTGTAAATCTGTTCTCTACCTGAACAATAATTCTGTATATTTGGATGCCGGTATGCTCAAGTGCAGAAATATTGTTGTAATATTTCAACTCAAAAAGACCCCTTTCTCATCCAACTGATGGACTAATGGGTGAGCACAGCATGAAGGACTAACACAATACAAATGATCACCATGCTTACCAGTTCCTGTTCACCCAGCAATGAGATTGCAGCATTTACAAAGCAGTTAATGATAATATGGGAGCAAGTGAATGGACAATGCAGTCAGTGACAAAGTTACAAAATGCCTGGAAGGACTTATAGCCACACTCTGTTTGACAATGTCTAAAGCCAGAGAAGTGTGACAGGGCATGAACTCACTAGTGACCATGGATCTATTGCGTATTGACATCAAGATTTAGTTGTTCTGAAATGGAGAAGAGTCTCTGGTCTTCTGGACGACAGATGAAGAGATTGCTTCCATGCTTGTGAGTCCAGCCGAAAGCATCCATGCTGACAATGACAGTGATAGTGAAGAAACACAGGATAACTGGAAATACCTGAAGTTCTTAGAATAAGAGGAGTTGCATGACCCTGCAACACTTTTCACAGAAAGAGAGAAGAAGGAGAGCCATTTCTACCACCACAAATGCGGCAGAGAAAGAATCAAGACGGCTCTGGATAAAGAGGGCAGATCCGTGAGTTGCTGCTAGGGCACAGGCCGGGGCCTGATCAACCCTGGTCGGGTCGCCTGGGCAAGGGTGTATGATGTTGAAAGACCCAAAACACGTGACGACCCTAGGTAACATCACTGATAATGTGCCCCAGCTTAGCATCATGCAGATGTTTCTGTAAGAAATATAAGTATTTACCATATCCAAGAGAAAAGAATCAAGAAGACAACGGACTTTATAAAGGAGAATATTCTTTATGAAATATTTATCTATATCCAAAAAGTTAATAAATGGCAACATTTAATTAAAAAGTGATAATAGAAGTTTAGCTTTACTCAATGCATTTATTTCCTTAATGTTCAGTTCTTTGCCAATTACAAACATTGAGGATGCAGTAATAATTTTGTTAAACCTTGCCAATGATCTGTAGATATAGTAAGATTTTGTTAGTAATACAAATATTGTATGGTTATGAGGAATATCTTTCACTATATCTACTTCTGAAAAAATACAGGACAGATTTCACCTTGTCAATTATCCCATTAGTTTTCTCCCAACAATGAATGAAGTTATGAAAGTGTTTGTTGAAAATGTCACTGTGTCAATTGTTCATCGTTAGTCTTGCCTTATTTTTCACTATAAGCACTAATCTCTAGACCTTATTAAAGTGTTTTTCTAAACAAGGGCACAAATGGTGACTTTCAAAAGCAAGGTAACAACATCAATGTCAAATGCAGCACTTGAAAAGGTATTGCATATGGAACTAATTATTATTTCAGCACATTGGAATAGCACTAGCTTCAAGTTCCCTCAATTCATGCACAATCTTAACCTAGAAAAGTATTGTCATTTCTGCATTATCCCTGAATCAAAATCTTTCCTCACGTTAATAAAAGGAAGAGAATCAATAAAGTGGTTTACCTTCTCAAGAAAAAATTTGAGACAGACATTTAAATGCTGGTCTTGCCAGTAACACCCTGCTAGAATGCCAAAATATATGAAAAATGTAAACTTTAAAGAGACAATCATCTCATATTGGTCAGTTACAGTATATCTGCTTCATCCAATTAACCTGTCAGTTGGACTCAAACACTAATTTTACAGAATTCATGATCCAAATTTCACCTCCAATTCAAAACTGCATTTGTCATCATTCAATATTTAATACTCTCCATGTGGGTGAAAAAGTTCAATCTTAATGGTTTCAAAATACTACTGAAAAACACTGTAAAGTTCAAAAACATTCAACCTCTCTTCAGATATGTGTATACTGTTGACCTCAGATCGTTAACTGTTTCAAAGACCACTACTTTTGGTCATCTAATTGGGAACATTAGCTGATGAAGACTTAAACAAAGCAGAAATAAATATGTATTTATGTAAAATCATTTTGGGACACATTGAAACACTTATTTTTGTAAGTTATTTTTGAAGTACAAATGTGTTTTGTTTCATGTGGTTGCTCTCAATATTTCCTTTATATCTTCAAATAACAAAACTCACAAAATTTCTTTCCACATTCCAATACAACCTACACCTTTTCCTTGCACAAATTTGGCATTTTTTGAATATTTTGTGCTTCCGGTATGCCATACATTATGGGAATCATTCAAATCTTTATAGTTCTTCCAGATCTCAATTCACATGCAACACAGCGACTATCACTCAAGTGTGTCCACCCGCATTGTCCATCTTGCCCTCTCCAATACATCTGAATGCCTGTCTGGCTTTCACACCTCCTCTCACACCCTGAATGTGACTATCCCTCTTGGATAATAAATCCCCTAAATTGCGGAGTGCAACGATTATTGAAAAGCCAGGGCAGTGTAGACATAGAAAGGATGTTTACAATAGTGGGAGAGTCTAAGGCCAGAGTCCATAGCCTTACAAACAAAGGATGTCCCTTTAGAACAGAGATGAAGAGGATTTTTTTTAGCCCAAGGCACTGTGGAATTCATTGACACAGTGGGCGGTGGGGCCAAGTCAGCAAGTATATTTAACACTGAGGATAATAGGTTCTTGATTAATAATGTCAAATATTATGTGGAGAAGGCGGGAAAAAGGGTTTGAGAGGGAAAATAAATCAGCCTTGATGAAATGGTGGAGCTCAGTCGATGAGCCAAATGGCTTAATTCTCCTCCTATGTCTTATGGTCTTATAATTTTATCTGGCCAATTGCATCTATTCTAGTCAAAAAGTTACCCAACCTAATCTTGGTCAATGGTCTTTATGATTACAGTACTTCAAGAACGCATTCAAATTCTAATTTCCAATGCCAATTTCTGTGGATCACCCAAATCATCAAAGACGATAAGAACAGCTTACTGTGTTGTTCCTACATCCTCTCTAGTCTCGCAGGTAGTGATTTGTGCATCACAGAAGCACCTTGCCACAATTGAGTGGTTCAGTTTCTCGCCATGTACATTGACCAGAACATGTCATTTTATTGCTTAGCTGCAACCAGAGTTGACATGTCACTGAATGCAGATTTTTGTCTCATAGGCAAGTAATGTGAACAAAGGAATGAGTGAATATGCAACCAAAACCACTTTGAGATAATCCAATCACTATCTCATTGCAATTTATGAAAACTTCTCATAGGATGATGCAGAGATTCAAGTGAAGATGTTGTGCCTTAAAGGAAGAGGGAATTATCCACAAAAGTAATTGAGAAGGGAGCAGACACAAAGAACAAGGAAAGTTAAAGCAGAGAAGGTGATTTTAAATCTGGAATTGAATAATGCAATGATGCAGATGAGCTTTAAAAAATTCATAAACAGAGAGGGAAATGGAAAGATAAACTGCTTCAGAATTGGAAATGGATGAGCTCGTGAATGGAAGCCTAAAATTGATGTTTCTGCAATAATAAAGGCTGCATTCAGGAAAAAAAAAGACATACAAGTGTTTCCCACTGCTCTGCAGACACCTAAACACACTTAGCAGTTAGTGAAATACAGAGTATTGTAGTTCTGATATGAGGAATGCTGAGGCATAATTTTGGGCAGAGGAAGTTTTCATATATTGCAATGAGATAGTGATTGGATTATCTCTAAGTGGTTTTGGTTGCATTATAAATATAGGTCAAGAAACCTGGGATAGCTCCAGAATATTTGTTTGCAATAATGCCATGATATCTATATAATTAAGTTGAGAGAGCAGATGAGATTTGATTCGTATCTGATGAAGTGAGACAATTGTTCCATAGGTAGAATGAGAATGACAATCCAATGGGAAAGATGCAATGGGGTAGTGGAATTAAATTTTTTAGTAGCTGGGTTGTGAATTTAGTGAGAAAATGGTTTGATAACTCTCATCTAAAGATAATGATACCTGATACAACAATGTTTCGTCATTGTTGCAGTAATTATGGATGGATGTTTTCAAAATGGAATTAAATTATTGTGCTGATGGATAAGAAATGAGGCTTGAAGATCAGTTCTGGGCAGCCCAGATGCATTCAGTCTGATTTAGTCTGAGAGAGCTGCCAGAAAGGAAGTAAGAGTGCATTACGATTTGTAAATTAGCATCCTAACCAATTTATTGGGCTAATGGTTTAACCACTGACCAAAAGACTTTAAAAAACAAATTAAACAAATATTGATCATTATCATAATCGAGATTAAATGAAGCCATCGCTTTTGATAATGGAATTGCATAATTTTAACTGCAAAGCCAGGCCAAATTGGTGTAAGTGTACAACATTAATGATGGGGAAGCCCTTCCAAAGAGATTAATCTTCTCAAGATCATGTATCATCAAACTGTCAGGTACGAACGTAAACAAATGGCCCATGTTTATCTGAGTCTGGCTGTGTGGTTTACCAAGCATTTACTTTAGTCAGATTTTACTTAATAAATAGGGGAAAGGATGCACTAGGCAGATAATGATCCTTGCAAGCAACTACCTATAACTCTCTTTGCGGCTTTTGGGTGTAGTCTGACTCTATTTATCTCAACCCAAATGGGACAGACACTCTTCTGGACAAAGCGTGCAGAAAGCAAAATAAATGGATGCTATTAAAACTAGTGATGCGTTGATTATTTGATTAAGTGATTAATAATTGCCAGAGTTTGTGATCAATTATAGTTTTTAATCGAAGCGACAGAGATATTCAGCACTAAAAGGTTAAAATGATTGTTTAAAAGTGTACAAATATAAAAATGTAACAAATTATTGCACTGTTGACTGGACAAGTACAAACACATTAATTATTCAGAGGTATAAACTGCTTTAATGTTAAACTGATCTAATAGAATGTGAGATACTTTTATAAGATAATCAAAAATAACCAGTATTAAAGTGTTCCATAGTGCACCAAAATTTAGCCAAGTGTCTCACAGAGAAGGCATACCATTCAATGAAAAAGAAGATTGTGTGAAGCAGTTATAAAACATTGCATTCTATCAATTTTTTTAGTATATTTTAAAAACATATTTCAAACTACTTAATGTATACATTTTGGTAATAGATTTCAATTTCAAAATTTTGAGATATATTTGAGTGGTTTATGAAATATATTAATGCTCTAATATTTGCAGTTAACAGAGTTTAAATGTAAGAGGTAATATTTCTGACAATCAAATATTAAAGAAAGAAATTTTATGTTTCAATGCACTATTTCACAATCTCAAAATGTCCTGGAATTCATTATAGCTAATGAATTAACTTTGGAGAGTACCATCACACCAGTACTTCAAACTTCAGTTTGGCCATTATGTTAATGACAAAAGAATATTAGTCCTGTTGCTAACTTAGTATTTTAATATTATACTTTTGTAAGTTTAATCAGTAATGTTGTTTGTTGGTACTCGACTAATTGGCATTGTGTTATACACTCAGTAGCCACTTTATTAGGTATCCCCTGTATCTAATGAAGTGGCCACTGGGAATGTGTTTGCGGTCTTCTGCTGCTGTAGCCCATGCACTTCAAGGTCTGATGCGTTATTTGTTCAGAGATGCTGTTCTACATACCATTGTTATAGAATACGGTTATATGAATTACTGTTGCCTTCTGTTTGAACCATTCTGGCCATTCTCCTCTGACCACTCTCATTAACAAGGTGTTTTCACCCATAGAACTGCCAATCACTCCCTGCTTTTTTGTTGTCGCACCACTCTCTTCAAACTGTAGAGACAATTACGCATGAAAATCCCAGAAGGAATTTTGTTAGCTGGAGAGTGGAGTGGTGAATCTGTGGAATTCCATGCCATGGGAAGCTATGAAGGCCAAATCATTGGGGGTATTTAAGGCAGAGGTTAATAGATTCTTGATTAATCAGGGTATGAAGGGATACAGGGAGGAGGCAGGAGATTGGGCCTGAGAGGGAATATGGATCAGCCATGATGAAATTGTAGAGCAGACTCAATGGGCCAAATGGTTAAATTTTCTTCTGTATCTTAAGGTCTTATGATTTGATAGAGATCAGCAGTTTCTGAGATACTTAAACCACCCTGCCTGGCACCAACAATTGCTTCATGGTCATAGTCACGGATTACATTTCTTCCCCACTCTAATGAAAAATTTGAACAACAACTGAACCTTTTGACCATGTCTCCAGGCTTTTATGCATTGAATTGCTGCACATGATTGGGTGATCAGATTTTTGCATTAACGAGCAGGTGTACAGGTGCACCTAATAAAATGGCTACTGAGTGTATATCAGTGATGTTGTTATACGGTGTGTTATTTACTTGTTTTGGTTTTGTCATTATGTTTGTAATGTCATTGTACTGGAATTGCAGCTATATTGGAACTATTTCCGTATCAATATTTCCATTAAAACAAATCATTGTAGTTTGTATTATTGCTCTCAGTGGTTCACAGTACATTTAGTATCATAGTATGTATGCAGTATACAGATCTGAGATTCATCTTCTCCACAGACAGCCACGAAACAGAGAAAACCATGGAACCTGTTAAAAGAAAAATACATCAACACCTCCAAGCAAAGAGCAATTTGCAAAAACGGCAACAACAAAGAACAAGCGAAACCACGGAAAATAAAGCATAAAAATCAAAACAGGCCATATTCCTTTCAGTTCAGTGTTCATGGAACCCATTGAAAGAAAAACATCAAAACACCAATTGTGGAAATGGTAAGAAAAAATGCAAAAAACACAGAATGTAAAACATCAAACCGCAAAGTCAAGGGAACAGTCCAGGAATGTTCAGTTTCAGCTCATTTCAATTCAATCTAGCACTGTGTTGTTCATTGCTTGCAGGCCACAGACAACTGCAACAAAAAAGGAGCAATCAGATACCAGAAACACATGCTCTCATAGAGACATATAGCACAGGAAACAAGCCTTTTGGCCCTTTGATTCCCTTCAGTCATTAGGCATCCATTTACACTACCGTACATTGATCCCACTTTATTCTGTCCAATTTCTACCAATCACATACTCTATTGGAACAATTTACAGTGACCAATTAACCTGATAAACTGCACATCTTTGAAATTATGAAAGGACTCCATAGTATGTGGAGAAAGCCCATATGGTCAAAGGGAGAACATGCAAACTCTATGCAGGCAACATCTGAGGTCAGGATTGAACATGATTCACTAGAGCCTGACTAGTTCAGGTCTATTGTGACTATCATTAAAGATGGAGTAGTTATTATACTGAAACTATTGCTGCAACAGTACTGCCGTGATATATTATTGGTTTTGTCATTATAACTATATTGTTGTTATCTCATAGCTGTTAGTATATCAGTTCCATCGCTATATAATTACACACATTGTTCTGGGCTTTGTAGTCATCTGTGGTCCCACTGCAACCTTAATAGTAAAAACAAATCATTCTTTTCTCAGCAATTTTTCTACCTTGGTTTTATAAAAGAAAACCCTCAGAGATATTCTACAGTATGCAATAGCCCATCCTGTGGAAGTAAAGGTGACATCCAATAGATAGTTAAGACTCTTTCCACTCACAAATCAGAAGTAAGTCTTACTTCACTATGTCTAGAATATAGAACTGTTTGGAATTTAATCCTCTAAATATATTTAAGAAAGCTCTTCATATTTCCTATTACATGCATTGACTTTGAATTTGGAACTGTCACAATATGTGAACTCCCATTAAAATTAGTCCTGTCATTTAAATTATTCTATCCTCTTAATACCCCAAAATGCTTAAAAAATCCCAAAATGGTCAACAATGCAAGAAAAACATTTTAAACTATTTCCAAATCTTACAGTTGCTTTGTTAGTTTATATTTTAAGTGTTTTATTTAGTTTTATTTTGAATTTGTATTTCTTGGATCTCGAAGCATTTATAACAGAAACAGCATTCTCATTTAAGCACACATTGATCTTGACCATCACTATCAAATGTGCACATCACTTAAAAGTCACTATCAAACCTGCTTCTATCACTTCCTCTGGCAGTGTCTTCCAGGCATCCTCCACATTTGTGAAAAAAAACACTTGCCTCACACATCAAGTCACTGAAAAACTTTTTCACACAGGGGGTTGTGGCTCTGTGGAATGCTCTGCCTCAGAAGGCAGTAGAGACCAATTCTCTGGATTCTTTCAAGAAAGAGTTAGATAGAGCTCTTGAAGATAGCGGAGTGAAGGGATATGGGGAGAAGGCAGGAAAAGGGTACTGATTGTGGATGATCAGCCATGATCACAGTGAATGGTGGTGATGGCTCGAAGGGCCGAATGGCCTACTCCTGCACATATTGTCTATTGGCTATAAATCTCCCCTTAACCTTCTTCACTCAAAGGAGAAAAACAACAAATTCTCCCATTAAAATTTGGAGCCTGAACCCCTTTTTTCTGTAATCATTTTTGCATCTATTTCTTGCATACTTTTCTTAGTTCTTCACATTCTCAAAGATTCAAAGTACATTTCCTATCAAAGTATGTGTTCAGCTTACAACCCAGTGATTTATCTTTCCACAAATAGCTTTGAAACAAAGAAATACCATGGAACACATTCAAAGAAAGCATGAAGCACCCAAAATGTAAAAAAAAAGAACAAATCATGCAAATGGCAAAAAAAGAGCCAAAGCACAGAACATTGAAACAGATTCATTGAAACAGTCTGGGAATGTTCAGTTTAGTTCATTTCAGTTCAATTTGGTCCTGCATCATTCGTTAACTGCAACCAGTCCACCTCAATCGAAATCGCACACAATAGCAACAAAGAAGGGAGTAATAAGAAACCAGAAAAACATCATAACATGAACTACAGAGTCCAATTCACAAAAGGTGCTGGTTAAACCTTGCCCAAGACCTAAGAGTCCAGCACTGTCCACCAGCAGCATCAAGCAGGAGAGGGAGTCCAGTCAAATGCAGGCAACTTCCTCTGGCAGCAGAGAGTGAGAAGGAGAGAAAGAGACCAGTCACATGCAGGCATGCTCCTCTGGTGAAAAGCGGGCAGATGGCTTTGAACGCCCACTTGCCCTCTGCTGTCATCCTCATTTATTTCAATCTTGCTTGATTCTTTAATCGGTGAGATCAGTAAGAAATGGAGATGATCATGGGCTCACACCCCATCTTCAGGCTTCTTGGTCTCCAGGCTGCACAGAGAATGCAAAACTTCACCAAACTTCCTCGGAGACAGCGAAGTGCCTGATTGCTCAAACCCCGAAAACACATCATCAAAATGTAAATCACAGGTTCGAATAGTAGCAGAATCATAGTTGAAAGATGAAGAAGAAGTAAAAGAAGTAATTTGCTGACTGTCTGAAGGGCATCACCTTAGGTCGCATTATTTGCTGGTGCCATCTTCTTCAGATGTTTAGTTTTCCGGAAGAGTGGTGACCAGAAATACTAGGTGTATTAATCTATTTGTAGTTCAACTGGATTCTAATAAAAAAAGATCCAATACAACCTTTCTTCGTTCTTTTGTTGTTGTTGCTGAAATCATATTGGAGATGACACGAGATCAGAATGGTTACTATCTGTTTGCTGGCATTCCATTATTGCATTCATAACATGTGTTCTTACTTTATTGGTGGTATTGTTATAATTCTACTGAAAACATATCCATTTATCATTATACAGGACTATGCAAAAGTCTTAGGCACACTAGCTATATATACATGTCTAAGACTTTTGCACAGTACTATATATGTGCCCTTATTATAATGCTATTGTCAGAAGCTGTGTACATACATCTATTGATGCTTCTGGACTCATCTTCAGTGATGTTCCTGGAATCATCGGGTGTTTCGGGTCTTTCAACATCATACAACCTCCTCCAGGTGACCCAGCCAGGGCTGATCAGATGCCAGCTTGTGTCCAGATGGCTAGCTACTTATGACTCCATGGCTCCCCTCTTTTGAGCCACAGCCATCTTGAGGCCCTCTCTGCCGCATCAGTGGTACTGCGGATGGCTTTCCTCTTCCTCTCTCCCTCGATGCCCAAAATGCTGAAGGCTCTAACTAAAGAACGGGCTATGAATCCCCTACAACCAACCTCCACTGGGAGACACCTCGCTCTCCATCCAGTCTGCTGACAGTTGCTGACCAGTCCTGCGTACTTGGAGAGCTTCCTTTCAAAGGCCTCTTCCAAGCTATCTTCCCATGGGTCTGTCAGCTCCAGCAGCACCACTTGCTTAGTAAACTCAGGCACTAGGACAATGTCTGGTCGCAGCATGGTGGCTGCGATATGGTTGGGGAACTTCAGCTGCCCTTCGAGGTCCACCAAGAGCTGCCAGTCCCTTGCAGAGGTCAGAATGCCTGCAGATGTTCTTTTGGCAGGTATTGGCTGCTCCCCAGCTCTGACAAAGGCAATGGTCTGCTTGGAGGGTCAGGACCGCTTCGCCCACTCAAATCTGCGCTGACGGCTTCAGCGATGGTCTTCAGGACCTGATCATGCCTCCACCTGTACTGTCCCTCACCAAGTGCCCTTGCACAGCCGCTGAGGATGTGCTCCAGTGTTCCCCGCTTCGAGAACAGTAGGCACGCAGATGACTCTGTCTTGCCCCATGTGTGCAGGTTTGATGGGCTTGGAAGCACATCGTACACTGCCTGGATGAGAAATTGGGTGCGTTGGGGTTCGGCTTTCCAAAGATCAGCCCAGGTCACTTTCCTCTCAACCGCATTCTCCCATCTTGTCCAAGCTCCCTGTTGCTTTATTCCCACCACCTTGCAGGTTCTCATCTCCTCCACTACTGCTCTCCCCTCCTCCTGAACTAGACAACGCCTTTCCTTCCCTCTGGTGTCCATTTGGGGAGTTGGAAAGGATCCTAGCCCAGCTTGGCCTCATGTGACCACTCCCACCAGCCTCCTGTGATGCAACCTGGCCTCTGCCTCCTGAACAGCTTCCTCTGCCCTCCACTTCCTGCCAGTACTTACTTGGATCCCTGCTCTAGCCACCTTTGGGTCACTTGAGTCCCTATACTGTAGCACTTCTCTGACTCTTGTTACCTTGAATTCTTCCTCCAAGGATTTGAAGGGCAGTTGCAGTTTGTTGTGGTGTCCATAGAGTGCGATGCTGCTCAGGTTCTTTGGCAGCCCCAGCCATCTGCTGAGGTGGTTGCTAAGGTTGCTCCTCTCTAAGGTTTCAACTGTTGAGATCGGAACTGCATAGATAAGGAGGGGCCACAGGATTCTGGGAAGAATGCCATGCTGATACACCCAGGCTTTAAACTTCCCAGGTAGGCCAGACTTGTCTACAGATTTCAGCCTGCCATCCAACTCGGTGCAGGTTGCCTGAATGGGTGTTGTGCCCCTTAAAGAGCTGTCAAAAACTTTGCCTAAGCTCTTGACTGGCTTTTCTGTGATGGTTGGGATGGCTGTGCCTGCGATGCTGAACCGGAACTTGTTCTCCACCTTCCCTTTCTTCAGCACCATCGATCTTGATTTGGCGGGTTTGAAACGCATCCGGGCCCACTCCACCAGCTTTTCAAGTCCTTGCAGAATCTTCCGGCAGCCTGGGACTGATTCTGTGGTGACTGAGGTCATCCATGAACGCCCTGATAGGTGGTTGCCATTGAGCGGAATTCATTCTGGGCCCTCTGCACTCTGGTTCAGCAGACTTAGTGAGCAGACATGTTCATGGCTATGGAGAACAGTGTCACTGAGATAGTCCACCCTGTGATGATGCCGATCTCCACCTTGTGCCAGGTTGATGTAATTGCTCCTGAAGAGACCCTCATCTTGAAGTTGCTGTAATAATCAGCGATAAGGTCTCTGATTCTGCTGGGGACGTGATATTTGGTCAGTGTGAGCCATATGCATTTGCCAGGTCGAGCCACAACACTGACAGGTTGCCCTTGTTCTCTCTGGCCTCCCTGATGAGCTGTGTCACCACACTGATATGCTCCAGACAGCCCGGCATCCCTGAAATGCCACCCTTCTGGACTGATATATCAATATAGATGTTCTTTGCTAGGCAGGTGCATAGCCGGTTAGAAACTGCGCTGAAGAAGATCTTCGCCTCGACACACAGCAGGGAGATGATGAGAAACTGATCTATCTGGGTGGCATTTTCCTCCTTTGGGATCCACACCCCTTCAGCCATTCTCCACTGTTCTGGGATTTTCCTCCTTCTCCAGAAGGTTCTCAGGTTCTTCCACAGACGCAGCAGGAGTTTGGGGCAATTCTAATACACTTTGTACGAGGTGTTGCTTGGTCCTGGAGCCGAGCCTGCCCTTGCTTTGCGGACAACCTCTCTGACTTCCTTTAGCTGCAGCTCTGACACGTCCAACTGCACGTCCGGTTTAGGTGGGTCTATTAGGATGTCGCACTCTCCCAACTCCTGCTCTCTTTCAGAATCATTATATATCTTCTTCAGATGTTTTTCTATGTCTTCCTGCGAACAGGCCAGTTTCCCACTGCACTTCTCCCCAGCAACTCCTTGGTGAACTTGAAGGGGTTGGCGATAAAGGCAGCACGTTTTCGGGCCCTTTCACGACGCCGCCTCCGATGCCACTCTGCCCGGTGGAGGACCCTGATCTTCTTTCGTAGTATGCACATCAGCTGGGCCAAGTCAATGCGCTCCTCTTCTCCTGCCTCCTTGTATTGGGATTTCAGAGCTTTCATCTCCTGCCTGATGTTGTGGATCCTCAATGCTCTTTAGTTCTTCGAGTAAGATGTTTTGAAGCCTTCCTTCTCCTCTTCTCCGAGCTGTTCAGCTACAATACTGACAATAATTGTTGTCATGGCTTGCAGCTTCCTATCAACCCCTCCCTTCGCCGTTGCCTCAAGAATTTGGTTAACATCTTCATCAAACTGCTTCCATAGTGAAGTCATGTTAGCTGCAGGCCATTTGATCCGCCTCCTGTTAGACTTCATTGTTAGAGGGATTAGTTTGCAACACTTGGAGGTTCCGGGCACTATGGGGTGACTCCGGGCCTGGCCCCTCCTTCATCTCACCAGGTTGGACACCTGCGTGTTGTGCTGCTCCTGCTCCCGCCAAACACTTCATCCTCGCTTGGTGGATCTTCAAGCCACTGGAATTATTTTAAGCAAACAAGTATCAAAATGTCTTATGGGATATTGGGCGATATTCGACCGGTTGCTTTTAGTTAAATTAAGGGGGACCCTTTTTAACGTTTGCATAATCCAAGCCTATGCGCCAACAAATGATGCAGATGAAGAGGATATCAACAAGTTTTATGAAGATCTCAACAGTGCTTATGAGCAACGTAAATCTCAGGATATGAAACTAGTCATGGGAAATTTTAACTCCAAGGTTGGACAGGAAAGGGTTGATAACATCATAGGACCTTTTGGATTAGGGGAAATTACTGGAATTAAGAAAACCTCCTCTACAGGGTGCATAAGATCAGCAGACGGATCCATACCAACAGATCCAGATAAAGCCTGGGAGGTGGATTTAGTATATAAAGCAGCTTTTTGAAGATAATAGAGGGGAACCCCTAGATATTAAACAACCTAATTCTGGTCCACCTATTACCAAAGAAGAATTGACTAAAGCAATGAAAAGCATGAAACATGGTAAATCCACTGGACCTGATGAAATTTCAGTGGAAATGATACAAGGCCTAGAAAATCTTGGGCATAGATATTCTTTTTGAACAGTTTAATGTCATATATGAGTCTGGTGTATTGCCTGATGATCTCTTGAAATCAGTATTTATAACTCTGCCAAAAATTCCTGGAATTATTGACTGCAAAAATTGTAGAACAATCAGTCTCATGAGTCACATAGTAAAGATTTTGCTGAGAATTGTTCTGAGTCAAATTAAAAACAAGTTAAGACCAGAAACTTCAAAACTGCAATATAAGTTTATTGAGGATAGAGGAACTAGGAACGCAATTTTTATATTACGAATGCTTTCAGAAAGGGCAATTGAATATCAAAATGATGTCTTTTTATGTTTTATTGATTTCACTAAAGCATTCGACGAAGTGCAACATGAAAAATTTTTTCAAATACTCGCTAAACTAAACATTGATGGAAGGGACCAACAACTGCTTCAAAACTTATATGGGAATCAAACGGTGGCAGTAAAAAATGATGATAATATAAGCAGTTGGACTAAAATTAAAAGGGTTAGACAGAGATGTGTTGTCTCACCGGAATTATTTAATATCTATAGTGAAATGATTCTCAGAGAAATAGAAGACCTAGATGGGATAAAAATTGGAGGTGTTAACATCAACAATATAAGATATGCAGACGATACCACCCTAACAGCAAGTGCTGCAGAAGACCTACAAATTAGTACAAACGAGTGCAGATTTTGGTCGAACCATCAACTGTAAAAAAAACAAATGTATGGTAATATGAAAACAGCAGGATACTCCCCAACTTCCATTTGTACATTGGTAACCAAGAGATTGAACAAAAAAACTTTAGTTACCTTGTTAGCTTTATATCACAAGATGCTAGAAGTAAAGTAGAAATAAAAAGAAGAATTGGCATTGCCAAAACCAACTTCCAAAAAATGAAACCCATTTTTGCCAACAGACACATTTCTCTGACAACAAGGCTTAGGCTACTAAAATGTTACATCTGGTCAATCTTGCTGTATACTTCCGAAACATGGACTATAACACCAGAACTCTAAATAAACTTAAAAGCAACAGAAATGTGGTTTCTTAGAAGCATGCTGAAAATATCATATAGAGGTAGGCTAACTAATGAGACAGTACTTCAACGTGCCCATACAAAAAGATCTTTAATGAGAACATTAAATGAGAGGAAACTTAAATTCCTGGGCCATGTCATCAGAAAGGGAGAAATAGAATGCCTTACATAACAAGGCCATATGCGTGGGAAATGCAGAAGAGGAAGGCAAAGAAGAAAATAAATGGACACTGTGAAAGAACTAACAGATTTAAGTGTGCGAGATATCATTGACGCTGTGAGGGATTGATCCTGTGGAAAGCCATGATCGCCCAGGCGTGTAACGCACAAGGCACATGAAGAAGATTGCCAGTATTATAGTTGCCGTGACAATATCACTATAGTGTCATAATCTCAAGGCCCATACGTTGTGAACTCAAGTCCCACTACGACAGCTGAGGAACATAGAGTCAGTCAGTTGGTTTGTTAAATAAATGCGGTGTAAAAGGTTGAATGGTAATACTAAACATAAGATGTTGTCCTGTAAGCTACATATATTACAAAGAACATCTGCAGTCATTTAGTTGAGTTCACCCTATAAATGACCACTAATCTACAACAACCAGGTTGCATTCTAACTGTCTTCTGAAATAGAGGGGCAAGATATTCAGTTCTTTCAAAACTGCTTGTGAAAGCAACTAAAGGATAAAATTGAATGGACAATCCAATATTGATATGAGCAATGTAAGTCAATATGGCAAAGGTCATTCATGCAAAGTTCTACCCTTAAACTTCTATATAATGTTCATGTTGATTTCTGTCAATTCACTGGTATTAAAATGATCTATTATCTTATTGGTTTTGTCAGTCCATCATGAGCACCAGCTATCCCTCTATGGACATATTTTCTTCTGTCATCCCTGCCCCCCACCCCACCAACAAAGTAATTGGGTAGAAGATACAGAAGCTTGAAAACACATACCACCAGATTCAAGGTATCTTTTACCCCACTATAATAAAACTTCTGACCAGACCTCTTATATGATAAAGGTGAACTCTTAATTTCTCAATATATGTCCTCATGGCCCTAAAGATTTATTTATCTGACCACACTGCACTTTATCTGTAACTCTTCATTGCTCTGCATTCAATATTATCATCTCCTCAAAACTAATCTATAAGCACCAAGATCTTTGCCTGTACATCTCCTTGTGCAACACCACCGTCGTTGGCTGAATCAAACGTGGTGACAAATTAGAGTATAGCAAGAGTTAGAAAATCTAGCTGAGTGGTGCCACAACAACAACCAATCAATGTCAATGTCAGCAAGGTGAAGGAACTGATTATTGACTCAAAGAGGAGGAAACCAGTGGTCCATGAGCCAGTCCTTATTGGGAGATCAAAGGGTCAGCAACTTTAAATTCTTTGGTGTTATCACTTCAGAGGAATTGTCCTCAGTCTGTCTTGGGTTCAGCATAACAGTACCTCTACTTCCTCCCAAGTGTGCGAAAATTTGGCAAGTCATCTAAAATTTTGAGAAACTTCTATAGACGTGCGGTGGAGAGTATACTAACTGGTTGCATCATGGCCGGGTATGGAAACACCAATGCCCTTGAACAGAAAAACCTACAAAAAGTACCGGATACAGTTCAGTCCATCATGCATAAAGCCCTCCCCACCATTAAGCATATCTACAAGAAGTGGTATCACAGGAAAACAATATCCATCATCAACTGTTGTGTATTTAATACTTCAGTGATACTTAAATAATATTGTAAATATATTGTTTGATTAAGCATTCTTGTTCATTTAAATTATGGGTTATATGTAAAAGTATGTGAATGGCATACGTTATTATGCCACCGTGTCATGTGCACACCTCGCTAAAGTAAAAATGAAACAAAGAATGACTCTGAGTTTTTGCTTTCAATTAGTTTTATGTTTTGGAGTTACAAAACATAACAGTGGTGATGAGGGAGTTATAAAATGAACCCGAGACAGATTCCTACCTGTTGAAGCACAACAATACATTCAAATTTTTTAAAAAGTGCAGTGAGTTGTTTGAGTTAAAAATAATCAGCATAGCATGTGCTTCTTTGGAAAGGAACAGATATTGTTCAGTTAATAAAAAAGACAGAAATGGACAAATTCACGGGTTCATAAACAGTGAGAACTGGAAGGTAATAATATAATTTAAAAAAACAGAAATTGCTGACTACAACGGAAAGATATTCAAGTCAATTGCACAAGAGGTAACTGGAAAAAAGTTACTGAGTGAATTGAGCTGTATTTTGAAGCAAATGAAATAGACACTGAAAAATGAGTGGCAGCTTTGCTGAGTGCATTGGATGGAAAAGCATTCAGGCTGCTTAGAAGTTTGACCACTCCAACCAGACTGGCTGAATTGAGCTTTACTGATATCATGAGAGTAATGCAGGAAAATTTAGAACTGAAACCATTGTTGACTGCAGAGTGCTTTAGGTTTCATAAGCGGAATCTAAAGGAAGAGGAGTCCATTTCAGTGTACCTGGTTGAATTGAAGAAGTTGGCCGTGGATTGTTAGTTGAGTAATGGGCTTAATGATGCACTAAGAGATCATTTAGTTTCTGCAATCTTACAAGAAACCATTCAAAAACAGCTCCTAACTGAAACACAACATACAAAAGAGCTGTTGAAATAACTGTATAAATGGAAACAGCAGATAAAGACACAATTGACTTGCAGTTCGGAATGAAAGCGAGCATGAACAAAATTGCAATGTCCAAAACAGTGGTTACCCCCGGGGTCCACGGACCTCTTGGTTAATTCTGGTGGCTAATGGCATACAAAATGTTCGGAGCCCCTGCTCTAAACAGAAACCATACCGGCAACGGTTCATATCTACAACAACAATATATGTTTAAAGGTGAAACTTGCAGAAAATGTAACAATGTAGGACACATATAAAGGGCAAGCAGGGCTGAACAGGGAAGGAAAAAAGATAAAAAGTCAAGTTGCAGTTTCTGAAAGAGCACAATCAGTGTGATATTGATGAAAAATCTGATAGTGATGAGAGTGATGCAGGACTGAGTAGCCCTAAGATTTAAAATGTGAAAACTAACAATAGACAAGCAATAAGGTTTATGCCAGAAGTAAACGGCAAATTAAGTAAAATGGAAATAGACACTGACTCAACTGTTTCAGTCATTCAACAAAGCGAGGTTGAACAGCATTTCCAAGTTACTGAACTGAAGTCTGCAGATATCTAACTAAACACTTATGCCGGAGGAAAGATACCTCCTGTGGGAATGTTATTTGTAACAGTGAAGTATAACAACTAACAAACCGCGTTGAGCTTGTATGTGGTAGAAATCAGAGGGCCAGCATTATGGGGTCATGATTGTCTGAGCAACTACAACTTGATTGGTGATCCATCCACCATTTGCATGCCATATCCCCTGAATAGAGTCAACTGAAAACAAATTAAGAAAGGTACTAGATGATGCCACAGCAGAGTTCAAGGATGACATTGGAAAACTCAAACATATGAAGGGTAAAAGACTTAAATAAAAATCCCACACCAAAGGTTTGCAAAGCCCATCCGGTTCCTTATACAATCTGTGATAAAGCAGCCAGTGAACTAGATCGCATGGAGTTTGAAGGAATTCTTTCCAAGGTTAAGTGGAGCCCAAGGACAATACTAGTGTTCCCAGTGGCTAAGAAGAAAGTGCCTGACAGGATTTGGGGTGATTTTAAGGTCACCATCAACCCACTGCTAAAAGTAGATCAATATCCTCTGCCCAGGATAGTGGATATCTTTGCAAACTTTTTTGGAAGGAAATACTCCAGCAAGGTGGACTTAGTAAAAGTTTATCTACAAGTGGAGATGAAAGAAGTCTAAAGTGTTTTTCACCATTAGCACTCACAAAGGGCTTTATTGCCATAATAGGCTTGTCTTTGTAGTAGCATCTGCATCTGCACACTGGCAGAAAACTATGGACCAGGTGCTCAAGGCTGTCCAGGTATTCATTGCTACTTGGATGATATCATTGCTACTGGCAAGGATGACAAGGAACATCTCCAAAATCTCAAGACAGTTATAAAGATTAGAAAATTATGAGCTCAGAGCACAATGCAACAAATGTGAAATCTATAAATCAAGCATCATTTACTGTGGTCACATTATCGAAACACATGGAATACACAAGTATGCTGAGAAAATTAAAGCAGTGGTGAATGCCAAAAGGCCAAAGGTTGCCTCACAGTTGCAGTCCTTCTTAGGATTTCTCAATTACTATAATAGATTCCTGTCAAACCTGGCTACAGTGCTCCACCTCTTGAACTTATTACTACAGAATGAGAAGAAATGACAATGGACAAAGCAGTGTGAGGCGGCTTTCCAAAGGGTAAAGAAAATGGTGATGTCAGACACTGTACTTTCATATAATGATACACATCATCCAGTGAAGCTTGCCATGCACTGTTCAGCATGCCAACACATCTAGAAGAAAGGTGTCAAGAGCTGACAAAAGCACTTCCTTCAGTCCCAAATTCAACTCCTACCACCACCACAGAGGAAACCCCAGAACCTGAGATCATTTCACAGCCACAAGTCTCTCTGCCAAGCAGAGTGACTCCTTTTGTCAGGAAAGACATTACCCTACAAAAACGATTAAATCTTTAAGCCTGAATGGAACAACTTAAAATTTACTATGCTGTGGGTTTCTATGTAGATATATATATATATATTGATGTATTCTATATTGAGTTTCAGTTCATTGCCGAGCAGGGAGGAATGTTGTGTATTTAATATTTGAGTAATATTGTAAATATCTTGTTTGATTAAGCATTCATTTTCAATTAAATAATTCATTATGGGTGATATGTAAAAGTACATGAATGGCAAACGTCATCACGCTACGATGTCAAATGTGCGTGCTTCGCTAAAGTAAATAAATGAAACTAAGAATGTACATGAGTAATTTCCAGCTTCGTGGTTTTGCTTTCAATTAGTTTCATGTTTTGGAGTTCCAAAACATAATATCAAGAACTCCTACAACCTGGGCCATGCTCTCTTCTCGCTGCTACTATCAGGAAGAAGGTACAGGAGCCTCAAACCCAGATGACCAGTTTCTAGAACAGTTATTATCCCTAAACCATCAAGCTCTTGAACTAGAGGGGATAATTTCACTCACTTACCCAACTCTAAGCTGTTCCCACAACCTATGGACTCAATTTGAAGGATTCTTCATCTTATGTTCTCGATACTGCTTTTTTTTTGTATATTTGCAGTTTGTTGTCTCTTGACATGGGTTCTTTGTCTTGAGTGCAGTTTTTCATTCATTCTATGGTGTTTCTTTGTATCTACTGTTTGCAAGAAAATGAATCACAGGGTTGTTTATGGTGATGTATATGTACTTCGATAATAAATTAATTTGACTCAGACATTTTACATTGAATAGGAAAAAGAAATATCCCTCATACGTTGAAGCCAGGGTTCTCATGAGTAGCAGAGTTGCTTTGTTGGATGGGTATATAAGAGATGTTGGAGTGTGAAAACACAAATAAGTAAGTGTAAACTTTTTCCAAGATGCATAACTCTAAGCAAGTCCATCAGGTCAGGCTGTACAAATGGACAGAGAAGAACTGGGCCTGTATCAACGATGAATTACAGACACCAGTTCTAATACAGGCAGAGAAGCTCATTATCAGAGTTTGTTACTGAGTATAAAGTGCTGAAAGATGCCCTCATGCTCGTTATAACAGCAAATAAAACCAAAGGCAAATAGATCAGAGTGGAAAGACAAGAAAATCTGCAGATGCTGGAAACCCAAGCAACCTAGACAAAATGTTGGAGGAACTCAGTAGGGCAGGCAGCATCTATGGAAAAGAGTAAGCAGGACTAGAAAAAAAGATAAGAAGTTAGTGCAAGGGGGTGGGGTGAGGAAGTATAAAGTGGTGGGTGATAGGTGAAACCGGAAGAGGGGGAGGGTTGAAGTAAAGACCATGGAAATTGATAGGTGAAAGAGATAAAGGGTTGAAGAAGGAGGAATCTGAAAGGAGAGGGTAGATTATGGAAGAAAGGGAATGGGGAAGAGCACCAGAGGGAGGTAATGGACAGGTAAGGAGCTGATGTAAGAGAAGAAAATGGAAATGATAATGATGAAGTGGGGGGGGGGTGAATTATCAGAAGTTCGAGAAATCGATCTTCATGCCATCAGGTTGGAGGATACCCAGATGGAATATAAGTTGTTGAGTTGTTACTCCTTCGATCTGAGAGTGGCCTCACCACAGCAGCAGAGGAGGCTATGGACCGATATGTCAGAAAGGGAATGGGAAGTAGAATTGAAGTGGGTGGTCACCAGGAGATCACACTCTTTTTTGGCAAATGGAGAATAGATACTCAGCGAAGTGATCACACAATCTATGTCAGGTCTCACCAGTCTGTTGGGGTCACTGGTATTCCCAGTGTGGCTCTTTCTCCTATCAGCTTCCCAGCTCTTTACCTCATCCCTCCCCCTCTCTCGGTTTCACTTATCACCCATCATTTTGTACTTTTTCCTCCCTTCCCCCTACCTTCTTTCTCTAACTTTTTATTTTTTTCCCCAGTCCCGATGAAGGGTCTTGTCAGAAACATCAACTGTTTACTGTTTTCCATAGATGCTGCCTGGCCTGCTGAGTTTTTCCAGCATTTTGTGTATGCTGATCAGAGTGGAAATGGGTTAGAGAATTAAAGCAGCAAACAACAGAAAGCTCAGGGTCACTCTTGCAGTCTGAACATAGGTGCTTCACAAATTAATCTTTTAATCTATATTTTAATCTCATCAGAGTAGAGGAGACCATATTGAACACAATACACTCAAATGGAAGAAGAGCAAGTAAATCCTTGCCTCTCCTGGAAAGAGCGATGGAATCACTGGACGGTGGAAAGGCAAGAGATGAAAGGACAGATGTTCTATTGCCTATAATTCCATAGGAATATGTCATCAGAAAAGTAATGATTTGCAGGAATAGAAGAATAGAAAGGAAGAGCTGACAAGAGGATGGTTAATTCAAACATGAAAGGTTGTGGGAGGCAGGATGGAAAGTGAGGAGCAAGGGAATAGTTTTTACTCTGTGCTGGAAATAAATTAGAAGTAGCTAAGGGCTCTGAACACTATAGTAAAGAAAAAGCCATGATCAAAGAAATTAACTTATTTTCCCCCTCTCCCAACATTATGAGTCAGTGGAATCTCAGCGGGCCCCTGTTGAGGCATGCTTAGTCATCAGTGGAGGTTAGGCCTCAAGAAATAAGCTGCTGAGAATCTGATAGCCGTAGTACTCCTGACAGAAGGCAAGCTTGTGTCAGAGCAGTCAGAATCATTTAGAAATAATTAAAATTGAAGAATACAGTATATTTGAAGAAAAATATTTCATTTCACATGCAGATTCCGTTCAAATGAATAAAGGTTGGACCAACCTCAGAAATGAGTGATGCTAGGACATTTCAACAAGGAAGGAACCCGCCATTCCAAAATCTCACTTTCTTAAAAGAAAAAAAGATGAAAACTATATCCTATCATTTTAACAAGAGAGCCACCAATCATGAAGAATTTCATAGCCAAGGTTTATTTTGAACTATTATTATTTACTTATTTACACAAATGATGTGTATATAAAAATGTATACTCACCAGAACACTACATTTTAAAAGCATATAGAAAAGTTCAGTGTAAATATGCACACACACACTTTTTACTGAGTACTGGTTGGCTCTGATGTCTATTAAAATCTCATATCTCAGACACTGATAATTTAATTATTAATTTCCCAAAAGATAATATGACTCAATCTTAGTAAACTGAAAAAGAACACTAGATATTTAGTGCAAACCACTGGATCCAGTAAAAATACCATGGGAGGACAAAGCCAAGAACAACAGATTTTTGGGTGATACCACCACGTTTAAAGCTCAAAGTTCAAATTTTTATCATCGAATATATATATATACACACACACACACACATACATATACATATACACACACACACACACACACACACACACACACACACACACACATATATATATATGTCACCATATGAAATCCTGAGATTGATTTTCTTGTGGACATACTTGACCCCAGAGAATATTAACTAGAACATGATCAACAAAAGATCCTGCATCTGTCTGGTCCAGATGCTTTCCG
The DNA here is from genome assembly GCF_030028105.1 of Mobula birostris. Taxonomy (NCBI): domain Eukaryota; kingdom Metazoa; phylum Chordata; class Chondrichthyes; order Myliobatiformes; family Myliobatidae; genus Mobula; species Mobula birostris. The sequence goes on along the minus strand of NC_092383.1, from coordinate 27,848,994 downwards.
TGATTTCACCTCTCACCTCTCCTTTGAAAAGGTATTCCAACATCTGCAAAAGCTGGTGGTTTCAGTAGCCTAAGCCTCAATACTTGTTTCCTCAAAACCACAGAGGAGGAAGGAAATGTCCCTTATAGTCACTTGTACTGTGGCTTCAACAAAAGGCATAAATGCTGGTGCAAGAAAATTGAACATGGTTAGCAGGGGTCAATTGATGATTGCTCTGGCCTTCAGTGAGCCACGGCAAAATTCTTCTCTTCACTGTTCAGTTTTGTCAATGATGAAGAGGTTTTTAAAGGAAAACTGATCAATTGTTGAGGACCTGGTGATTTCATGTGCTATTTTCTGAAGACATTGACCTCAATGGGGTTTCTCCAGCAAGTTTCATGTCTAATAATAATAACAGTTTTCAGAAAATGTGCTGCACCAACATGATCAAAGAAGTAAGAACATATATTTATCTGAAGCAAAGAAATCCGTGTGTGTTGGAGTCGGAGGGGCGGGATTGGGGACTGCGTAGATAGAAAGGAATTTAATCAGAGGTATCTAAGACAGAGGTGTCGAAGTCCAAAGGGCATAGGTTTAAAATGCAGTGTTTTACAGGCAGTTACATAAAATAAAGTTGTTTAAAAGAAGTTCACATACAGTGTTTTTGAAGAAAATGGCAATGTATGTATTTTGCTCTGGAAACGTTTAGATAATGCAATGATTTTGTTATACATTTTGCTCTGTGTCATTAGACTAAAGCTGCACAATCAAATAAATTGATTTATTTATTTGGGTATATGTGGAGGAGTTTTTTTTTTATCCAACAAATGGTTACAATCTAAAATTCATAGCCTGAAGAGGTAGCAGGGGCAGGTACTCTCAGAATTTTCAAAAGGTTTCTAGGCAGTCCCTTGCATCGCTCAGGGCTAATGGGCTATGGACCAGGTTCTGATAAGTGAAATTGACATAGATAGGTACTTGATGGTCAGTATGGACAAAGTATGTTTCTGTGCTTTATGGCACTGTGATTCCATGTATTTATTATACATCAGGCTCACAGCACCAATAGAAAAGCCAGTGATACACACTTTATGACCATCTGAACATGTCAGGAAAATGCAGAAAAGTCCCAAAAACGAATTGAGGGATAACTACTTGCCAGGACAGGAGGAAAAAAAATACTTTATGTCTCTTCAATATAGGACAATGATTTTTTATTTCAATGTGAAATGGCAGAAGGAAACTTGGTTTAATGTCTCAATTGATGTTCCCTCTGATATCCATTGATGCTGTTTTGGGAATATCAGTGTGGATTTTTGTGCTCAGTTCTCTGCAGTGGTGTGAACCAAAAATATGATGCAGCAGCATTAATTTATATTCCTTTTGCTGATTGATTTATTTCTGATTATTTATAAGACATTATTGCTTGATTCCAGTCCCTTTTCTATGCAATGTAGATAAATCATCCTGGGTTTGGAATCACAAAGGAAGAGAAAGATTACAGCTTGCTAGATATGTCTACTTCCAACCATGCTGCTTTTTGTACTGGTTCTTGTTCTTTCCTTTACTCTAATCCTTATTCTGTAAACATTCATCATTTCTTTTGTTGTGCCAAAGAATTATAAATGCTGCTGCCGACAGTGCAATTTCCTCTGGTGTCACATTTGAAACAGTCAGTTCAAGTCTACCCACAACATAAATGGCTTTTCAGCAGCTGTTCTGCATCTCATAAAAATAGTTCATGATAATTTAGTGCAATACTTTAAAAAACCAAAGTAAATTGGTGTGCCCCATGTAAATTATAGGATATGTAACAAATTGTTAAAGTAGCGCACACGCAGAGGTATTAAAATTTATTTAGAGTATAATAAAAAGATTATACAACAACGTGTAATATAATTGTGTTAGTTATAAATACTATAGTGTATAATTTATCGCAATTGCAGCTTCCAATCATTTGAAAGCATGTGTGAACCCATGCACGTTCATCTTCAGTTGTATCTAAAGCCTTTGTCTATTTGCAATGAATGGTCCAATGGGTGCAGGAGCTGGTAGTGGGTTGCAGGTATGAAGGAAAAACGTAACATGGCTGAACACAGAATGGCGCAGTGCTGTTAGTTCATGCTGTAATATTAAGTTCATTAATACTTCAGACAGCATTTCAGCCTTCATGGGAGCATGAATAAGGGTGGGCTTTCATTATTATAAGGTTGAGAGTTTTGTACTATTTAAGCATTACTGATCACTCTTGCGCTATCACTTACAACATAGAACACTATAGCATACTATGGGCCCTTTGACTGAATATGTCTTTGTGACCTTTTAACACACTCTACAATCGATTTAACCCTTCCCTCCTGTACAGCCAATAACCCGGCAACTTTTGGACGTCCTTATGCATATTTAAGAGTCTGAAACATCCCTATTGCATCAGCCTCCACACCACGCCAGCAATGCATTCAAGACACTCATCACACTTTGTTCAACGAACATACCTCTGACATCTCCCTAAAGTGTCCTCCACTCACCTTAAATGGACATCCTCTGATATTGGCCATGACATTCTGGGAAAAATTATGCTGGCTCTCCATTTTAATTATCCTTCTCATAATCTTACACACATGCATTAAGTCACCTCTCATCCTCCATCTTTTCAAAGAGTAAAGCCCTAGCTTACTCAGTCTTTCCTCATAAGACAAGTTCTCTAATCAGTTAGCATTTTGGTAAATCTCTTCTGCACCCTCTCTGAAGCTTCGACATCCTTTCTTTAATGAACTGACTGGAAATGAACATAATACTCTAAATGTGGTCTAACAGGAGTTTTAAGAGGTTGCAACATGAACTTGCAGCTCTTCAGCTCAGCCCCCCAACAAATGAAGGCCAACACACCATATCTTTTTAACCACCGTATCGGCTTGCACGGTAACCTTGAGGGGTCTGTGGACTTTGACTCCATGAGCCCTGTGTTTCTCCACATGCAAAGAATCCTGCCAATAACGTTCCACTCCTCCTTTGTGCAATCTTCCTTAGTGTATCACTTCACCTTTTTATGGATTGAACTCCATCTGCCATTTCTCAATCCAGCTTTGCATCCTTTCTATATTCTATTGTAACCTACTGGGTAGCGGGGTGGAGATACGTCTCTACCAAAGGAGGTGTAAAGCGCTCCTTCCCCCCTCTAGCCTGCAGGTAATCCTTGGGCAAGGAGTAGCACCTGCAAAGGCCTCCCAGTCAAGATCATGTGAAGCCATGGGAGTAGTTGGTGGATGGTCATATGAGCAGCTGGTGCATATCACAATTCCTGGTTATGCGACTACTGATGCCAGGCAGATAACCCAGATCACGCAGCTTGTAAAGACACTGCCCAGAAGAAGACAATGGTAAAATCACTTCTGTAGAAAAATTTGTCAAGAACAATCATGGTCATGGGAACATAATCGTCTACCTCATACGACGCAACACATAATGAATAAATGAATGAATGAATGAATAAATTGTAACCTACAACAACCTTATACAGTAATACAACATCTCTGACTCTTGTACCATCTGATGCAAACTTTCTCACACACCTCTCCACTTCCTTATCCAAATTATTTATAAAAATCACAAAGAGCAGTGGTCCCTGAAGAGATCATTATGGAAAACCACTATTACTAACTTCCAGGCAAAATATGGTCCATGTATTAGAACACTGTGCCTTCTGTGAGCAAAGCAATTCCAAATCCCTAAGAAATCTCTTCAATAGTTTGCCTATCACTGATGTAAGACCCACTTGTCTGTAATTCCCAGGATTATCCCAATTACACTATTACCTTTCTTGAACAACAGGACACTTACCATCCTCCAATCTTCTGTTGTGGCTAGGGAGGACACAAAGATCATCATCAATGTCGCAATAATCACTTCCCTCACATTCTGTAGTAACCTGGGGTATATCCCAGCTGGACCTGGGGACATATCTATCAGAATGTTGTTCAGAAGCTTTGGCTAGTTATCTGTCGAACTATAGCCAAAGTGTTTGCTCCTCTTACAGTACACGTGGAGCCAGTTCAATGTGTGTGCATAAGCTGAACAAGTGCATCAAACTAATGAACAATTCTATCAGCTCATTCAGGAAAATTTTCATGAATTTATAAACCTGAATTGTCAGAAGCAATGAATGTCAGAAATGTAATGGGTACATAAAGGAATTATGCTTCCAATATTTTACACTGAGCTGGTAATGACCCAGAAAAGTCTTCTCCATAAAGCTCACCAGTAAACTAGAAATGCTGCTCTGTTATTTAGAATCTTTTTCTACTGCGTGAAAGAAGGGAAATGGACACAGAAACATCAACACTGCTGTGATGAATTGGTGCCATTACTGCACCCTAGTCAGAATCTCCAGCCGAGAGTTGGACATAATTTAGAATATCACACAGCAAAGCCGATTACCTGAAATACTGCTGTTAAAAGTGTAATTTCCTCTGATGTCATATTTGAAACAGTCATTTCAAAATAGCAGCAAACTTTATTGTCAAGAAGCACAGAGAAGTCAGACATTTCTTATTTATTCTTTCTGATATTGTTAAAAGGGAGACCCTAGGATTCATAATAACATTAAAAGTTCTTTGAGCAGCAGGAAATAATTAATACTCAACTTCAGCTAAAGCCTTAATAGATTTTAGTGAGCACTTCCATCACAAGGTTTTACATAAAATGTCCTTTTTACACAGAAGTTTACCTGAGAAGAGGACATTTTTCTGTCTGCATGAAAATACCCAATCCCCATTTACAAGAAGGTATTTTGATTACCTCAGCCACCTCCAAAAGATAGGTCCAATTATCTGCAAAAAAATCACTTATTTCCAATAAGTGATTACCAGGAATATAGAGAAAACCCTTCACTGATGCTGTCAAAGTTTCTTTCAAAAAACAGAGCATCCTCATCAATTCCGGGGAATCCTAGCCCTTCGACTAATAAAGTGGAGGAGGATTGTTCAGGGAAGCATTGAGATCCATGGAATTCTTTGTTAGAAATAGGCAAAAGCCAGAGAGAAGTCCCCACAAGTTAAGTGTCTCTGTCTCCACCTCTTGACAGTCTGTAGTTTCCACATTGTCTTCACTAGCCATGGCAAAATCTGAAGGACTACAATGGAAAGATCTCATCCACATTCCTGAGAAACTAGCTAAGAAGAAGAAGAAAGACAAATATTATCCAGCACTTTGTGTATTATGGCATATGATATAGCACATCATTTATTTATTTTTCTTCCCTTTGTCATTCAAATTTTCTTTCAGAGAGGAGAAAAAAAGTGGAATAAAAATAGAAGTTGTTCAAATTATTCGGCAGGTTAGGCAAAACTGCAAAAAGAGGAAAATGGATTCAACATTTAGGTCAATGACCTTTCATTACAATAATGAACAAATTCAGGAACTAAGAAATGGCACAGAGTTGTAATATTAATCCCCATACTGCTGCCATTAAATTCAGCTTCATCAGGTTAACAACGAAAATGGTGTCAAGGTAGGCTCCATGGATCTAGAAGTTGTCTTGTTTTGCTGCCATAATTGACTTATAAAATATACCTATCTCAACTCTTCTGAGTATTAAATTGGCTACATTGCAGTTCCAGATCAGTCAGCTGATAAGATTATTTAGGAAAAATTCAATTGTTATCTTGTAATGTTGCCCATTTAAAGTAAATCTGAAGATAATGTTAATATGTGGAATAAATACTCCAAATCTTGAGATCCAAGATGATACAAAGTTTTGTATCAGGTATTATTGAAAAAGCAACACTTCTTTAAAATAATATTTTCAAAAAGATACACCAGTGATATATACAGAATAAACACAATCTCTATCAACAAACTATATTTCTGCCAACTTGGAGTAAAACAGTTACAGATTTTGAAAAGGCAAGTTTATTCAAATCCCTTGAGATTTTGCACCACATAATTTGCATTTCCTTGTTTTGCAAAATTTGTTTAAAAGAATATACTCACACTATGCTTTAAACCATTTTTAATTATTGCTTTAAGAGAGCATTCTTGACATTTCACACAGTTAAAACTTCATGCAGTTTGATTGCCATCATTAAAAATGACTTTACCTCAAGCAGAATTAAATTGTGGTGTTATCCCTCATTTGTGAGCAACCTACTTTTAATTGATTCAAAACAACTCTTAAAATATGTGCCTAGATCTGCCATCAGATTTCTGAATAGTCTATGAACCCATTAACACTACTTCATTATTCTGATTTTGGCACTTTTTATTTATTTTGTAAATTATAGTAATTTTATGCCTTTGCTCAGCACTGTTGCTGCAAAACAAAAAATAATTCAGGTCACATAAGACAGTGACAATAAACCTGATTCTGAAGTTTAACAGTTGGCTAGAATGTGTATTGTGGCTTGGTGATTGACAAGGCCATTTTCGGCACCTTTACTGGCTTGGTTTATTCTGCCTCTTCCACCCCTTCACCAAGCTCCCTCTGTTTTGCAAAAATCTTTTTTTAGTAAATAGAACTTCATTGCAAGAGATCAAGTCTGCTCCACATTGCACATTTGCACTGTGGTCACGGTGTTAATTAAATCTGAAATTTGATTAGAAATCTTTGGAAATTGAAGGATATAAACACCTCAGAATCTACGGCCAATTTCACTTTATATAGTGATTGTGTTCAAACTGTTTAAAGAAGGTCTTCAAGAATGAGAATAAGTTGTAAACACAAGAAAGGCAGCGGATGCTGGAAGTCCAAAGTAATGCACACAAAATACTGTAGGCGGCTCAATATACCACCTAACCCCCAAAAAATTGCAAAAAAAACTTTTTATGATTGTTTATTGTACTATTCAATGTGAAGAACAACATATCAAAAGTTGGACAATTTTGACATACGCGAAAGTCTCCAAAAATGACATCAAAAAACAAGATGGCCACCAGCAGAAAAACGTAAAAAATCCTGATGATAACCATCAAATTGCAAGTTTTTAAACCTGATGTTTTAATGAATGCTCTGTTCACCACCAATGTTTTTCAAATAACAGTAGTTCCTGGGATGAAAGTGGCATTTGTACTGCCGTCATGATGTCATCAATGATGTTATCAAGGGACAACTCTGGTATTAAGTACTGACGTCATGACACATAATATGCTACCTTATGGCTTCTCAGATGCAGTCTTGTTCATCATCCTCTTCTATCACTGGCTTATTTGTCATATTGTCTCAGTTGCCATCTTGGCAATGCCCACATGCACTAGTGCATTCCAGCCCATGCATTCTGCAGGTACACTTTAGCGTAATGCACCCTCCCAAACAGTTGCAGTGAATCATCTGAATAAGTACCTCTGGAGCAGGCCTTTTTTCTGTCATCACTGGAATGAGTTTTTCCCCTTCTATCCTCCATCCCCACTCAGATGGCTCCATTTCATCACTTCAGCTCATCCACTCCATAACCTGGTAGTAAGTCTGCAGGGAGTGAAACTTACAGGCCAAGGTGGTTGGTGGCAGTCTTTCAGGCGTGACGAAAGTCTTAGCTCTTGCAACTTTCTTGCAGAGCATATTGTATCTGATAGATGCCAGGGAGTCGTTCTCATTTCCATTGAACAACGCCACCATTGCCCTACAGCCATTGGTTTCTACAATATCCTGACTTTGCTTTGGTGAACAGAACACTATCAAACAGTCTCTGATTCCCCTCTCTTTCTTGATGATTCTTTGGAACCCCGACTTCTTTCCACTCCCAAGTACTCCTGACGTTGAGTCGCATCCGGTAAAGGCATGAAGAAACAATAGATCATTGCAAGCTGCTTCTCTGAGTACTGCTTAAGGACCTTGATATTATAGGCATTTGATTTTGTCTTGTCCGAGCGGAAATAGAGTTCAGTGCAGTTTGTTACCACTACATGATAGAGCAAGAGTATGAGGAGATCGATGTCTTCTCCAATGAGGATGGTAGATTCAAAAACAGACATTGTGACAGCTGCTTTTGTGATCTCAATGTTGGCATCTCCTTCAGCTTGAATCACTTCGCAGCCTCTCTGTCGCTAACGTTCCGTACTGAGCTGGATAATTACTGCTTGTTTGCCTCATTCAACAAGAAGTCCTCCTTTTCTCCAACAAATTTTGTCGCCTCTGTAATGTTCACCTTGTTCACATTCAAATTTCTGCTTCGACACTGATGAGTACAGTCCTTTATGCTTGGCCCAACTCCATAACCATCAAACACTATTGTGGCTTTGGCACAGTATTTGACAGTGAATGAGGCATAGTCATCTGTACTTGAACTGTAGGTGCACCCCTCCGTCCATTTTAAGCGGTGCAGAAGTGATCCCCCACCTAGAAAATAGTGATCTGTCACTGGATCCGTCTGTGTGACAGCATTGTCCGATTTGGAGGTGTCATAGCTCTTTATCGCTTCTGTCAGTTGTGGCTTATCCGGCTGGCGCAAGATGTTCTTTGCTTCAAACAGAGACATTGGATATGGACAGAGTTCATAGTTCATCACTTCGTGTAGCCGGAGGTCACCTGTCTGTGACACAACTAGGTACCTCTGGAATAACAACGCTGTATCTATGGTATGGTCTTCAGCAACTTTGACTGCCCTGCTGGATGTATGAAGATGACAGCATTGTAGTTTATGGAGTGCTAAAACCTCAAATATGGAGTCAAAGTCAGACGGAACATTGGTAGGGAAACCTAAATTGATTGAAACAATAAGACATTTGGATTGACAGTGACAATAACCATTAAAATACGATGAACACGTCATGACGTCATATGACGTCATAAAATAATAGTTCATAGTTCTGGTGCTAAAACACACCCTGCGGATATTCCCATTCACATTTTGTACCACAGTTATGGCACTACCATTGTTAGAAACGGAGAAATATAGCAAAATAAGACAGGTATGTGTCCGATACTTTTCATTGGCAGCCATTTTGTAAAACATCAGATTTTTTTTTACTTTCCCATGCTCTGATTCTGTCCAAATTTTGGTATGTTGTTCAGTATGTCTGAAAGTACAAGAAATGACTATAAAACTACTTTTTGCAATTTTTTTGAGGCAAAGGTATTTTGGTGATATATTGACAGCATTACTGGAGGAACTCATCAGATCAGGTAGCAGCTACAGAAAAGAGTTAACAGGCAACATTTTGGACCAAGACCCTTCTTCAGGACTGAAAAGGAAGTGGGAGGAGTAAAAAGTTGGGGAGAGGAGAAGGAGGCTAGCTGGAAGGTGATAGTTGAAGTTAGGTAAGTGGGAAAAATCGAGAGCTGGAGAAGAAGGAATCTGATAGGAGAAGGGAGTGGACCAGAGGAGAAAGGGAAGACGAAGGGGACACTGGGGGAAGTGATAAGCAGCTGAGAGGAAGTAAAAGGTCAGAGTAGGGAATTGAGGTTGGGGGAGTTTTTTTTTACCAGAAGGAGAAATCGATATTCATGCTATCAGGTTTGAAGCTACCCAGACAGATTATAAGGTGTTGCTCCGCCACGTTGAAGATGGCTTCATCTTAGCACAAGAGGAGCCTATGGCCTGACATGTTGGAGTGGGAATGGGAATTGGAACTAAAATGTTTGGCCCCAAGGAAGTTCCAATTGTGGAGGATTGAGCAGAGGTGTTTGACAAAGTGGTCCCCCAATTTGAATATGTTATCTGTCATCCCTCAGAGCACTTTGAACTTTTCTGGGTTTCTGCATTTCTGGGTTTGACACCGGGAGTATATTTCACTACTAATTTTTTCCAGTTGAGTGGCAAGAGAAGCATGTTGCATTGCATCCAACAGTTTTACTTCTGTTGTACCATACTCAAGAGTATCACCTTCACTGTGACTCCAATCTCTCCTCTGTCACATAATGTCCTGCTCCTTTTATTCACTGCTTCCACTAGTCCCCCAATTTCCTTGTGGTGTCTTTTTGGATTGTGGCCCAAGATCACCAGAACCAGTTTCCTATGCATAACCTAGTTAGCATACTTTGAAAAAAGATTCCTGATAGGAATTCATGCTTGGCTTTTTATAATTATGGACTAATAATCCCTATTTTCTCAAAATTTGATTTGAAAGATTTTACAGCAAACAACGATTCTGCCTTTCATAGAAACAATAGAAACATAGAAAATAAGTGCAGGAGTAGGCCATTCGGCCCCTCGAGCCTGCACCGCCATTTATTATGATCATGGCTGATCATCCAACTCAGAACCCTGCACCAGCCTTCCCTCCATACCCCCTGATCCCCGTAGCCACAAGGGCCATATCTGACTCCCTCTTAAATATAGCCAATGAACTGGCCTCAACTGTTTCCTGTGGCAGAGAATTCCACAGATTCACCACTCTCTGTGTGAAGAAGTTTTTCCTAATCTCGGTCCTAAGAGGCTTCCCCTTTATCCTCAAACTCTGACCCCTCATTCTGGACTTCCCCAACATTTGGAACAATCTTCCTGCATCTAGCCTGTCCAATCCCTTTAGGATTTTATACGTTTCAATCAGATCCCCCCTCAATCTTCTAAATTCCAACGAGTACAAGCCCAGTTCATCTAGTCTTTCTTCATATGAAAGTCCTGCCATCCCAGGAATCAATCTGGTGAACCTTCTTTGTACTCCTTCTATGGCAAGGATGTCTTTCCTCAGATTAGGGGACTGATCCCCTAATCTCCAGGTGTGGTCTCACCAAGGCCTTGTACAACTGCAGTAGTATCTCCCTGCTCCTGTACTCGAATCCTCTCGCTATAAATGCCAGCATACCATTCGCCTTTTTCACCGCCTGCTGTACCTGCACGCCCACTTTCAATGACTGGTGTGTAATGACACCCAGATCTCGTTGCACCTCCCCTTTTCCTAATCGGCCACCATTCAGATAATAATCTATTTTCCTATTTTTGCCACCAAAGTGGATAACTTCACATTTATCCACATTAAATTGCATCTGCCATGAATTTGCCCACTCACCCAACCTATCCAAGTCACCCTGCATCCTCTTAGCATCCTCCTCACAGCTAACACTGCCGCCCAGCTTCATGTCATCCGCAAACTTGGAGATGCTGCATTTAATTCCCTCATCCAAGTCATTAATATATATTGTAAACAACTGGGGTCCCAGCACTGAACCTTGCGGTACCCCACTAGTCACTGCCTGCCATTCTGAAAAGGTCCCTTTTATTCCCACTCTTTGCTTCCTGTCTGCTAACCAATTCTCTATCCACATCAATACCTTACCCCCAATACCGTGTGCTTTAAGTTTGCACACTAATCTCCTGTGTGGGACCTTGTCAAAAGCCTTTTGAAAATCCAAATATACCACATCCACTGGTTCTCCCCTATCCACTCTACTAGTTACATCCTCAAAAAATTCTATGAGATTTGTCAGACATGATTTTTCTTTCACAAATCCATGCTGACTTTGTCCGATCATTTCACCGCTTTCCAAATGTGCTGTTATCACATCTTTGATAACTAACTCCAGCAGTTTCCCCACCACCGACGTTAGGCTAACCGGTCTATAATTCCCCGGTTTCTCCCTCCCTCCTTTTTTAAAAAGTGGGGTTACATTAGCCATCCTCCAATCCTCAAGAACTAGTCCAGAATCTAACGAGTTTTGAAAAATTATCACTAATGCATCCACTATTTCTTGGGCTACTTCCTTCAGCACTCTGGGATGCAGACCATCTGGCCCTGGGGATTTATCTGCCTTTAATCCCTTCAATTTACCCAACACCACTTCCCTACTAACATGTATTTCGCTCAGTTCCTCCATCTCACTGGACCCTCTGTCCCCTACTATTTCTGGAAGATTATTTATGTCCTCCTTAGTGAAGACAGAACCAAAGTAATTATTCAATTGGTCTGCCATGTCCTTGCTCCCCATAATCAATTCACCTGTTTCTGTCTGTAGGGGACCTACATTAGTCTTTTCCAGTCTTTTCCTTTTTACATATCTATAAAAGCTTTTACAGTCAGTTTTTATGTTCCCTGCCAGTTTTCTCTCATAATCTTTTATCCCCTTCCTAATTAAGCCCTTTGTCCTCCTCTGCTGAACTCTGAATTTCTCCCAGTCCTCAGGTGAGCCACTTTTTCTGGCTAATTTGTATGCTTCTTCTTTGGAATTGATACTATCCCTAATTTCTCTTGTCAGCCACGGGTGCACTACCTTCCTTGATTTATTCTTTTGCCAAACTGGGATGAACAATTGTTGTAGTTCATCCATGCAATCCTTAAATGCTTGCCATTGCATGTCCACCGTCAATCCTTTAAGTGTCATTTGCCAGTCTATCTTAGCTAATTCATGTCTCATACCTTCAAAGTTACCCCTCTTTAAGTTCAGAACCTTTGTTTCTGAATTTTGTGTGTAATCAGGATCTTTTTCAATGTATGTTACATTGGTTATGCATAGAATACTGCTTCTGGTGAACTTGGGCCACAATCCAAAAAGACACCATCATCTCACCGCAATAAACATTAAAACTTAACTGCTATTCAAATATTCAAAGGTTCTAAGTACATTTATTGTCGAAGTATTTATGCAGTATACAACCTTGAGATTTGTCTTCCCACAGATAGCCGCAAAACAAAGAACCATGTTCAAAGAAAAGGCATCAAATCTGAAAACACACAAACAGAATGTAGATAACAGGCTCCAACAGTAGCAGAAGCACATAGAAACATAGAAATGTAGAAAACCTAGAGCACATTACAGACCCTTCAACCCACAAAGCTGTGCCGAACCTGTCCTTACCTTAGAAATTACCGAGAGTTACCCATAGCCCTCTATTTTTCTGAGCTCCATATACCTGTCCAGGAGTCTCTTAAAATACCCTATCATATCCATCTCCACCACCGTCACCGGCAGCCCATTCCATGCACTCACCACCCTCTGCGTAAAAAACTTACCCCCAACATCTCCTCTGTACCTACTTCCAGGCACCTTAAAACTGTGCCCTCTCATGCTAGCCATTTCAGCCCTGGGAAAAAGCCTCTGACTATCCACACGATCAATGCCTCTCATTATCTTATACACCTATAACAGGTCCTCTCCTCATCCTCCGTCGCTCCAAGGAGAAAAGGCTGAGTTCACTCAACCTATTCTATTAAGGCATGCTCCCCAATCCAGGCAACAACCTTGTAAATCTCCTCTGCACCTTTTCTATGGTTTCCACATCCTTCCTATAGTGAGGAGACCAGAACTGAGCACAGTACTCCAAGTGGGGTCTGACCAGGGTCCTATATAGCTGCAACATTACTTCCCGGCTCCTAAACTCAATCCCACGATTGATGAAGACCAATGCACCGAATGCTTTCTTAACCACAGAGTCAACCTGCGCAGCAGCTTTGAGTATCCTATGGACTCGGACCCCAAGATCCCTTTGATCCACCACACTGTCAAGAGGCTTACCATTAATACTACATTCTGTCATCATAGTGGACCTACCAAAATGAACCACCTCACACTTATCTGGGTTAAACTCCATTTGCCACTTCTCAGCCCAGTTTTGCATCAATGTCCCACTGTAACTCCTGACAAGCCCCCACACTGTCCACAACACCATCAACCTTTGTGTCACCATCAAATTTGCTAACTCATCCCTCCACTTCCTCATCCAGAGCATTTATAAAAATCACGAACAGTAAGGGGTCCCAGAACAGATCCCCGAGGCACACCACTGGTCACTGACCTCCATGCAGAATATGACCCATCTACAACCACACTTTGCATTCTGTGGACAAGCCAGTTCTGGATCCACAAAGCAACTTCTCCTTGGATGCCATGCCTCCTTACTTTCTCAATAAGCCTTCCATGGGGTACCTTGTCAAGTGCCTTGCTGAAATCCATATACATTACATTAACTGCTCTAACTTCATCAATGTGTTTAGTCACATCTTCAAAAAATTCAATCAGGCTCATTAGGCACGACCTGCCTTTCAGAAAACTATGCTGACTATTCCTAATCATGTTTTGCCTCTTGAAGAGTACATAAATCTTGCCTCCCAGGATCTTCTCCATCAATTTACCAATCACTGAAGTAAGACTCACTGGTCTATAATTTCCTGAGCTACCTCTACTCCCTTGCTTGAATAATGGAACAACATCTGCAACCCTCCAATCCTCCAGAACCTCTCCCGTCCCCACTGATGATGCAAAGGTCATCGCTAGAGGCTCAGCAATCTCCTCCCTCACCTCCCACAGTAGCCTGGGGTACATCTCGTCCAGTCCCGGTGACTTATCCAACTTGATGCTTTCCAAAAGCTCCAGGACATCCTCTTTCTTAATATTTACATGCTCAAGCTTTTCAGTCTGCTGCAAGTCATCCCCGCAATTGTCAAGATCCTTTTCCACAGTGATTACTGAAGCAAAGTACTCATTAAGTATCTGAGCTATCTCTTCCACTTTTCCACTGTCACACTTGATTGGTCCTATTCTCTTACATTTTATCCTCTTGCTCTTCACATACTTGTAGAATGCCTTGGGATTTTCCTTAATCCTGTCCACCAAGGTCTTCTCATGGCCCCTTCTGGCTCTCCTAATTTTTTTCTTAAGCTCCGTCCTGCTAGCCTTATAATCTTCTAGCTCCCTATCATTACCTAGTGTTTTGAACCTTCCATAAGCTCTCAACAGCCTTTGTACACCATACTGTATTTTCTGTACCCTACCATTCTTTCCCAGTCTCATTGGACCACACCTATGCAGAACTTCATGCAAACATCCTCTGAACATTTACCATATTTCTTCCATACATTTCCCTGAGAACATCTGTTTCCAATTTATGCTTCTAAGTTCCTGCCTGATAGTCTCATATTTCCCCTTACTCCAATTAGATATTTTCCTAACTTGTCTGTTCCTATCCCTTTCCAATGCTATGGTAAAGGAGATAGAATTGTGACAACTATCTCCAAAAAGCTCTCCCATTGAGAGATCTGACACCTGACCAGGTTCATTTCTCAATACCAGATCAAGTACAGCCTCTCCTCTTGTAGGCTTATCTACATATTGTGTCAAGAAACCTTCCTGAACACACCTAACAAACTCTACCCCATCGAAACCCCTCGCTCTAGGGACATGCCAATCAATTTTTGGGAAATTAAAATCCCCCACCATGACAACCTTGTTATTATTAAACCTTTCCAGAATCTGTCTCCCTATCTGCTCCGTGATGTCACTGTTAATATTGGGTGGTCTATAAAAAACACCCAGTTGAGTTATTGACCTCTTTCTGTTCCTAACTTCCTCCAACAGAGACTCCGTAGACAATCCCTCCATGTCTTCCTCCTTTCATGCAGCCGTGACACTATCCCTGATCAGCTGTGCCATGTCCCCACCTCTTTTGCCTCCCTCCCTGTCCTTTCTGAAACATCTAAAGCCTGGCACTCTAAGTAGCCATTCCTGTCCCTGAAGCATCCAAGTCTCTGTAATAGCCACAACATCATTGCTCCAAGTATTGATCCACGCTCTAAGCTGATCCACTTTGTTCATAATACTCCTTGCATTAAAATAGACACATCTCAAACCATCGGTCTGAGCGCGTCCCTTCTCTATCACCTCCTATCCTCCCTCTCGCACTGTCTCCAAGCTTTCTCTATTTGTGAGCCAACCGTCTCTTCCTCTGTCTCTTCAGTTCAGTTCCCACCCCCCAGCAATCCTAGTTTAAACTCTCCCCATTAGCCTTAGCAAACCTTCCCGCCAGGATATTGGTCCCCCTGGGATTCAAGTGCAACCTGTCTTTTTTGGACAGATCACTCCTGCCCCAAAAGAGGACCCAATGATCCACATCTGAAAAAAGAAAGAAGACATAAAAGAAGTGAAAGGAGTTGCTTCATGACCTGCTTTGAGGACGTTGCCTTTGGTAGCATTGTTTGCTGGTACCATCTTTGAATTGTTTGTTTCCAGAATTTTACATCTTCCTTTTAGCAATTTGGAGGCTGCATTCACAATCCCTTCCAATACACTCAAAGTATAATAATTGACTAGAAACCAATTGGGAGTTTTCTAAAAGGAACATTAAAAATGTCGTATCAACGCATGTTCCATTGTGATCTGTTCTATCAAACCATCAGTGGAAATGTCAATGAACTGATCTTGCAATTTCTACATGTTTAGTGCTAGAAAGAAAAGGTAGTAGAAGTCTGGGCTCAGGAAACAATCTGGCTTACAAATGGTCCAGGGAACTTCTGTGCCCCTTTGATGACTATTGTTTTATTTGAATGACTTTGGTTCAACACGGATTCTAGCTGGAAAAGTTCATTGGCATATACCCAAATTTAGTGTCACAGAAGTTAATTGGAAAATGCACAGATGAATTAAATTTGCTAATAAGAAAACTTTGGTATTATTTGGCTTTGCTCATGCAGTATTCTATGCATAACCTGCACTATGTATATTGAAAAATATTTCTAATAGAATTTATATGCTCTACCATTCATAACCATGGACCAATTAGCCCTGTTCTCTCAAAATAAGCCTCATCAGATTTTACAGTAGATGAGGATCCTGAAAGCATCAGTCACAGAGCCACGAGTGATTTAATTTCATAGGAAACAAGTTTCTGGGTGAGAGAATTGTTGGCAGCAATGTAACATTCAGAAATAATGGTTCAACACAGTTGCCCACTGGAACTGAGGTTATCAATTTCTGGCAACTGTTTCTCACATCATAATAGGATGACCAAAAATGTTGACAAAATTCCAATAGAGCTCATTAAAAAGGGGATAGGTAAAATTAAATTAGGCCACATTTCACCTTCCGCATTAACAAGAACACTACCGACCTATTGCATATATGCAAGACTTAAAAAGGACAAGCTGTTCATTAAACCCAGCAAGGCATTCTCCTTCTGTCTTGGCAGCCATCAGCCTGTCAGACAAGGAGAAATCCAAATTGAAAGGAAGGACTCTCTAGCACAGGACTTTGAGGAGAAAATCAATCTAGGACAGAGGATCCATCTTAAAGGGCATAATATAATTTGGCACTCACAAGCTAGCAAAGTCAAACAAAGTTATGCCTTCTCGTGACTGCAATTGATAAAATTTGTTAAATGGCAGATGAATCCTTGACAGTCTTCTTGGTGACTAGTCCTGGCTTGCCTGTTGTTATGAAGGTTATAACTACTGTAATACTTTATGTTTCAAGATCATTTTAATTACCTGCAGAAAATATATTGTTTAACAATCAAAGGAGAATAATTATTTGAAACATAACTGGATGCATGACTATCCATAGAAGTTTGCTTTAAGATGGCAGAGGCACCATTAATTTGTCAGTAGTACTGCCTTCTTCAATGAGTCAGATATCAACACAAACAAACACTCAGTTGTCACTTTATTAGGTAAACCTGTATGCCTGCACATTAAGACAAATACAGTGGATTCCAGTTAATTTGACCATCGGTTAATCAGGACTGCTGCTTATTAGGGACAACTCTTAAAGAAAATAGCCAGGGTTCCCTTTCTTTATTTGGGACATTATTTTGCTCAATTGGGACAGGAGACTTTTGTCCTGTGCACTTCTGTGGCCGTAAGACACTTCACTGTGCTTAAAGCCAACAGTTTATAAATAGTGTCATTGCATGTGTTTGTGTGCAAAAAGCACTGATTTTTGTCACTGATAGTTGGCAAGAAATAAGCAGTAAGAAAATTCAGAACTGATTTGCTCACTGTGGTTTCAAGCATTCAGGCTTGAAGATGCTAGAAATACTCCTGAGTGAAAATGAAATGAGTTAATGACTTCAACAAGTTAGGGACTATAAAGAATTTTGATTATGTGTTTTTGGACTGGCTGAGAAATCTGGCACTTTTGCAGTCTTCAAGGGGATGCAACATGGTTGAGAGCAAGGTTGAGAACAGAGTGTGCGGCCTAATGGTGGAGCATAAGCACGTGATCGGCTCCATTACTTACTGAACTGAAAATGAGAGTAGAAGGTGAGCAATTGTTCAGTGCCATCTACCTGTATTTGACTGATCTCACTCTCCCTCTGCTAGAGCAAGGTGCAAAAGTCTAAGGTCTTGGGCAAGGTTTGATCGGTATGCGTCGTGGATTTTTAGAGGACTCTGCGGTTTACATGTGCGTCTGGTTACTTTTTTTTAATTGCTATTTTGCATGATTTTGATTGGGATGCTTCAATGTAGACTGGCTCAGCGGCTTGCAGTCAATGAATGTGACAATGAACTGAACTAAACTGAACATTCCTAGACCGCTTCAAAGATTCTACGGTTTGACGTTTAATATTCTGTGTGTTATTCACTTGTTTTTTGCCATTTACACGACTTGTTCTTTTTTCATGCGTGGGTGTTTGCTGTTTTCTTTGAATGGGTTCCATGGTGTTTCTTTGATTTGTGGCCTCCTGCAGAAAGACAAATCTGTATACTACATCCATACTTTGATAATAAATGCACTTTGAATCTCTGAGGTATCAGAAATCATCTTGAATGTGACAATGAAAATGAAGATTTGGAGGATGCAATCATCAAAGGCATTGTATGAAGGCAAGCAATTATCTGCACTAGGTGTCTGTGCTGATTTTGTTCATTTATAACCAATCAAAAGAGTTACTGGATGAATTTCTCTGTTGATAAATATTGGGACCCAATACACAGTTTTATAGTATTGTAGTAGTATTGGAAGTGTTCTAATTTGTTCTGCATTTCATTTAAGTGCATAATTTGTTACTCAGTTAAATGTTAGTTTATCTTTTTTTATCTTTTTAACTATTTCCATTAAACTTTGGTTAATTGGAGCAGCAACTTAATTGGGCCAAAATGTAGTGGTCTCAATGTGTCCCAATTAACCAGAATCAACTGCATCTGATCAACCAATCATGTGCAACAAGTTTCAAGATTCAAGTATATTTATTACCAAAGAGTGCACAAATTATACAACCTTGGGATTTGCTTGCTCACAGGTAGTCACAAAGCAAGAAATCCAAAAGAACCCAATTAAATATAAAAAAAGAAAATAAGTAAAAATAAAAGGCCAACACTCGATGCACAAGAGAAAAAAAATACAAATCATGCAAAACAACTGAAGTGAACATCAGCATTCTGAACCAAAATTAAGTCCTCAGACTGAACCCCGGAGCAGCCCAGTGTAGGCCCAAAGCCTAACTTATCAGTTCATCATATTAGTGGCCATAGAGCACAGAGCATGGAGCATGCCCAATGCACTATAACATGTAGACATGTTCAAGAAGTCCAGTTGTTGTTCAGACCAAATATCAGTATGGGGATGAAATGGGATCTAAGTGACTTTGACCGTGGAATGATTGGTTGTGACAAATGGAGTGGTTTGAGTTTTTCGAAAACTGCTGATCTCCTGGAGTTTTCATGCATGACAGTCCCTAGCATTTACAGAGAATGTTGTGAAAGACAAAAGAAAATATCTAATGCGCTGCAGTTCCATGGGTGAAAATGCCTTGTTAACGAGGGAGATCAGAGAAGAATAGTCAGACTGATTCATCTTGATGGGAAGGCAACAGTAACTCAAATAACAATACGTTACATCTGTGGTGTGCAGAAGAGCATCTTCCAATAGGCTACAGCAGCAAAAGACCACAAACATGCACTCATTGGCTATTTTATTAGTTACAGGAAGTGCCTAATAAACTGGTCACTGAGTGTAGATCAGGTTACTCACAGCCAATACCATCACGAAGTCCCTTCCTACATCACAACTGAGTTTCTGTAATGATGACCAATCAACTGAATGATAAATATTTAAGGGCCAAGTATTCAGAGGACACACGGCAAGTGAATAGCGCACTGATAATATCTCCTCGTATGCTGGAGAAACTTTTGAAAAGGCATTGCCAAGATCGGAGAACAACTCAACCCAACCATAAACCACCCGAGCTACACATTTTACGAGTTATTTCCAACCATTACCTTTACATTTCCGTAATATGACAAAGCAATATTACGAATCAATGCTTGAGTTCTGGGATCACCTTAAAATTGGACTTGCCATTCCAAATTTAGAATTCCAAGAGGAGAATACTCAGTAGATTAGATTATTAAAGTTGCAGTTTAACATGATGGCATTAGGCTCTGCTATACATTTACAAGTAAAACAAAAAACTGGCAAGGTAGCTCTGCAAAACAGCAACGATTGTATCTCTGTAGTGATATCTATCACTGCAGCAATTGCTCTAAACAATGTTCTGAGCTCTGTCAGGATTTCGCCGTGCAAATTTTCAATACTTTTATTTACAAATTGATTGAAAAACTTTATTTCCTGTGATCCTGTATTCAGCATATTTCTGTTTTCAATACAAATCATTAAAATAATACTTCTCTACTTAAAATTATATTGGTGATGAAATAGTAGCCCAAATCTCTCAGTTAAGACAATAATAATTGCCTAATCTGTTATCGCATATGTAGAAACTAACATGCAAAAAACTCACTCTAACAGTAGGTAGATTGCAATGGTGAATAAATATAATGGCGTGATTTTTAATTTACCAAGAACCAATAAAGAGATTCAAAGAAATCATTTAACCGGTGTATATCTCAACTAACTTTTGATCAGGAATAGGGGGATTTTATTAATAGAGGAGTAGCTTAATGTTATTCATTCTCTCTTTCATCTAGAGATGTTTAAGATTTAATTTATCTGGTTTAATGGGAAGAAAAAATATTCTTGATTGAACAAAAATTATACATATTCCCTGGTGAAAACCTGGAATGTTCTTGGTGATGAAAGGACAGCTTACAATAATATAACAAAAATATGTTTTTCCTTACACAATGACTGTCCTGTAATATTACTTTAAAAGAACTATAAATATGCAAACTGATCACGTTCTGTAAATCAGGTATACATATAAAATCAGGCATATAGTCAGTTAAAGATGAAAACCATGAAATTATAGAAAATGTTTTCACACAAATGCCTTACAGTCTATTTGCGCCTGTTCCGGGTAAAAAAGAGCCATCCAGCCTAATTCTATCTTCCAGTTTAGGTCCATTATCCTGCATGTCCTCGCTTTTCAAGTGTATATATGGCTACCATTTTTCTATAATGAGATCATCATTCACCTTTCAGGCAGTGAATTCCAGATAGTTACCTTCTTTTGGGTGAAAATGCCTTTTTTTCAATCTTTCCTCAATTCCCTCTTTAATTCTCCTTCTAATCACTTTCAATCTATGCCCCATAATTTTGCTGTGTGCAATAAATCCTTCCTTATTATTCCATCTCAGTTTATATTTAAAGTTGCCTCTGTTGCAAATAAAACAACCCCAACTCTTCTATCTTTCCTCATAACTTCTTTACCTACAATTCAATGCAACTTTCCTCTCCCATAGTGCCATGAGTAGTATTGTTTGTAGTACTCAAATTGTGATTTAACAAGTACTGGATGTAGTTCCATCATAACCTCCCTGCTCTTATATTCAGTTCCTTGGCCAATGAAACAATGAAGGTATTTTCTATGTCTTTTAAACCCTGTGTGACTCCACTACACCCATCAGTTCTCACTTATCACTTTTATTTAATCTTCCTTTGCCTGGTTGCACCTTCCCAATGCTTCACTTCACATTTCTGTAGATTAAATTCCATTACCATTTATCTGCTGAACCAAATCAGACCATTAATATCTTCCTTTAAACAAAAGTTTTCCATAGATTCGAATCTTGTATCATCCACATTTCCTTCATCTGTAACAGCCTTCCACTCACATCAATCAAATTTCTTTATTTCCCACCTTGGGGCCAGTTCTGGATCCACTTTGCTACCCTTCTGTAGATTCAATGGGCTTCTGCTTTTTTTCACTCACCTGCCCTGCAGAAATTCACATAGACTACATCAACCACACTATCCTCATTGACTGTCCATGTCTATCCTCAAATAATTCACTCTGTGCTGACCATTTCTTAACAAAAACATCGTGTTAGTCCATAATTCTGAATGAAGCTTCATATTACCCCTTAGAACAGAATCCAATGATTGGTATATGAGTGAAATTTATCTAGTTGGTATATTCCTTGGTATAGTTGGTACATTCCTTCCTTGCTTTTTAAACAATGATATCATTTCATTTCCAGCTGATATCATGTCACACTCTAGGCCTTTGACATCTTGGCAGCAGCCAAGAAGGTTTATTAGAAATTAGGGGCAGATCCTCCACAGGTATATTTCAGCTTAAAATGATTTATCTGTTTATTTATTTATTGAGATAAAGTGCAGAATAGGCCCATCCACCCATTCAACCCACGCCACTCAGCAATTCGCCAATTTAATCCGGGCCTAATCACGGGAGAATTTACACTGAGCAATTTATCTACCTAATGGTATGCCTTTGGACTGTGGGAGGAAACCCACACGGTCACGGAGAGAATGTACAAACTCCTTACAGGAAGTGGCTGGAATTGAACCAGTGTCACCTGCATTGTAAAGTGTTGTACTAACCATTATGCTACTGTGCCATTTAAATATTTAAATCCATTTTCAAAGGGGATAACTCCTTCAATATTTTCTCAACCAATACATTATATTTGTTTCTCTTAATTAAAAGATCTGCTTAATTCCCTTCTTTTTTGTTTGAAGTTGATGATAAAATATTCAGTAAGAACTGATATCCGCTGCTTCCATACACTTATTGGCCTCCTGTATTAGCTGAATTTCCTCGCATTACCACAATTTTCACAGTAGCTCAGTTCTCCAAAGAATTGTGACAGCACTGCAGAACATGCTGTCTGTTCTCTGACTCCAGAATTTCCTACTCATGAAGTTTCACTCCTAGCTATATCGCTATGACACCCAAAACACCACCTGGCTGGAAGGTTAAATTAGGCATCATAAATTACCTCTACGGTGTCAGTGAGTGTTAGAAAATTAGGGAAGTTGATGGGAAGTGGAGTAAATATAATGGAATTACTGTAGCATCAGTGTAAATACGTGAATATCGGTTGGCATGACTCTGTGGTCTTGTTTCCATGCTGTATGACTCAATGATTCCTTGTCGCAGTGACAAAAGAACTGTTCCATTATCCATGTCTCATTGAAGTTGTAAAGTCCACATTCCTGAGACAATGCACTCAGGGAGAACAGAATGCTGTTTTAAAATATGCACAAAGGAATAACTCCTTAAAAAAATCAGACATAACAACATGACAAGGTGAACTTATAAAATAAGAAAGATTTGGAGTACTACAACATATTCCAGAAGACTATGAAGTGTCAAAGTGCCTTATAGATAAAAGAAATTGTAAATTATAACCACTGGTGTCAAATAGGAAATGCAACATTGAATTTGCATTTACAGAAAGTACTTCTGTAAATCAAAGACAGAGGAACGCTTTGGGTCTTAATTCCTTCATTGGAATCTGAACTGTTACCATCTTTTTCCTTAACTGATGCTGGGGAACTTAACTGTGCTTTTACAGTGATTTCCATGTTTCTGTGGTAATTTTTGCTGGTTTTAATCTACAGTTTGAACTCATACTGCAACAGCAATTAAAACATGTCAAGTTTATTCAGCAGAAACAGCCCTGTGGCTGATAAGTGACTGTATGTGCTGCCTCTACAATTATTTAACTCACAGGAATTGTTTATAGCCTCATAAAATCAGTAACACTGACATATAATGCTTAAATTACTTGTTCTGGAAGCTTATTACTGCGGGTAAAATGTGGTGCCGATACCTCATGTATGTTGATGGTGCTCTCAACAAATGACTGTAAGAATGCTGTTACTCTTAAGTCTCAATGAGGCTATTCTACAATAATCTGACAGCATTTCCTGACATCATCCGATGCAAAGAGCTTGAAAAGGACAGAACCCAAATGGATTTTAATGCTTACCATTACATTTCTTCACATTTCCATCTCAAAATGACTTAGCTTCTCTCTTGTTAAGTCAAGATCCCTGGCAAAATGTAAATAACCATGTGAGTGAGAGCAGTGGGCTGTTCTGGACAATGCTGCCATTTGCTATCTGGTGAATGCACCAAAATCTTTAAGACAATGAGAAAGAAGTGGGGAAGAAGATTGATAATAATCGATCAGTTGCTCACCTCAGATTTGAAGGAAATTAGCTGTGATGTACAATAGGCAGCCAATCCACTCTTATCAATCACATTACTACAGAAGTTGAACTTCTCAAATCCTGGAAATAACCAGGCTGAAGTACAAAATAGAAACTATGCCATCAAACTTTTTTGCCATTATTACAGAAACTGTCTTAAGTTTGGAAAACAATTGCTGTTCTTTTATAAAAAAAAAAGCTAAGCTTACCCAAAGATCTTGTTTCAAAATGCAGTTTTGCACTGCCATGGCTTTGTGATAAAGCACATATTGTCATGAAAACTGCAAGAATAACATTTCTTTCAGATCCTCATCGATGGAGAATTATCTGGAAGGTAAGCCTATGTCATTCTTGGTTAACTCTACCTTTATCATTACTATTATTTATTATGGGTTGTTTGGGGTATCCAGGGAGGGGCAGTAGCTCTGGTGAAGGGGCATGTCATGTCCATCACTCATCTTTGGTCCCCAGTGGACTCTCAGCTCTCACCCATGGCTCCAAGTAGCTATTTGCATGTAAGAGCATCCACACCCTGATGCACCACTTTGACAGGCAGGCTAAACCAGGTGAGGGCAGCTGGCGGGCCTCATACCCTAGTTAGATTGGGACATGCATGTCCTATTATGCAAAGTCAGCAATGGCAGAATAGGCGGATGAGATCAATAATGAGATCCAACGGTGAGGAAGGAGGTATTGCAATGCTCTGTGGAGAGTGAAGGACATGACAAGGCACAGAAAATGTGATGATCATCCACTGCAACCAAGGAAAAATCCAATTTTTGATGCTTCTTCATACCACTAGATCTGGACTTCTGAGGTCAACAGAATGGAACTGCCCCAGTGCAATGTCTTTTCCACTTTAAAAACTTCCCCACACATGTTCCCTGTCATCTTTGAACATGAAGGGCAATCACCAAATCATCATTATTCTAGTTAGAAGCACAGCCATATTCTTTATCACAAACAAGGGAAAATCTGCAGATGCTGAAATTTGAGCAACACATAAAATGCTGAAGGAACTCAGCCGGCCTGACAGCATCATGGAAAAAAAGTACAGTTGATGTTTCGGGCTGAAACCCTTCCGCAGGACTGATGTAGCCATGTTAACATGCACATGCTTTTCTGAGCATTTCTGATTGGTTCTCCTAACACTAGGAATTAGCCCTTCCTTAACACCTCCTTGGTACTCCAACCTCACTTTGGCCTTCAGTAAAACAAAACTATGCTAAAACTATATTACAGAATAGGCACCATTTTTCAATCAGCAGCAAGTCATTCAACTGCAGTATGAGATTACAAATTTGACTGAACTTAAACTGTTAGACACGTGTGAATTCTATGCTAGCAGCCTTTGTGCAGTTCCTACTACACATAAATCAAAGGAATATTAATTCTGACATCTAATTAAAGAAATCCAATCTGTGAAGGCCTCAGACTCTTGAGTATGGGGAATGATGCAACATCAGTTGGAGAACACTTTTAAAGCAGCTTTTAGCAGTGAATGATATAACAACCGGGCACACCATCATTCAAGCAATTATGTCTCTGTAACAAAAAAAATTACCTCATGTCTTCCTTTGCTAAAGTACTTCCTCCATTAGATCTGTATTTTAATAACACAATAAGACAGTGTTTTAAAATAGAGCGCACCATTTAAGACAATTAGGTGCAAAAGCCATCTGCCTATATCTTTCTCAAACTTTCTCAATCTTTGTGCATAAGTGTTACTCAGTGGCAATCAGTTAGCAGAAAGCAATTATCTAACAAGGTCAAATGCACTGACTTTCAAATGCGATTCTATAAAGTCTGCACTTTTAATAGTCTAAGAATAGATAGACTAGTAGATTATTAGTTTGATATTTGAAACAATTCCAGACTGATATTGAGATATTTTGTAAACAGTACAAATTAACAGATTAATCTGGACTTCTAATTCATTCACTCAAATGAAAAGAATACAAAGTAAAATATTTGTTAATAATTGTTAATTTTTAATAGATAAAACCATACTGCTGCTACATATATAATTGAAAAATAACTGTGGTATTTGAAAGGTTTCATCCATAAAATTAAATTAAAGTGACTGAAGATCATTTGAAATACATGTTGTACAGTCTCTAAGGATAATAGAGACTGTCCTTTCTTATTCTGCTGATGATTGAAGGAATCACGACTGTGGATGAGATTTTAAGTCTGCCACCCGAAGGTCTATGCTTTCACTGGTGAGAAAATTACACCTTAATGTTCAGAGATGAAAGCAATGATTGTCATCACAGTAATTAGCACAAATATCAAAAAAGAGGTATCACCCAGACATTGGAGAAAAGTGATGAATCTGACAGCTCACAGTTGAGGGCTGATGCTAACTCCTATCTATAAGTGTGGGGTCAAACCTAGTATTCTTACCACCTTTCCACCTCAAAAGTTCCATATTCCTGTAGTTTCACACACCACCTACAAAGGTCTCTGGATGTGAGGAGGCACTACAAGTCAATGAATTATTCACATGCATCCTCCAGTAAAAAATAATTAAATTCTGATCAAATCTTGTTTTCCTGTTCTGAACCAGAAGACCTTCCTGATTTTTTATTTAAATCATCTGTAAAAGTGACATTTTATTTCTTGATTAGGAAGCAATGAGGCAAAGCAATGCTGCTCTACACAAAGACTTTTCTTGATCAATTTAGATTCTCTAATTACATTAATTAACTTAACAACAAGCGTGAAGAATATTTATGGTGCATGAAAATTATGTGTTTTTAATTGTATTTCTATATGAAGTGTGTTTCCATAATTTTCATCACAATCTGGTAGCAAGATGGTGCTTAATATGTGAATTACTCACTAATATTTTAGTACAAAATAATAGTTTATTTTGTTCCCCTTTTGTAAATTGGTGAAATGTTTTTTTTGGATACTTGTTTTTGAACATTGATTTCCCTTTTGTTCCTTTCGATCTTCTCTTGACATTACTTGACAAAGAGAGATGCAACACAACCCTGACCTTTATCAGCTTGAAGGTGACCTTTGACTTTTCCTTCACAACCTCTAACCCCAATCTTGACAACTTGATTAATTGTCCAGTGTTATGATTTATGAGTATCTCCTCAGAATAATTAACCGGTAACAGGTGGTTGAACAAAACAATTGCTTGGCAAACACTTAAACTAACACTTGGCTAAATCTTCAGATAGTAACTGTTTGCAATGAAGAAAATCACATTTTGCTATCATACCTATTTACAAACACAGGAACAGAACAGGAGTAGATTATTCAACACCTTGCTTATTCTGTCATTCAGATGGACCAAATTTGATCTGTTCCTCAATTTCATTTACTATGGTTTGCTCCATATTCTTTAATGCTCCCATCTACTCAAAATCTAGCAACCTCAATTTCCAAGATAGCAAGTAACCCAAGGTCTTCAATATTTTGGGGAGTGAATTCCAGATTTACACTGGCCTTTCTGTGAGAACACTTCCCATTAGGACTCCAAATCCGTTTGGGCCTGTCTAAGATGGCATCTTCTTATTCAATTCACCGACAAAAGGAGATTGTTTCTCCATATCTAATATTTCAAATAATCTAATAACTTCACATTCTTTAATCAAAGATTCCAGATTTCTAAACTCAAGTAAATAATAACCAAGTTCATGCAACTGTTCTAGACTAAACTGAGAATATGGAAATCATTCCAGTGAACTAATCCTTTACTTGCTCAAGACCATGTTTTTATTTCTGAGATTAGATGCGCAAAGGAGAAGCTATTGCATCATGTGGAGTTTGATTCATACAACAGCAGCTTCACTTCTTCCCTTCAGAATTTATGTACACCTGTAAGAAGTATCAAAATTCCACTAATTTATAAATTACTTTTTGTAACCATGTGGCAACTCTTACACACTGATACATGTATGAACATTTGAAGTATCAGTGCATCATAGCTCTGAGTCTTTTAACCTCTGAAGAAATTCCATCTTTCCGTTCTCATATTCATAGTGGATATGCCACTATGCCAGCTTTGCCAGCTGAAGCTCTATCTACCATATTACTGAATCCTCATATAGCTTAGGCTGGCTGGTGGCATCCTGTCATCAGCGCCAGACTTCGGAGCAAAGGCTCCCGATTTCAAACCTAGCCGACTCTCCAGGCACGCTTTCCATCCGTGATGGGTTGAGCGTCGAGCTAGCAACTCAACCTCGTAAAAAAGAAATTGCCTGCTGCAGAACATCAACAGCAAAAAGTTGATGGCTTTTGCTCTCTCAGGAGTTTAAAAGGCAATTTCCTTCCTTCCATATACCCGACTATGTGTCTTTTTAGTGCTCTGTTCCCATTCACAGGGCTTACTACTGTGCTTCTAATTTAGGATTATTCATAAAGTTGACTGTGCAAGCCTGTCTTCCTTCATCTGAGAAATCAAGAACTGCTCAACAGAAAGAGGTCAAGAGTTTTGATAGAAGTTTTCAAAACTATAAAGAACCCAGATAAAGTGAAATAAAAATAATTAAAGAAATGTTGGTATAACATATGAGAATCAGAGGAAGTAGATTAAATCTAATTGATGAAAGAACCAAAGACGACATGAGAAAAAAAAGTCTCACTTATGAATGAATATTATTAGGAATTCACTACTTGAAAGTTTGATGGGAGCTAATTCAAGCAAGGCTTTTAAAAAAGTTAAAGTATTTGTCAAATATTTAAACAAAATAACATTGACATGGCTGTGGGGCAAGATTGAAATAATAGCAATGACTGGTTTGTTATGAGCAGTCAAAGCCAATGTGGTGAATAATCTTATTTTGCATGGCAAGGTTTTCATGATTTTAGAAGACCAACCTGCTGGTGCATACTATAATGCTATAAAGGTAATAAAGCTTCTGATTAATCAGAGCAATTAATCTTGCATCAGTCACTACTCAATCGGTCTATAACAGACTTGTAAACTACAGTGGTGGAAAGCTTTGGCAAGCATGAATCCTAAGCCAGCTGATGTCAAACCAACCATATGTCTGATTCTCTCTGATGAACTGATACATAGCCAAGTGCTCAATCTCTCTCACTCTGATGAAAGATCCCTGCAACATCCCCTCAATTATGTTACATAGACAGAACTATGAATATATAGTTTCATTCTGTATCCCTTCTCAGATAATAGGAAGATAGTTGGAATTTTAAAAATACATTTCTGCAACTAGTGAGTTGTCAAAAATGTAGTTAATCCCTAGTAACACACACAAAATGCTGGAGGAAGTCCAGCAGGTCAGGTAGCATCTATGGAATAAATAAACAGTCGATGTTTCAGGCTGAGAACCTTCTTCAGGATAATTAAACCCTATCCATTTTCTCTACCAATTACCATAACGCTTGAGTTGGAGGCACTAGTCATAGAAATTCTTGTTACTTGTAGCAATCTTTTAAGTTCTTCACCCCAGCCTAAGTTTTATTAAAAGATGTAGAATTCTTGAAGATAGAGTTAAGAAACTGCAAGGACAAAATGGCCCTGATGGGAGTTATACACAGGCCTCCGAACATTAGCTAGAATATGGGGTACGAATTACAATGGGAGATAGAAAATTCATGTAAGAGAAGCAATATTACAATTGTCATGGGAGATTGTCATATGTAGGTAGGAAGCTGAAAGACAGGAAAACTTTTCAAAAGCAATTGAAGGCAAATAAAAAGTAAAAATATGAAAGGAAGCTAGACAAAAATATAAAGGAGGATACCAAAAGTATTTTTTAGATATATGGAGTTAAAGTGAGGTGCGAGTGGATAATGATACTGGGACCACTGGGAAATGATACTGGACAGATAGGAATGGGGATAAAGAAATGACAAACAAACTCAGAAAGCATTTTGCGTCAGTCTTCACCCTGAAAGGCACAAGCAGTATGCCAGAAATTTGGAGTGTCGGTGCAGAAGTGAGTGTAGCTGCTATTACTAGAGAGAAGATACTTGGGACTGAGGCAAAAGACAGGAAATTATAGGCCACTTAGCCCAGCTTCAGTGGTTGGGAGGCGTATGATAAAAAAGGCCAAAGTCATCTTGGTTTCCTTAAGAAGAATCTTGCCTGACAAATCTGTTGAAATTCTTTGAGGAAATAATGGGCAGGATAGACAAAGGAGAGTCAGTGGATTTTGTTTGCTTGGATTTTCAGAAGCTCTTTGACAAGGTTCCACACATGAGGCTTGTATTATAACATAAGTGCCCATTGTATTACAGTAAATATACTACCACGGATAGAAGATTGGTGACTGGAAGGAAACAAAGAGCGTGAATAAAGAGGGCCTTTCCTGGTTGGCTGCCGGTCACTAGTGGTGCTCTGCAGGAGCCATTTTCATATTGCTTCTTTTCCCATTATATGTCAATGATTTGGATGATGAAATTGATGGCTTTGTGGTGAGGATTGCGGCCGATACTGAGAAAGATGGACTGAATGGCAGGTAGAGCTGAGGAAGCAAGGAATCTGCAGAAGGACTTAGATTAGGGGAATGGTCAAAGAAGTAGTAAGTGGGATACAGTGTAGGGAAGTGTATGATCATGCACTTTGGTGAAAGAAACAAAGGGGTAGACCAGTTTCTAAACAGGGAGAAAATTCAGAAATCAGAGGTGCAAAGGGACTTGGGGATTCTTATGCAGGAGTCCCTGAAGGTTAACTTGCATGGTGAGTTGATGGTAAGGAAGGCAAATGAATGTTATCATTCATTTCAAGAGGACTGGAATATAAAAGCAAGGATATAATGCTGAGACTTAACAAGGCATTGGTCAGACCACCCTTGATGTGTTGTGAGCAGTTTTGGGCCCTTTATTTAAGGAAGGATGTGCTGGCATTGGTTAGGGCCTAGAGGAGGTTCATGAGAATGATAGGGTTAATGTATAAGCAGCATTTAATGGCTCTAGGCCTGTACCTGCTGGAGTTTAGAAGAATGTTAGGGTTCTCACTGAAGCCTAGTAAATACTGAAAAACCTAGAGAGAATGGATGTAGAGAGGGTGTTTCCTATAGTGGGGGAGTCTAGTACCAGAGGGTTCAGCCTCAGAATAATAGGATGTCCCCTTAGAACAGAGAAGAGAAGGAATTTCTTTAGCCAGAGGGAAGTGTGTCTGTGGAACTTGTTGCTGCAGATGACCATGAAGGCCAATTCATTTGGTATATTTAAAGTGGAGGTTGATCAATTCTTGATTAGTAAGGGCATCAAAGGTTACCAAGTGAAGGCAGGAGAATGGGATTGAGAGGGACAATAAATCAGCCATGATGGAATAGTGGGGTAGTCTCAATGAGCTGAATGACCAGTTTCTGATCCTTTGTCTTATGGTTTTATGATCTAAGTTT
This sequence comes from Mobula birostris, assembly GCF_030028105.1. Taxonomy (NCBI): domain Eukaryota; kingdom Metazoa; phylum Chordata; class Chondrichthyes; order Myliobatiformes; family Myliobatidae; genus Mobula; species Mobula birostris. The sequence goes on along the minus strand of NC_092383.1, from coordinate 27,817,686 downwards.
CCTTGTACACATTATTTTCCCATTGAGATGACAAGCAGAAGGTACAGATTTAAAATGTCTGACATTATTTAACAATCTATTCCAATCCCAAATGCGCTAGATTTGTCTTCAGTATGGGTAATATACTGATAAGTCATTTCCTGTTCAGTTTGATTTGCCCCTCATTTTTATTTCCATATAATTCAATATGAATTAAATACCAGTTAAATACCATGACAGGATTGCAAGTAGATAAATGACTGAGATGAAATTTGAGTAATGATATTTGACGCTGTGTGTGTGTGTGTGTGTGTGTGTGTGTTTTCACAATGTGAAAGAATGAGTACATGTATGCTTTTGGCATCTATGTATGTGCCAGCATTGTAAGACCATTGATACCCATGTAATAGGGTAACTTTCTGTCACTGGAGACAGTGTGCAATGGGTACCCCATGTTAAATAAAACCATACACTGCTGACATTTACATCATAATACTAGACTTAGGGGACATAGCCTCAAGACTTGGAAAAGAAGATTTAGGACAGAGATGAGGAGGAATTGTTTTTCCCAGAGAGTGGTGAGTCTGTGAAATTCTCTGCTCAATGTAGCAGTGCAGGCCACCTCAGTAAAGACAAGGTTGGATAAATTTTTGCATAGTAGGGAAAATAAAGATTATGGGGAAAAGACGGGTAGGTGGAGATGAGTCCATGGTCAGATCAGCCATGATCATATTGAATGGTGGAGCAGGCTCAATGGGCTAGATGGTCTATTCCTGCTCCTATTATGTTTTTATGTTCTTATACTATTAGAGAAAGGAGCTGGATGCTAGGAAACTCATGGGTAGTCCCAATAACCACAGTCCTGAACATCTCTCTGCCATAATTCTCTCTGCTGCAGTTGGGAACTTAGGCACCTTGACATCAGTATCTCCACCCTGAGAGACACAGTGCCAATGGTCAGTTCAACAAATAAGGCGGTGTATGCACCTTATTCTGGAGTGACAAACTTGAAGAAGAATACGGTGTTCAAGGTTGAGAATCCCCATTGAGAATGAGCAAGGTTGGCATTTCTGTGGCATCCTGCAGAACTAATGAAGACCCTTTGCACTTTTGGCTCATATAACCAAAGAAAACTAGCTATTAGTGTACATGGTCCAATCCTCGAAGCTTCAGCTGAGGTAATGAAAACTCTAATCCTGAAAACATTCTGGTCCACTTTCCAAAAGAGACAATCCCCGTCAGTCCTTGCCTTTGCCCATCTCGTAGCCTTAGCACTCTGCAACCTGCAGCCAAGATGCTGGGTGCATTTAACATTCTGTGGGAGATGTTTCCTGTAGCTGTTATACTTTATTCTACATTGTTATTGTTTTATATTATTCTGTCTCAATGCAGTGTGTAAGGATTTGAGCTGAATGAACAGTATGCAAGACGAGCTTTTCATTGTATCTTCATACATGTGATAATAATAAACCAATTCCAATTCCTATTTCAATTCTGAAGGTGGACTTCCATGATAATCTCAACTGCACCTAGAAAGCCTAGGATCAAAGTGTGGTTCTCAGAATGATTGGATGCAGTTTGCACTGGCTGATGGTAACACCAGCACCTGAATAGTGCCATTTTGAGGAAGGACAGTGGAATCCAGGAATCTGTGGGAGGACAGCTTGCTATTACCTTAAAATATCTCTTTGATCACTTGTTTCTTCATGCTTGACATCCGCTGACTTTGCACAACAACTTTAAATTTCAAAGTACATTTATTATCAAAGTATGTATACATCTTACAACCAAAATGCTAAAAAGACAGAGTACATGGCGTTTAACTGCGATGAAGGTACTCTCAAGACTGTAAAGAATGATGATACCATTAAGAAAGTCTTTGACTACAAGTACCTCGGGTCAAGAATGATGAGGTCGGAGAAGGACATAAAGATATGGAAGGCACTGGCGTGGAGGGCTATGTGCAACATGAAGGAAATCTGGAAGTCGAACCTGACCAGAGGGCTTAAAAAGAGGATCTTCCTAGCAGTCATAAAGTCATAAAGTCCATTCTCACATACGGATGCGAAAGTCTCTGGATGGTTGCTCTACACGAAAGCTCCGGATGGCTCTTGACGTGAGTTGGCAACTGCACATGACGAATGTCGAGCTCTATAACGACCTACCAATGCTCACCACTAAAATCGAGGTGAGAAGACTGCAACTAGCTGGGCACTGTCTTCGCCAGCCCAGCTACCTGCCAGCCTAGTCATCATATGGGAGCCCAAGCATGGGAACCCTGTGCACCCTCCCAAGATTGTGGTAAACATACTCCTAGAAGACAGCGGCACGGCTAATGTAGGTGAACTGCACACACTGATGAGGGAGAGGGAGAAGTGGAGAGTCCGTCATTGTGCCCAACGCCGGCCTCCTAGGCCTGAGTCAATGTAGCAGTAGTAGTTACAACCTTGTGATTAGTCTCCTTACAGGCAGCTATAAAACAAAGAAACCCAAAAGAAACCATTAAAAAAAGAAGACTGTCAAATACTCAAAAAAAATCATGCAAGCAATAAAAGTAAGCAAATAGCATTCAGAACAAAAGTGCGTCCACGGACACAAAGCCAGCTGGAGTAGGTCACAGTTCAGTGCAGAGCAGAGTAAACATCGTGGAGCAGTGAGCAGAATTGGCCCATCCCTCACCTCTGGTCCCAACACCTGTCATTTCAATCTGGTTTGGTGTTGAAATTGTCGGAACATTAGGTCATCCCTCGCTCCAGGACCCTGGCCATCTTAAACTGGAAAACTTCAGCTACAACATATTAAAAAATGGGAAGATACAGTGTGTTAACAGAAGTAGAACAATCAGTCATCAATTTGGCATTTTGATGAGTTTCTGGGTATGCAAATATAGTTAGTCATTGCTTAAAAGCATCGCGTCCAGGCTCTGAGCAAATCTGGTGTTGTACACTTTGCATTGCCTCCTTCTTTAGGCAGTCCAATGACAGTCCTTGTATGGTCTGTCTGCAATGCAACTTCATTTTGGACTAACTTCCACCCAAACCTGGCACTGGCCACTTGTCTGTTTGTATCCCAGCCTAACTTGTCTAAAAGGAGAAAGGGTGGGATGAGTGAGGAAATGAATAGATACAACACTTACACCATTTAAAACTTGGTGTGAGAAAGAGGAATGAATCTTTGGATCATTAGTCGTTCTTTGTTCCTGCCCTTTTGCAATATAAATTTTCAATAATGGCTGCTTTAATGATGGCAAGTATCGGATGAAGATGTAGACATGATGCTTGCCAAGAGGCCACATTACAAGCAGAACCCAGATATGTTGAGACAGTTGGACAAGCAACCAGCAGACAGATGTGATGGAAAGGAAGGTTACATGCAGGTTCCATTGCAGAAGATTTAGATGAAGGCTTTGATGGGCAGCCCAGTGGGTACATGCACTGAAATGCTTGGTGTTGTGCAGGCCTGTCCGACATGCATGTAACCACCATTTGTTACAAACTGAGAGCAGGGTATATCAGTACGTGCCCTTGAATGAATTGGCTGCTATGGATGAATACCTAGTAGTTCGTTCTGGCTGCAGGATATGGGTGTGATATTTGCAGCTGTGTCTAGTGACTGAGGATGTGATAAAGCACATTAGCAGTTGCTCCTAATGTTAGACAGAGGTGGTGCTCTGTATTGTTGATGTCATTAGTCAGATAAAGTATATGAAGTGATGCTTTTATTGTGATTGTACAAATGAATGCCTTGTCACGCTCATCCAAGTCCTCAGGTTTTAACTCACGGCACACAACACACACTCTAGCTGTGTATCTGAAAGATCTACTGGGTCCCTGTCAATACAGGACATTCCTGCTCCCATTGATCACCAGTACAACAGCAGGAGCTTTTGCTCTCCACTTTTTCCTGTGTTGTACCATTGTTGAAATGTCTGGATGGCCGGAATGATCTCCAGATTGCCCTCTGCACCTGTTAAGACACAATTCGCCTCCTTTTTTGGTGTCCACACTTTTATGTGATGCAGGGTGACTTCAGATTATGCAGGTGACTCATCAAGTTGAGTTCCAGGTATTGCTGGCTGAGGACAGTATTTATACTGTATAAACGATTAGATATTATGAAGTTTCTTTGCTGCCTGGATTGGATGTGTGGTGTACATTTTCACAGTTCCTTCCATTTTTGGGGGGTTTTCCCACTTTAACTCCTATTAACTTTTATATTGGCTAAATCCAAGCTTACATTTGCTCAAATTGCTCAAAGTATTTCTAAATCTTACCATATTATTCTATGTAGCAGAAGAAGGGAAATAGCTGCTTTTATATCAACAGAAATATTGAAGATCTTTGATTTTAATTAATAATGCCTATGAGTTGTAATTAGATGGCCAGATGAGTTACAAGTATATCCAAAGTATTCATAAACCGTTGACTGAAGGCCACAAGGCAATAAGATTTAAAACTCTTTAATAATTTATAACAAGAAATACACAGTTGATAATTTGGGCCAAGCCCCTTAACCAGGTTCAAGTATCTTGTCCAGAATGCCAACTGTTTATTCCTTTCTATAGATGCTGCCTGACCTGCTCAGGTCCTCCAGCATTTTGTATGTGTTACCCTGGATTTCCATCATCTGCAAAATCTCCTGTGTTATTCTTTTATACCGTCTTTTAAAGGATGCATAAGAATAGGAAGTAACTTCATTGATATTCCAGCCAAGAAATCAAGAGTTTGTCAAGTAAAAAGAACCTTCTATCCCAAATTATACAAATGGAAAAGTCAACGGCTAATTTCACATGCTGGAACTAGATCTGCTTTGAGTATCCCCAATGTTCAGTGTGATGGATAGTTTCCTGCTGTGCATGAAATCCAGTGATCATTTGGGATCCTGCTATTGAAACATGTGTGCCTATGGGATGGTATAACTTGAGACTTAACTTTTCACTTACATCTGGTTTCAATACCCATTCAGCAAAATTCTGAAGTGAGTTAACATGTGCCTAACCACAATGAATCAATATCATTGTTCACAATATAAAAACACCTCTTTATAATTAATGCCCTTAAAACACTTTTGGCTAGAGCATGTTGCATTTAGAAATTTAGTTCAAAAGAGATCAATTTGATTTGCAGTTTATTATGTCAATCAAATATATAATTCTTGACACTGAACCTTTTGTCAAAACATCTGTTGCTTTACACAAAACTTAAGCCTATCACATTTCAATATATAATAAAAGCCTTTAAGTCTGAGCCATTGTCTCAGACAAATAACATAATTTTAAGCCTGTCATAAGGAGTTAATATTTTCATTCTGATTCACAATTAGCATTAATTCTTTGCACCCTTTTCTTTTCTCCACAGAAATTAAATTTCATCATTCTCTGTAGGTTGGAATTGAAACAACATTTTGCCTGGAGCCAACCCTGCCCATAAAACTGCCCACACTCCTGGATGTATTAATCACCACTGGGAGTTTCCGCTAATTACACTCATTTGCAGGTTTCTCACAGGTGGTAGATTGAAGCTGTAATTAAAAATTAAAAATGCTTCCACTTTGTGGTGAACCCATTTTCAGCTGTACTAATCAAATGCACAAAGTTACCATTCTTGAGTATATCAAGTAACATTTCAAAGGAATTTTTGAGAAAACAAAATCTTTGAAATATTGGTAGCTTACTCTCAGTTATAACAGATTTGCTTCTTGATGGTTTGCAAATACATTTTAACACAAACTGTCCAAGAGAAAACTGCTCAATTTATGTGCAGTTCTGGGAATAACTTTACCTGGATTGTCAATTGCATTTAGGTAGAAGTGCTCCTGTGCCTTTAAATTTACCACTACACTTGCTGTTGAACATTACAGTGAGTCCTGCCTAAGGGTTTCAGCCCAAAACGTCGACTGTGCTTTTTTCCGTAGGTGCTGCCTGGCCTGCTGAATTCCTCCAGCATTTTGTGTGTGTTGCTCGGATTTCCAGCATCTGCAGATTTTCTCTTGACAGTGAGTTTGTGTTACACAGGAACTTAGTATCTTCAGAGCCAATGAACAATGCAAGGAGAGTGGCTCTGTCAAAAGGTCATGGCCTGTTGGTTATATCCTCTATCATAGAATAGTTTTTTCACCACCAAAATTAATTATGAATGTATTTCAAGACACAATACCATGACTGATGAATGGTTCCATTCCAAAATATCAGCTGTTTATTCCTCACCATAGACACTGCCTGACCTGCTGAGTATCCCCAGCATTTTGTGTCTGCTGCTCTAGATTTCCGGCATCTCTTGTGCTTATATCATGACTACTTACCCTGGAGGTTGATAGTTCTACCAATGGAGATGAAACTCCCTCTTGGACAGCATATTAAACCAAAGCACCATCTATGCTCCAAAGAGGGCGTAGAAGTTCCAGAGTCCAGAAAGAGGGTGTGGTAATAGTGAAAGAGTCACAGCTTAAGGTGGGAGCTGTTCTTCCTGTTGTTATGGGTTAGCAAATATTTGCTAATCATTATCACATGGCTGTTAGTTAAGTCTCACTTTGCTTTCGTTATTTGGTCTGCGCTCCTATATTGTAATAGTTATTGCATTTCTAAGTATTTCACTGGCTTTAAATTATAGCTTCAAGCTATAGTTTTAGCTTGAAGTCGTCAAGTCATTTACTATAGTTATTTATGGTAACAAAGTAGTTAGCACAACACTTTCCATTAGAGATGACCAGGATTCAATTCCCACCACTGCCTATATGGAGTTTGTATGTTCTGCCCGTGACTACGGGAGTTTCCTCTGGGTGGTCTGGTTTCCTCTCACAATCCAAAGACATGCCGGTTGGTAAGTTAATTGATGATTGTATATTGTCCCTTGATCAGGCTAGGATTAAATCGGAGGAATTACTGGGTGGTCTGTCTCGAAGGGCTGAAAAAGCCAATCCTGCACTGTATCTCAATAAATAAATAAATATCAGAATCAGAATCAGGTTTAATCACATGCTGTGAAATTTGACATTGCAGCAACAATACATTGCAATACATAATAACAGAAAAAAATGTGAATTACGGTAAATATATACGTATACATATAAATATAGACAAAAGATAGTCAGAGGCTTTTTCCCAGGACTGAAATGGCTATCACACGAGGGCACATTTTTAAGGTGCTTGGAAGTAGGTACAGAGGAAATGTCAGGGGTAAGTTTTTTATGCAGAAAGTGGTAGGTGCCGGCGATGGTGGTGGAGGCAGTTATGATAGGGTCTTTTATGAGACTCCTGTATAGGTACATGAGCTTAGAAAAATAGAGGGCTATGGTAACCCTTGGTAATTTCTAAAGTAAGTACATGTGGGCAGAAGGGCCTGTATTGTGCTGTAATTTTTCTATGTTTCTAAAATAGTTAAATTAAATAAGTAGTGCAAAAATAGAAATTAAAAAGTAGTGAGGTAATGTCCATGAGTTCAATGTCCATTCAGAAAACAGATGGCAGATGGCAGATGAGAAGAAGCTGTTCCTGTATCATTGAGTATATGCCTTCACACTTCTGTACCTCCTTCCTGATGGTAGCAATGAGAACCAGGTATGACCTGGGTGAAGGGGGTTCTTAATAATGGATGCTGCCTTTTTGAGGCATTGCTCCTTGAAGATGTCCTGGATACCACAGAGGCTAGTGCCCATGATGGCTCGGACTCTGTTTACAACTCTCTGCAGCTTACTTTGATCATGTACAGTAGAATGCCCCCCCCCATACCAGATGGCGATGTAGCCAGTTAGAATGCTTTCTACGGTACACCTGTAGAAATCTGTGAACATTTTTGGTGACATATCAAAACTCAGAATGAAATACAGCAGCTGTTGTAGCTTCTTTGTAGCTACATTGATTTGTTGGGTCCAGGTTAGATCTTGAGAGATACTCACACCCAATGACTTGAAATTGCTCACTCTTTCCACTTCTGATCCGTCTATGAGGACTGGTGTGTGTTCCCTTATCTTACCTCTTCTGAAGTCCACAATCAGTTCTTTGGTCTAACTGATGATAAGTACAAGGTTGTTGCTATGCCACCACTCAACTAGCTGATATACCTCGCTCCTGAGTGCCCTCTTGTCACCATCTGAAATTCTGCTTATAATGGTTGTATCGTCAGCTAGTTTACAGACGAAATTTGAGCTGTGCCTAGCCACAGTCATGGATGTAAAGAGTGTAGAACAAAAATTAAATAAATTTATAAATAGACAAATAAGTAAAAACATTTTTTCTTTCTTTTTCAACCATCAAGAGTCCTTCCTTCAACTGCAATGTAAATGTAAGTGGCAAAAGTCAAACTAGCTGCAGAGCTATGGTCACCTGATTGTACAGATTCTAAACCTGAAGCTATGCAAAGTAGAGCTACTCCCTCTGTAGATCCAAGAGGTAGATCTGACACTGCACATCACTGGTATTTAAAGATTTCAGAGGAGCATGACTATTTCTTATCTCCTTCAGAACACTTAAAAGAATACTCAATTACTGTGAGCATTCGCTTTATGGCTAGCATTACAATTTAACAATAATGTTCAATTAAAAGCCTTTCTTTTAAAAAAAGACAGTTCCACGTGTTGATTCAAATTCTTGTAGTATTTGGTGTCAGTAGCAATTAATTTCTTATGACATTCTATTTATACTGTCTTAAAAATGGCAATATAGTATCTTGAAAGAAGTGCCCATCGAAACCCAACTCATTCCAAACCATCACCACTCCAAAAGGTAAGAGTACATCCTTCAGGTATTTTCCATGACAGGGTCTGAAAAACGAAGCTTTCGAGTAAAGGCCAGATGTAATTTTATGCTTTTGTTACTGTACATCACCTGCAACAATTAGTGAAAATACTGCAGAAAACTGTGAATGCTAACAATGAATTAATTTTATTATTAATACTAAATAAAAACATTCCCTGCAAATAGTTAAGCAGAAAATAAATATTGTGGTATTGCAATTTACCCGCAATAGTAATGAAGAACCATTACATGAACGTAAGGAGAACTATTAAGCATCTATATCATTTGACCCAGGTTCAAATATCATATCTTAACAAAGGCTCTAAATATCTTCAAAGTAAGTAATGCCCATGTTCATTAAGTGGGAAACATCTACTTGATGAAACTAAATGAGTGCTGGAGAATGGAGACCTTTTCTGCACATTATATATGAACTATTTGGAGCTAAGAGTGTCCCTTTAATTATGTATTTTATTGATTTCTTTTTCTTGCAGTCTTAATGGACTGCAGCAAGTGAACTTTGAAACCTTTAACATAGATCTCTTGGAGGACAAGTCTAATGTCAATGACCATCTTGGCAGTATTGAACTTTGAAAGTTTGCAGGTTAAAATGTGTACTGTGTTCGAGTGTAAGTAATAAATAAAAAGGTGAAAGGCTTGTGAAGGTGAAAGCTGGTGATGGAAGAGAGGATAGAAAATGTACTTAGACGGTATGGAGTCAATTTTGTGATACAGAGCCCAGTTCACTGTAAAGACATAATGCCATATCCTGAACATGAGCCTCAACATTCTCCATTTGTTAATTATAGCAGCTGAAATTTTTCTGAGAAGCACCTTCTTTATCAGCTGATATATGATCTCAGTCATGCTTCTGACAGCATATTAACGCCAAGGGAATTGTTGTTTGGTTGCTGTTTACTCACTCCTGTCTTCAGACTCTTGCGTACCATATGCAAGACCAGTCACTTCCCTCTCCTCCAAACACTTTACTTCATCCCTGGCCCTGTCCCTGTTTGCAATCCGTTTACCACTATCATTTTCTTATTCTGACCAAAGATGATTAGCCTAAAATCCTAACTCTTGATTTTCTCTCCACAGATAAAGCCTTGCCTGTTGAGCTGCTTCCAATATGTTCTGTTAGCCTCAAGATTCTGGGGAGTAAAATTAGGATGGAGATGAGGAGGAAGAGCTTTTCCCAAAGAGTGGTGATCCTGTGGAATTCGCTGCCCAATGAAGCAGTGGAGGCTACCTCAGTAAATATAGTTAAGACAAGGTTGGATAGATTTTTGTGTAGTAGGGGAATTAAAGGTTATGGGGAAAAAGGAGGTAGGTGGAGATGAATCCATGGTCAGATCAATGATGATCTTATTGAATGGTGTAGCAGGCTCAACGGGCCAGATGGCCTACTCCTACTCCTATTTTGTACGTTCTTATGTCTTTCCTTGAAGAGTTCCCATGTGCAAGAACACCACAAAAAATTGATTAAAAGCAAGATGAAAGACAGTAAAAGTAAAGAGATGATGTTCTCTTTCTAGCTCATCATCTAAATCCGTATTCCAATTTTACAGTCCACCATTCAAGGGTTGTGTTCACATTCTGATCCAAACTGACAGCAAATAAAGGTCCTGTTCAATTAAATAGGGTTAGAAGCAGAAGCTTAGCCTGTGAAGGCTACAGCCAAAATGAGTGTTAACATCTCTTGAAATTACTGATGAAGAGCAGTGAGGGAATGCATCTAATGAGATAGCCTTGGTGTTTAAAGTTCTAAGTTCAAAGTATATTTATTATCAAAGTATGTATACATTATACAACCTTAAGATTTGTCTCCTTACAGCAGCTATAAAAGAAAGAGACCTCAAAGGAACCTATTAGAAACAGTCAAACACCAGTGCGCAGAGAGAAAAAAAAAGGTGCAAACAAATGATAACAGTAAGCAAATAGCATTCAGAACTGAAGTTTTAATGAAGACAGGCATTGTTGGAGCACGACGCAGACTCAGTTCACAGCAAAGCCAAGTAGGGTCTACAGACGTGAAGCCAGGCATCACTGCAGCCAGAGCAGGCCAGAGCCTCAGTCAGAGCAGAGCTGAGTAAACATCACGAAGCAGCAAGCAGAACCGAGCAGAACCAGACAGAACCAGCCCTTCCCTCACCTCCGATCTTGACACTGTGACCTTTTCATTCTGGCCCAGTGCTTAAGTTATCCAAACACAAGGCCGTTCCTTGCTCTTGGACTGCTCTGGGGCCTGGACCCCAACACCATGATTAAGCCTCTACCCAACCTTTCCAATTCAGTCCAGTGCTTATCAGCCATCACAACTTCTCTTGCTCCTGCCTCTGCTTGCCTCCACCTCTGCCCACCTGCACCTGCCTCTGCCATGCCTCATCATTGCCTTTGCCTTTCCTCCTCCCATCACCACACCTCCATTCACACCTCTACATTGTTAGCAATGATTGTTATTAATAAAATGTTATTAATAAGGTGTTTAGTAGTGTCCTTTGCTTTGTATTTTGCCACCGATTAGTTAGTTGTTGGGCATCACCGGCCTCCATCTTAAACTGGAACTGAAATTAATGTTGATCTTCAAATCATGAAAGCTAAAATGTGACATTAATTGTTCTTGTGCAGTGCATTTTGCACCCATAATTTAGGTTCTATTGAAGTGGAATCAACATACTGATGTAGAAATCATTGTAATACAAGAACAAAAATCAATACTCAAATCTTTTTTTAAATAACTTATAAAAACGTTTGATAGAAAAAACATGACAATTAGTTCCGAATGTGGGAATGAATGAATACAAGATCATAGAGCAATTTCAGAGAACCTTGTTTCTGTGGAGGGTATTGAAAATGAGGAAAACTTTAGCACAGGAATGGGCTAAGGGAAATGGTATGGATATATTTTGAATACTTGTTTAAGGATACAAAGGGAACAAAGGTTTATCTTAAAGTTTGGATGTGGGAAGATTGCAAAATACTTGATTGGTGCGAATTCCTGGCTTGGACTGGTTGGACTATGTTAACTGATTCTTTGTTTTATATTCTATATACTCTGGAAAGAGTGGCAAGTTGAAGATACATTTCTACTGAAGGAGGTGTAAGGCACTCCTTCCCTCTGCTAGCCTGCAGATCACCTTTGGACAAGGTGTAGTATCTGCTTAGCCCCCCAGTCATGGGAGCAGATGGTGGATGGTCATATGAGCAGCTGGTGCATATCAGCAGTCCTGGTTATGCGACAACTGATGCCAGGCAGACAATCTCTGATGAGTACTAAAAAATGGTTGAGGATCACTCATCTTGTAAAGACACTGCCTAAAAGAAGGCAATGGCAAAATACTTCTGTAGAAAAATTTTCCAAGAACAAATACAACATGGTGCATAGTGATGACAATGATACTCTAGAAAAAAATATCTGCATGTCCATTCCAGGCTCCCCTATCTGAGAGAAATCAACATTCAAAGATCGATTCAGATTCAAGAAGAGTCCTTGACCAAATTTTAAAACACAATGTTGAAATTTGTATTGGTGTTCATCATCTGAAGTGATAGATCTGTCTGAATTGAATTTCTTTTATGCAAGTTACATTTTCATGAAGTTGTTGCAAATCTCTTTAGTTGTTAGGTTTGTTAATAATAATTACAGCCTCGAGTTGTGCACTGTCAGGTTTCACACTACAGTCATCAATTGATTTAAAGTATCAACATGCATATTTGTCTTCAATGAAAAGGAGTTTATTCTCCCCGGATTATCCAGCTTTTCATATTTCTAACAGGGAAAGAGGTCATTCAACCCATTAATTCTCTGCTGGCCCTCAGATCAATCCCATTCCCCAATTATTTCCCTTCTCGTATGCCTAGCCAAATCCCCTGCCACCCACATGGAACACACAATGTACAGCAGTCAATATAAACCTTATGGAGGAGGCTAATTTACATAGCAAACTCTCTTTTGGTAATTGTGACTAGCCAGTAGCATCTTTCCTCAGAATCCTGATAGGAGCTATACACTAGCTTGACACTACAAATTCTACAAGCAGATACCCCAGACTCCTAAAACAGATCACAATACTTGCTAAATATTAATGCAGATCCCATAGCACAAGATGAAGACGTGTCTCTGATGTCCTAAACAATAATTCTCCTTCAATCAGCATTACTGAAATAGATTTTTTGTTGATTATCACATTGCTGTTTCTGAGACCTTGCAACAGGCTGCCGTGATTCTTACTGCACCAAAGTGACTACACTTCAAGCTGTCTCATTGACTGCAAAGCTCTTTGGAACATTCTAATAGGTATAGGAAGGATGTCACATAAGTGCAATTCTTTCTAGGAGGGGAAAAACAAACATTACATCAGAAGGACAGTTCCACAATCTGGGTATTCTGTTCATTGTTTTCCATTTCAATTTTTCCACTACTCCATCCTTCGCAGCTATACCTTCACTAAACTCTTATGTACCATTCATAAGCTGCTCCATCTTTCAAATTTTCTTCCCTCATTTAAGAGCTGTCTTTAAATCTTGTAATGATTAAACTTTTGGTCGGATGCCCAAATTTCTTCTCATATGGCTTTGTTTGATCGAAGTCTTGTAAAATGCTCTGGTAAATTTATTTAAATGAAAGGTGCTACATTCATTTTAATTGTTCTATTCTTGCCTCTATGAAAATCATTATAAAATATTTAACAATAGTAACACTTGAAAACAAATTATTTCCTGAAGTATTGTTTTCTTAGAAATTTGTTTAGCTATGATAGACTGCTTGAAGTTAAACACAGATATAATTTCAGATTATTGTACCTGTAGGAATTTGGAAACAAAAAATTAACCTTTATTGAATCTAATGCACAGTGCTGGCACTTCTTAATTGTTCAACTATGCTACAAATGTTCTGCTGATGATTTTCATTTGTACTCAGTGGCTGAGACTTCTCGCTTAAGTGTTCAACAATAATCAGCCAGCATTGATGGATTCCAGTTGCCCTGATAACACGTCTCCATGACCACAATGTTCTGATGAAACCTTTCACCATGCTTGTCATTGACAATGCCAAGATTTCCAGGGAAGAAACTGAGTCTTTACTCACATGTTGCACTTCATGGGTTTTGTATACTTGAAGCATATTGTCAACCAGCTGAGCGTAGTTTGGTGTTCTGTAGTTGCCAAGAAATTTTTCAGCAGCATCCTTGAAAGACTGAAATGCAAGCTTTTCCAGTCCAACTAGAAGTACTTTGAATTACCCATCATTGTTGACCCTTTTGATTTGTGAACCAATAAAAATGCCTTCCTTCATCTTGCTATCAGTTATTGCGACTTAATTATGAGTTGAAATAACAAATGTAGGCGATTTCAAAAAAATGGTGGGCAATAGGGAAACTTCATGGTGATTTTCATGATCAGCAGCCCAAAATCTATAAAGAACATACAAAAGTATTTCAGAAACAAATTCTTTATTGTCCAGCATAATCTAAAATGTAGCTAGGTATTGACTTTGCTCTGCTTAATAACTCTGTGAATTAAGTGGAACTTTTCTCACTGTTGTTCTTTGTAGCTTCTATACGATTATTGCCAGAATTGTGTCCCAAGCTCGTACCTTAGGTTGTTAATACTATCTTCAGTTATAACCTTACTGAAAGCCATGATGTTGGGATGTGTTTTCGAATTGTTTTAAAACGGAATGGCATTAATTGAGTTGGTATCTAAGGAATGTGTATTGATCCTTTTAGGACTGGTGGAGTCTTGCACATTCTGGTAGCATATGTCCTTTCTGTATAAATCACTCAGGATTATTTACCTCAATGTTTTCATGGTCAGTTGGCGTCTACCTTGATGGTTACCATTATTTCTTGCAATTTGGAGTATTGTGTGCAGGTTTGGGCTCCTATTTTAGAAAGGATATACTGACATTGGAGAGGGTTCAGAGAAGATTCACGAGAATGAAAGGGTTACCTTATGAGAAACATCTGGCAGCTCTTGGGCTCTATTCCCTGGAGTTCTGGAGAATGAGGGGGGATGAGGGGGGAAACATTTCAAATGTTAAAAGGTCTGAACAGATTAGATATGGCAAAGTTATTTCCCATGGTAGGGGAGCCTAGGACAAGACGATGTGACTTCAGGATTGAAGGACATCCATTTAGAACAGAGATGCGGAGACATTACTTTAGTCAGAGGGTGGTAAATCTGTGGAATTTGTTGCCATGAGCAGTTGTGGAGGTGCACTTAAGACCGAGGTGGATAGGTTCCTGATTAGCCAGGGAATCAAAGGTCACTTTGGGAAGTCTGATCACCTAGCTATACATCTTCCCTGAGTATAGGCAGAGACTGAAAACTGCAGCATCAGCAGCAAGGACCAAGAAGGTATGGAAGAGGGAAGCACAAGAAAGCCTACAGGACTGCTTTGAAACGGTGGACTGGACTGTATTCGGGGGATTCATCTTCGACCTTGGATGAGTATGCTGCAGTTATTAATGACTTCATTAAAACCTGTGTGGATGAGTGTGTGCCCACAAAGGCTTACTGTCCATTCCCAAACCAAAAGCCGTGGATGAACCAGGAGGGATATCGTCTGCTGAAGGCTAAATCTGTAGTATTCAAGTCTGGCAACCTAGGCCTGTACCAGAAAACCAGGTATAATTTGCGGAGGGCTATTTCAAGGGTGAAGAGACAATTTTGAACAAGGCTGGAGGCAACATTGGATGCAGAGCAACTCTGGCAGGGTTTGCAAGACATTACTTCCTACGAAGCGAAACCCAATAGCCGGAGTGGCAATGATGCTTCACTACCAGATGAACTCAATGCCTTCTATGCATGCTTTGAAAGGGAGAACACAACTACAGCTGTGAAGAACCCTGTTGTACCTGAAAACCCTGTGATCTCTGTCTCAGAGGCCGATGTTAGGCTGTCTTTAAAGAGAGTGAACTCTCGCTAGGCAGAAGGTCCCAATGGAGTACATGGTTAGGCTCTGAAAACCTGTGCCAACCAACTAGCAGGAGTATTCAAGGACATTTTCAACCTCTCACTGCTACGGGCGGAAGTTCCCATTTGCTTCAAAAAGGAAACAATTATACCAGTGCCTAAGAAGAATAATGTGAGATGCCTTAATGACTATCACTCAGTAGCACTCACATCGACAGTGATGAAATGCTTTGAAAGGTTGGTCATGACTAGACTGAACTCCTGTCTCAGCAAGGACCTGGATCAATTGCAATTTGCCTATTGCCAGAATAGGTCAATGGCAGATGCAATCTCAATAGCTCTCCACATGGCTTCAGACCACCTAGACAACACAAGCACCTACGTCAGGTTGTTCTTCATCGACTATAGCTCAGCATTTAATACCATCATTCCCACAATCCTGATTGAGAAGTTGCAGAACCTGGGCCTCTTTGCCTCCATCTGCAATTGGATCCTCGATTTCCTAACAGGAAGACTGTAATCTGTGTGGATTAGTGATAACATTTCCTGTTCGCTGACGATCAACACCGGCGCATCTCAGGAGTTTGTGTTTAGCCCACTGCTTTACTCTCTATATACACATGACTGTGTGGTTAGGCATAGCTCAAGTACCATCTATAAATTTGCTGATGAAACAACCATTGTTGGTAGAATCTCAGGTGGTGACAAGAAGGTGTACAGGAGTGAGATATGCCAACTAGTGGAGTGGTGCCGTAGCAACAACCTGGCAATTAACGTCAGTAAGACAAAAGAGCTGATTGTGGACTTCAGAAGTGGAGAGAGTGAGCAGCTTCAAGTTCTTGGGTGTCAAGATCTCTGTGGATCTAACCTGGCCCCAACATATTGATGTAGTTATAAAGAAGGCAAGGCAGCTGCTATACTTCATTAGAAGATTTAACATGTCAAAAAATATACTCAAAAACTTGATTTACTTGTTTATTTTTTTTTCTCTGCTAGATTAGATATTTCATTGAACTGCTGCTGCTAAGTTAACAAATTTCACATCACGTGCCACCAGTGATAATAAACTTGATTCTAGTTCTCATTCTGATTCTGAAAAGGCAGGGGAGTGGAGATGACTGTTAGAACTGGATCAGCCTATGATTGAACAGCAGAGCAGATTTGATGGGCTGAATGGCCTACTTCTGCTCCTATATCTTATTATGTTTGAATCGATTTTCATTTCAAAGGCCATCATATCTCAGCTATAGAAGTTCACCCAGGATGCTGTTAATGCTTGAGACATACAAGACTGCAGATGCTGAAATCTGGAGCCATAAAGCCTCAGTATTACATCCTTGCTTTTATATTCCAGTACTCTAAATCTGCCTTCCTTGCTTCTGACTCAACTAGCAAGTTAACCTTTAGGGAATGCAGCACTAGGACTCCCAAATGCCTTACACCTCTGATTTTTAAATCTGTTCCCTGCTTAGAAAAATAGTCTATACCTTTATTACTTCTATCAAAGTGCAAGACCATACACTTCCCGACATTGTATTAAATCTGCTACTTCTTTTGCTCACTCCCTTAATCTCTCCAAGTCCTTCTGCACACTCCCTGAATCATCAATACCGCCTGCCCCTCTGCTACTTTGTATCACCCACACACTTGGCCACAAATCCATCAATTCTGTTGCCCAAATCATTGACATTTAACATGAAAGTCAGCATTCCCAACACCACCACTCATCAGCAGCCAACCATAAAAGGCACCTTTATTCCCACTCCTTGACCCCTGCTGTCAACCAATCTTAGGCCATAAGACCATAAGATATAGGAGCAGAATTAGACCATTTGGCCCATCAAATCTGCTGTGCCAATTCATCATGGCTGATCCAATCTTCCTCTTAGCCCCAGTCTCTTGCCTTCTCCCCGTATCTTTTTATGCCCTGACCAATTAAGAACCTATCAACCTCCTCCTTAAATATACATAAAGACTTGGTCTTCACAGCTGCCTATGGCAAAGAATTCCAGCCACATTCTATCGATGCTAGTATCTTTCCTGCAATTCCATGGGCTCTTAACTTGTTGCATCTTGTCAAAGGCCTTCCTGAAAAGTGGAATTTTCAAATTCTCCCTGCGATAGCAGACATCTGGCTTCCTCTCACATCCAGAGATGTTTAAGTTGATTAAATGCCCATTATAAGTTACCCCTGGTGTAGGTACTTGGCAGGAGACACAGGTGGAGTTGATGGGTATGTGGAATGAATTATATTCAGTGGCCACTCTATTAGGTACCTAGTGAAGTGACCACTAAATGTATGTTCATGGTCTTCCGCTCCTGAAGCCTATCCACTTCAAGGTTTGATGTGTTGTGCATTCAGTGGTGCTCATCTGCATACCACTGTTGTAACACGTAGTTATTTAAGTTACTGTCACCTTTCTGCTACCTTGAACTGGTCTGGCCATTCTCCTCTGACCTCTCTCTTTAAAGAGGCATTTTTGCCCCCAAAACAGATGCTTCCTTTTGTTTTTCACACCATTCTGTCCATAATCCTGCCTTGAAATTCTGTCATGGTCCCTTTATCATTCTCTGATCAGAGCACCAGTCAGCTTGAAAGGAGAAGATTCTCCGCATGGACAGTAAGGGTTAAAAAGGCAGTTCACTGTCACCCACTTAAGGACAAATAGAACATAAATATTGAGAGTTCCTACCCAGTTAAATGGTCAATCTTTCATTTTGGCCATGTTGTGCATGAGAATCCCAGGAGATCAGCAGTTTTTAATACAATCAAACCACCTCGTCTAGCACCGATAACCATTTCACAGTCAAAAGCACTTAGATCACATTTCTTCCCCATTCTGGTGTTTGGTCTGAACAACAACTGAACCTCTTGATCATGTCTGCATGCTTCTGTGCATTGAGTTGCTACTACATAACTGGCTGATTAGATATTTGCATTAACAACAGGTGGATACGTGTACCTAATAAAATAGCCACCAAATATAGGTCCCAGGGAAAGTAAGGATAGGAGATCAGAGTAATGGGAATGCCCTGAGATCCAGTATAGACCCAGCAGGCTATGTTGTAAGAAAATATGAGAAAATATTGGAAATAAATCTACCTGTGGTTCCATTTGATCTCTTTCCAATATTTTATTAGTTTCTACATAGAAGAATACAGAGTACAAGAAAGTATATATAAACGGTCATAAAAGATTTTAAAAAACTACCAATTACATTATATCTATCCATAATAACAATCTCATTACACTGTATTCATGTAAGTTAATCAATAGTTATATTGAAATATACTAATTTATTACAAAAAAAAGAATCTAACCCCTACCAAGACTGAGGCTGTTTATTAAGGAGAAAAAAGGTAAAATACCTTCTCATATAATAAAAAATAATAACAGCCAAAATCTGAATTTAAACAACAAATTGAAAGTTTTGAAAATAATTCAGAAAATGTCCCCACAATGTTTGAAAGTCTTGATGAGATTCAGAACTTGAACAACGAAACTTCTCTGAATCTAAGCATGACATAACGTCATATAATCATTGAGCATGAGTAGGAGGAAATACATCTTTCCATTTAAACAAAAGTGCCCTCCTAGCTATAAGAGTGCTAAAGGCCAAAATATATAAATCAGATGTCTTCAGCTTGATATTTTGTCGGACTGCAATACCAAATAGGGCCTTCAA
Source organism: Mobula birostris (assembly GCF_030028105.1). Classification (NCBI taxonomy): domain Eukaryota; kingdom Metazoa; phylum Chordata; class Chondrichthyes; order Myliobatiformes; family Myliobatidae; genus Mobula; species Mobula birostris. The sequence continues at coordinate 27,798,372 of NC_092383.1, read as the reverse complement.
AGGATTAGGCTTAAAATTGACTTTGAAAAGTAAAGAAAAAGTTTGAAAAACTTCCTTCCAATATTTTTCAAGACTCGGACAAGTCCAAAACATATGAATTAATGAAGCTTCTCCATTATTACATCTGTCACAGTAGGGAGATATATCTGAATAAAAACGAGATAGCTTATCCTTAGTCATATGAGCTCTATGTACCACCTTAAATTGTATGAGGGAACGGCGAGCACATAACGATGAAGCATTAACCAGTTTAAAAATTTCATTCCAAGTTTCCTCAGATATTGATGTCTATAAATCTTGTTCCCAGAGAGTTTTAATTTTGTCTAAAGGAACATTCCTCATCTCCAGTAACATGCCATAAATATTAGATATTGAACTATTATGGAAAGGTGTCAAATTGAAAATTACGTCTAGTAAGTTCTTATCTGAGCTTATAGGAAATGTGCATAATTGAGATCTTAGAAGGTCTCTGATTTGTAAGTATCTAAAAAAGTGAGTTTTGGGTAAGCTATATTTAGCTGACAATTGCTCAAGTGAAAAAAGATTTCCTCCAACAAACAAATCCAAAAAACATTTCATACCCAACCTGTCCCATTCTTTAAAAACTAAATCAGTCATGGAGAGTTTTAAAAAAAGTTAGAATAAGTGGGACTTGAAAGGGAAAATTTCAATAAACCAAAGTGTTTTCTAAATTGTATCCAGATCCTCAGAGTATGTTTAAATATTAAATTATCAGTTAGCATCACTGAAGATGAGTCCAGAAGCATCAATAGATGTATGTACACAACTTGCAGATAAGGGAAGTGAGGATCCAAGAAGAGAAATAATAAAAAAAATTATTAACAGAGTTAGCTTCTAAAGAAACCCATACCAGACAGTCTACATGATTAATATAATATAGCCAAAATGTAAGATATCGTATATTAACTGCCCAGTAATAAAACCTAAAATTAGGTAAGGCTAAACCTCCAGACTTTTTAGATTTTTGGAGATGAACTTTATTTAATCAAGGACATTTATTTTTCCATATATAAGAGGACAAAATAGAATCAAGGGAGTCAAAAAAGGATTTAGGAATAAAAACAGGTAAAGCCTGAAAAAGATATATAAATTTAGGTAGAATATTCATTTTAATAGAATTACTTCATCCAATCAACGATATTGAAAGAGGTGACCAATTTAATGATATCCTTTTTACATGGTTCAATAAAGCAAGAGAGTTTTCTTTAAACAGGTGTTTGTAATTCTTAGTGACTGTTACACTCAAATAAGTAAACCTTACAGTCTTAAAAGGGAGATTAGTATTAACTGATACCAAATTATTTAAAGGAAATAATTCACTCTTATGTAAGTTAAATTTATATCCTGAAAACTGGCTAAAACGAGAGAGTAAAGAAATTATGCAAGGTAACGAGGTCTCAACATTAGAGATAAAAAACAATATATCATCAGCATAAAGCGAGATTTTGTGAGTAATACCTCTCCTTAAAATACCACAGATATCATTAGATTCTCGAAAAGCAATGGCAAGGGGTTCTACAGCTAAATCAAAAAGCAAAGGACTCAACAGACAGCCTTGTCTAGTTCAGCGGTGAAGTTTAAATGGTTTGGAATTTTGAAAATTAGTAAGAACTCGAGCAGAAGATAGATAAAGTAATTTAATCCATTGAATAAAATCTGGTCCAAAATTAAATTTTTCTAAGGATTTAAATAAATAATTCCATTTAACCTGATCGAAGGCCTTCTCAGCATCTAAGGATATCACACATACTGATATTTCCTGAGAAGGAGAGTAAACAACATTTAATACATGGCGCATATTAAAATGGGAATGTTAGTTTTTAATAAATCCAGTCTGATCATCAGAGATAATAGAAGGTAAGGTATTTTCAATCCTATGAGCCAGAACTTTAGAAAGTATTTTAGTATCAACACTGAGTAATGAAATTGGTCTATATGAAGAGCATTCAGTTGGGTCCTTGTTCTTTTTTAGGATAAGTGAAATAGAAGCTTCATAGAAAGATTGAGGCAATCTACCCAATTTGAAAGAATCCAAAAAGACTAAGTGTAACTGCGGTATAATTAATGAGGAAAAAGCCTGATAAAATTCTCCAGAAAATCCATCTGGACCCGGAGCCTTCCCCGAGTGTGATGAACATATAGAATTGGCAATTTCCTCATAAGAAATGGGTTGATCCATCTGTTTGCAATTATCTGCAGAAAGTGCAAGGATATTTATTTGATCTGGAAAATTATTCATTACAGTACTATCTTTAGGGGAATCAGAACTATAAAGTTTAGAATAGAATTCTCTAAAGGTATCATTTATTTCAGAGTAATCAGTTGTCCTATCACCATTAGTTTTACAAATTTCTTTAAATTGTCGTTTAACTACAGAAGTTTCTAATTGGTTGGCCGATACTTTGCCTGATTTATCTCCATGAATGTAAAATTGAGTTTTATCTTTAAGAAGTTGAGTTTCAATTGGATATGTTAACAGAAGATCATATTTAGTTTTAACTTCAACATGTCTTTTATATAAAACAGTATCTGGAGCTATAGCATATCTTGGATCTAATTGTTTCAATTGATTGGCTAATTCAGTTCTTTCTTTATTAGCTTTATCCTTGACACTCACAGTACAAGAAATAATTTATCCTCTAATATAGGCCTTGAAAGTATCCCATACAATAAGATTAGAAGTCTCTTCCTTTTCATTCTCTTCAAAAAACAAAATGCCTCACTAGAAATTTTAAAAATTCCTTATCAGATAACAAAGTTGTATTAAAACACAAAAATCTGTTTGCTTGAGGAAGACCAGGGAGATTTAAAGATAGAAATACAGGAGCATGGTCTGAGAAAGCAATTCACAGGAACGAACTGATGAAATCATTTGACTATCGATAAAAAACAATCAATCCTGGAATATGTATGATAGACATTGGAAAAAATGAGTACTCTCTATCTAAAAGATATAAAAAATGCCAAACATCAACAATACCACACTTCAATAAGAAAATTGAATAAACAAAGCTGATTTATTAAGAGACACTGGTTTAGAAGATGATTAGTCTAAAATTGGGTATAGCCATCAGTTAAAATCTCCTTCCATCACCAGAGAATAAAGACTCAGATCTGGTAAAAACGAAAAAAAAAAATGCTCAGTGAATCCTAGATCATCTACATTTGGGACATACACATTGACAAATACTATTAATTTATTATCCAGTTTTCCTGAAACTATAACAAAATGTCCATTGGTATCTGACACTACTTTATGTTGGACAAAGGAAATTATATTATCTATAAGAATCGAAACTCGTCTAGATTTGGTCTGAAAAGAAGAATGAAAACAAAATCTATTCTAACGGCTAAAAAAACATAAATGATCACATTTGTGTATGTGAGTTTCTTGTAATAAAATACTAGGGACCTTATATTTCCTAATATAAGCAAATATCTTACTACATTTAACAGGGTGATTTAACCCTTTTACTTTAAAACTGAGTAAATTAATAGTTTGGTCCATTTTTAATATTATTTAAAGGAAGGGTTAAAATGTAAGTTAAAATCAACCCATAAACCTTGAGAAATGGTAACCAAGCGACAAGTTGGCTAAAAATTCAAAAACAGTTTCTGAGAAAAAAAAAGCCATACCCTGCCCACCTCCCAAAGAAAGAAGGCCGACCAATAGAAATCCGGCATCTACAACTACGGACAACTCCCCAAAAAAAGCCTGATCGCTCCAATTAGTTTCAAGGTTATTTATATTCCAACCTAGGCAAAACAGGAGAACAAGAAATTCAATTCTCGTATATTAAAAATACAGTATTAAAATATGAAAGGAAATTAGTTACAAAGGTTTACCAAAAGTAAAAGATGCAATTATTCATACAGAAAGACATTAAACATTAATCTTGTATCTTCATGAAAAAACAGACTAAGCAGTTAGCCTTCAAATTTAAAAAATCTTTGTGCTTCAGCATTCAAACAAAACTATTTGAAGGATCCATCTTTAATGAGATTCTCAGTCAAACTGGGTAGCCAGGGGACAGCTTGAAACCCTTGTTAAAAAAAAATCCAACAAAGCTTGCTTAAACTTGGCACATTCCTGCATAACCTCAAACGAATAATCTTTGAGAATCTTACTATTCCAACCTATAACCAATCATTCCTCTTCAACGGGATCCGCAAATTAAAAGTTTCTCATTTAATCTTGTGTCTTCATGTAAAGACAAACTAAACAGCTAGCCTTTGGATTTTAAAAACCTTTGTGCTTCAACAGTCGAACGAAACCATTCAAAAGATCCATTTTTAAGTGGTGTGATTCTGAGTCGGACTGGGTAGCGAAGGGAAGGCTTGAAACCCTTGTTAAAAAAGATGGACATAACTTCTTTGAACTCAGCACATTCCTGCATAACCTCAGGCGAATAATCTTCAACAATTCTAATCTTACGACTATCATAGTCAATCATGCCTCTTCGACAAGATTCGTGAATTAACAGTTTCTTTGTTTTAGTCATAGTAGTCATAGTCATACTTTATTGATCCCAGGGGAAATTGGTTTTCGTTACAGTTGCACCATAAGTAATTAAATAGTAATAAACCATAAATAATTAAATAGTAATATATAAATTATGCCAGGAAATAAGTCCAGGACCAGCCTATTGGCTCAGGGTGTCTGACCCTCCAAGGAAGGAGTTATAAAGTTTAATGGCTACAGGCAGGAATGACTTCCTATGACGCTCTGTGTTGCATCTCAGTGGAATGAGTCTCTGGCTGAATGTACTCCTGTGTCCACCCAGTACATTATGTAGTGGATGGGAGACATTGTCCAAGATGGCATGCAACTTGGACAGCATCCTCTTTTCAGACACCACCGTGAGAGAGTCCAGTTCCATCCCCACAACATCACTGGCCTTACGAATGAGTTTGTTGATTCTGTTGGTGTCTGCTACCCTCAGCCTGCTGCCCCAGCACACAACAGCAAACATGACTGCACTGGCCACCACAGACTCGTAGAACATCCTCAGCATCATCCGGCAGATGTTAAAGGACCTCAGTCTCCTCAAGAAATAGAGACGGCTCTGACCCTTCTTGTAGACAGCCTCAGTGTTCTTTGACCAGTCCAGTTTATTATCAATTCGTATCCCCAGGTATTTGTAATCCTTCACTATGTCCACACTGACCCCCTGGATGGAAACAGGGGTCACCGGTACCTTAGCTCTCCTCAGGTCTACCACCAACTCCATAGTCTTTTCCACATTAAGCTGCAGATAATTCTAGTCACACCATGTGACAAAGTTTCCTACCGTAGTCCTGTACTCAGCCTCATCTCCCCTGCTGATGCATCCAACTATGGCAGAGTCATCAGAAGACTTCTGAAGATGACAAGACTCTGTGCGGTAGTTGAAATCCGAGGTGTAAATGGTGAAGAGAAAGGGAGACAAGACAGTCCCCTGTGGAGCCCCAGTGCTGCTGATCACTCTGTCGGACACACAGTGTTGCAAGCACACATACTGTAGTCTGCCAGTCAGGTAATCAAGTATCCATGCCACCAGGGAAGCATCCACCTGCATCGCTGTCAGCTTCTCCCCCAGCAGAGCAGGGCGGATGGTGTTGAACACACTGAAGTCAAAAAACATGACCCTCACAGTGCTCGCTGGCTTGTCCAGGTGGGTGTAGACATGGTTCAGCAGGTAGACGATGGCATCCTCATCTTCTAGTCGGGGCTGGTAGGCGAACTGGAGGGAATCTGAGTGTGGCCTGACCATAGGCCGGAGCAGCTCCAGAACGAGTCTCTTCAGGGTCTTCATGATGTGGGAGGTCAATGCCACCGGTCTGTAGTCATTGAGGCCGCTGGGGCGTGGCGTCTTCGGCACAGGGACGAGGCAGGACATCTTCCACAGTACAGGAACCCTCCGGAGCCTCAGGCTCAGGTTGAATACATGGCGAAGTACTCCACATAGCTGAGGGGCACAGGCTTTGAGCACCCTGGTACTGACCCCATCCGGTCCTGCAGCGTTGTTTGGGTTGAGACGTTTCTGCTGTCTTCTCACCTGTTCAGCTGTGAAGCCCACCATGGTGGTTTCGTGTGGGGAAGGGGTATAGTCATGAGAGCAGGGTGGGGGACTGTGAGGAGGGGTAGGAGGGGAGAGTGGAATATGTGTTGGTTGGGGGCCGACAACAGATGACTCATGTGGGGGATGGGCAGGGGCCACAATGTCAAATCTGTTAAAGAACAGGTTAAGTTCGTTGGCCCTGTCCACGTCGCCTTCAGCTCCTCTGTTGCTAGTTTGCCGGAACCGGACGCAGTATATCACCCCAGTCGACTCACAGGTGAAGTGTTGCCTCACCTGGTCCGGTGCTCCCGATGTGGCCTTTTATATATTGGCGAGACCCGACGCAGACTGGGAGACCGCTTTGCTGAACATCTACGCTCTGTCCGCCAGAGAAAGCAGGATCTCCCAGTGGCCACACATTTTAATTCCACATCCCATTCCCATTCTGACATGTCTATCCACGGCCTCCTCTACTGTAAAGATGAAGCCACACTCAGGTTGGAGGAACAACACCTTATATTCCGTCTGGGTAGCCTCCAACCTGATGGCATGAACATCGACTTCTCTAACTTCCGCTAGGCCCCACCTCCCCCTCGTACCCCATCTGTTACTTATTTTTATGCACACATTCTTTCACTCACTCTCCTTTTTCTCCCTCTGTCGCACATGCACATGCACACGCACATGCACATGCACATGCACACACACACGCACACGCACATGCACACGCACATGCACATGCACACGCACACGCACACACACACACACGCACACACATGCACACGCACACGCACACACACACACATTTGTCAGATATGCAACTTTGATAAATGTATTTTGCATCTTCATTAAAGTTGTGCTGAACACTTCTATATCACATTCCTATGCTTATTTACTTTTAAATGTTGTACTGGCTCATTGATTGAACTGGGTGTAGCCCTAGTTGTGATTGCTGAATATTTTGTCATGTTATAAACTGGCACAGTAATAATATCACATCAAATTCTCTTTGCAGGAGGAGTGTGATTGACAACTAAATATTCCAGGATTTCGTTGCTTCAGGTGTGATAGAATAGGAGGGGCAAGAGGGGGAGGTGTTGCTTTGCTTGTCAGAAAATATATAACAGCGGTGCTCTGGCAGGATAGATTAGTGGACTCGTCTAGGGAGGCTATTTGGGTGGAATTGAGGAATAGGAAAGGTGTTGTTACACTTATTGGGGTGTATTATAAACCACCTAATGGAGACCGAGAACTGGAGGAGCAAATTTGTAAGGACACAGCAGATATTTGTAGTAAGCACAAGGTTGTGATTGTGGGAGATTTTAATTTTCCACACATAGACTGGGAAGCCCATTCTGTGAAAGGGCTGGATGGTTTGGAGTTTTTTGCAGCAATACATAGAGGTACCAACTAGAGAAGAGGTAGTGTTGAATCTCCTGTTAGGGAATGAGATAGGGCAGGTGACGGAGGTATGTGTTGGGGAGCACTTCGGGTCCGGTGATCACAATACCATTAGTTTCAGTGTAATTATGGAGAAGGATAGAACTGGACCTAGGATTGAGATTTTTGATTGGAGAAAGGCTAACTTTGAGGAGATGCAAAAGGATTTAGAAGGAGTGGATTGGGACGATTTGTTTTATGAGAGGATGTAATAGAGGAATGAAGGTCATTTAAAGGTGAAATTTTGAGGGTACAGGATCATTATGTTCCTGTTAGGTTGAAAGGAAAGATTAAAAGTTTGAGAGAGTCATGGTTTTCAAGGGATATTGGAAATCCGGTTCGGAAAAAGAGAGGGATCTTCAATAAACATAGGCAGCATGGAGTAAATGAGGTGGTTGAGGAATATAAAGAATGTAAAAAGAATCTTAAGAAAGAAATTAGAAAAGCTAAAAAAAGATACGAGGCTGCTTTGGCAAGTAAGGTGAAAATAAATTCAAAGGGTTTCTACAGTTATGTTAGTGGCAAAAGGATAGTGAGGGATAAAATTGGTCCCTTGGAGAATCAGAGTGGATGGCTATGTGCGGAGCCAAAAGAGATGGGGGGAGATTTTGAACAATTTCTTTTCTTCAGTATTCACTAGGGAGAAGGATATTGAATTGTGTAAGGTAAAGGAAACAAGAAGGGTAGTTATGGAAAGTATGACAATTAAAGAAGAGAAAATACTAGCGCTTTTAAGGAATATATAAACGTGGATAAGTCTCCGGGTCCAGACAAGATATTCTCTTGGACCTTGAGGGAAGTTAGTGTGGAAATAGCAGGGGCTCTGACAGAAATATTTCAAATGTCATTAGAAACGGGGATGGTGCCGAAGGATTGGTATATTGCTCATGTGGTTCCATTGTTTAAAAAGGGTTCTAAGAGTAAACCTGGCAATTATCGTCCTGTGAGTTTGATGTCAGTGGTGGGTAAATTGATGGAAAGTATCCTTAGAGATGGTATATATAATTATCTGGATAGACAGGGTCTGATTAGGAACAGTAAACATGGATTTGTGCGTGGAAGGTCATGTTTGACAAATCTTATTGAATTTTTTGATGAGGTTACTAAGAAAGTTGACCAGGGTAAAGCGGTGGATGTTGTCTATATGGACTTCAGTAAGGCCTTTGAGAAGGTTCCACATGGAAGGTTAGTTAGGAGGTTCAATCGTCAGGCATTAATATCGAAGTAGTAAAATGGATTCAGCAGTGGCTAGATGGGAGACGCCAGAGAGTAGAGGTGGAAAATTGTGCGTCAGATTGGAGGACGGTGTGTAGTGGTGTGCCTCAGGGATCTGTACTGGGTCCAATGTTGTTTGTCATATATATTAATGGTCTGGATGATTGGGGTGGTAAATTGGATGAGTAAGTATGCAGATGATACTAAGATAGGTGGTGTTGTGGATGAGAAGGTAGGCTTTCAAAACTTGCAGAGAGATTTAGGGGAGTTAGAAGAGTGGGTTGAAAGATGGCAGATGGAGTTTAATGCTGAAAAATGTGAGGTGCTACATTTTGGTAAGACTAATCAAAATAGGACATACATGGTAAATGGAAGGGCATTGAAGAATGCTGTAGAACAGAGGGATCTAGAAATAATGGTGCATAGTTCCCTGAAGGTGGAATCTCATTTGGATAGGGTGGTGAAGAAAGTTTTTGGTATGCTGGCCTTTATTACTCAGAGCATTGAGTATAGGAGTTGAGATGTATTGCTGAAATTGCATAAAGCATTGGTGAGGCCAAATTTAGAGTATTGTGTACAGTTCTGGTCACCAAATTATTGGAAAGATGTCAATAAAATTGAGAGAGTACAGAGGAGGTTTACTAAAATGTTGCCTGGGTTTCATCTCCTAAGTTACAGAGAAAGGTTGAACAAGTTAGGTCTTTGTTCTTTGGAGCGTAGAAGGTTGAGCGGGGACTTGATAGAGGTATTTAAAATTATGAGGGGGATAGATAGAGTTGACGTAGATAGGCTTTTATCATTGAGAGTGGGGAAGATTCGAACAAGAGGACATAAGTTGAGAGTTAAAGGACAAAAGTTTAGGGGTAACATGAGGGGGAACTTCTTTACGCAGAGAGTGGTAGCTGTGTGGAACAAGCTTCCAGCAGAAGTGGTTGAGGCAGGTTCGATGTCATTTAAAGTTAAATTGGATAGATATATGGACAGGAAAGAAATGGAGGGTTATGGGCTGAGTGCAGGTCAGTGGGACTAGGTGAGAGTAAGAGTTCAGCATCTAGAAGGGCTGAGATGGCCTGTTTCCATGCTGTAATTGTTATATGGTTATATGATTAATACAGACAAGCAGATATGCAAGAGAAGCATCATTTAGTACAAGGATGGGATGCATAAACACTGAGAGTAATAGGACTCATTAAGATTAAGATTAAAGTCTTGTCATAGTCGTTGAACAATATGTTATTGTTTTCAAGACATTTTAGAAATGGCCATTGTTATTATTAACATTTTGCTCATTACTTTAAATAATATTGGGTAAACAGCATCAGAGCAGAGAAAAAGAAAATTGTAGAAGTGTCCACTTAGTTCAGTGTGTGATTTTTTTTTTGCCTTGGCACATTGTGTATCGAATTTTACTTTGAGATATAAACTAAAAGAATTTTACTTCAACATATAAATTAAACTTTCAGTATATTGTGGAGATATAGTATTAGCGGAGATAATTGCTGTGAAGTAGTTTTTTTATTTGAAACATGCCATATGATACCACTAATCAGGAGTCAACTTTCCATGGTTCTGAAGAATGATTTACATCAATGTGCATGTAAGACTTTATAAGAGATGTGTGTTGCAGATATAAAATATGTGCAATTTTGGGAGTCACATGCATGGGAAATTTTGGGAACCCACTCTAAATACTGACATTACTGGATTTCATAGAATGGTACTGCTCTTTTGGGACTATTATTGAAATTCCTTGGCTTAATCAAGTGAGCAGCAGCAAACTTGTTGCATGGCAATTGCCTGCAGACCTGTTGGCATACAGATTTGTAGTCTGCATTATCATGGTACAATCGTTTTCTTTTTGAAGAAATGGGTAGTATATTATTTGTTAGTGTCGCAGGTGAACTGATGACTTTACACTGGCCTAATTTCAATGCAAGAGAAAACTGGGCAATTTGTGTAAACTTCTATTAAAATTGGGTGAAATTTGAGTACTGGCATCAGTCAACTTTACCTACGAGTCTTGCCCAACTCTTCTCTTTATAATGTTAATATACAGCTCCAGAGAGCGAGAGAGAGAGATGAATTCAATTTTGACAATCAAAACAGAATTGGATAAATATTTGCAGAACCATACAAAGCAAGTGGGGAAGAACAGGAATAAATAAACAGCTCTGTTAAGGACTTGGTAGAAGCCAATTGGCTTGAGGAACTTCTACTGGGCAGATCAATTATTTGATTCTCTGAACAGAATAATGTGATTAATAATTGATCGTTCTATGAGATTTTAATGTACATACTGAAATCTTACTGTTAAATCAGCCAACACCACAAAGTAATATTTATTTGAAAACATGTAGATTGGATTCTGAGTTCTGTTGTTTTTGTTAAACCAATTCATTCACAGGATATTGCTGGCATTTACTGCCTTCTCCAATTTCTCTTAAACCAAGGCAATTAGGAATCAGCCATATTAATGGGTCTGGTGTCATATATAGGCCAGATAAACTAACCTCGGCAGATTTTCTTCTCTGAAGGACATCAGTGAACCAGATGGGTAATTAAAATAAAAATCTGGTTAGTTAATAGAGTTTTATTCATACAATTGTTGGAATTAAAATTCTCTAGTGCCACATACCTTGATAAATTCTCCAGGGTTTTTAATGCTGCTCCTTTAACAAAACGACTACACCGCCGTATAGCCATGGTACCGTAACAGTTAGCACAACACTATTACAGCTTGGAGCAGTGCGGAGTTTGGAGTTCATTTCTGCCGCCATCCATAAGGAGTTTGAACCTTCTCCCCGTGAAACACCTGGGTTTCCTCCCACAGTGCAAGAATGTACCAGTTATTATGTTAATTGATCTTTGTGAATTTTTCTGTCATTAGGCTAGTGGTAAATAGGTGGGTTTCTGTGTGGTGAGGTTCATTAGGCCAGAAGGGCCAGTTCCACCCACGCTCTATCTCTAAATTAAATAAAACCACATGCACATAAATGCAGCAATTTAAAACTTTGTTTGGATGATAATTTAAGATAAAAGTTTTATTAAAAAAAGGATGAACATTTGCAATGACATTTGCTCCTTTTATCAGATACAATCTGATGCTTTAATATGGAATAATATTAAATAGCCACTCCTGCTTCATTACCTTTTTGACGAAAGTAAAATATAGCTTACAAATCTAAAAGAAGATTTGCACCATTATAAAAAAAAAACTGGATCATGGCCAAATCGAATCTACAGCATTATGAAAATGACAAAAGAACTTAACATTATGAGAAATAGTCTATAGTAGAATGTAACAGTGAACAATGCAAGATTGGGATTTTCCTGGACAGACTATTAGTTATTCCTCGGCACCCTCACCCTATGGAAATCTGGCAGATTGATCAGAACAGTAAAAGATTTATGAAAGAGACTGACACACACTAAACACATTGTGACACTCATACGAGATCGAGATGTCAAGGCTGAGAAGAAGAAGGTGGAAGTAAAGTTGTGACAGTGAAACTTAACAGAATGGCAGCAGCATGATTAGAACATGCAGTTTAATTTGATTCAACATAGGAAAGCTGACCCAGCCGTGACACAGAAATGAATGCAAGATTGATAGCTCTTTCTTGATCTTGCTCATGATGGTCCTGTGCCATTCACCACTTGCGAAGCAATGATTTTGCCAATTTTATAATGACCACAAATAAGACCGACTTCTTCAAATTAATTATATGTACAGCTTTGCTAAGGGTATTGCAGAAACTCTAAGCAAAACAGTGAAATGGCATAGCATATCCTTTCATAGACAGTGCTGAATAATTTAAGTCTATACATCATAGACAGATAAGAAAACATACATTTTGTAATTAATTTTTCAATAAAGAATTTCTTTGCCTTTATTTGATGGACAGACCAGGAAAATATACATTTTCTCTATAAATTGCTCATGAATAATAATAAAAAGAAACTCTAGCTTATAATAGACAGACCAGACTAAAGCACACCTTGTAATTTAGTCTTAGATGAATAAGTGATTGTTGTCTATGTGTCTGCAAATAACAAACACTGCACACAAAATAAGGCATTTGCTAAAGCATGTTCTCTGACTCAAGAACAAAAGATCATTTTACAGTGAAACCATTTGATTCTTGAAGATCTGCAAAAAACTCAGTTCCACTAACTCAGCAATGTTGAAAGATATTTTAAAATATATTTTTAAAATGTATTTTTCAAGTGTATTTAAAACCTTTACTATGGTAATCTAATATTACTGTGTGTCAGACAGTTTTACTTTATTTTGTCTTGAGCATTGTGATGCAAAAACACTCTTACTACAGTAACAAAACTTGCCCAATAACAAGGATGTTTTGCCATATTATCTTGGATTCAAAATGTAAATTACTCTATACCTTCACATGTGGATCCAACAATTATTCTGGAGTTGCAGCCACTGTTAAACTTTCCAGTTAATCAGATTTGAAATGATTCTCTCAAAGTCCAACCCTACGTTGCTGTCGTGAGAGATGGAAATGGGTAAGGCTGGCCAACAGAGCTCCTCTGAAGCTGCATTGGCCAATCCACTGGGCAATGGAGACAATGGATTACCGAAGCATTGATGAACTCCAACCATATCATTGACTTTGAACAATAAAGACGCGAGGTTATCAATGACGTATGCTTCAGTGGGAGCTAAGGGCCCTAGAAGAAGAAGAAGAAGAAGAAGAAGAGGATTTGAAAAGAAAATGATGGAGTTGTACAGTATAGAAACAGGCCATTCACCCACCAAGACCATGCTGACCATCAAGGATTAATATATACTAGTCCCATCTTATTCTCCTCATATTTCAATCCACCTTTTCCATAGAGGCAATTTACAATAGCAGATTAACTTCCCATATGTCATTAGGGTGTGGGAGGAAACCAGAGCAGAGGTTAGTGCAGTTCCAGGGAGAACATGAATATTTTACACAAGCAGCAATGAAGATTATATTTAAAATTGGATTACTGTACCTGTGAAACGTCAGCTCCAGCAGCTGCACCACTGTGTCATGGAGTAACTGGGATTTCCTAGGATAACATGTTGTATGTGCAAGATTTACAATATAGATTCCCTTGTTTTCCAGTACTTTTTAAAGGATTTTTCCCATTTTTAAAATTATTTCCATAAAGTTGTTTCCGTTTAATGAATATTCATTCATTCGCAAATGTGATTTGAAATGAGCTGACAAAAGATCTTCTTGTTTGTTTTAACTTCTATACAGATGTATTCACTGTAAAAAGCTGCTCCTAATGTTTGTGATCATGCTGGCATGATACTGTGATTTTCAGAGACACTTAATAAATAATTTGGAAGATGTGTAGCTCGGGTGGTTGATGGCTGGTTTGTGTTGTTCTCCGATCTTGGCAATCTGCTTGCAACTGTTTCCTCACCGTGTGAGGAGACATCACCAGTGCATGTTCATTGTGGTGTGTCCTCCGGATGCTGTCTCTGGATATTTTCCATATTTTGCAATTGGAGGACACACCACGGTCAACAGTGCACCGACAATGTCCCCTTGCATGGTGACGAAACCTTTGCAAGTAAATTCCCAAAACTGGAAAACAACTTAACACTTAATGTTATTAAAATTGAAGTAACTAATTTAAAAAGCGACAGGTATTTTAAGCAAAAAAAAAGGATAATGTAATTAATAAAATTCAACTCAGTAGAAATAATAGAATCAGTATAAATAGTGTGGCTGACTCACAGTTCTAAAGATCTGTGCTCGATCCCAATCTCCATATTCTCCCTTTAGTTTTCTGAAGTTTCCCCAGTTTTTTGTGCAGATCTAAAGATATGCTGGTTGGTAGGTTGATTTATCACTGTACATTACACCCTAATGAATCTGAGTGGGATTTTAAAGCATACAGGTCAGAATAAATTCCACAGAAAAAAAGAGCTGTCTCAGGCTTGATAGACTGAACAAGACCATTCTATGTCATTACAAAAATATGCAAAGTACAACATGCACCGTTGCCTTCCTTCTCAGTCTACAGTTTTACAATTCCTACTGAAATTTATGGGGGCTTAAATCCCACTGAAGTTCAGATCAAAAGCTGATTCCCATAATTAAACCAACATTTTGGAAATCTAAAATCCACATTCTTCTTTTCCTTACAGATCCTTTTCCTGCTTGAAGTTTAATTACTTGCAGCTTCTCTGCCAAAATGTACGCTGCCCTGATTGTAGCTTTAGGAAACATAGTAAAGGGCAATTAAAAGGCAGCCACTTGCTTTTCTCTGATCCCACTGTGTGTTTGCCATGTATCTTCTTTTTTTCAGATGAGCTGGATATCCACAGGTTGGTGGTGAGGTCTTCATGAGAATGTAGGTTGGAGCTTGAAGTGGTCATAGGATATCAGCCTGGATAATAAATCAGACTCGTGATCGGAGAATATTGATAGCTTTTCTCATCAAAGTCTAATTGACCTAACCAGAGTAACACATCATGAAAATTCAAAAACACAGATTAAATCCAGATCAAATGGAATTTTCAGGATCTCGGACATTTATTTAGAAATTATTTTATGTGAAGTGGTTCCCACCCATAAAGGTCATTGCATCCCAGATCAGAATTATCAGAATGTTAAGTGTCCTGCTTTTGAAAACCCCTCTAAATTGAGCTTCTCTTCATAGATACCATATAATAGTCAAGATGATTTTTTTTTATCCTTTTGCTTGCTGCAAAAAATAGCTAATTTACAAAGCAGCTGGCAAGTATACAACAATAAATTAATAAATGAGTCAGGATAGTTTTTTAAGCCATTACCGGTGATTAAAAGAAAGTTATTCACATTTGGGGGAAATTACACTCATTAGAAATGTTTATATTTTATAACAAAATCATTTTGAGATAAATTACTAAAACTGAACTGTTTTACCATTCTTAAATACACCAAGAAACAATATTTAATGAAAAGAAACAAACAACTTTATTTTATTGCTGTTGTGTTATTTTATTGCTGGAAGGCATAATGCTTCTGATTATATAAATTAATTTTTAGCAGAAACTTGAACTGCAACCTATTCACATCAATTTCAAGCACAATTTGAGCCACATTTCCTGTTTATTTCCAAAGCATGAACTCTATTCCAT
Source organism: Mobula birostris (assembly GCF_030028105.1). Classification (NCBI taxonomy): domain Eukaryota; kingdom Metazoa; phylum Chordata; class Chondrichthyes; order Myliobatiformes; family Myliobatidae; genus Mobula; species Mobula birostris. The sequence goes on along the minus strand of NC_092383.1, from coordinate 27,782,526 downwards.
ATATTTTGCAAACAGCAAGAGCATATTGTGCTTCTGCCATTCCTAGCATGTTGATGTAAAACTTGCCTCAGTGAGCTGGCCATAGCAAGTCACTACAAAACTAAAATAAACAAGTTAATTATCAATCATTTTAAAAGAAACAAGTGGTAGAAAATTGGGGCAAAAATTGAATGTGCTTGGAATGCTTTTAAACTTCAGCAATACATGATTGGGTGATGAGCAAAGCTAATGCTGTTCAGTCAAAGTTTAAATGAATGACACAGTAATTAGAAGCTAATGTGTCATCCAAGATCTTTTGATAAGATCCTCTGACCTTTTGTGCCACCTTTGGACCCAAAAAGCAAAAGTGATGACATTTCAAAAGACCTTTCACACCCATCGTCACAGAATGTGAAGTCCATGACAGCTCGTTCATATTCAGGAATCTCTTTATCAAGGTCTGGCCCATCTCTCCCTCCTCAGGTTAAATCAGGCATGACGCAACCCTACAGAGCCCAACTTTCAAAAACTTCCTTTCACCTTTGTCCACCGACTCTGTGTGTTGTTTGTGAGAGATGTGAGAAGGGTTTTGAGATACGGCTGCTGCTAATTATAATTTTAATTTGCATTTTAATTAGAGTGGTGGCAAATTAAAGAGTGGCAGCTGGAGAATTTCGAATGCTTTGCACTGAATTTGTGTCAGTATCTTCGCCCTCTGTATTCTCTTTCATTTCTCCTATCTTGTAAAGCCACAAATTCATGCATGATACTATCTTTCCTCTCTCCATATCACACTTCCTCTCTTGCAGAATAGCTTGCCTATTTTTAATGCCATGCTCTCTTTTTCTGTTTCCTATGTCCTTGGACTGCAACAAAATTAGTTGATTGATTTACAGGTTTAGCTAAATAAACTGATGTCCATCACACTGTCATTTCTGCTTTCAAATAAGTCTTTATATATCATTTGACTCTATAGATAATCAAAAGCTTCAACTTAGTTAATTTGTTGCTAAGTGGCATCAAGCATACTAAATATGCTCTAAAAGGAAACACTGGGGTTATCTGAACTATTGATTAATACCCAAATTGTGACTCATAATCACAAAGGGTGTGGTCTCTCTACTCCTCAACCACAGATTCGTTTATTTCAGAGCAGCATACTGCATTTAGTTAGCAATGATAAGAACACCGTGGAGATGTTGGCACTGGTAAACACGAAGCAAGCCCAAGAATTTTTAGAAGCGTGGTTCCGTTCTGTAATCAAACATATCAAAATAAACAGCATCTATGATCCCCTAAGAGCCAAAGAAATGTGAACCAATAGAATTCAAAGGTCATCTAAAGGGGCAGCCAATCAGAACCAAGGAGAGTGAACAGGAGCCTATATAAAGGCGAGCACTTCCAGAGAGAGAAGTACCAACAACAGTGCACTGAGGATGTCACCTTGACTGGTGATGAAACATCTGCAAGCTAATTGCCAAGCTCAGCGAACACCGCAACAGCAAAAGCCTCAACCCAAATAATCAATATTCCATACCAATAGATAGGCATAAACTGAAGAGTTCGATGCAAAAACTTCAAAGAATGAGGCACCATAATGGCATACATGACATTGTGGGAGGGAACAACAATCCATTTCTCAGTCATGTAATAAAGATTCTTCTTAATAAATTAAAGTCATCCCATTTCTAAAAGAAGCATTATAAAAAGAGAAGTTACTATGGATGAAGCTGATCTTTCATTAGAGGCACTTTATTACTGCATGCGCTAATCAATCATGTTTTCTCTGTCTACTCTCTATCATTGGGATCCACATTAACAGTCTTGCGTCCAGTTCCCTGTGCTTCATAGCCCAACACTACTACTTATTTAGCATTAGTTAGCAATCTCTCTTAAACATGTCAGGAAATGGTAAAGGGAGGCAACTTCACATTGTTTATGAGCAAGTCACAGATTAAAACTGAAAACAAAAAAGAAGAGATTTGAGAAGACTTTACAAAAATAGTCGTTATGATCTGGAAAAGAAATTTAAAGAGGTGTTGGAATCAGGCTACATGGACATTTTGAAGAAGTCATTTGAGGTGTTCTAATTTTCAGTTTAGAGAAAAAAAAAATTGACTGGATGTTTGAACTAACACAAACATGAGAAGATCTGCAGATGCAGGAAATCCAAAGCAACACACACAAAATGCTGGAGGAACTCAGCAGGTCAGGCAGCAGCTATGGAAAAGAGTAAACAATAAATGTTTCAGCCAGAGACCCTTCATCAGGACTGGAAAGAAAGTGAAGGCAGTGTAAGAAGATGGTGGGATGGGAGGAAGAAGTACTAGGTGATAGTAATTAGGCCAGGACCAACATAAGCATGATTGAGTAAATACCTTCTATCTGTGCAGTAAAATTTCATGATTCTCTAACTGTAGCACTGTCACTCTTCTGAAGTTGGGGCTGCAGTAACTAAATGAATAGAGAGGTGCTTCACTCTGTAGTTAACTATGTACAACGCAGTAAAACCCTGTTAATCTGTGACCAGACTATTCAGAAATCCCACTGAACTGGCATCTGTTCAACTGGGTTCTGATTTCTATGTTTCCTTTCACACACCAGGGTTTCAGGTTCCTATGTTCCTTTTCATTCACTAGTGAACAGATTCTTGTGCTCCCTTGAAACCCAGCAGAGATCCAGTTCATACACTTGCTTTAAACGCACATGGGCTGCATGCCTTCTTGAAACACCAGGCCTAGGTTCTAACACTCTCTTGAAACTCATGTGAATCCCATCACCTCTTTGAAACTCCCTTGGTTCAATTTTCCATGCTTCTCTAAAATATATTGGAAACTTGTTTACTGTGTGCCTTTTAAAATAATTGGAAAATAGATGATTCTACTATACAACATTTAAAACAGCTAATTAAACGTTCATTGGAGTTTGTATAGTGAATGCAACTCAATAGTCTGGAAAATCTGCTAATCTTGCACCACCAGAATCCCAGATGTGCAGGATTAATGGAGTTTACTATGGCTATGTTTTGGATAATGACTGAGTGCCTAAAATGCAGATTATTCCATTTCTTCTAATGTCACATATTTTAAGATGCTCAATATTCATTAAAATATTGAAAGTTTCAGATACTTCACAACAAGTTTTCTGATCAATGTCATGGCAATTTATGGCTTTCCTCAAAGTTTTCTGTCAAATTTGCATCAGGACACTTGTGGAAATTCTTTCCTGCTAAAGGAACTGTTTTGCCTTTGCTACTTAGACACAGGTATCTATCTTGGCTGTGTTGTAGTCAGAGAATAACCTAACACAGATTGATAGGTCAAATTCCTTGTTTCTGTGTTCCCAGAGTCAGCAACTCTATAAGGTTTTACAAGTCAAAGATGGCGCAGAAGTGTGTATACTCTAATATACAGGCACTTTAAGCATGTCTTCTCATCTGGTTCCTTAAGGCTGTTATAGCCGGGGTGGTAATGGGGACAAGCTCCCGCTACCTATTAAATGCTTCAAATGGTGCGTGCTTCAAATAGCCTCTGACAACCAAGTCCAGCTCCTGGCCCTCAAGTGTGGCTTAGCTATTAAGCCCAGTGAAACCACTTCTACTGAGAGGAGAAGGGGTAAAGGTAGGTTACTGGCACCTTGAACCCAGTTGTTTTGGGCAGATAGGTCTTGTCAGCCATGTTTGGCAGCTCACCTAGGAGAAGGAAAACTCAGATCTCATACCCAAGCTGCCTTGCAGCTATACCCACTCATAGGGAAGGCTTCGGGAGTAAACCCTGAGGGAAAACCCAGAGCTGGAGTCCCCAAGGCAATCCTACATTGAGTTCAATGCTGACTGGCAACTCCTGCGACGCTGCTGCTACCAAACTCTATTCGTCTCTGCTGCTCCTTTGGGTTCCTCAGATGTATGCAGAGGGGGAGCTTGCTACATGGGCAACAGCTTGCTCTCCATATTGTACTGCTCAGTCTTGCATATCTAGACAGCTAGGACACAACATCCATGATCGGCCCTGATTGATGGAGGCCTCACTCACTCACTCACTCACTCTCATCTGGATGGTTGATTTAGTCCAAATTCCACAAACATATGTAAGGAGAAAGATGAAATAACGGCCATGAAATCTAGTCACTAGTAAATATAATGGAAAATTCAAGTTGTACTTCATCCAGCTAACTGATTAGAACATTAGACTATAAGACCATAAAACACAGGAGTAGAATTAAGCCATTCAGTCCATCAAGTCTGCTCCATTGTTTCATTCATGGCTGATCCCGGATCCCACTCAACCCCATTCACCTGCCTTCTTGCCATATCCTTTGATGCCCTGACCAATCAGGAAACTACCAACTTCCACCTTAAATATACCCACAGATTTGGCCTGCACCTCAGTCTGTGGTAGAACATTCCACAGATTCACTACTCTATGGCTAAAAAAATTCTTCATTATCTCTGTTCTAAAAGGTCGCCGTTCAATTTTGAGGCTGTGCCCTCTAGTTCTGGATACCCCCACCTTTGGAAGCATCCTCTCCACATCCATCCTATCTAGTCCTTTCAACATTTAGTAGGTTTCAATGAGATCACCCCACATTTATCTAAATTCCAGTGAACGCAGGTGGAAAGCTACCAAACCCTCCTCATATGTTAACCTCTTCACTCCCGGAATCATCCTGATGAATCTCCTCTGGACTCTCTCCAGTAACAATGTATCCTTGTATAGTATACTCCAAGTGCAGCCTGACTAGTGTCTTATAAAGGCTCAGCATTATCTCCATGCGTTTCTATTCTATTCCCCTTGAAATAAATGCCAACATTGCATTTGCTTTCTTTACCACAGACTCAACCTCTAAATTAAACTTCTAGGAGTCTTGCATGAGGACTTTTAAATCCCTCTGCATCTCTGATGTTTGAACCTACTCCCCATTTAGACAATAGTCCACACTTTTGTTGCTTTTATCAAAATGCATTATCAACATTGCCCAACACTGTATTCCATCTGCCACTTTTTTGCTCATTATTCAAATTTGTCTAAGTCCTGCTGTAATTTCATTATTTCCTCAACACTACCTACTGCTCCGCCTATCTTTGTATCATCTGCAGACTTGACCACAAAGCCATCAATTTCATTACCCAAATCATTGACAAATAATGTGAAAAGTAGCAGTGCCGATACTGACCCCCAAGGAAAACCATGAGTCATCGACAACCAACCAGAAAAGGCTCCTTTTATTCCCGCTCACTGCCACCTGCCTGTTTGCCATTCCTCCATCCACGAACTGAAACTAACTGAGAAAAGGGAAAAAGAGATAAACACAAGAGGGAGAAAGATGTAGAAGATTAAGCTGACAGGGTATAATGTTGGCAAAGCCCATATTACAATGGGTGATTGATAAGTTTGTGGCCTAAGGTAGAAGGAATCAATTTTAGAAAACCTAGTACATTTATTTTTCAACAAAGTCCCCACCTATGTTTACGCGCTTAGTCCAGCGGTTGTGGAGCGTAGGGACCTCCAGAAAGTGTCCACAGCAGGGGTGATTGATAAGTTTGTGGCCTGGGGTAGAAGGAGATGAGTTATACAGCTCTTGTTACATGCATATGCAGTTCAACTCTTTGAGTGATTATGCAGAAAGTTTGAAGTTAATAACTCATCAGGGGTGATTGATAAGTTTTGTGGCCTGAGGTGGAAGGAGGTGAGTTGTACTAACTTCAAACATTCTGCATAATCACTCAAAGAGCTGACCTGCATGTGCATGTAACAAGAGCTGTATAGCTCATCTCCGTCTACCTTAGGCCATGAACTTATCAATCACCCCTGGTATATTGGGCTTAGACCTGAGGGGATTCTGTGCCTCACATTCAATAGAATAACTGAAGTATTCACTGAAATTAAGTTTGAAGATTCAAGATTCAAGATTGTTTAATACCATTTCCAGTACACAAATGTAAAGGAAAATTAAATAATTGTTACTCTGGATTCAGTGCAGCATATTAAAACAAACTAAGATAAATAACACAATAAATATAAATATATAAGATAATTTATACATAGGTTGATGATTCTTATTTGATGATTTGTACATAAAGTGATACTGGATACAGTAATATCCGCACATAAGATGACTCAAACAGGAAATGATAAAGTATTGGTGGTTTGGGATGTTGAGGAGCGAGTTTGTGTATGGACATGTTGATCAGCCTTACTGCTTGGGAAAAGTAACTGTTTTTGAGTCTGGTTGTCCTGGCGTGGATGCTACATAACCTCCTCCCTGATGAGAGTGGGACAACCAGTCCCTGATCAGGGTAGGTAGGACCCTTTGTGAAATTAACAAGGGCAAGTAATAACCGCAAAGGGAAAAATAAGCAATAAAGAGATACAGCAATAAATGATTAGAGTCTCTCTCATCTAACAGTGGAATGGAATGCAGTTAATTTTATTTCTCAGATGCATGTGCTAAGGGTTGATGTTTTGTTGTCTTGACTCAGTCTCTGGATTTCTGTGAGGTTTGTAAAATTTACTAACTATGGAGAAAGTGATGATGCTAATTCTAAGAGCAAGACCTGTTTTGATGGTTTATTCCTGTTTAAAAATGAACTGATTAATTTGACCCTGAAGTTTTTTTACACCACAGATGTAAAAATATTTTTATATGTTCCATTTAAACTGATGATATAAACTGATAGCAACACTGTGTCTAGACACGGAAAAGTCATGGCCAGCAACTGGATAGCCACAATTTCAAACTTCAAAGTTCAATGTAAGATTGTCAAAGTACATATATGTCACCATATACAGCCCTGAGATTCATTTTCTCACAGGCATATTCAATAAATCCATAATAGAATAATAACTTTAATAAGATCAATGAAACGCCACACCAGAATTCAACCAGAATACAAAAGACACAAACTGTGCAAATACAAAAAGAAAAATATAGTTATATTAATAAATAAATAAGAAATAACTGTTGAGAACATGAGGTGATGAGTCTTTGAAAGTGAGTCCATAGGTTGTGGGTACATTTCAATGATGAAGTGAAGTCAAGTGAAGTTATCCCCTTTGGTTCAAGACCCTGAGGGTTGAGAGATAGTAACTATTCCTTAACCTGGTGCTGAGAGTCCGATATCTTCTTCCTGATGGCAGCAGTGAGAAGAAAGCATGTCTTGGGTGATGGGGGCCCCTGTTAATGGTTGCTGCATTCCTCTGACAACATTTCATGTAGATGTCCTCAATTATGGGGAGGGATTTACCTGTGATGGACTGGGCCATATCCACTAATTTTTGTGTACATAATACAACGTTCTGAGTTGTCTCCTTACAAGCAACCACAAAACATAGAAACCTAAAAGAACCCGCAAAAAAGAAGACTGTCAAACACCCAATGTGCAGAGAGAGAGAGAGAAATTGTGCAAACAATAAAAGCAAGCAAATAGCATTCAGAATAGAAGTGAGTCCCCAGACATGAAGCCCAGAGCAGTCAGAGCAGACCACAGCCTTACCCTCAGTTCAGTGCAGAGCCGAGTAAACATTGTAGAACCCTCAGACATGGAGTGCAGAGTAGCCAGAGCAGACCACAGCCCCACCCTCTGTTCAGTGCAGAGCTGAATAAACATTGTAGAACCCTCAGACATGGAGTACAGAGTAGCCAGAGCAGACCACAGCCTCACCCTCAGTTCAGCACAGAGCAAATCAAACTAAAATCAAATCATATCTAGTTTAATTATTATTCAAGCCATGCATGGATACAATTGAACAAAACTGCGTTCCTCTGGGGCCATGGAGCAAAACATTCAAAAGTAGAATGCAACCATTCAAAGTCAATAACAAATTCAAAGAAGCCTATTCATTCAAAAAAAACATATATAAATATGTAGTCCAAAACTCTGAGTGGCAATGTCCAGCAATCGATGGCACGCAATCCAGCCTGTTATTCCACCGCTCGAACACAGGAGAGCAGCATTGATGGACAAGGCCTGGCCCCAGATAAGCTCACCATGCTGTAGCGCTTCCATGTCCCTCACCTGGTCTAAAGCCGCAGGCAAGCATGAGGCTTGAGGCCTAGTTCTCGCTACAACAGAGGCTACACAGCTCACATGTTGAATATCCCTCCACCAAACATGGGTAACAGGCCTGTACACAATCACCGTCCGACTGAATCTTGCAAACGTAAGTGAAATGTCCCAAACAATCTCCTACAGTTATACTGCACCAACTACAATGCTTCCAAGTAGCGGGCAGCAACACAGTCTGCTGCCACATTATCTCCTCAGTAGCCAAACTGGCTCCTCCAATGCAATTTAAAAATGCAAACACAAGGATATCTGCAGATGCTGGAATTTCAAGCAACACACATAAAAATTGCTGGTGAACGCAGCAGGCCAGGCAGCATCTCTAGGAAGAGGTACAGTCGACGTTTCAGGCCAAGACCCTTCGTCAGGACTAACTGAAAGAACAGCTAGTAAGAGATTTGAAAGTGGGAGGGGGAGGGGGAGATCCAAAATGATAGGAGAAGACGGGGGGGGGGAGGAATGGAGCCAAGAGCTGGACAGGTGATTGGCAAAAGGGATATGAGAGGATCATGGGACAGGAGGCCCAGGGAGAAAGAAAGGGGGAGGGGGGAAGCCCAGAGGATGGGCAAAAAGTATAGTGAGAGGGACAGAGGGAGAGAAAGGAGAGAGAGAAAAAGAATACATATGTTTATATATATATATTAAAATAACAGATTGGGTATGAGAGGGAGGTGAGGCATTAATGGAAGTTAGAGAAGTCAATGTTCATGCCATCAGGTTGGAGACTACCTAGACGGAATATAAGGTGTTGTTCCTCCAACCTGAGGGTGACTTCATCTGTAGAGTAGAGGAGGCCGCAGATAGACATATCAGAATGGGAATGGGACGTGGAATTAATGGGAATGGGATGTGGACGTGGGATGTGGAATCCTCCAATGAAATGTTGGGTTCCTCCAATTCCCAACTGGCTCCTCCGATATCACAACCGGCTCCATTGACAACCCCTTTGAAATCTCAGCTGACTCCGCCATTGACAACAGTCCAGTGATTCCGATCAACGAGCAGCTTATTGACGGAGTAGGTCTGGAGTACCTGATTTTCTTGGAGCAGAATTGTCTTTGGATCATGAAAACACATTTTACAGAGAAAAAAAGCACCCTTGGTCAGACCCCAAGAGGCTGCTGCATTTGCAGACCATCTTATCGGAAATTGCCTCAGAGCACGGAGCAGAACTGGCCTGATCCTCGCCTCTTGTCCCAAAATCCTGCTTTTTTAATCCGTCTCCCTCAGCGTTTAAGTTATCCAAACATAGGCTTGTTCCTTGCAGTAGGACCCGGGCCCTGTTGCATCAATACATTTTGGGACAAGACCGTTTTGGCCCCTTATCTGATCTTTTCAGATCGGCCTGGTTCTTAGCTCAATCAAACCTCGCTCTCAATTTAAGTGGATGGACCTTGAACCTACATCTTCTCCTCTCCGACTTCACGCATCGCTGCTTTCCCCGATTTTGTCTCGAATATGCCTTGACCTCACCTCAACTTTACCTTGCACGACCCTTGAACCACAAACTTCGACCCTTGACTCGGCCTCGCTTTCATTCACCTCTCCACTGTTTGTGGTGATTGGTTACCATGAATTTTACAAGAAATTGCACTATTAATAAAGCATTTATTGTATTCTTTGAGAACTCAGATGGGATACCTGGCTAAGTACGTAAAACCTGTGCCAATCAACTGGCTGGAGAGTTCACTGAGATTTTTAATCTCTCACTTCAGTGGTCTGAGGTACTCACCTGCTTCAAGCAAGCTTCAATTATACCAGTGCCTATGAAGATCTGCTGTGGAACTGTTGCTCCGGTAGGCAAATTGGAACTATTTCAAGTCACTCCTCAGGTAGGAGTTGTTTGCTGTCAGAAAGTAGTCGCTGGGCTTCACCAGTGCCATCTTAAACCAGGAGCACTTTTAGATTTCATACTAAATCTTTGCAAACTCCTAATTAAGTAGAGGCACTGCTGTGCTTTCTTCGTAATTACACTTACTTGCTGGGCCCAGAAGAGATCACCTGAAACAATGAGGAATTTAAAGTTGCTGACCCTCTCCAACTCTCATCCTCCAATGAGAACTGGTTCATGGACCTCTGGGTTCTTCCTCCTGAAGTTAGCATTTTAGGTTGCTGACCTTTCATCAGAATGAGGAAAGATTTGAATATGTTTTAGTTTGCAGAAGAGGGAGATGAGTGAAGATATAAAGGAAATATCTGAGATAGAGTGGAGACAAAGAATGACTAAATGACATGAATGGTTATGGGGCTGGCCTCAGAGAGGGTGGTGTAAGGATGTTTATCATAGGGGATCTGTCTGGTGAAGATCATGCACAGTGAGAGAAAAAATACTGCACTTGCTAGAAACCTGAATTCAAGGAGAATCCTGAAAACACCCAACAGGTCAGGCAGCTTTTGCAGAGAGAGTTACAGATTGTTTAACTTACATCAGAAATAATTAGCTCTGACACAAAATGCAATGGCTGCTGTTTCTAACATTGTTGAATTAAATACTGAGTCTTAGAAACTGAGCAATGCACCTCATCTGAAAATGATGCTGTTCCTAGAGCATACATTTGGCTTAAGTGGAGCTGTGCAAGAGGCCAAAGACAGAGAAGCCAGAATGGGAGTGGACAGGAATTCAAAGCTCATACTTACTCGCGTGGATTGAACCAATTTTGATTTTTGGAAAGGAGTCATCCAGTCTGCAGTTGATTCTTCTCACGTAGAGGGTCAACATTATAAGAACTGAATGCAGTATATTAAGAATTTCAAGTGAATCTGTGCTTCACCTGGAAAGAGTGTTTGGTCCCTTGCTGGTGGGAATGGGAAAAACAGAAGTGCAGCTGTTGCAGTTCTCTACACCTTGTGCTTTCTCTCTTCATGGATGCTGCCTGGTTAGCTGTGTACTTTCCGTATTTTCGGTTGTTATTTCTGATTTCAAATATCTGTAGAATATTGTTTTTCAAATGTTGCGTCTTTATCTGTCTTGTCTACAAAGTGGCTGGTGAAAGAGACTGAGAGAACTGTGGTGTGGTAGGGCTGATCTGATGACCTTAACAACAATTGATCACACTTTCATGAGTTGCAGGCATTTTAGTCCATGAGCCAATAGGGTTGGTCGGTACCATCTGAGGGCAATAATGCTCATAGCGATTTTTGGCAAGGTATACATCTCTACAGTTCAAAGATATGTGATAGCATTGCACCAGTGGTAGCTTTATTACTTCAAATAAGTAATCACTTTTTGTATATATTCCATATTAACATCAGCACAGCAGAAAATTTTACCCCCCCCCAAAAAAAGGTAAAAAAAACCTCATTTGGAGAGATTTCTGGAGTTTTATCAACGTCATGATATTTTCCATATTGTTGTATCAAATCAAAACAATCTTCAGCTTTTGTCATGGCATATAGAGTTACAGTACAATAATTCAAAAGTGGGGTTCCACACGGCCATAACCTAGGCCCCATATGGTTGTAAAATGAATATATTTAATCAAGGACTGCTTTCCATACTTTGTTTTCCATACTTTCATAACCTATTAATAATCATAATAATTTTCCAAGTCTTCCACGTCTTCCACATCTTCCTTTGAAGTTTCCACACTCTCTGAGGTGGATGCCTGGTCCTCATAGTCTGCCAGTCTACACATGTCAGTATACCTGAGGCCATTTGCAACACATCTACATCTTGGGAGTGAACATTTTTTTGGACAGTGACAGGACAGTGACAGGATGGTATCAGGTGCTGGCTGGCCTTCCATCCAGTGCACCACGAACTGTTCAGCTTCCTCTTCTCTCTCCATCTTCCATCCTCTGCCAACAGTGCTTGGCACTTGTGGATCCTTCCCCAAACATCATCTCCATATACCAACCTGGTAGTTGGCTCGCTGAGCATGTTTTTTTAAGCAGTCCTTGCTTGCATGGTGGGAGTTGATGACTTTCAATTTCACCTTTTTTTTTGGCACAGAAAAGGTGATACCTGAACTCATTGAACTTGGTGGTTATTGCTTTTGGGACATACAGGAGACATGTAAATGCCTCCAGTTTGTCCATCAGTTCTGGGGAGAGGTCCCATTCCTGATCCAACTCTAAGAATGTGTCCTGAGTTTCCCTGTTGCTGGTCAGAAATTTTAGGGCACTTGTCTTCCCTTTGCCTGCAAAAGCGCTTACAGTGTCACATCCTGCATATGCGTGCAACCCGACGAGACCCCTACAAACCTCTATGCCAAGAGTGGCAGCAACCTTCCTGATGTCTACAAGCCTTGTACGGGTTCTAGTGCCACACTTCTGGAACAATAGGGCCTCAATCTTGTTCACAAAATGCTAAAGACATAATAAAGACAACTGTGTCTTCTGAGCAGATCACCACAGATTGGTATCCCTCTCTTGTGGAATGGGCAGCATGGAGAAGTAGGTGGCCATCTGCTTCTGCTTGTTGACACTGAAGAGCTGACGCCTCCTCACTGTCTTGAGATGTGATTCTGTAAAATTTATCATTCACAGTTGCATACAGAATCTTCTCCTGTAGCTTTGCTCTGTACTCTGCCTTCCTTCATTTACGGACTATGAAACTAATGAGACTATTTTTGTTACTGACTTTGGTCAGGAAGCTCCTCCACTGCCTCACCATCTGTGTGCCTGTGATACTTTGCAACTCATGACCAGTCTCTTCACCCCGTAGATATCTTTCACTATTCTTGTTAGAGTTCGCCTTGTGTGTGTCGAACACAACATCTATTCTGCTACTCTGACTACCTTCCCTCAGAGCCATACCCAGAATTGTTGTGGCAACATCTCTGAAAGTAACATGATCACCTTTCACTCGTTGGACCAAATTCATTCCATCAACCACTGTAGCAGAGTTTCCTGCGAGTTGCTCTTTTACTGCTACATTTTTCTGCAAGATTGTGGCTAAAGTAGCTTTATTTGTCTTTGTCAGCAATCCTTCTGGTGTCGACAGGGCCCAGGGCAATGGTCCAAGAAGATGAAAAAGGATATCCTCCATACGTAGACTGCGCCCTTGTGCCATCACTATGATGCATCCAAACAAAGATCTGTCTGCTTTCAAGATGACCACCCTTCCATTTGATTTCACTTCTCTCTTCTTACACATATCACTGAATGTTTTCAGCTTGTTGGTTTTCATTGGGTCATGGAATTTCTTTGCTGGTGGGTCTTCCTCTAGTCTCTCATCCTTGAAGGTTGCATAGCATTGCTCACCAATCTCACATGCCTTCATCAGGTCGGAGGCAATGTCCTTGGGGGCTGCTTTGCCATAGAGATGTTAATGAGGTCCCGCTTCTCTACAAATGGGTTGACCCATTCGTGTAAGAGGCTAACCACTGCTGAAACTGCTTCCTCATCTTTCTGGATTCTTGGCCGCTGTAGCTCTGCATGACAAAGCTCTGATTCGTTGCATTGCACTATGTCTCTTAACTGTCCCAGGAATGCACTGCGGTGCTCAGTTGTCCTGTAGTAATACTTGACAGCTCCAACATTCAGGCCAAACCGTGATGTGCCTCCAGGAGCCTGTGTGTCTTTGTTCACTGTGGCTTCAATAGCCTGGTCCACAGGGATCTGCCCAAAGGGGTTGTTACTTGACAGCTGCACTGAGAATTGGCCTGTCCGGAAGGCTTCATACAGAGAAGGATTCTTGCAAAGTAAGGGGACAGGTACCTGGCATAATTCATCTTATCATAGGCAAAGCACCATGGGATCATGGTTCTTATAGCATGGAGGTGCAACTCCAAGTCCCCCTCACAGAAAGCTACCACCGCTGCAATGCTATCACATATTTTCTAGCACTAAGGGTGTGTACATTGCCAAAAATCAGTATAAGAACTATTCCCCCCAGATGATACCTCTGGCCCAAATTTGGGGTCCTGGCTCATGGACTATTTGATTGATCTCCCTAAAATAGTTCTTTCCATGTTGTACACTGCAGAATACCTCACAAGATAACCTAAGACACTCTCAACCTACAAGACCCAATTTTGCATTGCACCATCCAGCCAAAAGAAATAGTAGTCAGGTTATATCAAGGACACTAATGGAGTTACAATGGTGTACTCATGAATGCCATCAACCTAGGTAATAACTTCAGATTTGTACTCACTCACACTACAATCCTAGTGATCTATGTAAGCTTAGGAGGACAAATTGAATGCATTCAACCAATCAGGCACATCCTCCATCATGAGGAACAGCATCATCCTGCCAAATCCACATGTCCTTTCTATCTGTTACTCCCCAGTATGTGAGAAGGAGATGAATTGGCTAAGCACTGCATTTTCCATTCCCATCAAACTTCACCTCTCGGCTGCATTTTTTCCCTTTCTTTTGCAGGGTGTGGTTGTCATCCCAGAACTCCGCCCCCCCTTCCATACTGAGGAACTCAGTCATTTCAAAGGGCAGGTCAGAGTCAATATCATGTGGAGTCACATAGCAATCAGACTGACTTCTTCCCTAAAGGATATTAGTAAACTTGATGGCCTTGATGACAATCTAACATTTTTATTAATGTTAGCATTTTATTCTGAATGCATCTAGTTAAATGATTTTAAGTACCCATCTGCACTCATGGAGTTTGAAATCCCATATAGCTTCTGAATTAACCGTGCAGAAACATAAGCCTCCAAAATGCTCATTTACCAAAATCCTCATCTGGGCAATTTGCAGGAGAACTTGTGTGTTACCTGGTCTTTCAGGGTGCTTGTAGGTTGTAGGCAGACCCCACTTCCAAGCCATCCCACCCAATACATGAAACACCAGTTTTAAAGTTATAAATACAAATTAAGCAACAGTCTGTTTTTTTTATCTTTACTCACTTACTGCTAACCTATTGATTGGTGATGTTGGAGTAACCATAGAAATCATAGAAACTACAGCACAGAAACAGGCCCTTTGGCCCTTCTTGGCTGTGCCGAACCATTTTCTGCCTAGTCCCACTGACCTGCACACGGTCCATATCCCTCCATACACCTCCCATCCATGTATCTGTCCAATTTATTCTTAAATGCTAAAAAAGAACCCGCACTTACCACCTCGTCTGGCAGCTCATTCCATACTCCCACCACTCTCTGTGTGAAGAAGCCCCCCCAATGTTCCCTTTAAACTTTTCCCCCCTCACCCTTAACCCATGTCCTCTGGTTTTTTTCTCCCCTTGCCTCAGTGGAAAAAGCCTGCTTGCATTCACTCTATCTATACCCATCATAATTTTATATACCTCTATCAAATCTCCCCTCATTCTTCTACGCTCCAGGGAATAAAGTCCTAACCTATTCAACCTTTCTCTGTAACTGAGTTTCTCAAGTCCCGGCAACATCCTTGTAAACCTTCTCTGCACTCTTTCAACCTTATTTATATCCTTCCTGTAATTTGGTGACCAAAACTGAACACAATACTCCAGATTCGGCCTCACCAATGCCTTATACAACCTCATCATAACATTCCAGCTCTTATACGCAATACTTCGATTAATAAAGGCCAATGTACCAAAAGCTCTCTTTACGATCCTATCTACCTGTGACGACACTTTTAGGGAATTTTGTATCTGTATTCCCAGATCCCTTTGTTCCACTGCACTCCTCAGTGCCTTACCATTAACTCTGTATGTTCTACGTTGGTTTGTCCTTCCAACGTGCAATACCTCACACTTGTCAGTATTAACCTCCATCTGCCATTTTTCAGCCCATTTTTCCAGCTGGTCCAAGTCCCTCTGCAGGCTCTGAAAACCTTCCTCACTGTCTACTACACCTCCAATCTTTGTATCATCAGCAAACTTGCTGATCCAATTTACCACATTATCATCCAGATCATTGATATAGATGACAAATAACAATGGACTCAGCACTGATCCCTGTGGCACACCACTAGTCACAGGCCTCCACTCAGAGAAGCAATTCTCTACCACCACTCTCTGGCTTCTTCCATCGAGCCAATGTCTAATCCAATTTACCACCTCTCCATGTATACCTAGCGACTGAATTTTCCTAACTAACCTCCCATGCGGGACCTTGTCAAAGGTCTTACTGAAGTCCATGTAGACAATATCCACTGCCTTCCCTTCATCCACCTTCCTGGTAACCTCCTCGAAAAACTCCAACAGATTGGTCAAACATGACCTACCACGCACAAAGCCATGTTGACTCTCCCTAATAAGCCCCTGTCTATCCAAATGCTTGTAGATTCTGTCTCTTAGTACTCCCTCCAATAACTTACCTACTACTGACGTTAAACTCACCGGCCTATAATTTCCCGGATTACTGTTCGATCCTTTTTTAAACAACGGAACAACATGAGCCACTCTCCAATCCTCCGGCACTTCACCCGTAGACAGCGACATTTTAAATATTTCTGCAGGGCCCCCGCAATTTCAACACTAGTCTCCTTCAAGGTCCGAGGGAACACTCTGTCAGGTCCCGGGGATTTATCCACTTTAATTTTCCTCAAGACAGCAAGCACCTCCTCCTTTTCAATCTGTACAGTTTCCATGGTCTCACTACTTGATTCCCTCAATTCCATAGATTTCATGCCAGCTTCCTTAGTAAATACAGATGCAAAAAACCTATTTAAGATCTCCCCCATTTCCTTTGGTTCCACACAAAGCCGACCACTCTGATCTTCAAGAGGACCAATTTTATCCCTTACAATCCTTTTGCTCTTAATATACTTGTAGAAGCTCTTTGGATTATCCTTCACTTTGACTGCCAAGGCAACCTCATGTCTTCTTTTTGCCCTCTTGATTTCTTTCTTAAGTATTTTCTTGCACTTCTTATACTCCTCAAGCACCTGATTTACCCCCTGTTTCCTATACATTTCATACAACTCCCTCTTCTTCTTTATCAGAGTTGCAATATCCCTTGAGAACCAAGGTTCCTTATTCCTATTCAATTTGCCTTTAATCCTGACAGGGACATACAAACTCTGCACTCTCAAAATTTCCCATTTGAAGGCTTCCCACCTACCAATCACATCTTTGCCAGAGAACAACCTGTCCCAATCCACTCTTTGGAGTGGAGTACTTGCTTGTCTTATAAATAAGAGACAGTCATTGTTACGAATTATATTTTCCCCATATTATGTCTTTAATTAATTCTCACAATTCCAATTCCAAAATAATGGTTGACCATTTTGTCTAATTTCCATAGATCATTGTTTCACAAATTTTATGTCAGCATTGCAGCGGTGCTCATGGGGAAATTAAGATGCAAAGAGGATAGAAGAATTGATAACAGACTGAGAGAGAAAAAAAAACGGAAAGTGAAAAAAGTAGATTAAGAAATAGAGGTGAAAAAACAGAAGCAAATTAAATTGGGAAAGAATGAAAGGGAACAAATATAAAAGGAGGAAATAAATGGAAACTTTCGAGGATAATGAAAGATCTGAAAATATTCAGAGAGGAAGTCAGAATTAGAATGAGGAAGTAATTGAAAGGGGAAAGAGGTCAAGACAAGATTCATTCCCTGCAGCTCAGTTGGCTAATGCTATTTTAACATTGCCCATAAGAATGTTTCCTGGAATAAAATGCAATCATGAGGATTTGAATATTGGGCTGCAACATGCCAGTAGCTTGAATGACCACTTCTCAGCATGAATCACTCATGCATGGACTATCCACTTTCTATCCACTCACTGATGCACTTAATCCCAATAAGGCACTTGATTAAGGACCAGTCAATAAAAACACCAATCAGGGTGATCTTGAAGAAATGGTGGTAAAGTACATCAGAACTTGTTATATAAAGTGGAGAACATTTATCCAAAGCTATTGTCAGTAATTGTACAGATCAATATAGAAATGTAACTTTTACTGAATTTGTAGATTCCGAGGATGTGTTGTAGAACATATTAACACTAGGCTGGCATATGCAGCAATAGTTCACAAATCAATAGAAACAATTCCTAAAATTGTACTTAATAGAACACTTATTTCATTAGTTAATGAATTTTCTCACTCATTGCTTGGAAATTCATACCAGGTGTACGAGGGGTGATTGATATGTTTGTGGCCTATGGTGGAAAGAGTCAATTTTAGAAAACCTACCACAGTTATTTTTCCTACATTTACACACTTAGTCCAGCGGTCATGGAGCATATGGATCCCTTCTTTGTAGAAGTTGGCATCTTGGACCTCCAGAAGTTGGCCTGCAGCAGGGGTGATTGATAAGTTTGTGGCCTGAGGTAGAAGGAGATGAGATATTAATTTCAAACTTTCTGCATTTTCATTCAAAGAGTTGAGCTGCACATGCATGTAACAAAAACTGTATAACTCATCTCCTTCTACCTTAGGCCACAAACTTATCAATCACCCCTGCTGTGGACCACTTCTACAAAGAAGGGATCCGTATGCTCCACGACCGCTGGACTAAGTGTGTACATGTAGGAGGGGACTATGTTGAAAAATAAATGTGCTAGGTTTTCTAAAATTGACTCCTTCTACTTTAGGCCACAAACTTATCAATCACCCCTGGTATTATCACTGGGGATTTTACAGATTGAGAATAATGGAATTCCAGGAATAATGAAAGACAAGTTGCTCTGCAGGATCAGCCAGTTCGCTGTTCCTTCTCCCAGCTACAGATAATTCACTTTGTGTCATTGCAGCTTTGCATTTGTTATGCTGAAGTCTATATGCCATTGAAACATGGAGATTCCAACATTGAAGAACAACTGGAGGTGGAGTGATGGTATTACTGAGCATCTACTCACAGCATTAGCCGCCATTCACCATGTAAGCATTGAAACACATGTTGCAAAATACTTTAAAGGCAGTGGTGCTTATTGCATCCCTGAAATCCTACTAATCCAAACATGTTAATTTCCATGATAGAGCAAAATTATTTATTAATGAGTATTTGGCTTTATCCAGAAAGGAGCACTGAGTTACTCTGGTAATTAATACTGAGTCAGGTTAAACATGTTTGACCATTTCTATGGCATTTACCAAGCTTATCTTCCATTTTTTGACTCGGTAACAAGTCATGTATACAATTGCCACAAACTGAAAAAAAATAAACATCACTGTGGTTGGTAGCTAATAAAGATTCTTTCATATATCTTCATCAATTGTCAAATATTTTACTCTAAGAAGTAGTGTGATGAGGTACAAAGACAGACATTTGAAAGGATTTTAACTCATTTGAGCAATTACATGCTCAACTGCACCACGATAATCTGACAGACTGAGCATTCTACAGCAATACAACAGAGGAGGCTTATAATCACAAGATTCAAAGCACAAAGCCTAATCAACAATTGGAGGGGAAAATCAATGAAATTAATTGCTGCTGACAAACAGAAGACTACTTGCAAGTTGCATATCACGTGGCTGCCTAACCAAATGAAAAGGAGAATCCAAACAATCTTTTAAACCACAAATAATGACATATCATTGTTTCAAATAGAACCTAAGTGTATGAGCTGTTTGCTTTCAATCACTGTTTAATTCAAAATTAAATTCAAGACCTTCAAAAAAGTCACAGTATAATGCAAATCACTAAAAGTTATTGGGCTGTTTTCATCACTTAACAAAATAATGTTCCCAATTATTAATGAAGAATGACGCCTCTACACAAAGCAATTTTGGCACTTTCAATGTAATAATTTAGATGTATTTTAAAAGTCCAAAATACTAATTAATTCACATAGAAATCCCATAGTGAAAAGAGCTTCCTACACACATTCAATTTTTTTTTAGGATGCATACATATCAACACTATACTCTTGTTGCAAAGGTGCAAGGTAATCAAAGGCATGAGGCAATTAAAATGTTGGATTTTCACCTTTACATACAAATGAGGCCAAGTAACGAAGGACAGTCCTTCTATATAAATGGTATTTACAAATCCTCAGTGTAGCTAATATATTTTTTTACAATAAATAACATTTCAATTGTTACATAGACATGTGAAGCAGCCATTCTATGTTTTCTATGTTCAGCAATGCAGATGGTATAATGAATCTATATTTATATTAGCACTGAGAGATGAATATTGGCCAAGACATTGGGAAATCTCCCGTTTCTTTCTTTTACATTATATATCTGTGTGTGTGTGTGTGTGTGTGTGTGTGTGTGTGTGTGCATTACACCTACACAAATGGGCAGACAGAAGATCTGAACATATCATCCACAAGGTGATAATTCCAATAATTCACAACTCTCAAGATTCCACACACTTGCTTAAATCCTGCCTTTTGGCTTGAGTCCAAGTACAATTTAGAGACATAAGCTTAAATATACAATTACTGCTCATGTTTGGAAGTAATATGAGAAATAAACTCAGTCAGGAATTACTTTAAGCTGACCTTGAGGCAACAGAGTAAGAATGTTTCCCCTGACCTTTGGGCTGCTCTTTGTAGAATGATTGATGTATACAGAATGTAACTTTATACAGCAGGAAAAAAAAATAATGAAATGACTAATAAGGATACTCAGTTTATGCATACTTTTACCCATCCTTAGCCATATACTTTAAAGAAAAATCTTCCATTTTGCAGAACATTGGGATAAATGTCTGCTGAGTGTTTTGAGCTAGCTGTGTAACTATCTGGCACTAATAAACTACTGACCAATCTCTCAATCTACTTAATGTACTCAAGACAACACGGCCTCCATACCATTATAATTGCCCTTTTCAAGTTGAAGATATTGGTTATTCACCCTCAGTCTCGATTTAAAGTTATACCATATTGTGGTCATGACATCCTCAAAGATTTTTAACTAGAAAATATCTTATTGATCTTTCTTCATTACATGACCAAATCTAAAATATGTTATCTTCAGGAAGGTTCTGTAGTAAACTGTTTTAAGGAGTAGAGTGGATGTGGAGAGGATGTTTCATATGGTGGTGAAGTGTAAGACCTGAGGACAAAACCTCAGAATAGACGGGGAGGGGCATTCTTCTAGAATCGAGATGAGGAGGAAGAATTTGCCATAGGTGGCCATGAAGGCTAAATCATTGGGTATATTTAAGGCAGAGCTTGATAGATTCTTGATTAGTCAGGGCATGAAGAGATATGGGGAGAAAGTAGGAGACTGGGCTGAAAGGGAAGATAGATCAGCCATGATGAAATGGCACAGCAGATGTGATGGGACAAATGGCTTAATTATGCACCCATATATCTTATGTCTTATGGTTTTATGATCTTTGTTGCAAGCCAAAAACTCTTCTCTTCATGACCAATTTAGTTGTTCAATTAATATGCAGATTAAAATCCCTAATGATAACTGCAATTATTTTCATACATATCTTAGATATACTGATATCTCTATTGATCTTCCCCCTATAGAAAGGCCATACTATGAAGGCCTTTAATCACTCCCACCTGTGTCATTTTCCCGTGCTATTCATTATTTCCACCTAAACCAATTCTACATCTTTATCCATTGCATTTATATAGGGACTCATCACTACTCGAATAACTTCCTTGATTAGCAATAATTCTTCACCTTTCCCTTTTGGCCTTTTATTTTGCACAATCTGGACTTCTGAGCATTCAGTGCAGGTTGCCATTCAATCATATCACTGTAATTGCCATTAGATCATATTCATCTGTTGCCAGGAGACACAACAGACTGCAGATGTTAGCATCAGTAGCAAATAAAAAACACATTGATGCAAGATTTCAATCTGAAAAAAAGCAACTGCTTTCTCCCACCACATGCTGCTCAACTCACTGAGTTCCTTCAGTGTATTTGTTTATTCATATGTTGCTAGTTGTGCTTTTAGTTTATCTATCTTGCTGTAATCTGTTCAAATAACGAAACTTTAATATTTTTTCTACAATTTTCATTATGGACTTCTTATATTTTCTACCCCTTCCCATCAGACTCTAATTGTCATTCACCCTTTACAGTACTGTCATCAGTCTCTTTTTTTTTCTTCTAAGAAAATAGGAACAGAAGTAGGCCTCTTGCCCCACAGACGTATGTCGTCATCCAATAATAAACATCTTCTCATTTGAGTCTTCATTCCAAATTCATGTAAAGCCCTCTCTAGGGCGCTATTCATGAGATTCACCAGAACTCCGGTCCCAGCTCACCTCAGGTGAAGGCGATTCCAACCGAACAGTTCTTTCCTTCCTCCCTACGGCTCCTTATCCCATGACAAGGAAATTCTCAGTGTTCACCTTCATTACTACACAAATCTAACAGGACATTCTACACAGCTGATAGAGGTACAACAGGTTAGAGGAGAAAAGACAGACTGAAACTAAATTTTTGAATTAATGTCACCAATTGCAACATCCAATTTGCAAATAACAATATCTCGCATGTAGCAAGCGTAGAATAGAATCACAAAATTATACACCACAGAAATGGGCTCTTTTGGTTGAAATCATCCATGCCAAACATAAAGTCTTTCAATGTTAATTATCTTTGCCTGCATTAGGCCTATATTCCTCTATACCTTTCCTACCTAAGTACCTGTCCAAATGTCTTTTAAACATTACAACTGTGTCTTTACCACCTCCTCTGGCAGCAAAGCAATGTAAATACAGCTATTGGAAAGGAGGCGCCCATTCTCTGTTTGGAAATAATGCTATCAGGAATTCTTTTTCCGAGGGAAATGATATCTACATCTCTACAGTTCTCCTTCAGCACTGCACTCCAACATCAGGCAAGATGTTGTGTTGCAAGGGTGGATTTAAATGTACAAACTCTTGAGTTGGGGATGAGTGCCACCTTTGAGCCTCTCTGACATTCCGACAGTAGTGTATGTTCTCCATATTTCGTTGAAAGAATGTTGTACAACTTAATTCCATTACCTTTTATTGAAATGGTGTTGCTGCAGTTAGAAATTGCCTATGTTATGTTGCTTAACTTTTTCTTAAGTAAATACTGTTTAGACAAAACTATAACATCTAATTTTTTTTCAGTTTATTTATTTATTCATTGAGATACAGCGTGGAATAAGCCCTTCTGGCCCTTCAAGCCACACTGCCCAAAAGTCCCCTGATTTAATCGTAACCTAATCATGGAGCAATTTACAATGATAAATTAACTTACCAACCGGTATATCTTTGGACTACGGGAGGAAAGTTGAGCACTCAGAGGAAACCCAGGCGGTCACAAGGAGAATGTACAAACTCCTTGCAGGCAGCGTTGGGAATTGAACTTGCGTTGCTTGTACTGTAAAGCATTACGCTAACCACTACACTATCATGCCCATAAGATTATTGGCATTAATGTTAAGTTGTTCTGATATCTTTCATGGTGCAAAAGAGCAGCTATGGAAAATTTATTTTCACATTTTTTGATGCATATTATCTCCCATCATATCAATGACATTAGGAATATGCATAATTGCATGAAAACTATGTTACCTTCAAAGTGTACTCCCAAGCAAGTAACAGTGCAGTATATTCCATGCAGAGATGGCATATAATAGAGTGAGAAATCCTATTACCATTCATATTACATGAAATCATTCATCGTATTATGTACATACTCAGGTCCCAGTGATTTGCATATTTCTCTAAAATAATTGTTTTGATTTCACAAGTACTTCTGACAGGAAATATAAAATATTGAAATCTGTTGCCATGTATCCAAGACAGATTGAAATGAATTTTATTAAATGTGGCAGGACAAATCATATTAGTGACATTAGACCCTATGACAGAAGCAGAGCTCTTGTTAAGCTTCAAACTATAAAATCTCTGCATTATATCTTTTTCATGTGAAACTCTAATTAGACCAAACTATTGCAATATAAAATGTCACTCTGTTAAACTGCTTGGCTAAGAGAATTGCTTTTTTTTCCATGTGAGGAAGGAAGACAATGCACAGATCTATCCTGGAGTAACTGTTAGTTTCGTAAGAACCAGCCGGTCAGGTTCCAATGCCAAGTTATTACATATAGTGGCAGGTTCCTTGGATAAGAAATGTCTCACAGATTATAGAAATTTCAAATACATGTAAAATGTTTTGAGGTTGCTATCTGATGTGAGCTTTATTAATATACAAGTCATGTACTAAAAGAAAAGCCAATGTATAGTCAGAGTGGATACATTTTGTCCATCTCGCCAGTAAAATATTAATAACATATTTGCATATCTAGTGAGAAATCATTGCTTTGATCTCAGATGTTCTTCATAGAAGATGACCCATATTTGAGAAAGTGTCATGTGTATATTTATTTGTCTATCTGTTCATTGCAATAGGAAAGGCTCCATGAAGGTGATATACCCCAATGTATTCATCAAAGGTTTACCTCAAAGCTTCTGAAAAGGGCAGACTGAATTATGGCAGTTTATTATTTTCCAAACTGCTCAAAGAATTGTATAAATTATGCATTATCTGCTCATCATTTTCTGCATTCCTTTGGTTCTGTGTGGTACAATATTGTAAATAAATCTGCTAACTCCTCAGAGCCCGAAATGAATGCTGATATATCGTGCCTTTCAGAGTGTACAGAAGAATGTAGTGGAAAGTAAAAGTGATACTGTTATTCTTGTGACTGTTCCTCTGAGCTAAGGGGTACTGAATTTAATTCTTTCCAGTTAACAGATGATGGGAATTGGCTTATGGAAACCAGTTTCCACAAACTGAAACAAAGTACATAAGGTAAAACCCAAATTATAAATATAAGGAAGAAAATAACCAAGGGGATAATGCACACTCACAGCATTCTTGCACTGACATTGGCATGCAGATTTCACTTCCAGGGAAAAATAAATTGCATGCCTCATGTAGAACTAGAAGCACCTGATCCCTGACATTTCAAATTCCTTTTTTGCTCCTTACACTCCCGACTATTATATGATACGAAACATAGAAAAATGAATTGCTATATCACCAATTATTGCCCTTAGCATTGCTCGGAGCATATATTCACATAAGAGTGTAAGCCCCATCTTTTATTCAACATGCTTTTTAGTAAAGCGTGCACTTGTAGTGTCAAACAGTACTGCAAGTTCCATCCAGCCTGATTGTGAAGTAGCAAATGTATTCACCTGGTGATTATTAGGTATGATAGAAGTTGATAGAAAGATAGCCTTCTTTTTCTGAGGCAGTTACTCGGGGCTGAGGGTGACATATTTGCTCTCCAGTCTATGGATGATGAACACATGAATATATGAATTAGGTGTTGGGTTAAGTCATACTCGAGCCGACTCCACCATTCAACAAACTCGTTGCTGTCTACCTGTGATGATCTTCCAGCAACTTGCCTGTCAAGAATCTATTGTGCTTCTGCACTAAAAATAAAACGTGGATTCTTATTCCACTGCCCTTTTAGGAAGCAAGTTCCAATGACTCCCAATCCTCTAAAGAGAGAAGAAAGAACATCAAGCTTATCTAAAATGTCAACTCCTTATTTTTGAACAGTAATTGCTTGTTCAAGATTTTTGCAACATATGAGACATCTTTTCCACATCAACTCTGTTAAAACTCCTCAAGAACTAATTTGTTTCCATCAAGCCACCACGCTCTCTTCTAAAGGCATTGTTGAGGTAACCGTTGTTGCTGATATACAATAAAATAACTAAAGTAACTGGGCCCAGAACACATGCACTATTATGAATCAAGCAAGCGTTCTTTTTATTTTACTTATGCACAAGGAGAAAAGCATGGGCCCCTGCTCTGAAGTCTGAACAGGAAACTGTTATTTTTATACAGAATTGTTTTCAGTTATGGATATTGATTATTGTAAATTGTACATGTTTGAAATCCTTACTCACATGATCAATTACCATTCACTATAGAGGTTTTAAAGTAAATCAAAACTTCAACCAGACAACTGATGATATTTTGAAGTTAGTAAAGACAACAGAGCCTGTTGGGTATGTTTCGTATCCTTCTGTTATCTCATCTGTCTCTGGCACCCTCTATTGTGTAAAGGAATGATAAGTTTTAGGAAGACCTTTCTGGAAAGTCTCATTACAGTGATCTTACTCGTTTGGCTTGAGTACACACTGTCGCTGTCTATCTGGTCTGAGTAAGTAGAGGTGTCTCTGGCAGTCTCACTTCAAATGTCTTGCTTGACTACAACTACCCCTGACTATCTTTGTCTTACCACAACTTCCACAGAATCTGATGCAAGGCTAGATTGCCCAAAGTTCCTTCAGACAGCAATCCCCTCAGTTTAGTAAACCAAACCAATCTGGTACATTAACATGCTTCCTTAAATAAGGAGACCATTACTTAACAAGGAATTAATGACTAAAAATAGATTGCAGAGAGATAAGTGGCATAACTAGAATGTAGAAGGAAACCAGAACACCCATAGAGAAATCCACAGTCACAGGGCAGACACATAAACTCTACAGACAACACCTGAAGACAGGATCCAGGCTGACTCTTTGGACCTGTGTGATTGCAGAACCAGCTGATGTATCATCATGTCTCCCCATGCATTGCTATTGTTGGGAGAGATGGGCACAGGCAATGTATAGCAAAGGCAGGTTTCTAGAGGGCCTGTGTTTTGCAAATATTATATGCAATGAATGGGTTGTCATATGAAGTATAGTTTTGGACATTTTATCTGATATAGCGTAGAAGAGTTGAGGGGAATTGAGTGAAACAAATTAGATTATAATGGGTTTTGACAGAATTTACATGGAAGGGATGTTTCCTCTTGTGGGAGAATATAGAAGCAAAATTAAAGAATTACCCATACTCTCTTGGTTCAGCAAATAGGTCAATAATGATTCCGATTTTAGTTTTCAAATGTATGTACAAAGAAGCATCAAGTGTATTATACTAAATGGATGATCTTAAAGGAGAAACAGAAGCAATGTTTGTTTGGGTTTCTATTTGTCCTGTAGATTAACTCCACTCTGAGGTGCAGCATTGTAGTGAGAAAGATTGCTAGTAAGGAGTATGTACATTCTCCCCATGGGTTCCTCTGGGTGCTCTGGTTTCCTCCCACTTTACCAAGATGTATCAGTTGGTAGGTTAATTGGTCATTGTATATTGTCCCATGATTAGGCTAGGTTTAAGAATTGGGGAATTGCTGGATGGTGTGGCTCAAAAGGACGGAAGGGCCTATTCCATGCTGTGTTTCGATAAATAAAAATAAAAATGAATAAACAAATTGAGAAAAGTGATGGGACCACAATGCAGACTTGCTTGAGTATATTGTACACTGAGATTGGGTCTGCTGTGTATCTAATGGTTAAAATCACAGCTGTCCTCCCATCAGGTAGTTTAGGGAAGACAGAGATAGATTTCTCTTTCAGACCAAAATTGAAAATGATGCTTCATGGTCCCTGCTATTGGCAGGGACAGAGGTTAAGAAAGGCTATGTATAATGTTGATGTTGATGTTGATGTTGATGTTAGTTGCTGCATTTCTGTAGGCAATTATGTCCACTGTGTTTCTGGGTAGACAACATCCTGACTGTGAGTTGAGGACCAGCTCTGAGGCCAGTGGAAGAAAATAGTTGAGAAGAACTATGTGATGACAGTTCCTGTAGGGTCATCAAAGAAACACTATGATAGTGATGTTTGACTCAAGGTTAATGATAAAAAAGTTCCATCCTATAGCCAGAAAGAAGTTCAATAGATGTGATAAATAAAGCTGGAAGCTAAATGGAAAAAGTGTAATACCTCATGTCTCAAGCTTAAGTCAATATAACAAGGATGCCATCTTTCAAATGCTGAATATTGACTAGGCAACTACTTCAGAGAGATATATAATCAGCTTTGAAGACAAGGAAATATTAAAAATGTTTTTATTCTCTCCATCAGAAGTTCGTACTGACTATTAAACCTCAGTGTTATTCTTTCTCAAATGAGCAGAATGCTGGGAAGGAGAGAGGATCAAGTCAGTCCATTATGATTTTAAATGCCTGATGCAGAGCTGAAATTAGAATTAAAGGCAGAGAGTCTATTGCAGGAACTTAGTATAACTCAGTTATTCTACCCGATCTTTAAATGAAATTCTTGCAGTTTACATCATAAAATATACCTTTTTCCTATCTTACCTGATTTAACCTTTTGTTTCAAATGCAGTGCAAAGTAAATGCAATACAATTTCAATAATCCAACACTATTGGAAATTCAGTGCTAAGGAATTACAAGATTTTCCGGATTATTGGATATTGCATCTAATATAATACCTAAATGCCTCTTGAGAGGAAACTGGAAACCGATCATAGAAATCACATACAAATTTTACGCAGGCATATCCAGAGGTAAGGTTGTTGGAGCTGTGAGCCAGAAGCAATACTAGCTGCACCACAAACTTGATTTTAGGTTTGAGGTCTTAATCTTCAAAGTCTTTTCCTTAGATGCCCAAATACTGTGTTGGAGTTAGTGATGTCCCTTGCATGTCACCATGTAGTAGATGGAAGGTGACAATAAATCTTTGACTAATCATTTATAAACCCTTTCAATTTTTCCAGATGAATCCTTCTTTGATGAAAGGTCTCTGCCAGGAACATTGACTGTTTACTTTTTTTCCATAGATGCTGCCTGGCCTGCTGAGTTCCTCCAGCATTTTGTGTTTGTTGCCTGTACAACTTCTGATGCCGTTCTCTGATTTATTTCACAGTGAAGGTGTGGTGGTTAAATGGTGAAGAATCATGTGCACTGTTTCTTGATGTCTCTTGATGGACAGAATCTGCAGTGTGGTTCAAACAACAAGGAGATTCCTTTGTAATGACTGCAATTGGACATGACTTCTTTTATGAAAATATTCATAATTACAATGTGTCTGATATAACCTGGTTTGCTCCCTTGTTTCCGGATGAAGCAGTTTCCAGATGAAAAATAGTAACAATAATAGCAATGTTGATGTCTTAATTTTAACATTGAATAGACCTCTAGCATTACAAATCTACAAATGAATCCATGGGCTAACATCCAATTCTTTTTTCTTGGATATCGGGACAATTATATGTGAAGTATTTTAGATTATATTATATGTGATGTGTGCCAAGAAATGCCAGATTCTGAAACAAATTGAATGACCTAATTCACTCTTAAACTGGCCTAAAGAGATTAAATTTATCACTAGTGTTATTTTAATGAGTGAAATTTCTCTGTGAAGGCACAACTGAAAGATTGGAAGAAAATCCTAGATTAAAGATATTTCAACAACAAATGATGGATTTGAAATTTTATTCACTGGTTGGGTGGTTCCTTAAATAATAAAAATTCTATCATTTTTTGCACAACTATCTACTAATTCTACCTTAATTAATTCCTCTATTTTATTCCACATATCTTAATTTATTTAATTTTATTCTCCATGAACTCCCATAAACTTCCCTCAGATTCTACACGTCACCCTGATACTAAGGACAAGTTAGCTGACAAACCCACATAACGTTGGGGCGTACTGGCAGAGGAAATGCAGCTATTCTAGAAACGAATATATAAACATGACAATCAGGAAAGAACCATATGAATTATAATCCTTGCCCAATACCATTGATACAGAAGAAATCATGAACACATACTTCCAAACTTGGAAACCTTCATGCTCCAACCCCCTTCCAGATCCCCATAGATGTGCTTTGTATTTCTTTGATCTAGGCTAGAGAACATGAAAAAAAAGTTACAATGAACTGTATAAAGAACTTTAGTAAGTTCCTCTCCAGCCCTTAAAGGATCAAGAACAAAAACTCCTGGAAACATTCAGCAGGTCAGGCAGTTACCTGTGGAGAGAGAATCGGTATCAGAATCAGGCTTATTATCACTGACATGTGTTGTGCAATTTGTTGTTTTGCGGCAGCAATACAGTGCAAAGCATCAAAGTTTCAATAAATCATAATAATCAATATTACAGTTTTAACAATGAATAATGAAGATGTGTGCATGGGTTCATGGACCATTCAGAAATCTGATGACAGAGGGGAAGAAGCCATTCTTAAAATGTTGAGTGTGGGTATTCAGGCTCCTGTACCTCTTCCCTGGTGGTAGTAATGTAAACAGGGCATGTTCCGGATGGTGAAGTTCTTTAATAAAGGATGCCACCATCTTGAGTCTTGAAGATGTCCTTGATGGAGGGGTAGGTTGTGCCTGTGATGGAAATGGTTGAGTCTATAACCCTTAGCAGCCACAAGAAGCTCCATACCAGGTTGTGATGCAACCAGTCAGAATGCTCTCAAATATACCTCTGCAGAAATTTACAAGCAACTTTGATGACAAACTAAATCTCCTCAAACTCATAAGGAAATACAGCTGCTGGCATGCCTCCTTCATGATTGCATCAATGTGTTGAGCTGAAGATAGATCCTCTGATGACCAACAACTTAAAGCTCTTCACCTTTTCCACTGCTGACATTTATGCTGAAGACCCTGCTGAGTATTTCCTAATTCTCTATTCGTATTTCAGATTTTCAGCACAAGCATTTTCATATAATTTTCTTGAAACAATGAAACGCATTCCAGGAGAACCAATTTCCCATGCTTTCACAATATTTTCAGATTTTTTATAGAAAGCAAACCTTTTTGAAACCATTGCTAGCTTCTATCAACACTTGGTTAGTATAGAGTGTGATTAACTGTGATTGTACTTCAGCATTAAGGTTGCAAGAAGACTGAAATGTAGGAATTTCTAGAGACAGATGCTAACACCTGTGCTGTAGGGCATATTAGCATTCTCAGCAATTGATCTACACCAGATTGTGTCCAATAAAACTCAAAATTATATCCTGAAAATCAACAAGTATGTGTTGAGTCCATTCATTTGTGAGGATAGATTTGCATATCAACGACTTATATTACAGCACAGCTTTGGATTTCTTTTAGAAATGAATCAAAGGATTTGAGCTTCCACCAAGTTGTATTGACTTGAACACCATGACTAATGTAAAATGTGCCATATGAACATACAGGTATAATTCACTGCAAATAATGCTTTATGGATCGTTAGCAATGGTTAAAGAAATACTTTACCTAAAATCAGCTCCACTGATTAAATTGGCCGCATAATCAGAAAGAAATAACAAGTATGCAAAATTTCCACTATTTGCACACATTCATGGCCCTCCAAGAAGATTCTTCAAACTATGTTTGTTTACTTTCATGTACAGGCACAGGCACATACACACACGCGCGCGCACACTCTCTCTCTCTCTCTCACACACACACACACACACACACACAAAATTATTACACTTCAAAGTTCCTACTGATGGAAGAGTTGGGATATTTTGGGGTGGGAGGTGATTGATGTCTTTTCTTTCAACAACCCAGGGTTTTCTGTATTTCATGGCTATCTGGATCAAATATCAGAGTTGCATTGTACATGCATACCTTGACAATAAAATGAACCTTTGAACCTTTCATGGAATGTATGTAAAATAACTAATGTATGTTGACTAAACTGGTAAATTATTCTTTTCAAGTCTACTTTCAATGGTTTAAATTCATTGTATTCATTAGACTTCTGCATATAACTGCCGACATTTACTTTTTTAAATGCCAGCAAGTCAAGAAATTCCACTCGTGCCTTGTCAAATGAGGAAGCCTCGAAGGAATTTGGCAAAAGTGGGTGCTACTTCTGTCAATTCACTGGCAATGAACTTCAGATGCAAAGTACAAGATGGTTCCCTATTACAATAAGATGAAACCTTGACTTCATAATCTATCTTGCTATGGCCATGCATTTAATTACGTACCAACACCACACTTTCCCTGAAACTATAACACTTTATTCTGCATCCTATCATTGTTTTTGCCTGTACTACTTTAATACACTGCTGGAATTAAATGATTATTGTGGATGGCATGAAAAACAAGTTCTTCGGTGACAATAATAAACAAATTTACCAATATATCTCATTGTTGTTTGTGTTTTAAGAAAACACTTCCTTTTGAATCAAACAGTTCATATTTCCCAATACTCTAAAATACTTCTCAGCCAAGTGCTTCTGAAGTCAATTTCACTGTTCAGGAATTGGTTGCAGTTCTCAACCCATGTAACTGCGGTGACTGCACTTCAAAAATGCCTTCAGAGGCAGTACTTTGGCTGAGAAGTACTTTAGGACATTCAGAAGCATGAACTGTTCTATGCAAATAGAAGTATTTTCTTAAAGGCACAAATGTCAACTCTTTCAATACGAAGTATGTCTTCCTTTAATCTTAAGTAGCTCTTCTGTTATAATGACCATGCAAAATCTGCCGATTACAGCACACAGCATGAATCAAAGCACTGAGACACATAACACAGTTTAATGACCCCTTTGCATTTGCCAAAGAATCCTTTCTACTGAACTGCACATTGCTGCATGCATAATCCCATGGCACCTTAAAACTGTTTCAAACAGCTTCACATCAAAATGAAATGATATCAAATGATTTCAACAGATTTGCCTGCTTGTTTGCTTATTTCATTAAAGTGTCAGTAATGCTTCAGTGAAAAACTAATTGTTTACTTGAAGCCAGACCCATGTGCTTTCTGCACAGGTTCTTGCCGATTTGTTAACACTTCAAGCGCTAAAATTGTTGCAGGTATAAATGAAAAAGCTATCTGATGAATGTAGAACTACCATGACTGAATTGCCATGAAGTTTAATAAGTGTTAACATTCAAAAAGTCAGAATAGATTTAAAATATATTAAGTCAAGCTTGCAAAATTAACGCTATACATCCTATTCAAAGAGAGGATGGAGAAAATGAATCACTTTCTCTCTATTTACTTGTTCTGCCTGGTCAGTGCATGATAGTTACAAATTATCATTCTGTCATTATGCTAATATTTCTTACTGATGGGCAGAACACCTCTGAAAGGTCAAGAGCTGGAACAGAAAATCATACAGTGACAAAAGGCAGATGTTTGAAATACTCACAATTCATCACCTATCCTTTGCCCTGTTGAGGAGCATGCTCAGAGGGAAAGCAGGTCAACCTAGCACTCTTGTAACCACATTTCTGGCGAGTTCCTACTTCGATTGCAGCTTCTTACCCTGAATGTGGGATCAGAAAATACACCTCGTATACAACTAGTGTGCTGAGCAATAATTGCATTGCA
Organism: Mobula birostris; assembly: GCF_030028105.1. Lineage (NCBI taxonomy): Eukaryota > Metazoa > Chordata > Chondrichthyes > Myliobatiformes > Myliobatidae > Mobula > Mobula birostris. The sequence goes on along the minus strand of NC_092383.1, from coordinate 27,749,572 downwards.
CTTTAGGAACACAGAGTACATATAGTCTATTGCTGAAACCTGTAGCAAGTTTTATATCCAATTATCACCTCAGTTTCTGGATAGAATTCTCCCATGCCAGATTGAATCATAGAATTGTTACTACACAGAATAAGGCCATTCAGCCCATTGAGTCTATGCTGACTCAGTAAATACTACAATCCAATCAGTATACTGTTACTCTCACCTGAAATTAATTCCCTCTTGAGAACTAGTCCAATTCCTTTCTGAATGTACTGACTGGGTTTGCTTCCATAACCCTTACATGCAATTATTTAAGTTCACAACCACTCTCAGAGTAAAATAATTTTTCTTTTCATCATAGATCCTGCTTGTAGTCCACTCAAAATTGTAAATCTCTGTCTTGAGCTACGTACTAATGGAAACCGCATTCATTTATTTCAACAGAGAAACATAGAAAACCTACAGCACAATACAAGCCCTTCAACCCACAATGCTGTGCCAAACATGTACTTACTTTAGAAATTACCTAGGGTTACCCATAGCCCTCTATTTTTCTAAGCTCCATGTACCTATCCAGGAAGCTTAAAAGACCCTATCGTATCCGCCTCCACCACCGTTGCCGGCAGCCCGTTCCATGCACTCACCACTCTCTGCGTAAAAAACTTACCCCTGATATCTCCTCTGTACCTGCTTCCAAGCACCTTAATACTGTGCCCTCTCGTGTTAGCCATTTCAACCCTGGGAAAAAGCCTCTGACTATCCACACAATCAATGCCTCTCATCATCTTATACACCTCTATCGTCACCTCTCATCCTTTGCCGCTCCAAAGAGAAGAGGCCGAGTACTTGATGAACCAGACATGATTATGCATTTCTCCACCAAATCTTTTCTCAATGTTCTTTACTCTAAGGAGAACATTTCATCTAAGGTCTCTCTCAGCCAAAATCTGTGTAACTATTGTTTTTATTTTTTTTCTACAGCCTCTCTTGTACCTTCACATCCTTTCCAAAATCTCATAACCAGTTTTGAATGCCGTGCTCCAGTCCTGACTCAGCTGGTTCCTTGCACAGACTCTAAATAATTTCCTGGTGTATGTGCCTAGTGTCTTAACTTGTGAATCTCAGAATCCCTTGTGTTGTACTGATCACTCTATCAACATACACTGCAACTTTCAAGTATTTTTACATATGCACATCCAGGTACCCCTGTTCCAAAATGCTCTTCAGAATTCTGCTATTGATAATGCCTCTTTATTCTAACAAATCACTTACCATTTCTTTTTATTATATTTCGCTTGCCACTTCACTTGACCCTGAATCTCAGTTCTGTCTCCATTTGATTTCCAGTGCCTGGATCCACAGCTTTGACCCATTTCCCCCCACCTTTTTCCTTTACTTCCCACCTAATCTTCAATTTCAATCATTTTCCTCCACCAACTCTGCAAAGACAGGTCAGCCAGAGGAAAAGGCTTATAGACACAAAGTGGGTGAATCCTGTCTCTGGCTCACAACTCGTTTGGCCTTGTAAAGAATATTATTTTGCTGCTATGTGATGGCATCCCACTAAGCAGACATGGAATCCTACAGCACATTATATAGATGCACAATTCCTATATTTTCTTATTTCTGTTCCTTCACTCACCTTTTACTCCCTCATAGCCTCGTTCAATCCTTCTTTATTTCTTCCTCACTTTATCATTATCTTTTAGATTCGACTTCTTGGTTTATGAATAAGAAAGATTTAGAGGGACATGGTCCAACTGCAGTCAAATGGAACTGATGTAGATGGAAATTTTGGTCAGCATGGACAGTTTGGGCTCTTATTTGCTCTGAATCTTTATCTTATCTCCATTTACTTCACTCTGTTCTCTTATAGATATTATTGGTTTCTTTCTGATTCTTTTCATTTATTCTTTTCCTTTTGTCCTCTGTCCTTCTCCCCAAGTTATTCACCATGTGTATATGTGTGTGTGCTTATATACCTTTTCCCTTCCATTCATTTCTTCTGTGACTGATATTTTCCCATATCCACCACATAAGCTTTTGTTTGTGCTTTCTACTACCTTTACTGCCATTTATCCCCTCACTCTGCTCCTCAGTTAGTATTTCTGCATCAGTTACAAACATTTTTACTCTTTCTCATTTAATCTCTAATCTATCTCTTAATTTTTCTTTTTTTTAATCTCAGATTGCTATTGCTGTCTTTAGTCCCATTAGTCCCTCAAGAGGTCAAACATCAGAAGGAAATAAATCTCAGTTTGTTAATAGAACACCTTGCCCCATACCTCGGTGTGACTTTGGAACATATTCACGTCAGAAAAAATTCACATTGTGAGATTGTCACCTTATCATTATCACAATCAATAAGTGCTAAAATCTACCGTGACCATTGTTGGCTCAGGAAAGAACCACTGTCAATTATATGCTGTACATTCAATTTTATATTAATAATTAGATAAATTATATGAATTACTGCACCACTTACTTTCCCATAAAGCAAAGATGGTACAATTGTGAAGATAACAATTATTTAAAGGGAATCCAATCTGCACCATAAACCTTGTCACCCACATTGTCTTCAACAAATTGGGAGTTTTAATCTCAGCAGTTTACATTTCAAATTATCGTTCCCACTTTATCTAAATTTCTTCTGTACTTCCTTGCCTCTGAAGCCATCATATCATCACCTCCCAATTTACGTAGGTGGGCTATACAAAGTTATTTTTGACTGGCACATTCAGGACAAGGAATGAAATAGAACCAACATGAAACTGAAAAAATAAAGCCTGAAATCTTTTTGTACTTGGAACAACTATTTTTTTGTTTTAGATCAAATGATATAGGAGCAGAATTAGGCCAATTGGACCATCAAGTCTACTCTGCCATTTCATTGTGACTGATCCATTTTTCCTCTCAGCCCCAATTTCCTGCCTTCTTTCCATACTCCTTCAAGCCCTGACCAATCAAAAACCTATCACTCTCTGCTGCCTCCACAGCAACCCAAAGCCATCAAACACTCTTCATATAACAAGCTGTTCAATCCTGGAGTCATTTTCATGAAACTCCTTTGAACCCTCTCCTGTTTCAGCACATCCTTTTTAAAATCCGGGGTTCTAAACTGCTCTCAATACTCTAAGTGAGGCCTCACCAGTGCTTTATAAAGCCTACATTACATTACATCCTTGTTTTGTTATCAGAGTCTCCAGTTCATAGTTTAAAACATGCTCATTGTGAAAATCATACAACAAATGACCAGTCACCATGTGCAACTGACTTCGTGTTGAAAAGAAAAGAGCAGATAAGGCATCAGAAACATATTGATAATAACTCAGTTTGACACTAAATATATATTGCATGTTCAATCCCAACTCCTTTTGAAAGGCACATGTAAAAAATTGAATGCTCTATTTGAAGCAGAACATCAGCGTTCTTTTAGTTTCCTGTCTTACATTTATTTCTTAGTCAAACCCACCAAAAACAAATTACCTTGTGATTATCTCATTGCAGTCGGTGGGAGCTTGTTGTGCATGAATTGGCTGCTCACTTTACAACTATAACTACGCTTCAAAAGTACTTGTTTCGGTATGAAGCAGAGTGGGATGTCCAGAGATAAAGAAAACATGAAGTCAAGATTGTAGTGCTGGCTCTACATATTTTTACTCTTTAAAGGGAGAAAAAAATATATTATCATGAGAATTATAGCTTGTCTCTGACATAACTGCAGGTGAAAATATTTTTTTCTAACAAGTAAACTCTTCACAAGCTTCCAGCTGGTTACAGGTATCGATTACAATCGACTTTTCAATGACAAACTCCACCATCTTCATCAGGGAGGAATCATTTGCTTGATTGGGTAACAATAAACATACTTTATAATTTGTAAGATGATTATACACTATATCCGAAGTTTGTTCGATTGGTAACAATGAAATGGATTTTGAAAACAAAGTCTGATGTGGAAATAAGACTACCTCAAGCAGGTGTGGTTAATTTTGGATTGTATTTTGTGTAATGAATCAGATTTGATTAGGAACTTAAACTTAAAAAGTGTTGGAGACAGTGATCATAATATAATAGAATTCACCTGGCCATTTGAGAAGGGCGCACTAAAGTCAGATGCATTGATGTTATAGTTGAGCAAAGCTAACTACAGAGGCAAAAAAATTAGAGTTGGGCAAGATTGATTGGAAGGGAACACAAGCAGGGATGATGGTATAGCTGGAGTTTCTTGAAGTAGTTGGGAATATGCAGGATCAGTTCATCCCAAAGAAGAACAAACAATATAAAGCAGTGGTCCCCAACCACCAGGCCACAAAGCATGTGCTACTGGGCCGCAAGGAAACAAAATGATTTGGGGATATGAAACGATATGAGTCAGCTGCACCTTTCCTCATTCCCTGTCATGCGCTGTTGCACTTGAATATCAACCACTCCCGCGCTCCCCTCCCCATCGGCTGGTCCGCAAGAATATTGTCCATATTAAACCGGTCCGCAGTGCAAGAAAGGTTGGGGACCCCTGATATAAAGGGAGTATAAGACAACCATGACTGACAAGGGAAGTCAAAGACAATATAAAAGCAAAAGACTAGCGGGAAGCTAAAAGATCAGGAACCTTCTAAAAACCAACAGAAGGCAACTAAAAAAGTAATAAGGAAGGAAAAGATGAAATATAAAACAAGCTAGTCAATAATATAAAAGAGGATACAGTACCAAAATATTTTTTCAGATATATGACTTCAGTGATTGACATGATGCTAGTCCATTATTAAGGAGGAGATCTTGGGCTGCTCATGATAACATAGGCTGAAGTCAGCATGATTTCCTTAAGGGGAAATCTTGTCTGACAAATCTGTTGGAATTCTTTGAGGAACTAACAGGATAGACAAAATAGATGTTGTTATCTTGGATTTTCAAAAGGCCTTTGATAATGTTCTGAACATGAGGCTCTTAAACAAGATAAGAGTCCATAATATTACAGAAAAGATTGCTTGATTGACAGAAGGCAAAGAGTGGGAATATAATCCCTTTCAAATCAATTATTAATGAAAGTTTTACTATTAATAGAAGTATTATAGATTAAAGACAATCAGGAAAGCTCAGCAAAGCCTTTACTTTCTGAGGAGGCTGAAGAGAATGGGATTATGCACATCGATACTCACGCCATTCTACAGATGTGCAGTAGAGAGCATCTTACTACATCGTTTCATGATATGTAAACAGTGCTGCAATGGACAAGAAGGCTCTACAATGGGTAGTCAAAATCGCTGAATGCCTCACTAGCACCAGTCTACCCACCTTCAAGGACATATGCACAGAAAGTTGCCGGACCAATAACATCATGAAGGATCTCATCCACTCTGCCCATGGACTGTTTGTCCCACTCCCATCAGGAAAGAGGCTACATAGCATCTATGCCAGAACCACTACACTCTAAAGCAGTTACTTTCCCAAAACAATAGGGCTGATTAACACTTCCACCCATTAATCCACCCTCCACACCCCCAGTTACACTTTATCACTTCCTGTCAGCCACCTTATGTACTCCTGTTCCTTGCATCACTTCATGGACATACAATCAATGTACATAAGCTACCTTACATATTTATATTTATTGTGCTTGTTTCACTATTATTGTATTCCTTATCTTATTGTTTCTTTTTTGTACTGCATTGGATCTGGGGTAACGATTATTTTGCTCACCTTTACACTGTGTACTAGAAATGACATTAAACAATTTTGACTTGACCATAACAGAGACAGGCTGAAAATCTGTTAAAATTATTAATATTTTAAAAGAACAATTGAAAATAACATCACTTTAATTGTAACATTTTACTTTACAGATACGGATGAGTACCTCAGGTCAATGGGAGTAGGCAGTTTAAATAGTTTCGGTATGGACTAGATAGGCTGAAGAGCCTCATTCTCTGCTGTACCTCTCCATGACTGTATGGCTCTATGAGACTACATCAGGTCTGCAAAGGTATTCAAAATGTGCAATCCCGTATCATATTTTCTTGCAGCCGCTTAGCTCTCTTGGCATTAAAAGTAACCATTGTGTATCTTTTTATTATGGGTGAAGTTTAAAGAATTGAGGAGAGGCAACACATTCCAAATGCCACTTAAACTTTTTTGTGCTCCATCTTGGACATGCATTGCATAGATTCACCACCCCTGACAGAATTATTTCCCTAACACACAAAAAATATGGTAAGCAAATAACTTTGAGAGTAGTTTGCAGTAAAGAAGTGCTTGAAGATTGATAAAAGTCTCCTATGCATAACTGGATTTCCCTGATGTCTAGTTTTGGAGAGGTTGGAAACTCTGTTGAATAAATTGAATTGGTAACAGAAGGTATAGGCACCACGGATTTCACTTACTTTGACAAAGCATTCAATGTCATTGAGCTTCTTGTAGAGTACAGCTATATCTGTTATGATAGAAGTTGCCACTATCCTTCAGACAGTTAGCACCAAATAACGGTATGTTTTTTTTCAAAACAATGCACAATGAATTGTCCTTTCGAATCCACAATTTCATCAGTCGCATCTCTAGGGATGCACTGGAAAATGTAATGGCCCTTTCAGCTATTGATGTCCCCAGGAATGTTGCAATAAAACATAAAGTTGCATTTTAAGTTAATGGAGTCTTTTAAAGAATCATACAGACTCAATACACCTTATTAGGTACATCTGCTCATTAATGCAAATATCTAATCGGCCAGTTACGTCACAGCAACTTAACGCTTAAAAGTATGCATACATGGTCAAGAGGTTCAGTTGTTTCCCACACCAAGCATCAGAATGGGGAAAAATGTGATCTAAGCGACTTGATTGTTGAGTGGAATGATTGCTGGTGTCACACAGGGTGATTTGAGTATCTTAGAAACTGTTGATCTCCTGGGATTTTTGTGCACAACAGGCTTTAGGTTTTACTGAGAATGGTGTGAAAAACAAAACAAAAAACAAAAAATCCTGTGAGCAGCAGTTCTGTGGGCGAAATCATCTTGTTAACGAGAGAGGTCAGAGGAGAATGGCCAGACTGGTTCAAGCTGACAGGAAAGTGACAGTAACTCAAATGTTACAACAGATGTGTACAAAAGAGCATCTCTGAATGCACAACACATTGAAACTTGAAGTGGATGGGCTACAGCAGCAAATGACTGTGAACATAGATGCAATCAGTGGCCACTTTATTAGGTACAGGAATTTCCTATGAAGTATCCATTGAGTGTACTCTCTATTACTTGTGCTAGTAATCCAATGAAGAGTTGCCTTTTAGCCTTTAAGGCACTTAGATATGAGAGTTCTGGCAAGTTAAACACTGGATCAAGCTAGGATCATCTCACAATAGGAGGAAACTCAAGTCCCTGTTTACTTAATTCATTCATTCCCTAGTTTCAACCTTTGTCCTGCTCCCAAAAGGCTTTATGTTCATTTTATCACACACAAAAAAATCTTTAATCAGTGTAGTACACCAGTCATTGAAAGTGGGCATGCAGGTACAGCAGGCGGTGAAAAAGGTGAATGGTATGATGGCATTCATAGCAAGAGGATTCCAGTACAGGAGCAGGGAGGTACTACTGCAGTTGTACAAGGACTTGGTGAGACCACACCTGGAGTACTGTGTGCAGTTTTGGTCCCCTAATCTGAGGAAAGACATTCTTGCCATAGAGGGAGTACAAAGAAGGTTCACCAGATTGATTCCTGGGATGGCAGGACTTTCATATGATGAAAGACTGGATCGACTAGGCTTATACTCTCTGGAATTTAGAAGATTGAGGGGGGATCTTATTGAAAGGTATAAAATTCTAAAGGGATTGGACAGGCTGGATGTAGGAAGGTGGTTCCCGATGTTGGGGAAGTCCAGAATGAGGGGTCACAGTTTGAGGATAAAGGGGAAGCCTGTTAGGACCAAGATGATGAAAAACTCCTTCACACAGAGAGTGGTGAATCTGTGGAATTCCCTGCCACAGGAAACAGTTGAGGCCAGTTCATTGGCTATACTTAAGAGGGAGTTAGATATGGCCCTTGTGGCTAAAGGGATCAGGGGCTATGGAGAGAAGGCAGATACAGGTTTCTGAGTTGGATGATCAGCCATGATCATACTGAATGGTGGTGCAGGCTCGAAGGGCCGATTGGCCTACTCCTGCACCTATTTTCTATGTTTCTATGTTTCTATGTAGCAGATATCTACATTACAAGTAGTATTATAAAGCATGGAAATCAGCCTTCACCCCATCGTCTGGATGAGCCATCAAGAATCCACTTACGTTAATTTCGTACTAATCTCTTTTTGTTCTAGCACTCCCATCAATGTTACCTAGAATCTATCACTCACCTATAAACTAGGGACATTTTATAGAGTCCAAAGCTGAAGAGTGGAGAAGTATTTTTTTGGATAAGACCATTTGATCACAGGGACAAGTATAGATAATACCCAAGGACAGGTTAGATCTCAGGGTCACTGGAGATGTAAGGCAGCCTCTCTACAAGCGTCACCATTGTGCTCATGGTGACTCCCCAGAAATGCTGATTCCAACCCAGGGGGATTGTGTTTAAGGAAATAAGGTTCCAGATCTGAACATTATCGAGTTATTTCAGTGCAAAGAACTGCTATACATTCAGCAGCTGTATTACCAGCTGTCAATCATAAAATTTCAAACAACCCAATAAATTGCAGGTAATAACTATTTAATAATTCCAAATCTGCAACAATAAAAGTCATGTGCGTGCTATTAAATGACTAATAGCTTTATTGTCCTTAAGCCTGTGTAGAAAGAATATTACAACAGTAAACCACCCCACCATCAGAAATTAATTTTTCAAATTCTAATTAATTTGTACAAAATCACATCTTGGACTTGTTATAAAACTATAAGAATCATGTTCTTGCACCTTGCTTTGGTGTGCAATATCATTTTATTACGTGTCAGTTTTCCCAACAGACTTATATTCACTATAATTTAAAAATTGAATGCAGTTGTGTGAGAATCATTTTGAGTTAATGTGTGTTCCCAAAGTGGAAAGAAACAATAGGCTCTCATTTGCAATCAAAATCCAAAAGACTAGTTTAGTTATCTTACACTATAACAATAAATCAATAGGAATAAAAAGTTGTGATGTAAATTTTCACACAGATGTAAAACAAAGAGCTATCTGTTATCGAAGTCACTCAGTTTTCATTTCTCGTGAATAATGATCATTTCTAATAGTCTTCTGTAAATGTACATGTAGAGGTCACAAGGGAACAAGATAATCACAGATGGCAAAGGCCTTTAGCTCATCTTAGTTCATCCATTCAATTGTTTCTGGTATAATTTGTGAGCTTTATCCAGTGATCTATTTCACATATTGATTGCTGTTAAGGATTTTCTGAAGTAATTTCTGAAATTTCTTCTTGTGAGCAATCAGCACAATTTTGTGAATACATATGAAGCTTGCTCATCTTCCTCAGATTGAGAGTCTTTGCACAGACACACACATGAAGGCATGAGAGATAGAAAAGGTTGGTACTGTTTCCTAGGTTAAAGCACTGGTTTCACCAGCGCAGGTAATAGGAAGAAAGGACAATGGAAATGTTTAAACTTTGTTGTGAGATTTTAGAATTTCTAATGTGCTTAACTTAATTGAATTCTGATTTTGACCTCAGTAGGGGAGTTGCTGGGACTCATCATAAAATCCACAATGTTCTGTAGCTTAATGGGCTGAGGGATTAGGCCCACCTCTTACCTTGCCTCTCAGCCATAGCTGGCATATCTGGCACCATCCTATTCATTGAAAAGGCTTATTGACTTTCATTAAAAGCTAGGTTTAATCAAATTAATTTTATTTCAATATACATATACTGTATGTTCTTGATTAAGTTTAGCTTATTTCAGTGTAGATATATGTTTTAACAATTACCTAATGTGTTTTACTTGAATTGACATTGGTTTATTATCATCACGTTCATTTGCTGTGGTTTACAACAGTACAGTAAAAAGCTTGTCTTGAATACGGTTCATACAGATCAAATCATTGCATAGTTACTGAGGTAGAACAAGGTTAAGCAATGCAGAACAAAGTGCAACAACTACAGAGAAAGTGACCTGTAGGTAAACAATGAGGTGCAAGATCATAATGGAGTAGATTGTGAGGTCAAGCAGATAAGAATACATCTTACTAAACTAGAGAACCATTTATAGGTCTCATAACATTGGGATAGAACTTGGCATTGAGTCTGGTAGTACATGCTTTCAGGCTTTCTGCCCAAAGTAAGAGGGGAAAAGAGAGAGAGTCTGAGATGGGTGGGGTCTTTGATTATACTGGCTGCTTTACTGATGCAGCGAGGTATAGACGGATTCCATGAAGCAGGTTTTCCTGATGTGCTGAATTATGCCTACAAATCTCTACAGTTTCTTGTAGTCACATGCAAAACAGTCGCCATACCAAGTTTTAAATATTTACCTTAAATAATTTTTGACAATGTTTTAAGTGAGCTTCAATATATCCTGGATCAAGATATATCATGTGTTGTCCTGCTCGATAGTTATGACCTACTTTGCTCTTGGAGCAATCGTGGAACCAAGGCCTGATGTTGCTGCAATCTCAGGACCACAAAAAGTTATGATGACCACGGGAAAGTGAGTGCAGCCATCTGGTTGGCTTGTGCATGATCTACCTCAACAATTCAAGTTTTGGGAAAAGTGAAATGTGGACTTATGAAACCATCCCCCAACTTCCTTTGTCAAATTACAAAATGCTTTAATGTTTATTTTTAAAGGTTAATGGCAACCTTACAGCTAAAGTTGTAGAAACTAGTAGTGGTATACTGCACAGGTACACAGAGCAATTGATTTCAGATTTCAAATAAAGCTTGGTTACTTTACACATATTAATATACGAGTTTCTGAAACAATTGTACTTTTTCTGTTGGTTTGTCTCTATTTTAATTCAATTGTGTTTTATTCCTTTACTTTATTTCCTTTTACCCTTTTTACATTGCTTTCCGCAACTGACTGAACATGAAATTATTCTGATGAGCATTACTAGGTTCATATTGCAGTGATCAGATATTCTGGATAGAGAAACATCTTTGGGTTGTTGGTTCAGAATATTCTCCATTGCAAAACTTATAACTATGGCCAAATGCAAGTGTTACAAAGAGCTTGTAGTTCCCGTTCACTGGTATCTGCAAAACTGGGCCCTTTCATTTTAGTTTATACAGAACCTCTTGAATCACACTCTAATATTCATCTGGGATAAACTGACTTCCAATTCTTGGCCAAGTGTACTTAAAATGCCTTCATTACAGTTTAAATGAGATTTTTCTTGCCGATGCCAGCAAAAACAGGTGATTATAACTAAGTATAGATTTTTGAGCTATTTTACCACTTTGGTTTTTTTGTGATATGCATTCAAGGTGCTGTTTTCCTTTCTAATGTATCATTAGGCAATGTTTAAAGATGGAAGAAACCCTACCTCCTCCAAATAAATCTGGTATCGACCAGTTTTTAAAGACATGAGCAACACACACAAAATGCTAGAGCAGCTCAGGCAGCATCTATGGAGGGAAATAAATATTTGATGTTGTGGACTAAGACCCTCTATCAGGACTTAAAGAAAAGGGGCAGAAGCCAGAATGAGAAGGTTGGGGGATTGGGAGGAGTACAGGCCTTCCATATGTAGCACACGGATTCAATTCCTTTGCTTAGCAACACGGTTGTTAATTTTTATAATTTGTTTGTTCAGAGATGTTTCATCATCATGTTGCCCATGACTACTGATGCAAATAGAACATGTATACCTGAATTTATAAATGACAGGTTCCCTCACCAGCTTATTTGATGGAATTCTATATTGCAAGGTACAAATTTTATGTTGGCTATGTCATATTGTAAATTCTATTTGGGTGCTTAGCATGCATTCCTTGATGTTTTATGTCAGTCTTTTTTCTGCATTATACTACAATGCGTGAGAGGTGCCCAAGCATGAATAATGGTGCCTAAATGCAGCAACAGTATGAGCACTTCCTCCCTGAGACTGACATACGCATAAGAAACTAATCCATTGTAGTAGTTTATTATGAAACTGAGGTCCACTTTGGTGACTCTTAAAGATGATCTGTTGGCACAGGGTCCCACCAATGGAGAACAGCGCAGGCAAATGGTTGTACATTGGTGCCTTTTAAAATATAAAGATCTGAAGAAAATTCATTATCCATAGGGAGTTTCTGACAATAATTTAAATTCAGCTGCTGGTAAAATCGACAGAGGGTTTTTAATGAACCTTGATATAAAAAAGTAAAAGGGAGGTGATAGCAGGTATTGGACCACTGGAAAGTGACACAGGAGAGGTAGTAATGGGGAACAAAAAATGGCAGATGAACTCAGGAAGTATTTTATGTCTTTCTTCACTTTGGAAGACACTAGCAGTAAGCCAGAAATTTGGAGTGTCAGGGGACAGAAGTGAATGCAGTTGCTATTATGAAGAAGGTGCTTGAGAAGTTGAAAGGCCTGAAAGTAAATAAGCCACCTGGACCAGATGGGCTACACCACAGGGTTCTGAAAGATGCAGCTGAAGAAATTGTGGAGGTATTAGTACTGATCTTTCAAGAGCACTAGATTCTCAAATGTTTCTGAAAAACTGAAAAATTGCAAATATCACTCCACTCTTTTAAAAAAGAGGGAGGCAGAAGAAAGGAAATTATAGGTCATTTAGACTGATTTCAACAGCTGGGAAGATGGTGGACTCCATTATTAAGGATAAGATTCTGGGATATTTGGAGGCACGTGATAAAGTAGGCCAAAGTTAGCACAGTTCTCTCAAAGGGAAATCTTGCCTGAGAAATCCATTAGAATTCTTTGAGGAAGTAACAGGCGAGATAGTCAAAAAAGAGTCAGTGGATGTTGTTTACTTGGATTTTCAGAAAGCACTTCACAAGGTGCCACACATGAGACTGCTTAAAAAGTTGAGAGTCTAGTCCATGGTATTACTGGAAAGATACTAGCATGGATAGGGTTGGAAAAAAGAGGGTCAATTCTTGTTTGTTGCCGGTGACAAGTGGTGTTCCGCAAGAGTTGGTATTGGGACTACTTCTTTTCACATTATGTGTCAACAATTTGAATGACAGCCAAGTTTATAGGCAATACAGAGATAGGTGGAGAGTCAGGTTGTGTTGAGGCTGCAAAGAGTCTGCAGAAGGATTGGAGAAATTAGGAGAATGGGCAAAGAGGTCTCAGATGGAAAATATTGGAGGTAATTTTATAGTCATGCACTTCAGTAGAAGGAATAAAGGCAAAAATTATTTTCTAACTGGGGAGAAAATTCAAAAATCAGAAGTGCTAAGGGACTTGGGAGGTCTCGTGCAGGATTCCCTGAAGGTTAAATTATAGGTTGAGTCACTGGTAAGGAAGGCAAATGCAACGTTAGCATTCATTTTGAGAGGACTGGAACATTAGAGCAAGGATGTGATGCTGGGGCTTTATAAAGAATTGGTCAGACCACACTTGGAGTATTGTGAGCAGTTTCGGGCCCCTTATCTAAGAAAAGACATGCTGGTTGCCTCACTATAGGAAGCATTAGAAAGGGTACAGAGGAGATTTACCAGGATGCTGCCTGGTTTAGAGAGTATGGATTATGATCAGAGATTAAGGGAGCTAGGGCTTTACTCTTTGGAGAGAAGGAGGATGACAGGAGATATGATAGAGGTATACAAGATATTAAGAGGAATAGATAGAGTGGATAGCCAGCGCCTCTTCCTCAGGGCACCACTGCTCAATACAAGGGGACATGGCTTTAAAGTAAGGGGTGGGAAGTTCAAGGGGGGTACTAGAGGAAGGTTTATTACTCAGAGAGTGGTTGGTGCGTGGAATACACTGCTTGAGTCAGTGGTGGAGGCAGATACACTAGTGAAATTTACGAGACTACTAGACAGGTATGTGGAGTAATTTAAGGTGGGGGGTTATATGGGAGGCAGGGTTTGAGGGTCGGCATAACTACATGGGCCGAAGGGCCTGTACTGTGCTGTACTATTCTATGTTCTATGTTCTAGGGCATTGGAAAAAAGTCCAGAGGAAGTTCATGAGAATGATTCCAGGAATGAAAGAGTTAACATATGAGGAATCTCTGCTGGCTCTGGGCATGTACTCACTGGAGTTTAAAAGAATGAGGGGGATTGCATTGAAACCTATTGAATATTGAAAGGCCTAGACAGAGTGGATGCAGAGAGCATGTTTCCTATAGTGGGTGAAATTAGGACCTGATGGCACAGCCTCAGTATAGAGATACATCCATTTAGAATAGAGATGAGAAGGAATTTCTTTAGCCAGTGTTTTGTGAATCTGTGGAATTCTTTGTCAGAGATGGCTGTGCAGGCCAAGTTATTGAGTATATTAAAGCAGCAGTTGATGGGTTCTCTTAGTTAGTGAGGTTACAGGGAAAAGGCAGTAGAATGGGGTTGAAAAGGAAAATAAATCAGCCATGATGGAATGCCAGAGCAGACTTGATGGAAAGACTGGCCTTATTCTGCTCCCATGTCTTATGGCCTTATGTTCTTATAACAATCAGTTATCTGAACTCCAAAGACGCATTAACCTGTATAAAATAAATGGATAGGAATCTTTGTTAAATAGTAGTCAAGGAACAGTGAGTGCTTAGAATACATTCAGTAGCAATTTCAGCTATTTAGATACGTTAAAGTAAATCTTGTTAAAAGATTTTAATTTAACATTCTAAAGAACAATTATATGAGGGCAGAATGTAATTCAAATATAGCTGATAATAATAAGGGGCTACACTGTACACTCTGGAGTGATACGATCAACCACTACATGGTACAGTGGGAGGAAGGAAGCAGAAATCATGTCTTAAATGAAACAAAACAATGGTGCTGTCAAAGAGCAAAATTTTAACCCAACCGAGGCATTTATAACAAACGCGAAAATCTGCAGATGCTAGAAATCTGAGCAACACGCACAAAATGCTGGAGGGACTCAGCAGGCCAGGCAGCATCAATACAATTGAAATTTCAAGTTGTTTTGAAGGGTTTCGGCCCGAAACGCAGACTGTATTTTTTTCCATAGATGCTGCCTGGCGTGCTGAGTTCTTCCAGGCATTTATAATCTATGGTGGATCAGCCAGTATTTTCTACTCCGATTAATTTGACTATTGACTGACAGTAAGTCAAGGTGTAAAATGACCATCCAAATTCAACTTGCCAAATCCTTGTTTGATGGATTGGCTTAAATTTACCAAGTCTTGGTGTCTTCATTTGGCCTTACATCCACGCAAGCCTAAGATAGGACAACTTTGTAGTTTCACTACCAAGTTATAATAATCTCACCATTTACTGAGTAAAACAGAGTGACATGGGGGAAGAACAGAAGTCTGGCATGTACTGGACAGCTCTTGAAAATTAAGCAAAGTAACACACACACAGACGCCTGAATGCTACACTACTGTGGTGAATGAGCTAAAGCTGCCATGTAAAAATTCCCTTTGAGTTCTAAAAAATGTTCTTAGAAGTAGTTCTCCTTAAATCTCCACCTCCTTTTTTTAGTATTGCTCAACACACTTGGCCACGTGTTTGCTGTGTTTTGTAAGTGAATGAGGCACCACTCTGAGTGAGTCGGTGGGAAGACTGGGTAAGCCCTGCAGTTAACTCAAAACTGTCTAGCCTGAAGAACTAGAACATTCCCCCTAGTCTTATAAAGCATATTGTGACTGTCTGCCCAGGATTCTCCCATCATTCCTCCTGTATGAAGTTCCAGAACTTTCCAAATGACAGCATTTACCCGGAATGTAAGACTAACCAAAGCCTGCCCTAATACACAAGTACAAAACTGGTAATTTCCTCCTGCCCATCAGACAGAAGTTAACCTGTGGCATTTGCAATATTTTCAGAAGTCTAAATCAGCAGAATCCTTGCTCCTTCTAACTTGTAGAAAATTAAAGATGGATTGGTGTTAACTCATTCTAGTTTAAAATCCATACACCCCTCCTTAGGAATGCAAGGCGCTACATTAAACCTTCTCATCATTCAATTTCCCGATATATTCCCCATAATGTGTTGAAACCTATTTTCATTCTCTTAGTTACCTGAGTCAATAGCAACTGGAATTAAAGTGGCCATGCTTTAGCCTTCTGACTGATGGAAATTGAAGCATCAATTCTCATTCTATCAAACCGTTTCACATTGTTTTGACTGCAATAAAATGCCATTGTCATTAGTGCCGCTGTCAAGTGCCAGGAGCTTGTTCCAGTTAAATCGTACATTGTAATTTTCAAGGAGCACCAATTAGTGATGCCACAGCAACAGATTCTGTGAAATAATCTCACTTCAACTCAGAAAAAGTACACTGCCAAGTGAGAATACTTCTGCAATGAACTGTGAAACTCCGATCATCTAATGCGCTTGAGATTTTGTCATTGTCAGACAAGTAGATTTTCTGAACTAGTGGATGTGATGCTTCTATTTCACTTTTTAAGCATGTAACATAGTGGTATAATTATTTTTTTCCAGTGAAGCTGGTGAGTTTAAAGTGAGACTGGAATACTCAAGCACATCAGAGCCCAGCTCCATCAGGAAACCTGATCATGTTTGCAACTATTAGTATCCTGGAGTCAATGCTCTGACTGCATTTCCCATTGGCGCACTAGATGCCAAGGAAACACTTCAGACTGATGAGTATGATGGATACCAGACCATCAGCCAAATTAATGGAATTTTGGAAAAATATTGGAAATGTACAATAAACATAATCTGAGCAATCAATCTGCGCATATATTGCATGGGAGAAAACAAAAGAATGAAATTAAGTAACACACATCAAAGTTGCTGGTCTACGCAGCAGGCCAGGCAGCATCTCTAGGAAGAGGCACAGTCAACATTTCGGGCCCGAAACGCTGACTGTGCCTCTTCCTAGAGATGCTGCCTGGCCTTCTGCGTTCACCAGCAACTTTGAGGTGTGTTGCTTGAATTTCCAGCATCTGCAGATTTCCTCGTGTTTGCGTTTTTAAATGAAATTAAGTGTTTATTTTTTATCGGTATTCCAACAGAAAGACAGCTATTAGAATCAGAATCAAAATCAGGTTTGATATCACTGGCATATGTCATGAAATGTTTTGTTTTGCAGCAACTGTACATTGCAATAAATAATAATAAAAACTATAAATTATGGTAAGTATACATAAAAAAGAAAATTAAATTAATTTAATCATTCAAGAAGCGATAAAAATAAATACTGAGGTAATGTTCATGAGTCATTGTTCATTCCAAAATCTGATGGCAGAGGGGAAGAAGTAGTTGCTGAAATATTGAGTGTGTGCCTTCTGTCTCCTGTACCACCTCCTTGATGGCAGTAATGAGAAGAGGGCACGTCCTGGTTAATTTGGGTCCTTAGTGATGGATTCCCATGAAGGAGCTGGCTGAGTTTACAACTTGGGGGAGATCCTTGGCCTCCTCCTTTGCCATGATGAATCCATTCTCAGGGTGGAGGAACAACACTTCATAGTCTCTCGAGGTAGCCTCCAGTCAGTTGGCATGAGCATTGATTTCTTTATCCAGTGATAAAAAGTCCCTCCCTTCCTTCCCCCTTCTCTCTTCTTCTATTCCCCACTCTAGCCTCTTACCTCTTCTTCTCACCTGCCTATCACCTCCCCTGGTGCACCTCCTTCTCCCTATTTCTGCCGTGGTCCACTCGTCTCTCCTATGTGATCCCTTCTTCTTCAGCCCTTTACCTTTCACGCCCACCTGGTTTCACCTATCACCTTCCAGCTAGCTTCCCCCACCTTTTTATTTTGGCATCTTCACCTCTCCATCCCAGTCCTGAAGAAGGGTCTCATCCCAAAATGTCAACTGTTTATTCATTACTATAGATACCACCTGACCTGCTGAGTTCCTCCAGTATTTTGTGTGTGTTACAACTTCCTGCAGCTTTTTCCAATCCTCTGTAGTGGCCCTTCCATGCCAGACGGTGATACAACCAGTTAGAATGCTGTCCAAGGTACAACTGCAGAAAGTTGCAAGTGTCTTTGGTGACATACCAATTCACCTCAAACTTCTAAAAAAGTACCGATGCTGTTGTGCCTTTATTGTATTTGCATCAATACATTGGGCCCAAGATAGGTCTTTAGAGATTTTGAAACCCAGGGTCTTGAGACTGCTCACCATTTCCACTTCTGATCCCTCAGTGAGGACTGGTGTGTGTTCCCACGACTGCCCCTTCCTGAAGTCCACAGCTATGGAAGCAGCACAATGGTGGAGCTGACAGAGCTGCTGGCTCGCGGTTCTAGAGACCCGAGTGCAATCCTGACCTTGGTGCTGTCTGTGTGAAGTTTGCATGTTCTCTCAGTGACTGTGTGGGCTTCCTCTGGTGCTTCAGTTTCCTCCCACATCCTGAAGATATGTGGGTTGGCCAGCTAATTGGCCAGAGTAAATTGTCCCTAGAGTGTAGGTGAGTGGTGGAATCTTGAAGTAAATGATGAGAGTATGGGAAAATGAAAAAAAAGTAGGTTGATGTAGGATTAGTGCAAATGAGTTGATAATCAGCATGGACTCAATAGACTGAAGAACATTTGTCCTTGTTGTGTCTCTCTGTGGAAGGATTATATTCAGGTGATTTTATGAGGTTTTATTCAGAAAATTACCATAACACAAAATCAGACCATTAACAACAATGATGAGATGAAGTATGGTAAAGATTCTGTGAGTTGTGTATCATGGAGTCAGAATAATAAGCTTGCCCTTAGCATCAGTAAGACAAAATAGCTTATTGTTGACTTACGGAAAAGTTGGGGAGGTATTGCGGGGTGGGTGAAAATATTCCCATCCTCACCAACAGATCTGCTGTGGAAATCATCAACAACTTCAAAGTACAAAGTATCCATATCATCAGTAAGCTTACCCGTTCCTCCATACTGACACCAGTGTGGTAATCAAGAAAGCGCATCTGCTTATATAGTTTCTTAGACATCAGTGAAAATCCAACTTGTCTATGAATATTCTATTGAACTTCTACAGTTGCAGTCCTACAGCATCCTGAGGGGTTGCATCTCGGTCTGGTAGGGCAACTGCTCTGTTCTGAGCTGGCGGAACCTGCAGAGAGTAATAATCGTTGACCAGTCCATCACAGGCTTAGCACTTCCTTCCGAACAGTCCACCTTCATTGTATCCAGAAGGCTAACAATATCATGAGGGTGCCTGTAACTTTGGCCATTCCCTTTACTCTCTTCTATCTTCTAGGAATAGATACAGGAGCTTGAACACCTAGATGACCGAAATCAAGAATACCTTCTTCTCCACTGCTCGTATTATTGTCACATCAGCATTCCTTTTTGCATTACTTCACTTTGCACTTCTATACTTTGTACCATTCTGTTTTTGTTGTGCTTATTGTTACCATGTACACTGTTTACCCTGTTAACTTTACACAAGCAAGGAATTTATTTGTACCTTGGTGTATTTGCCAGCAAATTAATTTGAATCTGAAGAATTTAAGTGTTGGTGCTAATACGGGGAGGAAGTGGCGCTGGTGAAGGGTGGAAGGGAGGCTATAACAAATCAACACAAGAAAGAGAGAGCAGGTCATTTGGCTGGAGGACACAGGTCTGAAGAAAGTTAAGGAGTGATGTGAGCATTGAAGAAGGAAATACAGAGATTAGGAGAATTGAGAGTGACAAGCCAAGTAAAGCTGAATCTGTGAGCCTCATATTAAAGGTGAGGGAGATACTGGATAAAATTCTGAGGGAGAAAATTTTTAAGTAGTTCAATGAGAGGACTAATGATCACTGGGAAAAAACAGGAGTTTATCAGTCAGCCATTTGGCCTCTTCCTCTCTGACCAGTTTGATTGATTTCTTTGATGTGGTAATAAAGTGCATTGGTAAGGGATGGTCAATAGTTATGACTTCAATAAAATCTTTGACAACATCCAGCATGGGAGATTAGTTCAGAGGATTAGGGCCCAAGGGAAACAAGGCACTTTGGCAAACCAGAACCAAAACTGGTTTGGCAATAGGAGACAGAGCGAGAAGGTTGAGGGTTGTTTTTGTGATTGGATGCCTGTGACTAGTGATGTCCCAGAAACATCAGTGCTGGGACAGTTCTTTGTAAAGTATGTGAATGATTTGGATGAGGGTTTCAGAGGCATGACTAGCACTTGAGGTATGACATGAATATTGGCTGAATTGTTGATTGTGTGGAAGATAGACTAAGCTGCATAGAGATATCAATGTGTTTATAAAAATAGACTGAAAATTGTTAGATGGAGCTTAATTTATGTGAAGGCAAGGTGACGCATTTTGGGAAGATTAATGAAGCTAGGACATACACTATGAATTGTAGGGTCTGAGGCCATTTTGAAGAACAGAGGGGCTTTGGAGTACAAGCCCATAGATCATTGAAAGTGACAACACAATTAGATAATGTGGTTAGGAAGGTACATGGTTTACTAGTCCTCATTAACTGGGGTATTGGATAGAAAAGTAGCAAGGTTATGCTCCACCTTTTCAAAACCTTTTGTGAGACCTCAGTTGAAAAACTGCATTCAGTTCAGAAACAAGAGAAAATCTGCAGATGCTGGAAACCCAAACAACACACAAAAAATACTGAAGGAACTCAGCAGGCCAGGTAGCAGCTATGGAAAAAAGTACAGTCGACGTTTTGGGCCGAAACCCTTTGGCAGGACTGGAGAAAAAAGGCTGAGGAGTAGATTTATAAGGTGGGGGGAGGGGAGAGAGAACCATCAGGTGGTAGGTGAAACCTGGAGTGGGGGGGTGGGGGGAAATAAAGTAAAGAGCTGGGAAATTGATTGGTGAAAGAGACAGAAGGGCATGGAGGAAAGAAAAAGGGGCAACAGCACCAGAGGAAGGCATTGGTTGTCAAGGAGATGAGGTGAAAGAGGAGAAAGAGGATAGGAAATGGAGAGGTGGGGTGTTGGGGGCATTACTGGAAGTTTGAGAAATCGATGTTTATGCCATCAGGTTGGAGGCTACCCAAACAGAATATAAGGTGTTGTTCCTCCAACCTAAGTGTGACCTCAACACGACAGTGGAGGAGGCCATGGATGGACATATCAGAATGGGAATGGGAAGTGGAAATAAAATGAGTGGCCACTGGGAGATCCCACTTGTTCTGGTGAATGAAGCCTAGGTGCTTGGTGAAGCGGTCTCCCAATCTACGCTGGGTCTCACCGATGTACAGCAGGCCACACTGGGAGCACCGAACACAGTAAATGACCCCAACAGGCTCACAAGTAAAGTGTTGCCTCAACTGGAAGGACCGTTTAAGGCCCTGGATGGTAGTGACGGAGGAGGCGTAGGGACAGGTGTAGTACATGTTTCGCTTGCAAGGATAAGTGCCGAGGGGAAATCATTGGGGAGGGATGAATGGACAAGGGAGTCGTGTATTGAGCAATCCCTGTGCAAAGCAGGAAGTGGGGGGCAGGGAAAAATCTGCTTTGTGGTGGGATCCTGTTGGAGGTGCAGAAATTTTGGAGAATTATGTGTTGGATGCAAAGGCTGTTGGGGTGGTAGGTTAGGACAAGAGAAACCCTATCCCTGGTAGGGTGGTGGGAAGATAGGATAAGTGCAGACGTGCATGAAGTGGAAGAGATGCGGTTGAAGGCAGTGTTGATGGTGGAGGATAGGAAGCCCCTTTCTTTGAAAAAGAAGAACATTTCCTTTGTTCTAGAATGAAAAGCCTCATCCTGAGAGCAGATGCGGCGGAGACAGAGGAATTGAGGAAAAGGGGGTGGCATTTTTACAAGTAGTAGGGTGGGATGAGGTGTGGACTAGATAGTTCAGCTGTGTAGACTCACAGCTATCTAGATTACACCTCATCCCACCCTACTACGTGTACTGTCACTGCTACCTAGACTACTCCTCTTAGAGGTTTGTGAAGGTATGTCATGTCATCTAAAACTTCGACAAATTTCTATAGACACATGGTGGGGAATATACTGACTGGTTGAATGGAAAAGCCTACAAAAAGTATTAAATACGGCCCAGTCCATCATGTGTAAAGCCCTCCTCACCATTGAACATATTAACATGGAGTGCTGTTGCAGAAAAACAGCATCCATCATCAAGGATCCCCACCATCTAGGCCATGCTTTCTTCTCGTTGCTGCCATCAGGAAGGAACTATAGGAGCTTCAGGATACACATCACCAGATTCAGGAACAGTTATTACTCCTTGGCTATCAGGATCTTAAACCAGATGGAATAACTTCAGTCAACTTCACTCGGCCATCACTGAACCTTTCCCACAACCTATGAACTCACTTTCAGAATCAGAATCAGGTTTATAATCACCGGCATGTGTCGTGAAATTTGTTGACTTAGCAGCAGCAGTGCATTACAATACATGATAATATAGAAAGAAAAAAATAAGTAAATCAATTAGTAAGTACACATATATAAAAATTGATTGCAAATAGTACAAAAACAGAAGTAATATATATAGATATTTTCAAAAAGTGAGGTATTGTTCATGGGTTCAATGTCCATTTAGGAATCCTATGGCAGAGGGGAAGAAGCTGTTCCTGAATCACTGAGTGTATGCCTTCAGGGTTCTGTCAGAAACAATGAGAAGAGGACATGCTGTGGGTGATGGGGTCCTTATTAATAAACAATGCCTTTCTGAGGCACCATTCCTTAGGGAGGCTGAAAACCTCATGGATGAAAATTTTTCTGAGGGAGTCACAGCCTGAGTGCAGGCATCAGATAATAGATGGGTGACCAACAGAAGAAGTAAAAGGAGTAAGCAGTCAGTGCAGGGGTCCCCTATGGCCATTCCCCTCAGCAACAAGTATACCTCTCTGGATACTGCTGGGGGGGTGGGGGAATGATTGATCAGGGCACAGCACAGCAGCAGTAACCAGGCCAGTGACACTGTGGCTGGCTCTGAAAGCTCTGCAGGGAAGAGTAAAGTCAAGCAGAGCAATAGGAGACTCAGTAGTTAGGGAGACAGAGAGAAGATTCTGTGGGCAAGAAATCACTGCTGGGATGATGTGTTGTCTTCCTGGTGCTTAATTTATGTGGGAGAATGAGCAGCCTGAGGTCATGGTGCACATTGGCACTAATGACATATGTAGAATGGGGGTAGATGTCCTGCGCAGAGAGAATAGGGAGTTAGGAAAGAGGCTGAAAAGCATTACTCCCGGTACCATGTGCCAGTTGGGGCAGCAATATGATGATAGTACAAATGAATGAGTGGCTGACAATCTGGTGCAAGGGCAGAAAATCAAGGTTGTGGATCTTTGGATCTTTTCTGGGGCAGGGAGACTCGTACACAAGGGATGGTTTGGACCTAAGCTGGAGGGAAACCGATATCCTTGCCGGAAGATTTGCTCATGCTACTCAGGAGGGTTTAAGCTAGTTTGGTAGGGTGATGGGCACCAGGGCACCAGGTCAGAAAGTAGAGGAATGCCGAGGAATGCAGATGTCAGGGCTAGTAAAACAGGCAGGACCAAAGTAGTAGATACAATATGATGGATAGATATAAAGTATGCGTATTTTAATGCTAGGAGTATTATGAGTAAAGATGATGAACTTAGAGTTTGGGTCAGTACATGGAACTGTGATGTTGTGGTCATTACAGAGACTTGGTTGAGAGAGCAACAGAAATGGATGCTTTATGTCCCAGGGTTTTGATATTTTAGAAAAGATAGAGAGGAAGTTAAAAGGGATGATTGAACAACTTATCAGAGACAATATCATAGCTGCACACAGAGGGGACATACTGGAAGGCCCGTCTACTGAGCCTATTTACGGGTAGAACCCAAAAGTAGGAAGAAGGTAATCTGTCTGATGGGATTTTACTAAAAACCTCCCAACATCTACTAGGACATTGAGGAACAGATATTCAGGCAGATTAAGGAAAGATGTAACATCCATGGAGTTGTTGTCATGAGGATCTTTAACTTCCCTGATATAATCTGGGACATTTTCCGTGCAAGTGGTGTAGATGGGATAGAATTTGTTAGGTGCATCCAGGAGGGTTTCTTAAATCAATATGTAGATAGTTCATCAAGAGGAGGGGCAGTACTGGATCTGATATTGGGTAATGAGCCTGGCCAGGTGTCAGACCTTTCAGTGGGTGAGCAGTATGGAAACAATGACCTCAACTCCTTAAGTTTTAAGATAGCTAGAGATAAGGATGGGTGGTGAGGTGGAGAATGGGTGGTTGGGTATAGATACGTCTCTACCGATAGAAGTGTAAGGCACTTCTTCACACAACCAGCTCACAGGTCATCCTTGGGCAAGGTGTAGCACCTGCTTAGCCACCCCTACTGATCAGGGTCACTTGAAGCCATGGGAGCAGGTAGTGGAAGGTTGTATAAGCAGCTGGTGCACATCACAAGTCCTGGTTACACAACTACTGACACCAGGCAGACAATTTCTGAGGAGTATTGATAATGGCTGGGGTCACCTGTCTTGTAAAAGACATTGCTCAGAAGAAGGCAGAATATTTCTGTGGAAAAATTTGTCAAGAACAGTTGTGGTGGTGAGACCATGACACCTACATCATATGACAGGGCACATAATGACCATGACAATAGATAAGGATAAGCATGGGCCTTGTTTAGAGATTATTAAACTGGAGCAGGGAAAATTAAAAGAGCATTAGGCAGGAACTAGGGAAAGTTAATTGGGAATTGCTATTTATGGGCTTGTCCACATCTGACATGTAGAGGGTGTTTAAAGACCAACTGCACAGAGTACAGGACAGGTATATTCTAGTCAGAAGGAAGGACAGGGATGGCAAGGTAAAAGAACCTTCGAATATCAAGGAAAGTAATGAATTTAGTCACAAAGAAAAAGGAAAAGTATGTAAAGTGTAGGAAGCTAGGATCAAACAGAGCTCTTGAGGATTAAATAGTACCCTTAAGGATTATAAACCTACCTTACTACTGTGGAGGATAGGAAGTTCAGTTCCGAGAGTATTAATATGCTAAGGCATTTTGAAATAGATGACGAGGTTGTGTAGCATCTCTTAAAGAGCGGTAAGGTTGTTAAGTCCACAGGGAGTGATGGGATATAACCCAGGTTATTGAAAGAGGCAAGTGAAGAGATTGCTGGGATGTTGACCAATATCTACTATATGTGTTCTCTCTAGCCACAGGCAAGGTCCTGGAGGACTGGCAAGTAGATAAGGTAATATTCCATTGTTCAATAAGGGAACCAGGGATAATCCTGGAAAATATAGACCAGTGAGTCTCATGTCAGTGGTTGGGAAGTTACTTGTGGTAGAGAATTCTTAGGGATAGGATCTCTGAGTATTTGGAAAACAGCCTAATTAGAGAGAGCCAGCATGACTTTGTATGGGGCAAGTCATGTCTTACTAACTTGACTGAGCTTTTTGATGAGGTGATGAGGGTGATTGATGGATGTTGTCTACATGGATTTTAATAAGGTATTTGACCAGATCCCTCATGGGAGGCACATCTAGAAGATTAAGATGCAAGGGATCAATGGTGAATTGGCCATTTAGATTCATTGCTGGCTGGCCCATAGAAGACAGTGGGTGGTGGTCGAAGGGACTTATTTGTGCTGGAAGTCTATGACTAGTGGTGTTCTGCAGGGATCCATAATGAGACCTCTGATGTTGGTAACGTATGTAAATGATCTGGATGAAACTGTAGATGGGTAGGTTAGGAAGTTTGCAGATGATACGAAGATTGGTGGAGTTGTAGATAGTGCAGATGACTGGCAAAGAATACAGCAGGATATAAATCAGTTGCAGATATGGGTAGAGAGATGGAGTTTGACCTGGCCAAATATGAAGTGTTGTACTTTGGTAGGTCAAATGCAAAGAGACAGTACATTGTGAAGGGCCAGATCCTTAATAATGTTGATGAGAAGAGAGGAATCTTTGTGTACAAGTTCATAGTTCCCTGAAAGTGACTACACAAGTTGATAGGGTGGTTAAAAAGGCATATGGCATTCTTATCTTATTGTTCAGGGCACTGAGTTCAAAAGTCAGGATTGGCACAGGAATATTGGAGCTTTATAAAACTCTCGTTGGACAGCATTATATTTTCTCAGGAGCAGTGGAGACTGAGGAGAGATCTGATGGAAGTTTATAAGATCATAAGCAGCATAGATAGAGTACACAGTATCTTCTTCCCAGTTTTTAAATATCTAATACCAGAGGACATGTATTTAAGGTGAGAGGGTATAATTTTAAAGGAGATGTGAGAGGTAAGACAGACAGTGGTAAGTGCCTGGGATGCACTACCTAGGGGGGTAGTAGAGACAGATATATTGGAGACTTTTAAGAGATGTATAGACAGGCATAAGAATGTGAGGAAAATGGAAGGTTATGATCCTTGTGTAGCCAGCAGGGATTTATTTGGTTGGCCTTTTACTGATAATTAATTTGGTTCAGCACAACATTATGGGTCACAGAGTCTGTAGCTGTGCTGTACTGTTCCATATTCTGTTGTAAATATGCCTTGGCAGCTGAGCAGATGGATTTGATTGTCCTTTAGTGAGGAAGAAATAAAGCAAAGTTGTAAATCAACACTATCATGTGCAATACAAAGCAAATAATATTTTATTTTCTTCAGAGCATGTCAAATGAGGAAGAAATGTGTTTGTTTTCCAAGAACTATCTTAACAGAATACGAGGGGTGGTTGATAAGTTCGTGGCCTAAGGTAGAAGGAGTCAATTTTAGAAAACCTAGCACATTTATCTTTCTTACATTTACACACTTAGTCCAGCGGTCGTGGAGCATATGGATCCCTTCTTTGTAGAGGTCGGCGACTTGGACCTCCAGAAAGTGTCCACAGTTGGGTTGATTGATAAGTTTGAGGCCTAAGGTAGAAGGAGATGAGGTATTAACTTCCAAACTTTCTGCATAATCACTCAAAGAGTTGAACTCCACGTGTGTGTAACGAGAGCTGTATAACTCATCGCCTTCTAACTTAGGCCACTAACTTATCAATCACCACTGCTGTGGACTACCTGGTGGTCCAAGATGCTCTCACTATATGCACGTGCAGTTCAGTTCTTTGAGTGATTATGCAGAAAGTTTGAAGTTAATAACTCATCTCCTTCTACCTTAGGCCACGAACTTATCAATCACCCCTGCTGTGGACTACTTCTACAAAGGAGGGATCCGTATGCTCCACGACCGCTGGACTAAATGTCTACATGCAGGAGGGGACTATGTTGAAAGATAAATGTGCTAGGTTTTCTAAAATTGACTCCTTCTACCCTAGGCCACAAACTTATCAATCACCCCTTGTATTTCTTATATGAAACATACCTTTCTAAACTGTTCTTTTTGGGTTTGTACTAATGGCAGATAAATTTAATTGTAGCAATTCAGAACTTGTTTAAAATAGGGAGACTTGCTTTAGAGGCACTGTGCTGTGGTAAGATCTTAACTTAAGGTGATTGCTCATGGATCAGATAGGCACTACATCTGGCACTGGATGGCATTATCTGTATTTTATTACAAAAAGAAAAAAAAACAGGCATTTTCTTCTTTGTCAGTGTTAAATAGTGAAACAATAGCATTTAATAAATACTTAACACTGATATAAAATTATTGTTTGCTCTTAGGATACTAACTTTGTGAATGAAGCATGCTTGCATTGAAATCCAGGATGTAACAGCCATTATCCTTTATGCTATGTGAAGTCTAACAATTAATTAAATCTTTTTCATTCCTTCATATCTGATAATTATTCAAATGTTGAAATCTAATATTAGCTTCCAACTGGGCTTTCGCTTCCAGGAACTCAAATGATAGCACTGAAGGTTTATAACATTTTAAAAATAAGTTATTTCACTTGTACTGTAAATCATAAATGAATTAACCACAAATATCCAGAGTAGAAGGATTGCATTTATTCAAATACCACAAAATGAACAAAAAATAGATTCAAAATTATTTTATTCTAATTTGTCACTGGGTCAGCCTCTTAAACAACTCTGTTGGTTCTGTGACTGACTGTTAATCATATAAGGGGGACTAAATTTGAATCTCTCGAGTCAAAGCCTGGTGGCGGCTGAACTGCGGTATTGGAGTGTTGGACGTTGTGAGTAGGAGAGCAGGAGTTGATTGTGGAGCTCACTGGAAAATGGCGGAGGGAGAGAACATCGAGGAAAGAGCCAAACTGTTGAAGGAAGTTTTGGCGAGAGTGGAAGTGAACTAGAGATGGAAGTTGGCAGGAAAGAGGAACGGAATGGAAAGAGGAAGAGAAGAAAGCAGAGGTATGGGATATCAAACTCTGAGGATTCAGTGGATGATCAATACAGGACAGCAAAGCGATGGAAGGAAGATGAGATTAAAGCAATTATAAAACTAAGCGAAGACGGGGTGTCTTTTGGTGATTGGAACCCGATTCGTTTGACGAAGATGCTCAACAAAATTATAGGCGAGATTAAAAGAGCAAAGATTTTGCGAAATGGATCGCTATTAGTCATTTGTTGGGATAGTGCTCAGCAAGGCAAAGTGATAAGATTAAGTAAAATAGACAGCAAAGAAGTACAATGCTCAATACCCAACAGTAGAAAGTGGACTAGAGGAGTTATTTCAGGGATACCAACAAAAGTTACTATGGATGAGATTAAACAGAACATAAAAGAAGCAAAAACTATTGAAGCCAAACGTTTGAAAGTTACAAGAAACGGGAAAAACTGTGATAGTTTATTGGTAATGATTAACTTTGATGAAGAGAGATTGCCGACTAACGTTTACTTAGGGTATTTGTGTTATGCGGTTAGAATATATATACCACCGCCTTTAAGATGCTATAAATGTCAGAAATTCGGGCACATTGCGGCGGTCTGCAGAGGAAAACAAAGATGTGGGAGATGCGCTGGAGAACATGAGTATGGCAAATGTGAAGCGGGAGTTAGGCTGGAATGCTGCAATTGTGGTGAGGAACACAGGCAGCTTATCGAGGGTGCATTTATAGCAAGAAGGTGGCTGAGATACAATATGTAAAAGTAGCTCAAGGAATCAGTTATGCAGAGGCATTGAAATAATTCGCTGAAAAAAAGGCTGTCAAGCAAACAAATACAGGGAATAATAAACTGATGAATTGTGAGGGCTGTAATATGAAAAATAAGGATACACTATTAATGAGAAGAAAGGACTTTGTACTTTTTATGGTGGATGCAATTAATTGTGCAGCACAAACAAGCAAAAGAACTGAAAAAATTAAAATTATAGTCAAGTCTGCAGAAAAGTATCTTGGTATTAAAGGGATTAGGTGGGAAGAAGTCAAAGAAACGCTAAATGGAGGATCCAACAGTTCACAGGCAGGGGAGATGGAATCTTAATGGCAGTATGTTTATCGCAAGTGGTCAAGAATTTAAGAAATATGTTTCAGAACTTAAGGAAAATCCTCAGATTTTATGGTTGAAGCCCAGGGTAAATGTGCAGAACTCCAATAACTAATAGAAGTACCCAACAAGAACAACTGTGAGTTGGAAAAGAGATTGGAAAATGGAGGAAATTATTACAAGGATACGAAAGGAAAAGGAATTTGTTGCAAAGTGAATTATCTACATTCAGATTATAAAATGGAAACATGGAAGCAAATGAAGAAGAACTTCAAGGTCTCAGTAAACAACTGCAGGCTACGATCCAAGAAAAGGAAAACCTGAAAAAGCAGATAAATTTGGAAAAACGGCAATTTTAAAAGTATAACGTGCGATAATTACTATTCTTTAACAAGACGATTTTAGTCTTACAAGTAATGTAGATGAAATCAATGTAATTGAGGTAATGCAACTACATGAAAACATGACAAAATTAGGGAAGAATAGCAGTTTGCAGCATTATCTAATGAGCGCAATAAACATTCACGAGGAATTGCAACTACAGAGTGATGCTAATAGAGAACTGCAGGCTGAACTAGATTGTCTAAAGTAGAGAACTCCAGGACATACTTGGTTGGAACACCACAAGTCTAGCAGGTGGCGGTAATGCACTGAAAAACTGGTTGCCAATTGCCATAAAACAAAAAAGAAGAAGAAGAAGTAAATTTGTCACAATTTCAATAACGAATTCATGTTAAAGTACATCAGAAGTATGTCATTCCTCTATCACTGGAGTATAAAAAGTTTTCAACCATTTTGTTAACATTTTGGCACACAGACCACGCGCAAGATACTGCCCCCAAAGTTGCTTTACCATAATATTCCTTTCCTTTATGCATTTGTTGCTTTTTAATTATTTATACTAACTTTTTGTAGTTTCATAATGTAGGTTTGCCACACTGAGATTTATATCTGAATCAAACAATACAAATTAATTGGTCTAAAGATCAAAAGTTTCAATCTCAGATTTGAAAAAAAAATCTGTTCTACTCTTGTTTCTGTGCCTTTGTTGTTGGATTTTCGTTAGGAGTGCTATTTCACTTAATTTATAAGAATAGAGCTAATGATCTTTGGGCAGACATGTCAAGTAAAAATAATTCATCAAGAAGAAAGAATATTAGAAATAACATTACAATTAACTGTATTATGGATACGCAAACATGAGGAAATTCAAGCAACCCACACAAAAATTGCTGGTGAATGCAGCATCTATAGGAAGAGGTACAGTCGACGTTTCGGGCCGAGACCCTTCGTCAGGACTAACTGGAAGAAGAGATAGTAAGAGATTTGAAAGTGGGAGGGGGAGGGGGAGATCCCAAATGATAGGAGAAGACAGGAGGGGAGGGGTGGATCTAAGAGCTGGAAAGTTGATTGGCAAAAGGTATACAAGGCTGGAGAAGGGAGAGGATCATGGGACAGGAAGCCTAAGGAGAAAGAAAGGGCGAGGGGAGCCCAAAGGATAGAGAGCAGGTATGCAGGTATGGAGTTATAGTGAGAGGGACAGAGGCAGAAAAAAGAGACAGAGAAAAGGGGGGGGGGGGGGGGAATAATAAATAAATAAATAAATAAATAGGGGATGGGGTATGAAGGGAAGGAGGGGCATTAACGGAAGTTAGAGAAGTCAATGTTCATGCCATCAGGTTGGAGGCTACCCAGACAGAATATAAGGTGTTGTTCCTTCAACCTGAGTGTGGCTTCATCTTGATAGTAGAGGAGGCCGTGGATAGACATATCAGAATAGGAATGGGATGTGGCATTAAAATGTGTGGCCACTGGGAGATGCTGCTTTCTCTGGTGGACAGAGCGTAGGCGTTCAGCAAAACGGTCTCCCAGCCTGCGTCAGGGCTCACCAATATATAGAAGGCCGCACCGGGAGCACCAGACGCAGTATATCACCCCAGCCGACTCACAGGTGAAGTGTCACCTCACCTGGAAGGACTGTCTGGGGCCCTGAATGGTTGTGAGGGAGGAAGCGTAAGGGCATGTGTAGCACTTGTTCCGCTTACAAGGATAAGTGCCAGGAGGGAGATTGGTGGGAAGGGATGGGGGACGAATGGACAAGGGAGTCGTGCAGGGAGCGATCCCTGCGGAAATCAGAAAGAGGGGGAGGGAAGGATGTGCTTGTTGGTGGGATCCCGTTGGAGGTGGCGGAAGTTGCGGAGAATTATATGTTGGACCCAGAGGCTGGTGGGGTGGTAGGTGAGGACAAAGGGGGTGGTGGGAGGGTGGGGTGAGAGCAGATGTGCGTGAAATGGGAGAGATGCATTTGCGAGTAGAGTTGATGATGGAGGAAAGGAAGCTGCTTTCTTTAAAAAAGAAAGACATTTCCTTCGTCCTGGA
The DNA here is from genome assembly GCF_030028105.1 of Mobula birostris. Taxonomy (NCBI): domain Eukaryota; kingdom Metazoa; phylum Chordata; class Chondrichthyes; order Myliobatiformes; family Myliobatidae; genus Mobula; species Mobula birostris. Next base: position 27,717,927 of record NC_092383.1, on the reverse strand, counting down.
ATGAAAAGCCTCATCCTGAATGCAAATGCGGCGGAGACGGAGGAATTGCGAGAAGGGGATGGCATTTTTGCAAGAGACAGGGTGGGAAGAGGAATAGTCCAGGTACCTGGAGAGTCTGCAGGCTTATAGTTGACATCAGTAGATAAGCTGTCTCCAGAGCTAGAGACAGAAAGATCTAGAAGGGGGAGGGAGGTGTCGGAAATGGACCAAGTAAACTTGAGGGCAGGGTGAAAGTTGGAGGCAAAGTTAATGAAGTCAACGACTTCTGCATGCGTGCAGGAAGCAGCGCCAATGCAGTCGTTGATGTAGCAAAGGAGAAGTGGGGGACAGATACCAGAATAGGCTTGGAAGCTAGATTGCTCCACAAAGCCAACAAAAAGGCAGGCATAGCTGGGACCCATACGGGTGCCCATGGCTACACCTTTAGTTTGGAGGAAGTGGGAGGAACCAAAGGAGAAATTATTAAGAGTAAGGACTAATTCCGCTAGACAGAGGAGAGTGGTGGTAGAGGGGAACTGGGTGGGTCTGGAATCCAAAAAGAAGTGGAGAGCTTTGAGACCTTCTTGGTGGGGGATGGAGGTATATAAGGACTGGATATCCATGGTGAAAATGAAGCGGTGGGGGCCAGGGAACTTAAAATCATTTTAAAAATTCAGAGCGTGAGAAGTGTCATGAACATAGGTGGGAAGGGATTGAACAAGGGAGGATAAAACCGTGTCAAGGTATGCAGAAATGAGTTTGGTGGGGCAGGAGCAAGCTGAGACAATGGGTCCACCTGGACAGGCAGGTTTGTGGATCTTGGGTAGGAGAGAGAAAAGGGAAGTGCGGCATATGGGAACAATAAGGTTGGTAGCAGTGGATGGGACATCCCCTGAGCTGATAAAGTTGGTGATGGTGTAGGAGACAATGGCCTGGTGTTCCTTAGTGGGGTCATGATTGAGGGGTAAATAAGAGGAGGTATCCGCGAGTTTTGCTGTGCCTTGGCAAGGTAGAGATCAGTACGCCAGACTACAACAGCACCCGCCTTATCGGCGGGTTTTATAGTAAGGTTAGGATCAGTGCGGAGGGAGTCGAGAGCAGAGCGTTCGGAAGGAGTGAATTTGGAATTGGAACAAGGTGTGGTGAAGTGAACATTGACTTCCTTAATTTCCGTTAATGCCCCTCCTCCCCTTTGTACCCCATCCCTTATTTATTTATTTTCTCCCCCCTTTTTTCCTCTCTCTCTTTTTTCTCCCTCTGTCCCTCTCACTACAACTGCTTGCCTGAACTCTATCCTCTGGGCTCCCCTCCCCCTTTCTTTCTCCCTAGGCTTCCCATCCCATGATCCTCTCCCTTCTCCAGCCTTGTATCCCTTTTACCAATCAACTTTCCAGCTCTTAGCTCCATCCCTCCGCCTTCCTGTCTTCTCCTATCATTTCGGATCTCCCCCTCCCCCTCCCACTTTCAAATCTCTTACTCTCTCTTCTTTCAGTTAGTCCTGACGAAGGGTTTTAGCCTGAAACGTCGACTGTACCTCTTCCTATAGATGCTGCCTGGCCTGCTGCATTCACCAGCACTTTTTGTTTGTGTGTTATGGATATTTGTTTTTGAAATGAAGCAAATGATGGTTTAACTTTTATTGAAATTATAATCTTGTAAAAACAGTAAAGAGTACACAGAGAAATTCACATTCCAAAAGTTGTACTATATTCCATTCTTCTAGTTAAATTGCTTCATTTAAACTGCTGTCCACAAGGCTCTGTTGCACTCCTGATTACAGGATTGAGCCACATAAATTATTTAACAATTGCATGTGCCTTGTAACTAATAGCAAAAATACCACAAAAATCTGTGTTTTATGGCTAAATAAGTAACGTTGAGGGCTTTTGCTGTTGGAAGTTAGGGAACAGATTAGTCAAACTGCATGTAAAGTATCCCACAAGCAGCAATGAGATAAATGATTGTATAATCTGTTTTATTCACTATTAGTTACAGGATAAATATTGGCTGGGACACAGAGGAAAAACTCTTTCTTGAAATAGCGTTGAGGTTCAGCTGCATACACCAAGGAGACCTAGTAATTTGAAAAATGTAAGGTCAGGTAGCTTCTGGATTTGATCCCTGGTCTTCTAACTCATCCAAGTACTAAAACTCATTGAACTTAACTCATTGAAGTACTAAAGTAGATATTACAGTTAGCATCAGTACAGCTCTTTTTGAAAGACTTTCAGTGAGTTGAATCTTCCAGTCTTGCCTGCTAGGCAGTTTCAATCATAGATGTGTAAACATTCCAGCAACGATAGGATTAGGACCAAATATGATGGATGGTCTTGGAATTTGATGCAATGTTCAAAGTAAGAGCTACCCATGAATATTGTATGTTTAGGTGAAGTGTTATAAAATATCTGTTCTTAGGAAGACTTTTATCTCCGCCTGCTATATTTTATAGTTCATGTCCGTTGCTAATAAAGCCACTATTTATTTTGCAAGCCCAGTTGACCTGAAAATGGCAGTGGTGAACTACCTTCTTAAACTGCTGCAGTCTTTCTTTTAGGGTACTTGCGCACAGCTGTTAGTAAGTAGCATTAGAACTTAGATACTGTAAAGGTGAAGGGAAGGTGATATACTTCCAGAATGAGATTCTTCGCAGTTTGGTGGGGTATGGTGGGCAGGGGGGGACGGGGACCTTCAGTTAATGGTGTCTTCTGCTTTCCCTCCAATGGTAGAAACTGTGTGTATTGGAGGTGCTATGGAGGCAGTCTTCGCATGGTCGTACTGTGCATTTTGTGGATGGCACACACAACAAAGCTGTAGTGTGGTAATTATGGATATGGCCAGGTAGGTGACTGAGCTCTGTAGATGGCCCTAATGATAGACTGTAAGATAAATTAATGATGTTCTCTCATAGTCACATACCTTTCCACTTTACAAACAGAGTAATTTTCCTTCATCATTCCTACATCTAAATCTTGGTACTCCATCCCCAATATGCTGTGTGAGAACACATAATTGTGACTGTAAACAATTCTAAATCTGCTTCAAATGTATTTTTGATCATATTTAATACATCCTGTTGGGGATCTGGTTAGGCATCACTACTTTATACAGCACATTTAATACACTAAAATTATGCAAAATCCCACTTTGTAGGCAACTATTTTCTCTGGTGGGAGTGTCCAGAACAAAGTGGTATAACCTTTTAATTAGTATAATGTTGTCAATCTAAGCCATTAAAATTGAGGTCAATAGATTTCTGTTAGGCAAGGTGTGTGGAATTAAGGCTAATTGAATATCACAACAGGGTTGAGGTGTGGAATGGCCTGCTGTTAATTTTATGTACTTTTGCTCTTAGAGAAAGGTCACTGTAAAATGGTCTTAATCAATCCATAAGTAGTAATTGGGGACAAGGTATTCAAAGCCATATAATAATGAAATTATGCCTCAGAAGCATCTGTTAAGCATATTTTTGTTTAATTAAACTGAATGCCCATGCATGGAATTATTCACTCAGGTGAATTAATGCATTGAAACTTAATAGGATTAACTCCACACCATTTAATTTCCAATCACCAAAAGATATTCATTCACACCAAACAGTGTATTATAAGATTTATTTATGGCTTTAAGTACTAAGACAAGTTATGGTTAGACTTTATTTGGGTGCACACATATAGATGTTCTATCTCATTGATGAGCAATAGAACATTTTAATTGATTTAGAAAAATATGGTGGCTGAAGTCAATTTGTTTATGTTACTTGGGAATGCTTGTCTCCATTTGCCTCAGGAATAGTGATAACCTCTGGCCCCTGGGAGCCCCAAAAGGAAGACCTTGCCTCAATTGAGAATTGCACAAATGAAGTTATGTCCTCATAAGACATCTCAGGGTGCAATGGTGTGATTTCTAATAAGAATAGTTATACTGAGCCTTTTAAAGAATGGATCAGGAATTCATTCATTCATGTGTTCTGGTAAACGTAAAGGCTGATGCAAATGATTATTATGCATAATTCGGGATCTCTATCCAGAGAACTGATGAGTCTGTTGAGGATAAAGGTTGGACTCCTCCAAGTGGATCACAACCTTGTCGTGGTTTGCAGGCTTACGTGCCTCAATGAACTGGAGAGCTATATTGGCTGGTGACAGGACCTTATGCTTTGGCTCTTAGTGGCAAACAGGTCAAAGGTGGAGGACAGACTAAGAGTGGTCCACTCGTCCTCCGGGTTCAGGGTTCAGCTCAGAGCTAACAATCCTGACTGGTAAAACAAAATTATTATGGAAACAGCAGTGAAGATTCCTCCTACATCTGAGTGTGACGGTACCCCTGAGTCTCCACTGGGACTTGCATGACTTAGAGTAGTGAAAACTGAGAGGAAGCTACTGACATGATGAAAAGAAGCCCTGAAACATCGCCAGAGATGGAGGACCTTTACTGCTGCCCTGAATGCCAGCAGCGTAACAGACTGTAAGATAAGTAAGTAAAGATTCGACGGTCAGGAAAGTTTCTGTCTGGATAGAAGATTATAATTTAGCAGGACATGTTAACAATGAAAGGTTATTCTGTGACATGTGGTTTCCCATGCAGTCACTATCTTTTTCCTTTACTCTGCTGGGAGATAAAACTGGTGGCTTTCTAACAGGACATCCTTTAGTGTCTTCCTCATCTTCATGTGTTGGGCATGTGGCCAAGTGATTAAGGTGTTTGTCTAGTTATCTCAAGGTCGTTAGTTCGAGCCTTAGCTGTGGCAGCGTGTTTGTGCCCTTGAGCACGGCACTTAATCACATTGCTCTAGTCTGTGCGAAGAGCGGCGCCCCACACAGACTTCCAATCTGCACCTTGTAAGGCATGAAAATGCCTGACGCAGGCCTCCCTTGGTCTGAGTCGACATTCATCTTCATGCCCTTCCTTCAGCCAGCAGATCAGTAAGTGTCTTGACCTTCAGCATAGGCAGCTATGTTAAGTGGAAAGATTGTGTGATGTACAATGTACCAAGATGATGTATCTGCACCTGCTGGGTGTACTGTAAGCTGTCCCTTTGCCAATTCTAGCAACGCAATCTAATCTTCAGACCAATATAACTTTCACAACATATGCCAGTAAAATAAATTATGATTTAAAAACTGGCATAAAAGTAACAATAATTCTCTATTGTTATAGCAGAGCACAATATTCATGGTAGATTTGTGAATTTGTGTCCACAATGTAGCGGGTATCTATTGTCCCCAGGATCTATCTCTTCAGGCAGCACTGTCCTCCAAAAAATGTCCAGGAAATTGAAGTCCCTGAGATGTCAGGAAAATCTTCTGTTGATTCACAGTATCATAGAAGTGAAAACATTTTTCTATTGAAGAAAAGTCGAGGTTATTAAAGGGAGCTGCCATTGCCATACGAGCCTGCACTCATGTGAAATCAACAATACCAACAAACCCAAGGAGTTGGGATCCCACCTAATGCTCAAGAAAATTCTTTCTCAGGTGTGCTAAGATGGGCCATTCCTTCTGATGCTGTGGCAAGCAGTAAATTGAAATTACAAAGCAGATATTTGTTGCAGTACAAATACAGTATAGTACAGGCCAGTTACATTACAATATAGTACAGGCCATTCACCCTTCAAAATTTTGCCCACATTTTATCCCACTCTAAGATCAATCTCGCCTTTCCTTCCTACAAAGCCCTCCCTTTTTCTATCATCCATGTGGTATCTAAGTGTAAGGGGTTTCTTCTTTTATGTTACTGTGAAGGCTAAAAAAATGGCTTCTTTGTTATGTTATAATTAAAATGGCTTTTCTGTAATAATAACTGTGATGTAAGGAGTTCTCTCTCTCTCTCTCTGCTTGTTTGCATTATATTATTGATAAGAAAAGGAACGAACCAATTGGGATAGATGTTATTCTTTCTTTCTATTGTTTTGCGGGGTTTTGGCGCAGAAGGTGATGGGGACAGAGAGAGGAGACGCAATGTTGTAAGCTGGGCGGCGGAACGGACTCCGAGCGGGAGTCCGAAGCCCAGGGTCTTCGGCGAGGAGAGGAGACAAAGACAGACTTGTGTGGAGCGTCTGGTCAACCACCGTGTTTGGTCCCAGGCGGTTGGTCGAGGAGGTCGGAGGGGATCGAATGGTGGAAAGAAGACTCCATTAGTTGAGATCCAACTGTGTGCACAAAGTGGTTGAACTTTGATAAGTCTGGCGCCTTTTACTTTCCTTTAATATTTTATCTCTATTAATTACCTAGGTCCAGTAACATCTATAAAGTGTAATCATTTACTCGCATATGGTGTATTGTCTGTTATTTGGCGGGGTGGAGTACATCACACAGCATCCACACAAACTTGATTACCCAGTTTGGCAGGGCTGAAGGCTGCTCCCCCTAGCAAAAAGTGAGCTGAGCGAGCCTGAGGCTTACTAGGGGGCTATATTTTGCGCTCGTCCAGGATTTGATTCAATGGGGTGCTGTGTAATTGCCCTGTTTAAATCAGTGCTACAGTGTCTCTGTGGGATTGCGGTTAATAATGTGTGTCTCTGTGGGATTGCTGGTTATTACTGCATGCGTGTTGGGTGGGGTGGCTGTTGGTACCCCGGAGGTCTTTGTTGGAGTTCAGACTAGCACTGACGAGTTGGTGGTGGGACTGCCAATGTCTATTGGTGCCCCAGGTGAGGCGGGACCATGGGTTGTCCATACTGTTAGGAGAGAGAGGAAAGAGTGGTCTGATTCGGAGGTAGTGTCTGCAAATAAATATTCCAGCTATGGCAGGCTGGTTTTTGGGATATTGTCCACACCTAGAGGGACGGAGGCGTATGAGACGTGGGCGGAGTGGATCTCTCAGTTGTTAGATGAGTGGCAGTGCTTGTTTGAGGGAGAGCGACAGGATTGGTTGAAAGTTTGAGTAGGCGGGCTGTTGACAGTGTTAGGACTGTCAGGGTCAATTACCCCGTAGTGACAGCTACCAGTAATCTGAAAGCAGAGGAAAATGCATTTGACTCGACTGGAAGTAACATACGGCACCTGGGGAGATTTCCATACCCATGTCAGGAGATTGGGGGAAAGTTTTCAGTGTATCTTCTCTGGCTGGGGGGGCAGCTAAATTGATTGCAGTGCCAGGAGGTCCATTTAAGGGCATCAGCCCCTACCTCAGTTGTTCAGCTGATCAGAGAAGTGTCGGGAAACTTAGTGGAGGCCCGGTGGGGGAACGGCTTGGAGTCTGTAGGGGAGCACATTCCCAGCAATGTACCAAGAAACTTCCGAAAGGGAAAGACCCTATTCCTGAAGGCTGAGAGGGACCATGCCCCCGTGTGTCGTTACGGATAGATATGCTAAAGCCATCCTCGACACCGGGGCGCAGGTCAAGTTCTTGTACGGTTCGTTTTACAACCAGTTTCTGAAGCATTTACCCTTGACAACATTGAGGGCACTGGAGATTTGGGGTACGGATGCTGGTGATTATCCAGACGACGGTTATTGGTCAGTGAAACTGGAGTTCTTGGAGGCCAATGTGTGGGTGTTAGAGGGCCGCAATGAATCATTAATACTGATGTGTCCGAACCCTGGTGCGACAGGCAGTGTTTCGATTCTGAAGGGGACCAACACCCCGCTGGTGAGGGGGCGCATGGAAGAGCTATTTGGGGGCATTGTCTGTGCACCAGGTGTTTCGAGCTGCGGAGGACATGTTTGTAGCAGCCTTGGGCCAGTACAGAAATTAAACGAGAGCCGATTGTGGTACAGCCTGGGGGAAGTATCTGAGGGTGAGACCCTCTTAGTAGATGCTCCAAAATACCATGAGGGAAGGGAGTTGACTGCTGAAGACACCTCGGTGAGAGAGAGGTCGCGGCAACCGGCCCCTGTAGCCGTGGAAAGTGTAGGCAGCGTGTGTGTTGATTATAGGACTCTAAACAGGCGCACTGTCATTGACCAGAACACAGTCCTGAGGGCCGAAGACGCAGTGGTCTGTTTGTATGGTGCAATGTGCTTTAATGTGCTGGATCTGAGGAGTGGATGTTGCCAGATCCTGCTGAGTGAGGCCGACAAGGAGAAGACAGCTGTTATAGGTCCCCTAAAATTCTTCCGATCCGAAAAGATGCCACAGGGCATATCCTGAGCCCCTGCAACCATCCCGCAGGGCATGGGGAAGACCATGGGGGATGTGGAGGTGTTTGGAGTTTTGGCGTATGCGGATCGCCTAGGGTTTGGATTCACCTTGGGGGATGATGATGTGAAGCGAGTGCCGGAGCCTGGGACAGCCATTGAAGAACTGGAGTTTATGCTCTTCAAAGTGGAGCCGGGGAAACGGAATTCCAAGCCGAAACTGCGGTCATTTACTGATGAATTAATCCAGAGGGACGAAACAATGACCAGCCTTCTAAGGGATCAGTAGAAACTCAAGAAATCATTCCAGAACAGATTGGAAGAAGCTGGTGGTGTAATTGTGTCCCAGATGGAGATGGACACGAAGCGTGAGCCAGAACTGCTGAGACTGGGGCGAGAGTTGGAGGAGTCAGAGAAGAAGCTGACGTCTCGACTGCAGGAGGCTGAAGAGGCTGCAGAGGCAGCCCAGACAAAGTGCTTCAGTTTGGAGAAAATCAAACAGCAGCCACCAATCGAGGGAATGAGGAAGAATATGGATTCAAAGGATGATGTGCGGGATGTGTGGTACATGCTGCCTTTCGCTAACTTCCCCTTGATTGAGGAAGAGACTTTTGGCCCTTCTCCCACTGAGTCAGGAGTAGTGAGGAGGGCTAGCTGTGGACAGCCTGGGTTACTGCATGATCCTGAAGGAAAGAAGCGGGGCCCTGGACAAGGGACAGGGGGCTCTGAGTTGCAGTGGGGGCATCAGTGAGAGATTGAGAGAGGAGTTGGCAAGCAGACCCGAAGTATTCCCAGTCGTGTCCAAGCCTGAAGGGTTTAAGTGAGGGGGTATGGAGGTCTCAGAGGATTAGGAAACTCCCAGAGAGGTTGGCCTATGTAGTGCCCGTGGAACAAGGTGTAAGGTCTGCTGTTTGGGGAGCAATGTCACTGTTTATACCTGGATTGGGTTTTTGTGTCTGCAGGAAGGGTTGGCGAGTTACTTAGAAGTCATGAGGACATGACTTTTTTGGTGGGGGGGAGAGTGTAAGAGGTTTCTTCTTTTATGTTACTGCGAAGGCTAATGAAATGGGTTTTTTGTTATTATAATCAAAATGTTTTTTCCGTAATAATAACTGTGATGTAAGGAGTTCTCTCTCTCTCTCTCTGCTTGTTTGGGTTGTATTATTGATAACACAGGGAACAAACCAATTGGGATAGGTGTTATTCTTTCTTGTGTGTCTATAAGCTATTGTTCCACGGGCTTTGGGGCAGAAGGTGATGGGGACAGAGAGAGGAAACGCAATGCTGTAAGCTCGGTGGCGGAACAGACCATGAGCTGGAGCCCGAGGCCCAGAGTCTTCGGCGAGGAGAGGAGACGAAGACAGACTCGTGTGGAGCGTCTGGTTAACCACCATGGTTGGTCCCAGGTGGCGGATCGAGGAGGTCAGAGGGGATCGAATGGTGGAAAGAAAAATCCGTTAATTAAGCTCCAACTGTGTGCACGAAGTGGTTGAACTTTGATAAGTCTGGCACATTTACTTTCCTTTTATATTTTATCTCTATTAATTACCTAATTCCAGTAACATCTATAAAGTGTAATCATTTACTTACATATGGTGTAGTATTTGGTGGGGTGGGGTACATCACGCAGCAGCCACACAAACTTGATTACCTAGTTTGGTGGGGCCGAAGGCTGCTCCCCTAGACGAAAGCGAGCTGAGTGAGCCTAAGGCTTACCGGGGCCTATATAATGTTCCTAACATATCTGCCTCTACTACTACCCCTGGCGTGATATTTCATTCACTCACCACTCTCTGATTTTAAAAAAAATTGCCTCTTACATCTGCCTTATACTTTCCTTTAATCACTTTAAAATTATGCCCACTTGTACCATCCATTTCTGCTCTGGGCAAAAGTCTCTGGCTATCTTCTCAATCTATAACTATTATCATCTTGCTGTCTAATCCACGCAGCGTGCTGATAAATTTCCTCTGCACGCCTTCTAAAGCTTCCACATCCTTCCTATAATAAGGCGACTACAATTGAACAATCCCGTGTATTCTAACCAGAGTTGCAGCTCTTGAACTCAATCCCCCCAAATAGTGAAGGCCAACACCCCATAGTCATCCTTAAGCAAAGCACACAAAATACTGGAGGATCTCAACAGATCAGGCTTCTACTTAACTGCCCTACCAAATTGCAAGGATTTTGAGCAGCACAGAGTGCGATCCAATGTTGCCCAATTCTAATTCTTTAAAGTCAGAATGAAAGATGAAAAAAATAATTATGGTTCTTAGTATGTAGCTATAAACAGCTTGGCAGGCCTTTAAATTGAAAGAATATATGACCAGAGAGTTCACAGAAGCTATACAGAACTTTAATTAGGTCATTGCTGGTTTTAATTACCATAGTACTGAAAGTATAAGGCACCATGAGAGATATTGCAGGCATGTTAAGGAGAGATAGTTCACATGATCGTTGTTTTCTTTGTAATACAGGTAAAGATTCAATTTTGGGGAACTAGACAGGGAGAAAAAATAGGAATCATCGACAAACAAATTAATAACTAGGAGACATAAACTTAAGAAAATTGGTGAAAGGATTAAGAAGCTGATGAGAAACAATTTTAGATGCGTAAGGAGAAGTTTGAATTCTCTGCTTTGAAAAATGGAGAGAAAAACCCCATCACAATAGACAGTAGACAATAGACTATAGGTGCAGGAGTAGACCATTCAGCCCTTTGAGCCAGCACCGCCATTCACTGTGATCATGGCTGATCATCCACAATCAGTATCCAGTTCCTGCCTTTTCCCCATAACCTTTGATTCCGCTATATTTAAGAGCTCTATCCATCTCTTTCTTGAAAGCATCCAGAGACTTGGCCTCCACAGCCTTCTGGGGCAGAGCATTTCATATATCCACCACTCTCTGGGCAAAAAAGTTTTTCCTCAACTCCGTTCTAAATGGCCTACCCCTTATTCTTAACCTGTGGCCTCTGGTTCTGAACTCACACATCAGCAGGAACATGCTTCCTGCCTTCAGCGTGTCCAATCCCTTAATAATCTTATATGTTTCAATAAGATCCCCTCTCAGCCTTCTAAATTCCAGAGTATACAAGCCCAGTTGCTCCAATCTTTCGACATATGACAGTCCCGCCATCCCGGGAATTAACCTTGTGAACCTGCGCTGCACTCCCTCAATAGCAAGAATGTCCTTCCTGAAACTTGGAGACCAAAACTGCACACAGTACTCCAGGTGTGGTCTCACCAGGGCCCTGTAAAGCTGCAGAAGGACATCTTTGCTCTTATACTCAATTCCCCTTGTTATGAAGGCCAGCATGCCATTAGCTTTCTTCACTGCCTGCTGTACTTGCATGCTTGCTTTCAGTGACTGATGTACAAGAACACCTAGATCTTGTTGTACTTCCCCTTTTCCTAACTTGACTCCATTTAGATAATAATCTGCCTTCCCGTTCTTACCACCAAAGTGGATAACCTCACATTTATCCACATTAAACTGCATCTGCCATGCATCTGCCCACTCATCCAGCCTGTCTAAGTCACCCTGCATTCTCATAACATCCTTCTCACATTTCACACTGCCACCCAGCTTTGTGTCATCGGCAAATTTGCTGATGTTACTTTTGATTCCCTCATCTAAATCATTAATATATATTGTAAACAGCTGTGGTCCCAGCACTGAACCCTACGGTACCCCACTGGTCACCGCCTGCCATTCCGAAAGGGACCCGTTAATCGCTACACTTTGTTTTCTGTCAGCCAGCCAACTTTCAATCCATGTCAGTACTCTGCCCCCAATACCATGTGCCCTAATTTTGCCCACTAATCTCCTATGTGGGACTTTATCAAAGGCTTTCTGCAAGTCCAGGTACACTACATCCACTGGCTCTCCCTTGTCCATTTTCATAGTTACATCCTCAAAAAATTCCAGAATATTAGTCAAGCACGATTTCCCCTTTGTAAATCCATACTGACTCGGACCGATCCCGTTACTGCTATCCAGATGTGTCGTAATTTCATACTTTATAATTGACTCCAGCATCTTTCCTACCACCAACGTCAGGCTAACTAGTCTATAATTCCCTGTTTTCTCTCTTCCTCCCTTCTTGAAGAGAGGGACAACGTTAGCCACCCTCCAATTCGCAGGAACTGATCCTAAATCTATAGAACATTGGAAAATGATTACCAATGCGTCCACGATTTCTAAAGCCACCTCCTTAAGTACCCTGGGATGCAGACCATCAGGTCCTGGGGATTTATCAGCCTTCAGACCCAACAGTCTATCCAACACCATTTCCTGCCTAATATAAATTTCCTTCATTTCATCCATTACCCTAAGTCCTTTGGCCACTATTATATCTGGGAGATTGTTTGTGTCTTCCCTAGTGAAGACAGATCAAAAGTACCCATTCAACTCCTCTGCCATTTCCTTGTTCCCCATAATAAATTCACCCATTTCGGTCTTCAAGGGCCCAATTTTGGTCTTAACTATTTTTTTCCTTTTCACATACCTAAAGAAGCTTTTACTATCCTCCTTTATATTCTTGGCTAGTTTACCATCGTACCTCATTTTTTCTCCGCGTATTGCCTTTTTAGTTACCTTCTGTTTCTCTTTAAAAGATTCCCAATCCTCCAGCTTCCCACTCATCTTTGCTATGTTATACTTCTTCTCTTTTATTTTTATATTGTCCATTACTTCCCTTGTCAGCCACAGCCTCCCTTTACTCCCCTTAGGATCTTTCTTCCTCTTTGGAACGAACTGATCCTGCACCTTCCGCATTATTTCCAGAAACACTTGCCATTGCTGTTCCACTGTCATCCCTGCTAGGGTATTGTTCCATTGAACATTGGCCAGCTCCTCCCTCATAGCACCATAGTTCCCTTTGTTCAACGGTAATACTGACACTTCAGAGTTTCCCTTCTCCCTCTCAAATTGTAGATTAAAACTTACCATATTATGGTCACTACCTCCTAATGGCTCCTTTACCTCAAGGTCCCTGATCAAATCCAGTTCATTACACAACGCTAAATCTACGTTCTCTCTGGTAGGCTCCAGTACAAGCTGTTCTAAGAATCCATCTCGGAGGGACTCCACAAACTCCCTTTCTTGGGGTCCAGTACCAATCTGATTCCTCCAGTCCACCTGCATGTTGAAATCCCCCATAACAACTGTAACATTACCTTTGCGACATGTCAATTTTAACTTTTGATTCAACTTACATCCTACATCCAGACCACTGATTGGGGGCCTGTAGATAACTCCCATTAGGGTCTTTCTACCCTTAGAATTTCTCAGTTCTATCCATACTGACTCTACATCTCCTGATTCTATGTTCCCCCTCGCAAGGGACTGAATATCATTCCTCACCAACAGAGCCACCCCACCCCCTCTGCCCATCAGTCCATCCTTTCGATAGGACATATACCCTTGAATATTCATTTCCCAGGCCTTGTCCACTTGAAGCCATGTCTCTGTTATTCCCACAACATCATACTTACCAATTTCCAACTGTGCCTCAAGCTCATCCACTTTATTTCTTATACTCCGTGCATTCATATACAATAATTTTAATTCATTACTCCCCTCACCTCCCATATCAATTCCTATTTCACTTGGCCATACTGTACAATCCCTTCTTGAGCTTTCTGCTCTGTTGATTTTGCTGTCTTTCTTAACTTTTCTTATTCTCACTTTCCCTTCATCTCCATCCTTATGTTTCCAGTTCGTCCCCTCCCCCCCACTACTTAGTTTAAACACACCCGTGTTGCAGAGGCAAACCTGCCTGCCAGAATGCTGGTGCCCCGCTTATTAAGGTGCAACCCATCCCTTTTGTACAATTCATCCTTACCCCGAAACATACCCCAGTGGTCCAAGAATGTAAACCCTTGCTTCCTGCACCAGTTCCTCAGCCACACATTCAGATTGATTATCTCCCTGTTCTTGCCCACTCCAGCACAAGGAACTGGAAGCAAACTGGAGATAACCACCCTGGAAGTCCTGCTTTTCAGCCTTCTTCCGAGTTCTCTGAAGTCACGTTGTAGAATGTCTTTCCTCTTCTTCCCCACGTCATTTGTGCCAACATGCACCACCACTTCCAGATGTTCACCTTCACTCTTGAGGATTCCCTGCAATCGGTCCATGACATCCTGACATCACATGGAAAGTCTACCTGGGTAACTACTGCAAGAGCCACAATCTTCAAGTAAATGGACCTAGAGCAGGGGAGGAGGAGTAAACTGCTTTATTTTCCTGGCCTGGGCATGATGGGTTAAATGGCCTTTCTTTCTACTGTAAATTCCATGTTTCTATCTTCATTTATTTGCATTCAGGGATTCAAAGAGGTGACTTCAACTTCCAGTTGACATGCTTTCCCATTTTTACTGCTTGTGACTGAAGATGTATTCTTAGATCAGTAAAGAGAGAATGTTTAATGACATCAAGACATTTCAGAGCCAATAAAGTGGTATTGAAGCATGGTGATTAACATGAGTTCAGATCCCACAATGGCACATGGCTAATTTAAAAGGTCTTAATTAAATAATCCAAAGCCATCCTTCTCAATCTACTTGCTGTTGATGTAACTTTCTATCACAATGGTGTCAAGCAGGTCTTGTGGACTTGAATCCCACCCCCCCCCACCTTTGCTCAAGGTATATTCCAATTGTTTTGGGTGCCACTACAATGTTACAAGCTGGCTAAGTTCAGAAGATTTGGGTGCTCAAAATAATTCTCTAAGTATCACTGATAGCAGAAGTTTTGCATTTGGCCATAAGCTGTAATGCTACTGTTCAATATATCTTACTATTACTATCAACCTAATACATCAACCCTCGTTAGTGGGAAATGTAAAAACAACCAAATAGGAGTAAGTAAAATACGAGATGGTAACCTGTTGAATCTGTAAAACATGGGGCTACAGCATAAGCAGGACACAATCAACAGAGGTAAGCAATCCTACAGGCTTCAAATCAAATCAAAAATCTACACTCAGTGGCCACTTTATTATGTACACCTGCACATTAATGCAAATTTCTAATCAGCCAATCACATGGCAGTAATTCAATGCATAAAAACATGCAGACATGGTCAAGATGATTAGACCCAACATCAGAATGAGGAAAAATGTAACTTTGACTGTGGAGTAATAGTTGATGCCAAACAGAGTAGTATCTCAGAAACTACTGATCTCCTGGGATTTTCATGCACAATGGTCTCAAGAGTTTACAGAGAATGGTGCAAAATCCAAAATAAATGCGTCCAGTGAGTGGCAGTTCTGCTAGAGAAAATGCCTTGTTAATGAGAGAGCCCAGAGGAGAAAGGTCAGGCTGGTTCAAGCTGACAGGAAGATGAGAGTAACTCAAATAACCACATGTCTCTGAATATTCAACATGTCAAACCTTGAAGTGGATGGGTTACAGCAGCCGAAGACCTCGATTTTACACTCAGTGGCCAGTTTATTAAGTACAGGAGGTTCTGTTACTTTAATTAAGGTAGTGGACGATTAAACAGTTAACCAGAGAAAAGAGCACTGAAAACAATTCCATGCACAAGGGTAGCAGTGACATGGGTATGAGTGGCAAAGTTAAAACCAATCATATTCAGTCACACAATGTCCAGAAATGGGTGAGAGTCTAGCAGCTGAAGTACTGGAGGTTTATGCTAGCTGTGGCTCTTAGCAATCCTTTCTAGAATAGTTAAAACACTAACATTTACCCAGAAATGTGGAAATTTGTGCAAAACTATGCCTTGACCACAACAAAAGAAAAGAGAAATATTCAATCCATGTAATTGAAGCTCCATCAGTCTATGCGCAAACACCAAGAATGATGAAAAGTGCGATCAACATGGCTTCTCAGGGGCATTCACCAATTAATTAATCAGTTTCTGTTCAGAAGATCACTTCAGATCCTTGGTTCAAACTTGGACCATAAAATTCTATTCCAGAAGTGAAATATGAGCAAATGCTGAATAAACTCTTCTCTGGCACAGGTATTGATTTTAATCGACATTTCAATATGAGAATCCACCATCTTCATCAGAGATGATGCCTGGTTGGACAGTGGAAACCTGATTGGATGAGGACTAACCAATCAGGAGGAATGGACAATGGGAGTATAAATATTACTGGACTAGACAAGCCCAGGCATCATTCCTGATGAAGATGGCAGGATTTGTCATCAAAACGTCGGTTTAAATCGATACCTGTACCCAGTTGCAAGCCCAGAGTTTATTCGTCATACACGCCGGAAAACACTAGATCCTTTTTTTATGAGCAAATGCCTTTGGCAAGATGACAACATTTGACCAAATGTGCCCAAGCAAAGCCAATAGTAATCAAGGGAGGATACTCAAACTTATATAAATGAAGAAGGTAACGCTCTTAGAAGGTCAAACATTACATGCCCTGGGTTTTGCTACAGGAATTCTTCAGTCAATGGCTCAGGCCCAGAATCCTATCAGTTCCATTGGTAAACGTCCTTCCAACATGTGAAAAGTGGAGGTATTCACTGCGATCTGTGACACTCTCACATCCTTTCACTGCTCCTCAGAAATTGAAGCTGTCTATGTTTACATGTAATAAAATCATTCAACATTCAGACATAGGTTGATACGTGACATGTCACATTCACTCCATGTGCATGCCAAGCAAAGCTTCCAACAGAGGTGAGGACAATCACCTAACCTTGACATTTATTGGTTTCATAGAGACACAAGAGCCCGTAGATGCAGGAATCTGAAAAAAAAAACAAAATCAGCTGTAGGACCTCAAGGGTTCTAGCAGCACCTGTGGAGGGAAAGGATTTGTCAATATTTGTGAGTCACAAATGTTCATCAGGACTGATGCTGGGTATTGACCCAAAATATCAGCAATTCTTTCCACAAATGCTGTTCGACCCATTGAGTTCCTTCAGTTAATTGTTGCCCACTTGTCAGATTCCATTACATCATTATTCCAGGGGTCATCAATGGTGAGAATCTAATTTAATCAACACTCATAAATACTCTGGCTACAATCGAAAGCTGATCATGTGACTTCAAATGAACCACAAATCCTTTCTACCATCTATTAAGCACAAACTAGGACTGTGAACTGATTGTGCTCAAATGCCAGCAAGAATGTAGCTCTGAAAAACTGCAGAAACTAGCATGATCAAGAACAAACCATCTACTTGATTGACATCTTCATCTACCTCCAGAAGTGTTTACTCCCTCCACCATCTGCTCACCAGGAGTAAAGTGCTGCCATCTCTCAAACTCACAATTTCTGCCATTAAGGACTTGTCCAGCAAATGAACAGGAAAATCACTGCCTTCTGGTTTCCCTTGAATCACATGTCATTGTCCCTTGAAAATATATCTTCATCCCTTCATTGTCTCTGAATTTAAATCCTGTAATTCACTGATCAACAGACTTTAGGAGTGTTGTCACTGGAAAGATTGCAGTTGTTCAAGAAGATATATCTGTGGTACATTGAAGACTACATTGCTGCTGTTCCTGTACCCATATTAAGCTCGTCAATGATCTCTGTCACCATCTCTGTCCACTGATATCTTTTATAAATCTACCGAGTCTCATAACTTTCTTGATTATACCTCTTCCTCATTTGTCACTTGTAAAAATGCTGTACCATTTTCTCATCTCCTGCATCTCTGCCACATCTGTTCTTAGACTATCCATATGAGATATCCTCCTTCTTCAAAGAACAAGGTTTCCCTTTACTATTGATGCTGCCCTCTCCTGCATCTCCCCTATTTCCTGGACATCTGCCCTCGCTCCATCATCCTGTTGCCATAACAGGGATAGAGTTTCCTTTGTCCTTGCCTACCACTTCGTGAGCCTGTGCATTCTGGACATCATTCTCCATAACTTCCACCACCTTCAATGCGACCTACCACAAAACACATCTTCCCCTTCTCCACCTCTCTGCTTTCCACAAGGATCACTCTATATGTGACTCCCTTGTCCACTCATTTGATCTCACTGAGCTCCATCATGGCACTCACCTCTGCAAGCAAGACAAGTGCTGCACCTGCCACTCCGCTTGCAAGTCTGTCAGACATCTACTGTATCTGGTGTTCTCCGTGCACTCTCTTCTACATCACTGAGACCCGACATGGGTTGGGGGACAACTTCATCGAACACCTTCCCTCTATTTGCCACTAAAGGCAACATTTCCCAATGGCCCTATTTTAGAATCATAGAAACACAGAAACATAGAAAAACTACAGCACAATACAGACCCTTTGGCTCACAATGCTGTGCCAAACATGTCCTTACTTTAGGAGTTACCTAGAGTTCCCCATAGCCCTCTATTTTTCTATGCTCCATGTACCTATTCAAGAGTCTCTTAAAAGGCCTTATTGTATCTGCTTCCACCACCGTCGATGGCAGCCCATTCCATGCAATCACCATTCTCTGCGTAAAAAAACTTGCCCCTGACATCTCCTACTTCCGAGCACCTTAAAGCTGTGCCCTCTCATGTTAGCCATTTCAGCCCTGTTCTACTTCCAATTCCCATTCCAACATGTCAGTCCATGGCATCCTCTAATGCCACAATGAGGGCTCTTAGAGAAGTAACACCTCATATTCTGTCTGGCTGGCCTCCAACCTGGCATAATGAGCATTGATATCTCTAACTTCCAGTAATATCTTACTCCCCCCCCTCTCTTTTTTCAATTCCCTATTCTGGCTCCCCTCTTACCCTTTCTCTTCCTATCTGCCCATCGCCTCCCACTGGGGCCTATCCTCCTTCCTTTCTCTCATGGTTGACATTCCTCTCCTATTAGAATTTTTCTTTTTCAGCCCTTTATCTCTTCCCCCATCATTTCCCAGCTTCTCACTTCATCCCCCTTCCCCCATCATCCGACTTCCCCCTCAGATGAATTCATCTAACAGATGAGAACTTGTAGTCTTTCTCCTCCCCCACCTTCTTATTCTGGCTCCTTCCCCCTTCTGTTCCAGTCCTGAAGAAGGATCTCAGCCCAAAATGTTTCCTTTCCATAGATGCTGTCTGACCTGCTGAGTTCCTTCGGCCTTTTGTGTGTGCAGCTCCGCCTTTCTAGGATTACTATCATACTGCCATATCATATATATATTTTTTTTAAAAAACAAATGGGTTGGCTGCCGTAAACCACAATAAAATAATGACAAAGGAATCTGTTCTCTGGATATACAGGTTGAGGGATAACTTTTGAAAAGGACACAAGATAAATTAATAGGGTTTATCTGCCATTTTCAGCTTATGAAACTTGTGGATAGTATGGTTATTGCATTTGTGCACACAATGACAAAAAAAAATTAATTATAGTGAATTACATTGGATATCCAAAGGTGGGTTTGGCTATGCAGAGATCAATAGTGTATCAAATACGGCAGGGAATGACAGACAGAGGAGATGTAACTATTTGATCTCATAAGTTATAAAACTGAACGTGTTCTCTAGTGTATATTTCCAAACATTCCCTTCCCACAAAAGTGTATGGGCGAAATAAAGTCATCATATAGTTTTAATTGTAGAAAGTTCTGCAATGCCGTATTTAATAGAAAATAACCAGGAACGTGAACTGGAAAAGGAAGATCAGTAGCATTGTGTTCATATCTTGGGGGCAGGAGATGAATTCCTTGTAGTTCATGACCGTTGCCCTAGCAACTCAAACCAGATCACTCCAAGGTCATACATATTGATTTCAATCAATCAGGCTTATTTTCATTTATTTTCTTTATGGAAAGCAAAAGTGAGCAATGATGAGAAAAAATACAGAAAGAAGTTGGAAATAGAAGAATGAAAAGTCAGCATAATAACAAAACAGGAAGAGAGGCATTTTTTTTCTCTGAATTCCAAGTGTAAAGTTTTGTAGACTTCGAGGACATGAGAGAAATTCAGACTGGAGGTCAAGAGTCACCAGGACATAATGCCCCATATGGCATATTTTAACTGTTAATCAAACCTATCACAATTGATCTATTAGTACATTTAACAAGTTAAATGAAAGATTCTTTGTGCCTTGATGACCAAGCGCACCAGTAGCTGTATCAATAAGACTGTCACTCACTTAATCTTCAGCTTCGAATGTTTTTAAAACTATGGAACTGTACAGAATACCAGAAGATCTGTTTATTGTCAAGTTTAAAGAACTAAAGTAACTTGATCTTGTGGTATGGTAGAGTGAACTGGAAATGATTACACTCATTTCACATAAATACTTAAATCATTTTTTTTTATATCAGTAAGCTCCTGTACAAACACTTGACTCTTTTGGGCACTTGACGGTTTTTACAGAAAGCCTGCGACAGATTACAGACAGAGGTAAATTAATACAATTAAACTGGATTAACTAGGAGTTACGTTAGCCCTCGATTTAACCCTTACTAACATCACTAAAATGGATTATCTGGTCATTATCTCACTGCTGTCTGTGAGAGCCAGCTTTACAGTAAGCTGCCTTATTCCTGTTCATCGCCTTTGGTACCATAGCAGCAAAAAAATTCTCAATTGGTTGCAAAACAACTTGGAGTGTCCTGAGGTTGTGAGAAGTGTTACATGAATAAAATATCCTTACTTATTTCTTTCATGGGAATGTTCTACTTTCTTTAGTTGTGTTTTGAAAATTCCCTTTAAATACTTTTCAACATCACTGGTAAAGGATCATTTCAAAACATATACCAAGCTGGAAAGTTGTTGATTTTTGTAGTTCTGTTTTGCTGTTCACTTGAGGTCAAGGATGACCTGTTCCTGCTTAAGTTCTATTGGACCTGTTGAATCTTATATACCTTTAAGAATCCAGTTTTGTTATTCCTTTTCAGAATGTGGGCATGACTGGCAAGACCAAGATTACTGTCCATCATTAATTGCCTTTGAATTGGTGATAGTAAGCCTGTTTCCTGAACCTCCGCAGCTTCTGGCAAATGTAGAGTAAATTTCATAGTACTGAGTCTGGAAGTACATATAGGTTGCACAGGGTAAGGATAACAGAATTTGTTCTCTGACAATTATTTGTAAACTGAAGATGTTTTTACAATGATTTTTATGGTTCTCATTACTAAGACTAATTGTTCTTCCAGTATATCATACTGTTGTGGCAGGATGTGAACTCCAGTCACTGGAAGTTTGTGCATTTCTTTGAGTTACTAGTCTGACAACTGGGGTACTATGACTGCACTAGGGTTAGAGTAGTTCGAAGTGCTGTACATTTGACTCTTCCAGCTTGGTTTCTGTTCTGATCAAGGTATGCTAAAGTGCACTGCACCTGTCAAGTGCTCCTCTCCAAGTTTCACTGGTCTTAGCTCAGGATCTTCCATTAGCTTATGTTGATATTGGACTTCCTCAGGGGTGTTTGCAAGCATACTTAAAGCTTTTTCTCTGTTCTCTTGGAAATTCCTTACTCTGCCAGTTCTAAAGTTTGAACTGGTATCATTCATATAGAAAATGAGGGCAGCCCAGATGAGGCATTTGAGTGTGATCAACACTGAGTTTGAGTATGTACATATTTGCTGGGAATTGACATTGATTCATTTGTTTCCTTATGGATTTGAAGGGTTGTGTCAGACAGATCTGGTGCTCCTTTGTGCCTGGAAAACACTGTAAGGGGAGGTGATAGAAGCAGAGGAGGTAGAAGAAAGGGAAGTAAAAGTAATGTTTGTGTAGTAGTTAGGTACGTACTTGAATAGGAAGAAATAGAGGAATGTGGACTATATGTGGACAATAGGATTACTTAGACCTGTATCGAGATTGGCACAGATATCACATGACATACATAATGGTATGAATCACTGCTACTAAACAAGCTGTGAAATTACAGTAAGTTTGGTTTGAGGTGCAAAATTTTCTCAGGTTAGTGAGATGGAGAGAATTCTGGTTTCCGTCATCACTGCCTCCCTCTTCAAAAAGTTTCAGGTTTCTGTTGTCCCGCAATTCATCTTTACTATTTTTAAAACAGTTGATATGTTCCATATTTTCGAAATTTGCTGTAAAAAGAGTGGCAAAATTAAATATTTGACTATGGCCACCTCTGGTAAATGCCTACAGGACACGTCTTGTACTCTGCTTCCAAAATTTGGTGGAAGAGCTTTGTCAAACTCTGCACACCATACATACCCTGAAAACTTTCAGTGAACTCTTCTAGTTAACTTTGTTGACACAAAGGAGACTATAGATGCTGGAAATCTGCAGTAACAGGCACAAAATACTGGATGAACACTGCTGATAGAACAAGTGATGCAAATGTGTGTCTTAAACATTTTCTTGTGATTGGAAAACCCTGTTGGACATTGGTAATATAAAATACTACAAGT
Source organism: Mobula birostris (assembly GCF_030028105.1). NCBI lineage: Eukaryota > Metazoa > Chordata > Chondrichthyes > Myliobatiformes > Myliobatidae > Mobula > Mobula birostris. Next base: position 27,695,578 of record NC_092383.1, on the reverse strand, counting down.
TCCGTTCATTGGTTCATTGGTGAGACTGATGGTGGGAGAGCTGCGTGGCATTGGTTGTTGTGCGTAGCAGGCCCTCATGCTGTGGCGTCACCTCTCACAGCCACCCAGAGGAGGAGGTGCTGGAGGTGGTGTGAGGGAGAACAGAGGCACGGTGGGCACATTGGAAATATTATCTGTGTTAAGCCGGGCACTGGCCCCTCCCATCAGTACTGCTCTCAATATTTGCTTGCCGGAAGTCAAGCTGGATTGTTTGCGGCTGACCCACCATGAGACAAGCTTCTTTTCTTTCATCTGCTGAACCAGCACAAGATGAGAAACTGCTGCGGACTTACTAGTGCAGAAACATGGCTCCAGGACAACAGCCCATGCGCAATCAACCTTCAGGCCATTCCACTCAGGGTCTTGTGCTGATATTATTTTTTGTATATTTATGTGCTATCGTAACTCTATGTACTGTGTGTGACTGTAAGCACTGTGTTTTGTACCTTGGCCCTGGAGGAATGCTGCTTAGATTAGCTGTATACATGCATATGCTTGAATGACAATAAAACTTGGTCAGACTTGAACTTTGGTTTTCTATGGAGGGAAACTAAAAGTCAACTTTTCAGGCCAAGACCCTATTTTTGACCATTTGTTTTTAAGAAAGCTAGGTTAATGCACTTAAATCAGCTTCAAGAACAAATATTGCAGGTGCATTCTTCAGAATTGTCAATCAGAAACAGTTAAGTGGAGACTTATGCTTGGTGACAGTTCTGTTGTATTTATTACTAGTAAGTAAAGGGACTGAGTTGGTGGAATACCAACTTCTGTGCATCATTTCTTTGAATTGTTTCTCAGTGTCAACTATGGTGGGTTTCTTTCAAACCAAAGTCCTCCACGTTTTTTTTGTCCATACAGCTATTTTAATGTATTTAGTACGGTCAGCAGAGGAAAAGCGTAGTAATTAGATGAAGAAAACTCAAAGTACATGAAACTTCAGAAGGACACAAGCAATTTTTGTGGACTCTATCAGCATCTAGCTCAGTGATCAATGACTTAGTTAAGCACTCAAACAGAAATAAACAGATTCCAATTCAATTCCCTTTTGAATTAGGTTTATACTAAGGCTGGACAGATGATCCTTCCTTCTTATGGCAAATCCATGGGAGATTAAACACCCATTCCTAATCATCCTTACCCCACATATGTGTCTCATGTACCCATTGAGATTCATTGAGATAGAGGTGAAAATTCAGTTCCAGTCTTTAATAGATTACAAAAGAAGCTAAATTTGGGCATTTGCAAGTGAAATATCAATTCAAATTGTGTTGCTACATTGAATTATGTTTTAGATGTATCACTAACAGATGAGTACACAGTACTTCTCTACTAAACCACCAGAGATCAAGCAGATCTGTTAACATTACACCACACCATATTTTAATCCCTTCCCCACAAACATGCTGAATACAAGCCTCAGTCACAATCATATGCTTGTTCCTCTAAGTGAAATCACTTGACACAGGAAAATGAGTGACTATGATTCACATACATGCAATTTAACCACAATATGCCTACCCAGCACTAATGAGAACACCAAAGGAATTCTGCAAGATACACCAAATGGCCACATGAATGTACGTGGCGTTTCTGCATGACAATTATTTTAATGTATCATTTTTGCCTCAAAAGGATTACACATATGCAAATTTAGCATGTTCAAAGGAGCCCATTGTCAGAAATCCAACTTTGAACTTGTATGATTTATGTTTCTTCCAATATTCACATCCATAAGAAATTCAAAAAATCTGAATGAATTTCCAAATAAGAAGAAAGGAAACAATCTGAACTCAATTAATTCTATTTATTGGTAATCATATTCTAGAGAAAATCTGCATCAGATTAGTAAGAACATGATTGGCACAGTTGCCTATTACTCTGAGGTTCCACCTACATGCAGTTTTCATTATCTTATTTCTTGTACTCTTCGAAAAATTAATGGCTTTGATTAAAAACTAACCAATCATCTACTCTGATGAGCAGGAAATAGTTGAGAGTGGAAATGGAGGTGGTTATAACATAAAGATCAGGCAGCCACAATCCTGCTCCCTTAAATATTAACAGACATAACTCATTTCACTGGCAAGTTCCACTTGGAATACATTTTTACACTTAATGCACAAAGCTGCAGCTTGATGCTATTGGCATCAGTTGTGTTTTAGTATAGGGCTATACTGAGCAGATGAATTCTGAGTAGCTGATGGAACCTATTCATCTGCTTATCACTGTCCCCCACCAACAAGCCAAGAGAATTCTGTACCTTTTGTGCATCTCATCATTGCTGATCTTCTCATTATCTAGTTACTGATTGTTCCATTTCTGACAGGTTATACTAACCTTACAATAGTCATCTCCTGCCTCCCAATTTCTGACCATTCCAGTTAACAGCTTCTGACTTCCCCTGTACAGTTGTTGATTTCTATTGTATTCAGTTGATAATACCCATTCAGACTGCTGTCCTCTTCCCATGCAGATTGTTAAACTCTCACCATTTGTCAGTTCAGAACCTCCCCACTGCAAACTGTCCATCAGAATCTCATTCATTCACGATGCCATCCTAATATTCCGTACTACCCAGTTCTATTTAGCGGCAGCCATGAGAGGAATTAGCTCAACCATATTCTCGCTGTTTAGCAAAGACTCATTTTCAACAACTTTCTGGAGTCTTCAGCTGATTCATACATTCCTACCCCTTCCCTAGTTCTGTTATAGGAAACTTAGAATCAAATGGCATATGCAAACTGAAGAACTCTTGCAAATTTTGTGCACATCCCAAATTATATATGAGAAAAGAATTCCTTTGAAATACTGTTACTATTATAAAATAGTACACTTAAACTTACATTGAATTCAGTGAATTGAAACATCAAGTGGCCTTTATTACCATCAAGTGATACACTATATCACAGAATCAATGTGGCATAGAGCAGTCATTCAAACCATCCAATACATGCCAACTTCCTTTTAATCAATTCAGTCAGCTTCATTCCTTCTTCACAGACCCACAAATTATTTTCTGTTCACATACCACACAAAGAGCAGATGGCACCACCTCTAGAAGCACAGGATTGAGACATGAACCCATTACTTTCAAGCGCTGGGATGAAATCACTGTCACCTGAGCCACAGCTGCTACCAGACTGCACCAGTCAGATTAGACAAGGAGTTACGCTATATGTGGCGCTTTCATGTACAGCAACATTTTCAGTTCTTAATAGCAGATTTTCCTAACTCTTTGCTGATATATGGTGGGAAAGCTTCAAATATTAGGATTACCTTTTTTATTTTATTGGATTCGGTTTATTTTAATTGACTGTGGGGACTTTTTTTCTACAGTCTCTATTCAAAAGACGATAGACCCAGAGTGATCAATGTAAGCTGTGATAACGACGTCCACTAAAACAATATTGTTTGACACTCATTTCTGTCCACGGGTCAATGAGAGATTTCACTTGGTTTTTGCTAAAAGAAGTAGTTGTTTTTCAAGGGAAACACATAATTGTTTATCTTTTTTCAAAATATCTTTGACATTCTTATAGAAGAAAGAACTTGTATTCACATTACACTGTTCACTATCTCATGACATATTCAACTGGCAATGAACTACTTTTGGTAAGTAATTTCACAATTCAATGGCGAATGCAGCAGCCATTTCTGAATAAAGCATATTTTGCCAAACAACTTTGAAACAAATACACATTTGTTTTAGACATCAGTTGAGCACTGAACACATAGAAAATATTCCTATTTAACTTTGGAGAAATATATGACCACATTCAACAGCAGATTTTGCCTTGATTTAATATCTCTACAGAAACATGCCTTCTCTGACACAGAAGAACCGCAAACCTTTGAATCAGATGCAGGACTATTCAGATCACTGAGTTAGAGAACATACTGTATGTCAGTACTCAAGTATGTTCCATATTAGATCATGACAGAAGATGAGTTGTAAACATTTTAAAAACAGGCTCCTATGTCCCACAAGATGCAATGCCGTAAGCGTGTCTTTATCATATAAGAAGGGATAATGCAGACTGCACCCATGCTTTTTTGAGCTTAGAAAGGTATTGATAAGTAATTTGTTCATCCAGGGACAATGACTTGGCTAAAGAAGTTCAATGGTTGAGTACAGTAATGCTTCAACAATCCAATACCCTTGGGTCTTTGATGGCAATGGGAAAACAGATGTTCTGGACTATTGGACATTGCTCCTATTAATAATAGAATACTACTTTTAATTCAATTTTGTTAAATATTGTGTTGGTTGTCCATCGATTTCAAAGATGATGATAGGAATGTGAGAAAGCTTTAAAGCGTAAAATCTGTTGCACTGGGGTAGTTCCACTTTCTCAACCTCAGAAGCCCTATTCCAATGGTACGAGTGATTATCACAACGGGAGAGCTTGGTTGCATTGGTCGAACATGTCTTCTGTGCCTCACCATGGCCTCCTCTCTCAAGAAACACCTTCCTGGCTGTTGGGTCTCATTGATGATCTCATTTGCCCAGCCCACTGAAAGTGACTTTGAATGTTAGGATAGGCATATCCCTATCTCACTAGCGTTTGAGGTAAACTGGGTACCCTCACCTGGTTTAGCCCACCTGTCGAAATGGCGTACTGGGGTGTGGCTGCTGTCGTATGCAAACATCTACATGGAGCCACACGTGAGAGCTGAGTGTCAGCTGAGGACCAAAGGTGGATGAGTCATGACAAGCCTTTTCACCAGAGGTGCTACACCTCCCTAGACACCACATACACCCCTGTTAAATATTACACAGTAGTATAATATTTTTTCTCTAGTGAACTCTAGTGTGGGATCATGGGAAATAAGGCCCTAATCAATTCATAGGGAGCATGGGAAATGGGGACAGGTGAATTTAAAGGAAGCATGGCTACGGGACCTATGTACGATTAACTAGAGTAAGGAGGATGGGACCAGTGAGTTTAAATGATTTGCTGGAAACAGGATCTTGGTGTGTTTAAATAGGACACAGGCAAAAGCACTGGTGGTTTCAGATGCCAAACCACTGGGGCCCCTAAACAATCAAACAGAGGATGCTGTTTACCCAGTAACTTTTTAGATGTTAAGTGAGCCAAGGGATGCAGAGATATTGCAACATAATGGCACTGAGATAAAAGATCAGTCATAAATATGTTGAATGTAAAGCAGGTAGAATGGCTGTAAGGCCTATACCTGCTTTTACTTCTCATGTTGCTCTGCGTCCTACGCTCACGGCAGTTTCTCACATAGATCAATAATAAGTTACTTAAAGAAACACACAGTCAAATTCTTAAGTGTAGGGGAACATGATTGTTTATCATTTTTAGCTGATTTTCCTTTAGGTTCTGCTATAATTCCTGAATAATTGTCGGAGAGGATCATGTTAATCTGATGGTTCTTCTTGCTTTATGGGTGAATTTTCATCTATAATTAATGCAACAGGAGTAAACAATAGTCCACAGTACTTTACAATTCATTGATTATCTGTCTGCTGTTAAATATATATGCTGTGCAAATATTTGTTTCTTTGTGTCATTGAATTATTATATTGAGAATGCTGTAGAGAAACACTGATCTCCAGCAGGCCAGCATAGCTTTTGGCTCCTACAGGAAGTGTTTGAAGAATCCTGGCTCGGAATTCTACTACACTGCATTGATCCCTAAAGCTTTGAAGACAGCCTGGAGCATGGATTATACCACCAATGTTGTCCTGTCAAAATCCTCCAAATCCATTGGCAAAATAGGCCGTACTATCTCCCAGGCCAGCATCCCCAGCACCAGGGCTCTGATCATACTCCACTAGTTTCAAAGTGAGGGCTGCATGGCTGCCACCAGATTCCTGAAGCAAGCAATCTATTCTGAGTTTCATTGCAGGCAGTGATAACCAAGGGGATAGAAAAATGTCTTGTTGAGAAAACATAACATCCTTAGTCACTCCTGCCTAAAACTGCCCCTGCTGCTGAAATTAGCAAAGAGACATCTGGAATGGTGCTGAGCATATCCCTCCAGTGGGGTAACAGAGCAAGACCAAGCTCAAGTAGCAGAAGAGAGGTGCAATAATTGAATCCATCAAAACATCCTCCTCTTACACTCTATTGGCCTCTCCTGTGGCAGGCGCCATTCAGAACCCAGTGAACTTAGGTATAACAGAAAAGTAGGAAGAGGAAAGCAATCTTGTCCCTAAGGGAGCACCTGTGAAGGCAGACAGATTACATCTTCTTCGTTATCCCTGATCTTGTATAACTTATTAATTGGATTGCCTAAAATATTCTCCTGCCCAGGTGATTAAAGTGGTAAACTTATGTTACATTCTCAAACCTTTCAGTGACTTTAAGTTCCTTGGCTCTGAATATCTCATTTTCACTATGGATGTCCAATTCCTATACACTTCTATCCCCTGTCAGGAGGGCCTTAGAGCTCTCCACATTTTTTCTGGACAATAGACCCAACCAGTTCCCCTCCACCACCACTCACCTTTGTCTAGTGGAACTGGTCCTCACCCTCAAAAATTCCTCCTTTGGTTCCTCCCACTTCCTTCAAACCCAAGGTGAGCCATGGGCACTCGCATGGGTTCCAGCTATGCCTGCCTTTTCGTCGGCTATGTAGAACAGTCCATGTTCCAAGCCTATACCAGCATCACTCCCCAATTCTTCCTATGCTATATTAATGACTATATTGGTGCTGCTTCCTGCATGTATGCTGAGCTCATCCAACTTTGTCTACAACTTCCATCCTGCTGTCAAATTTACCTGGTCCACTTCTGACTTGTCTCTGGAGACAGTCTATGTACTGATCTCTTTTATAAACACACTGAATCTCACAGCTATCTCGACTATACCTCTTCCCACTCTGTCACTTGTAAAAGTTCCATCCCCTTTTCTCAGTTACTCCATCTCCACCACATCTGCTTTCTGAGTGAGGCTTTTCATTCCAGAACAACTGAGATGTCCTCCTTCTTCAAAGAACAGGGCTTCCCTTCCTTCACCATCAACACCACCCTCATCCACATCTGTTCCTTTTTACATACATCTGCCCTCAACCGATCTTCCTGCTGCCACACCAAGGACAGGGTTCTTCTTGTCCTCACCTACCACTCCACAAGCCTCCACATCCAGCACATAATTCTGCCATCTCCAATGAGATCCCACCACCAAGCACATCTTTCCCTCCCCCTGACTTTTCACTTTCCACAGGGTTTGCTCTCTACATGACTCCCTTGTCCATGCATTCCTCCCCACTGATATTCCTCCTGGCACTCATTCTTGCAAGCGGAACAAGTGCCACATCTGCCCCTGCACCTCCTCCCTCACTATCATTCAGGGCCCCAAACTGTCCTTCCGGGTGAGGCGACACTTCACCTGCAAGTCTGATTGGGTCATCTACAGTACCCGGTGTTCCTGGTGTGGCCTCCTGGATAATGGTAAAGACCAGACATAGATTGGGAGACCACTTTGTCAAGCACCTTTGCTCCGTCCGTCAGAAAAAAACAGGATATCCCGTTGACCACCCATTTCAACTCACATTCCTATTCCACCATGTAAATCCATGGCTTCCTCTACTGCCAGGAGGGAGAAGCAACACCTTCTATTCCATCTTGGTAGCCTGATGGCATAAACATCAATTTCTTAAACTTCTGATAATTGCCCCTTTCTCTTCTTCTACACCTTTCCCCATTCTTGTTTCACTGTCACACCATCTCTTCTTACTGAATCATCTCCTCCCTCTGGTGCTCCTCCCTTTTCCCTTTCTTCCATGGTCTTCTGTCTTCTCCAATCAGATTCTCCCTTCTCAACACTTTATATCTTTCACCAATCAACTTCCCAGCTCCTCACTTCACCCCTCTCCCTCTCCTGGTTTCATCTAGCAACTGCCATCTTGTACTTCTTCCTCTGCTCCCCTCCACCTTCTTATTCTGTCTTTTCCCCTTCCTTTCCAGTCCTGATGATGATTTACGAACCAAAACGTCGACTGCTTACTCTTTTCCATAGATGCGGCCTGGCCTTTTGAGTTTCTCCAACATTTTGTGTGTATTGCTTAAGTTTCCTTCTTTTGGTTCTGTTCAGTAACTCAGAAAGAATAAGAACAAATTCAGCTTCTATACAGCACAATGGTCAATTACTTCTTGGTGATTCTTTTTCTTAAACACACATCCATTCAGTATGGAAGAATGCGATAATAATTTGTCACAAAGGACAGAAATTGTTCTTGCTCACATATGTTAAGCATACACATAGTTGTAAATGTCAGTTGTACTCCACTCCAAAACTTAGCTTTAATAAAAACAATGAGTTCCAATTTCAGAAGCCAAGTTTAATGTGCAAATACTGTTATATTAAGTTCAATGCAAGTGAAGAAAAGATTTTGACTCCTTGCTTTCTATCTCAAAATCTTGATTGTATTTTAACATCAACTTGATAGTGTCTGTTTTCCTAATGATATTTCATTTAATTTACTAATAAATGAATGTGTTTATTTTTGTTATTGTAATATTATTTGATATTTGGTCATCAGATTACTGTGTACCAGTGCAGACCAGATTCGATAAGCCAAATGGCCTAATTCTGTTCTTATGCTTTATGGTCCCATAGTCTAAAACCTAAATCAGTAGTTCTAGTTTTTCTTTTACATAAATATGCAGTGGAACCCAGATATTCACTTATTAATAAAACTGCATATGACCTATCAGCTTTCTCCATCTCACTTTATATTGAAATCTCTGGCCAGACGATTCACAGTTGCTGATATTTTGCTCAGTTCATGAATTTCAGCCATAAATTAACAAAGATTATGTTTAAAACACAGTTTCTTTCTGTTTAGAGAAGGCCTGTTAAATTGAATTCCAGTCCCTTCAGAATCTCTTGTGTCTCCATTTGTCAGACTTTGTTTGATCACCCAATTGGCTGAAAACATAGTGAGCGACTAAAGTCATGGTTTCTCTTTTAATTCCAATGATCTCACTTGGCAGAGTTACAACAACTTCAACTTCTATGTAATTAGCAAGATAAATTATCTTTATGAGTGGTTCCTTTCCAATCCTTTCAAGATAATCTACCAAGGTGGATTAGTGAATATTTTACTAATACAAAATAATTTATGTTTGCTGAAGACTTATTAAAAATCATTCATGACAGAAAGACATCTAGGCTATGATCACAAAATAATTTATTGCTCATGATTTTAGTCCTATTTGAAAAGGTTGAGCATCCGCTCCTTCCATTCCAGTAAAATTATTGTCAAAGTATGCATAAGTCACCACATACTACCCTGAGAGTCATTTTCTTGTGAGTGTTCACTATTGATACAATGAAATACAATGGAATCAATGAAAACATACAGACAAATTTGAGCAATGTGCAAAAGAACACAAACCATGCAAATACAAGTAATAAAAATAATACATGAACAATTTGAAATTGCATGCTTCTTCATCAGTAAAACTAAAGCAATTAATTCAACTTGTAGAATTATTTTCGAAAGATATAAACATGAACTTTGGACGAGATAAATGCACAACATTAAACATAAAGAAAGGTGCAATAGAACTAATAGAATATAAAACAAAGCAGGAGGATACAATACAACCGATGGATGAATATGAAACATATACAGTAAGTGTCTGGGATATCAACAAGGAAAAAATATATCTTAGTGTGATAAAGGAAAAGCTTTTGACAGAATTTACTTTAAGGCTTAAGGAAATCTGCCAAACAGAGCTCAACAGTACAAATGTAACAAAGGCAATAAACAGTTTTGCTATATCTATATTAATGTATTCTTTTGGCTTAATGTGTGGGCATGTGACCAAGTGGTTAAGGCATTGGACTAGTTACCTGAAGGTCATGAGTTTGAGCCCCAGCCAAGGAACATGTTGTGTCCTTGAGCAAGGCACTTAATCACACATTTCTCTGCGATGACACTGGTGCCATGCTGTATGGGTCCTAATGCCCTTTCCTTGGACAACATTGGTGTCGTGGAGAGGGGAGACTTGCAGCATGGGCAACTGCTGGTCTTCCATACAACCTTGCCCAGGCCTGCACCCTGGAGAGTGAAGACTTTCGAGGCACAGATCCATGGTCTCACAAGACTAACGGATGCCTTCTTGGCTTAATATCTTGGTCCAAACCAATCTGGAAAATTTACAAAGGAAAATAAGACCTGAAAGGACAAATTACAGAAATCATTATATATATTCGAATACACTTAGATTAACACCACCTAGGACACAAAGGGGAAGGAGAATAACATACATTAAAAAATCTACATGATAATCAGATAAAACTTCTCAGGATATACTTTCAGCAACAAATACATGAATCAGCACTCCACACAAGCATATGCAATTTTGAGAAGTATACACAACTAAGCTTAAATGAAACCACAATCCAGAAAAATGAAGACATTATCAATATTAGAAGAAAAAGTTAATCAATGGAAAAGCATGAGCCTCCATGGAAGACATCCCCATGATCTGAGCAGACTAGATGTTGACAAGAAAGCATTGACCGCCTGGCTCAGAGTTGGAGACCTCTTCCCAGAAACAGAAGGGCTCCTTGTGACAGTACAGTACCAAGTGGTTAACACAAAAAAAATCAGAAGTTCATCATAAAAGACCAACAAATTTAAGACATTAAATGTAGAAAATACCAAAAGAAACCAGAAACAGTTCAACACATTACAGAATCCTGCAGCAGTTTAACTCAATCTGATTACTTACACAGGCACAATAAAGTGGCAAACATAAATCACCAAAATCTTGCATTAAAATACAAACTCATAAAAGAAATTACACCTTACTATAAATGCAAACCTAATCCAGTTTTAGAGTCAGAATCCCACAAACTCTATTAAGACAGATCTGTTAGTATTGATCAGGCAATCCATAATAACTGTCCAGATATAATAATACAGGATAAACAATCAAGACCAACTTACTTAATACATATAGCCATTCCAAACACGCATAACTTACAGAAATTAGTATGTGAAAAACACTAACAATATGCTGAATTAAAAGAAGAAACTGAAAGACTTTGGAACATGAACAGGGTATACATTGTCCCGATAATAATATCTACAACTGGTATCATCCCAAAGGTGCTACACAATAGCATTAAACAATTATATTTCCACAGCAATATCTATGTAAATCTTCAGAATCCACATTACTAAACACCACTTCGTGTTCGTCCATCGTTGTCGATGAAGACCTCGACTCCAATTGATGGTGTCGACACTAGCACATGATTTGGATTTAAGTGAGGGAGAGTTGTGCAGCGTCAGCCTCACTCTCTCTTCCTAATTCCTATCTGGATCCAGTGGCAAGACAAGAGTCGAGATGGCTGGAGATGGGACTAGGCACAGTGGATGACCAGGACGTCTTTTGTGTCTTGTCGAGCTTTACGCGTTCCACGACGCTTGCAGAGACCACCTTCTTGACCGTTGGACCTTCCATTAGTCTCGTCCACTCAATCCGCTGGAGTCTGTCTTCATATGCTGGAATAGACAACTCCCTATCTCACCGAAGGCTTGAGACCCGTCAGCTACCTTCACCTGGTTTAGGCGGCTTGTTGAAGCTGTTCCCCAGGGTGTGGCCACTGTCGCATGCAAACAGCTACGGGAAGCCACAGGTGAGAGCTGAGTGCCAGGTGGGGTCCAAAGTTGGACAAACCGCCTTGAAAAGGACGTGACATGTTCCCCCACCAGAGATGTTACCCCTCCGTGACACCCCCATACACACCTGAACACCACTAGAATAGATGGAAAGTACCTAACAATTAAGCAATGGGTGTGCTTGGCTATGCCCATGCCTCAGGTTTTACCAGCTGGAACTGAGAAAAAAATAATATAATAATATTCAAACAAAAAGATCCTCCATACCAAAACAAAACACATCATTGAAATTTGCAAAAATTATTAATGTTCTCAACAATATTCTATGACCACAATATTTAGGAGAACTCGAAATATTTGAAGAACTACACACAATAGCGTGCTGCACAGCATTAACAGCAGTAGAAGGCAATGGCTCCAAAATAAAGACACTCATTAATATAAACCCAAAAATGAGTAATGAACTGAGAAGAACAAAATGACAGAAGTTAAGAAACAAAATAGCCCACCTAATGAAGTATAAAAAGGATAATCCAAGCAAGAAAGTTAAGTGAAAAGCTAAGAAAATATAAGGTCCATACAAGATACTATCAACCTAGCACAATTATTGTAGAAGTTATAGATATACTAAAACAAAAGCTTGGTGCATGCAAAGCCACACTAAATTGATACATGAAATGCAGCAGATAAAGAAAACAGAATTGTCAATTCAGAAACAATGAGAAAGGTTTATACAGGATATTGAAACTAAATTCAATGCACCAAAATGTCACCAACCCTAGCATAGAATTATCAACAAACATAGGGAAAATGAATTTTTGATCTAATATCTGGTCAAACAGGGTGACACACAATCAAGAAGTAAGCTGGATTAGGTTGGAAAAAGCATGAACTCACACAACTGAAGACACGCAAACACGTTGTTACAAAGGATATGCTAAAAGTGGTTATAAAAATTCTGAAAACTGGAAATGTACAGGCAGTGATAATATTCATAAGTATTGGTTTAAAAATTTACTTACCCTCATCTGTACAAATAGAGTGATTTTGGGGGTTAGCACATGTAGCAAATAACTTTGACTGCAGTCACTAGCCTTCAAATTCAAATATGAATTGCGGATTAAATAAAAAAATGCAACTCTGAACAATGGGTTCCTAAGGACTGTGAACCAGATTAATTGGAAGAACAGAAAATGCTGATTTAAATTCATTACTCATGTGTAATACCTATACTCGCACCTATATTACGGTGTTGTAATATAGGTGTGAATAGGGAGGTATGGCGGTGGGAAGGTCCAGGCATTTGAAACTGCTACATGTAGTTCAAAGGAAGCATTGTAAATATGGAATTGTTCTTGGAACATTAACCTGAATTGTCCTTCAATCTTTAGCATATAAAATATCATGTAGTTTACTACACGAAAAAGGCAAACCTCTTGCTCTGAAAGAGTCTCTCTCTTTCTCTTCTCTTCTCTTCTTTCTTTCTTAAGTCTTCATTCATGCAACAACACCTATTTTAATTTATCAACAATATTCTTAAAAATCCTGAAAAAGTGCCTGAAATTTTCATCAAAGGTAAAATGTATCTCTTAACTAAATGAGAAAGCTCAAATGATGCATCAAAATATTGTCCTGTTACTTGTTTATAAACTATACTTGATGACTCTGGGCCTGTATTCACTAGAATTCAGAAGAATAAGGGGTGCCCTAGTTGAAACCTATTGAGTGGTGAAATGTTTTGACAAAGTGGATGTGCAGAGGATGTTTCCTATGGTGAGAGAGTCTAGAACTAGAGGACACAGCCTCAGAATAGAGGGACATCCTTTTAAAAGAAAGATGAGGAGGAATTTCTTTAGCCAGAGAGTAATGAATCTGTGGAATTAGTTGCCACAGACAGTTTTGGAGACCAAGTCCTTATAAATATTTAAGGCAGAGGTTGATAGATTCTTGATTGGTCAAGGCATGAACAGATATGGGAGAAGGCAGGAGACTGGGGCTAAGAGGAATAATAGATCAGCCATGCTGAAATGGTGGAGCAGACTAGATGGGCCAAATGGCCTAATTCTGCTCCTATATCTTATGGTCTTATGGCTTAACTATAAAATTCTAACATTGTGCATCTCACAATTAATCATCACTGACTTAGATAACCACAAAGTACTTACGGAAGAACAGAAAGGATGCCATAAGGGTATGAAAGGATGTAAAAAACAACTGATAATAGATTCTGTAATTCTAAATCAAGCCTGGCAGAAAAGCAGGAATCTTTCATGTTGTTATATGACTACCAAAAAGCATTTGATTTTGTCCCACAACTCATGATTAATAGAAATTCTCAATATATATAAATTACACCCAATGCTTGTGAAATTTCTACAACATCTGATGAAGCATTGACTTCATAATTACCCCATCTATTAATAACCAAAAAAGGTGAAACACTGTTATCAAAATGAACCAAGGCATTTTCCATAGTGTCACTCTAAGCCCACTATAGTTTTGTCTAGATTTAGACACAATCTCTAATTTATTGAATCTGATGATTAGAGACAACCAAACAAATTATACCTTGACACACTTTCTATACTAGGACAATTGGAAATTATACGCTCCTTCATTGGTAATGCTAAAGCAATTAATTCAAATAGTGGAACTATTTGCTAAAAATGTACTGTAAACATGAACTTACAGATAAGTAAGTTAAGTGCAGAACATTAAACAGAAGGAAAGATGCAATAGAGCCAGTAGAAAATAAAACAAAGCTGCAGAATTCAATACAACTGATGGATGAATAGGAAATATCTGGGATCTGAAGTATCTGGGATACAATCCTGCAAAGAATATAGACCATAGTACGATAAAGGGAAAACTTCCATCAGAATTTACTTCATGGTTTAAGAAAATCTGCTAAACAGAGCTCAATAGTAAAAACAATAACAAAAACAATAAACACTTTCACTAATTAATGCTTTCTTTTGGCATAATATAGTGCAAAACTGATTTGGAAAACTTACAAAGAAAATTAAGAACTGAAAGGACACGTTTTAGAAAACACTATGTATACTCAAACACACATAGATTAACACTATCTAGGACAAAAGGAGGAAGAAGAATAACAGACTATAAAAAAATACACGTCAGATAAACTCCTCAGGATATATTTTTGTCACCATAAAAATAATTTAGCACTCCTTGTGAGCATCCTTTGCTCCCGCCAGATTTACAAACTCACTCTCCAATCCACCTTGAGAAAAAGAGTACTGTGCAAAAGTCTTGGGCATCCTAACTATTCTATATATGTATAAAAATCTGCCTAAGATTTTTGCACATTACAGTATGACTCTATGATTGATAACAGTGGGCTCCTCTCCATCACTGAGGTAAGAGAGTCACAAAGCTGGATCTTTGGTCCATTGTATTTGTGCGGCCCCATAAAGCACCAAATTACAATGATTCAATTTAATTATCTCTCTATTCCCATTTCTCCATATCCTAAATATATTCAAACACTTACCTGTACACTAAGTGCAATTACAGTGGAAAATTAACCAATCAACCCACTTTGTCTTTGGGATGTGGGAGGGAGCAAGCACACCAGAAGAAAGCCCATATGGTCACTGGGAAAATGCACAAACTTCACATTGATAGCCTGATTCTGATATGGGTCTCCATTCTGAGCTGAGAGTGGGAATGGGGCAAAGAGAGAGAACCATGGTTGGGAAAAGGGGAATGGAGACAGGAGGGATTGAAATTAGGTTATTGGAGTTGTAAGGTTCTTAGGCAATATCTCTGTAAGTTTTGCTACAACTTCTCTTGATGCCTACCTTCACTTCACCCCTCGCCCCTCTCCAGTGACTCTGAATGGTCACGTTTCTTGTTCAGCATCAGTTCTAAATGAGGGAAATTTCTTTCAGCTAAGTATAGAAAAGCCTAAGTCCGTAGTGAGAGATCTTCTCCCCTCCTTATCTCCTAGATAACCCTGATGTTAGGGTTTATAATTGTATTTACACAGAGAATCAGTTTTCAGTGCTGGCATCAAATTACTCCAACATCCCCCTGCTTCACCATCTGGTGTGGCTGCATTAGTAGTCAAAATATTGCACTCCATGTCTGACTATTGCTTGTGAGAACGATTAGGAAATATCAAAGTATCTGCATAGCAATAAGACAGTGAATCATGAGAATCATTATGACATTTTGGTAGGGTAGGTTTGTCTGGAAGGGTCCAGGTAGCAGCCATGATCGAATAGCAAAATAGACTTGGTGAGCTGAATGGCCTAATTCTGCTCCTATGCCTTATGCTATGGGTGTGGACAAGCAATGGTAATGGGAGCAGGACAAGAACAAGTGAAAGTGGACTCAGCAAAGTATTGAAACAAAGAGAGAGCCTCACTTTAAAGCAGGAAAAATTACATCTATGTAGATGAATTTTTGGAATCAGGATGGAGGAGTGATAATCATAAGACCATAAGATATAGGAGCAGAATTAGGCTATTTGGCCCATCAAAGTCTGGTCCACCATTTCATCATGGCTGATCCATTTTTCCTCTCAGCCCCAATTTCCTGCCTTCCAACATCCCCACCACACCGTGACACCCCCCCCCCACCTCCCCACACTGTGTTCTTTCATGCCCAGACCAGTCAAGTATCCATCAACCTCTGTCTTAAATATACATAAAACTTGGTCTCCACAGTTGCCTGTAGCACAGCTTCACCTTTCTCTGGATAAAGAAATTCCTCCTCATCTCCGTTCTAAAAGGATGCTCTTCTATTCTGACACTGTGTCCTCTGGTCTTAGACACTCAGACCATAGGAAATATCCTCTCTAGATCCACTCAATCAAGGCCTTTCATCATTCAATAGGTTTTAGTTAGGTCACCCCTCATTCTTCTGAATTCCAGTGAGCCATCAAACACTCTTCATATGGCAAACAGTTAAATTCTGGAGTCAATTTTGTGAACCCCCTTCGAACACTGTCCTGTTTCAACAAATCCCTTCTTAAGATAAAGGACTCAAAACTGCTCACAATACTCTGAGTGAGACCTCTCCAGTGCTTTATAAATTCTCAACATTACATAATTTCTCTCATATTCTAGTCCTCTTAAAATGAATGCTAACATCTCATCTGCCTTTCCCACCACAGACTCAACCTGCAAATTAACCTTTAGTGAATGCTGCACAAGGACTCCCAAGTCCCCTTACACCTCAGTTTTTTTTTTGTATTTTCTGTCCATTTTGAAAATAGTCAACCCTTTAATTTCTTCTACCAATGTGTATGACCATGAACTTCTGGACACTGTACTCCATCTGCCACTTCTTTGCCCATTCTCCTAAACTATCTAAGTCCTTCTGTAGCTGCATGTCACTCCATTTATTTTCATATCATATGCAAACTTTGCAACAAAGCCATCAATTCCACCATCCAATTCATTGACATAAAACATAAAAAGAATCGATCCCAACACAGGCCCCTGTGGAACACTACTAGTCACTGGCAGCCAACCAGAAAGGATCCCTTTATTCCCACTCTTTGACTCCTGCCAATCAGCCACTGCTTTATCCATGTTAGAATCTTTCCTGTAATACCATGGGCTCGCAGCTTGCTATGTAGCCTCATGTGTGGCCCACTCTTCAACAGGGAGTTCAAAGGAAGAGTGCAAACAATAAAGATACGCTTATGTAACGTCTTCCTTTCCCAGAAGTCACCCTAACCAGCCAATATCACAATTCAATCAACAATGTCTGAGAAGAAAATGACAAAAGATATATTTAGGAGAGCACTGGGGAACAGTAACTCCTCATTGTTTTGCCAATTTATATACTTAAGTGGCTGCTGTTGTTTTTGTTATTGATTTTAATGAAATGTCTGAGTTTTGTTGCACACAAGAAAAGCCTGAAGATCTGCCGATGTTACATCCTTCCAATTAACTGATAAACCATCAACATTTCTTAAATCTGATCTGTCTTAATCAAGGTGTTGTAATACTCATGAAATATGTCATCATATAATTTCTAGATTCTCATCTGCACTTTCATACTGTGCAATTTCACATTGGTAAGATTTGAGTCAGAGTCAAAACCAGTTAACAATGTTCTGTTTTACCCTGCTGTATTGCTCATTTTGCCTCTTTGTCACGAACTAACAGCATAACACCAGATGTTAAACTTTGCTTGGTTTGTCAGCTTCCTCTGTCGAATAAAACAATAAAATATTATTGAGAGTGTGACCAGATAATATTAGGGTAAATTTATTGCCTGTGTCTATTCTGGCAAATCAAGACTATGATTAATAAGGACACACTGTGCATTTAAATAAATGGTTCCAAAATGTTTATACTCTGATGAATAATCTCCAAATAACTTTATCTAACACCACTGGATGCACTTTTTAAAAGGTATTTTAGTGGTTTTAAAACACTTTGGGACATTCTGAGATCAGAAGAAGTGTGAATATATTTTTTATTTATAATCAGCATTTGAGGTGTTGATTGAAGAATACAAAATGTGAGATTTAAAGACAACCTGCAATTATCACACCCTCAAGGCATTGCAATGCATAGGCAAAGCAGCAACGTACTTGCATACAGCTGTTATCATTTCTGCCAATGGTAAGGTTGTTCAGATCATTAATTTTTGATGCCATTGGTTCTGAGAAATAATGTTGACCATAGCCATCAAGAGAATTTGTTTTTTTGTTACAATACATTTACAATTACTTAGACCTATGCCAAGTTACTGCAACCTAGTGCAGGGCCTTTAGCATGTCGTGAATTTCATAATCCCAGCTGTGCTCTTCTGAAGTTTTAACAATGGAAGCTGTCATTCTTCCATGTTACACATTAGAATCATCAGGTATGCATCTTGTGAAAGTATTAACATTTCTGAAGAAAAGTGAAGAAAGATGGAGATAAGTGGAGAGTACTTTGTTTGGTTGCATCGTAGCCTGGTACAGAAATGCCAATGCCCAAGAATGGAAAAGCCTACGAAACAAAATAATGGATACAGCTATTCCATCACAGGAAATTCCCTCCGCACCATTGAGCGCGTTTACATGGAGCACTGCCACAAGAAAGTAGCATCCAACAATAAGGAACCCCACCATCCAGGCCATACTCTCTTCTCACTGCTGACATTGGGAAGGAGTACAGGAGCTATAGGTCCCACAGCACCGGTTTCAGGAATGGTTATTACCCTTCAGACATCAGGCTCCAGAACCAATATGGATAATTTCACTCACTTCAACATTCAACTGATTCCGTAATCTATGGACTCACTTTCAAGGACTTTATAACTAATTTTTTCTGTATTTATTTATTTAGTTAGTTAGTTGGTTAGTTAGTATTTGCACAGTTTGTCTTGTTTTGCAAATTTGTTGTTTGTCCATCTTTGTTTCTGTGTAGTTTTTTTAAATTGTTTCTATTGTATTTCTTTGTTCTTCTGTGAATGCCTGCACACTGCATACATACTTTGAGAATAATTGTACCTTCAATCTTGAACCTTGAAAATGACTCTCAGAGTAGGATACGGTGCCATATATGTACTTTAATAATAAATTTACTTTAAACTTTGAACAAGCACAGAAAGCAGGCACTAAAGATTGGTTGGACGGAATTGGTAATTTTTTTCCCATTTGTGGCTTAATTGTCATTTATTTATTACATTCTTCTTCCAGTCTACATCGGAGCATGAAAATTAACATAGGTAGCTAGGAATTACCATGAAAGGACCTTTCTAATTCCTCTTCTACCAACCTGATAGTTGTATGTCACATGAATGATGGAGTTTTGTCTTGTAATAACCCATCGTTTCTAGGCAGTGTAGTGGTTAGTACATTACTTTACAAAAAATCACCATTCGGGGTTCAATTCCCACTGCTGCCTGTTATTATGTTCTCCTTGTGACTGTGTGGGTTTCCTTCAAATGCTCTGGTTTCCTCCCACAATCCAAAGGTTTGTGAGTTGAGGGGAAGCTGTGCTGCTGCAAGAAGCATGGCAATGCTTGCAGGATGGCTATCACAATCCTTACTGATTTGATTTGGAAAGTCAAATAATGCATTTCACTGTATGTTTTGATACTCTGTTGTACAGTACATGTGAAATTAAAGCTAATGCATTAATTGCTGTACTACAGCCACACATGATGTTGTAAGATAGAAGTCCCATGATGGAGGATGTTGAAAAACATCCAAACTTCCCAAGAATTCTATACTCCGTACCTTAAGTCTCAAGTTATGCATTTACTTTATTTTAACATTTTGTTCCTTAAAGAAACCTGCTGATTTGTGTTTGAATTAATTATACTTAATTAGTGAGTTTGAAGTACTATACCCAAAATTTAGTTTTGAGCTTGCCTTTTCCTAGCACCTGCTGATTCTACTGTTCTGGACAAGATAGTCCAGAAGCAGAAGGATTGGAGTAGGATATCTGGTTCCATAAGTCTTCTACCTTTCAATAACATTATGGAAGGAGTGAATAAAATTCGAGACTTTCCTCTTTTCCCCATATCCTTTAATATCTTTGGTTCACAAACATAGGTAGCAATTAACATTGTGTGAATTAATACTGTATTTCCATACAGCTGTCAAAACTTGAACGTAGAACATTTTTCAAACATTATTCTTGGAGCTCTAATTCATTGCTTATGTTCCTCAGTCCATGAATCTTCAATCAATGGAAGACCCTACCAAGGGCTGTGAGAATGGCTGAGTGGATCATAAGGGTCTCCCTACCATCCATCAGGGACATTTATCAGGAGTATTGTGTACGCAAGGCCCTGAGCATTATCAAGGATCCCAGTCATTCATCCGGCATCCTCTTTGACATTCTACCACCAGTAAGAGACTTTGATGCATAAAGACAAGAATGGTCTGGGTGGGAAACAGCTTCTTCCCTCAGGCCGTTAGGCTTCTGAACTCCATGCCACATTACATTCAAAGTGTCACCAGATAATTTGTACTGTAGCCTACAATATTTAATTTATGCACCTTATTTTGATTATCTATACATAATTCATATGCAGATTTAATTCTTACTTTCCTAAATTATTGTGTATTCTATGAGTGTAATGGGTACTAGTTTGCTTTGCATCCTGGTCCAGAGAGGCAACGTCTTCTTTTACAGTACATATGTATCCAGTTTAATGACAATTAACTGGACTTGTCTTGACTTGAAATTATTATCCTCAATATATGTAACCTTATTTCCAGCACCTTTCCTGGGAAGATGATGCTCGAAGCTTTCCTTGTAACTAACTGAACCTTTTGGTATCTGGGTATTATTCCGATCAATACATGATCAAGGACATTATATCTTTTTGAATATCTCTAAGTGTAAAATATTTGATCACAAGAAAATTGCCACAAAGGGCCAGGGGATGCTTGATTTGACTGGATGGCACTCACCAGGATCCGCCCGCTCTCCATTACTACTAGCCCTGCAATCACAACAAATCTTTATGCTTGTGATTCTTCTAACCATCTCAAGATGTTCAGTTTTGTGAGCCACAAGCCACAATTGTCAAATAGAGTTCTAGCATTATATCCTGCAACCTTGCATCCAGCACCACTCACTGTAAACGTTTGTTTTATGGTTTTTTAAAACATCACTGATGAACAAAAATACAGTTGAAATTCATTAAAATAATTAAGTGTAAAGATAAATTCAAATATATCATTCAGAAGCAAATAAACTGTTATTAATTAATTAAAAATATGAAAACGATAAACAAAAGCCTCAATTAAACAATTTTTGGTGAAGAGCAGTAAACCTTTTGATATAATTAGAACCACATTAGATATGTTATCTCTTTCTGTCATAATGCAGAATCACTGGGTCTAAAGTACATCCAGTCACTCAACCCACGGATGTCCCAGCCTCAATTATGAGGCCACATATGAGAGTGGCGTCTGAGTGAGTTGTGGATTTGGAGTTGCTAAGTGCATTCAAAAAGTGCTTTGATGAGCACCTGAATAGTGATGGATAAGAGGAATAGGCCAAGAGCTGGAAGAAGGGTTTAAATCAGTGGTCTCCATCCTTTTTTATGCCATGGACCAATACCATTAAGCAAGGAGTCTGTGAACCCCGGTTCGGGAACCCCTGGATTAAAATGATGAATGCCCACACATCAGTGTTGATGTGATGAGTCAATTGCCTGTTTCCATACTGCATGGCTCTGGGAGAAGTACGCAGAGCAGTTGGAAATTTCCAGGAATTTTAGTGAAGTTAAAAGATTTTAGTTTAATAATTCTACAGATGTTTGGGTTTTCATTGAAACTTTCACACTCTGATTGCACCCACTCTTTCAATGCCTTTTTCGTCATTCTAGTCCTGCCATGGAGCCTGAACAATGGCACTTTGGGAAACTGTCTGGGAAATGTGTCCATTGAAACTGTGTAAGATTTAACTGGGGCAGGTTCAGCAAATCCATTCATTACATGGATTACAGGCAATTTACATTTTTATTTAGAATTATCTTAATTATTTATTTTAGTTTTTTTGTCTTCTATCAATTTAGAAAAAATATATATTAGGCTGCTTGATACTGAGAGCTCTTGAATCTTGTCAAATGTGAGACATTTATTAATATACTAGTCCTTTGACAACTTTGAAGACCAGTTCAGCCTAATGAGATATGTATAGGGATTTATGATCCAGGAGCCTTATACTGCTTAGAATCTCACCAATCAACCAGAACTGACTTCTTTGCTGTTCAGAAATGGATTTAGCAAGCGTGTGGGCCATAACTACAGGTGGTAAATTGGTATGTCAGGATTTTTAGCCCAATGCTAGAGTTGTAAGCTTTGCAGAGTGGGATTCAAATTTGATCATAAGATAAAACATGGCTGTAAGATATAGGCAAAGCGATTGTGCCTACAAGTATATTTTACTCTCTTCTTTTTCTATACTGCTTGCAATCAAATAAATCTCCAAGTCCTGGATTCTAAAAAAGAAGACAGAAATGCTGAAAGAACTGAGCAAGTCAAGCAGCATCTGTGCAAAGAGAGACCAGTTTATGTTTTGAGTCAATCACCCTAATGAACTGGAAAGAAAGTGAAAGGTATACTGTATTCAAAGCTGAGCATAGGGCAGAAACAGGAGTAAAACAATAAGTATAAGGAGATCGGTCATGATAGATCAGATGATAAGAAGCTTGGATATTGCTTGTTTGGAAGGTATGTTTTAAGATCCTTTGGTTACAAAAGGACACAAGCATGATAAGAGAGCACTTTATCTGAATTGGATAATGTTATGCTCATTCCACTCTCCTCTCCATGACTCTGTCTACACTCCATACTGCCTTGGTGAAGCAGCCAGCATAATGAAAGATCCCACCCAGACCAGAGATTCCACCCCCCCACAAAAATATCAGGTGGAAGGCACAAAAGCCTGAAAGCACGTACGACCCACGCTCAACAGTAGGATCTATCCTGCACTTATATTGAGTGGTGCCTAATATGATAAAATAGATTCTTAACCTCACAATCTACCTTGTTATCACCTTGCACCTTATTGTCTCCCTGCACTGCACTTTCTCGTTAACTGTAGCACTTTATTCTACACTCTACTGTTGTTTTGCTTGTATTATTCAATTAACTATCATAATGAGTTTATCTGTATGAACAGTATGTAAGACAGGTTTTTCACTGTCCCTCAATATTTGTGACAAAAATAAACCAATAATAAAATAACTGCAAAGTGTTTATGCAGAGGATAAAATACTAGTGAGCTCAGGTGGAGAAATCATAGCAACTTCAACAATTCAAACTAAACTAAAAATTTTGTTACAGAAGTTAACCAGAAAAGATAACAAGAGCTCAGGCAAACTACACAGATCCTGATGGACTGAAATCACTCATGATGCACAGAAGAACTCTGTCTGAGTTTCACAATGACCCAGCAAAGTGGGGTTGACGTGCCTCCCTGAAATACACACTGGAGCTCATAGGAATTCAGGACTAGTCAGACAACACGGGTGTCCAGATGAAGCAATAATCCCCAAAGCCAACAACTACGATACAAGACAATGAAATTATAGTGCTAATTAAATTATCCCAAATTGAATAAAACTGATAAATACAAGAAGAGCTTAAAATCCCCATGATCACAAAGGAGACACCTGCAACACAAAGTGAAAACCTAGAGCTAGGCCAAAGTCAAGTAATTAAACATTAAAGGTAAACATTCCAAGGAACACTGGATACCTATGAGGTGACACTGAAAAATACAGTCCACATACAAACAGAAAAAAAATCCTTTTTTTTTAAGAATGACCCTGGTTGTGACATTATTCTTTCTGTTTACATTAGGTCTTGCTATAGCAGTGGTGGAGATTACATTGGGAGTGAGATTGAAGGTAAAGTGGCATGCATCAAGAAGCTCAGACTTACTCCTGTGGCTGAGTTTAAGTGCTCTACAAAGCAATCAGCCAATCGTTGTTTGGTTTCTGCAATGCAAAGGAGGCTGCATTGTGAAAACCAGCTGCAGTAGACTAGAATGGATAAAGTGCAAGTGCTTCATCTTCATCTGGAAAGAATGCATGGTTCCCTGAATGGTGGAAAAACTGTAGAAATATACAAAATTATAAAAGGGATCGATAAGATAGGGGCAGAAAAGTTGTTTCCACTGGTAGGTGAGTCTAGAACTAGGGGACATAGCCTCAAGTTTCAGGGAACTATATTTAGGATGGAGATGAGGAGAAAATGCTTTTCCCACAGAGTGGTGAATCTGTGGGATTCTCTGCCCAATGAAGCAGTGGAGGCTACCTCAGTGCATATATTTAAGACAAGGTTGGATAGATTTTTGCATAGTAGGGGAATTAAGGGTAACGGGGAAAAAGGCAGGTAGGTGGAGATGAGTTCATTGCCAGATCAGCCATAATCTTATTGAATGGTGGAGCAGGCTCGATGGGGCAGGTGGCCGACTCCTGCTCCTATTTCTTATGTTCTTATGAAAGGGACGAAGGGATTGGGTGGGT